>NC_050186.1:2514690-3134690 GCF_008315115.2 Sander lucioperca
TAGACACGCTCGCTCAGATTTTCACAGCGTTACAAGTGTGCCACAAAACCAATCAATCGCAGAATCAAAAGGTCAATTCTGATTGGCTGTTCATCTCCAATTAGATCGCAAGTAGCAGGAAAGACATCTACAGGGAAACAGTCTTTGGTGGGTACTTGGAAAGATTGTGGAGCAGCTTAACTAATTAAAATAATTGAATTATGATTGATTTAAAACAATATATCAGCTAAAACAGCTCAACACGTTTAAACATATAGCGAAGTAATCAATGGTAGAAATAAACAGCTAAAAGTGGCCTACTGACTTAACAGTTGAAATGATTAGCTAAAAGTAATGGATGAATTTTGAAACATTAACCACACTTCAAGTAAAAGACCTAGCTAGCTAGTAGAATTTGACCAAACCAACCTAAATGTTTACAGTTCAATTGCATGAAAATGTAAGAATATTCACTTTAATATGATAAATAGTGTGAATACATTGGGAATTGATAGGGCGGGGTATGTGAGTTTATATGACAGGGCTGTGGGGGGAAACTCAGACCAGAAGGGTTGGAAAGCACTGATCTACAGTATTTTATATTATTGACCGACCGATATTACAGACATGCCTTAATAGTTGTGTTAATCACAATACCGTTGTTTGAATTACATATCTCCGTGTGTGACTAACGTCATCCTTCACAAGCAATCTAACATTAGCCCAGCATGGATAAAGTCCAGCTATGCATCCAACGTATTCATCCGAACACACCTAAAATGTCACAATCCAGCCACTTGTAAGAAGTTTGTAATACTGGTTACATAGTTATCGTGTTTTATTAACCTTAATTCTGTTTGCCAAGGCTATATATTTTATTGGCTTGCAAAGTAGCTATCCGATGCTAACGCTAACGTTAGCTAGCTAATTTATGTCAAAAAGCAGTAGCTAACTAATGTTACTGCCAAGATATGGTTTCATTGTAAGACAGCGTAAACACATGACAACACTTGCTGAGTCTTACAACACCTCTCTGGTCTCTAGTGAAATCATATCTTGGCAGTAGTTAGCTAACGTTTCTGCTTTTTGAGATAAATTAGCATTAGCAACGGATAGCTCCTTCGCAAGCTAATATAGCAACATAATTCAGGTTAATAAAATACGGTAATGTCACCAAAGTATTAAAAACTACTTAGCTACATGTGGCTATAGTGTGACAGGTCTACTGCTGTTCAGTCTCGCATTGCGAGACCTAGCTAACTTAGCTAGTTACAGTGCTGCGAGGCCTGTTCAGATGACATGTCGGCTGCAGTCTCTTATATACAGTCTATGGCTGCAGTGTGTGAGCTAGCTAGATTGCTTGTGAAGGATGAGTCAAACTAACGTTAAACACACAAGGAGATATAAGTCAAAGAAAACAACGGCATTATAGTACACACAAATATTAAGACATTTCTGTGATATAAGTCAATAATACAAAATACTGACCGAAATGTGTTTTAATCCAGTAACATTAGTCGAACAGCTCCACTGTAGTCAGTTTTTGCTGTACCAACAGGTGTAAACTGAAAAAGACTGTTCCTCCTAGATTTTTGTTTCCTGCTACTTGCGATCTAATTGGAGACGAACAGCCAATCAGAATTGACCTTTTGATTCTGCGATTGGTTGGTTTTGTGGCACACTTGTAACGCTGTGAAAATCTGAGCGAGCGTGTCTAGAGTTGAGCGCGTAGAGAGAAGAGGTTGAGAGCGAGGGAGACATGACCGGAGCGCAGTAGCGTCTACCTGCGAGAAGAGAAAGACATGCAAATACATTTATTGTGCACGAAATAGGTTTTTGTTTACTCAAACTGAATTATTTTTTGCGAGTGTACATTTCTGTTCAAAATGCAATGTAATGCGCTTGCAAAATATAGTTCTCTGTGCTCAAAACATACAATTACTCGCTCAGGAATGTGACACATAACGCCATAATAGTGAGCCAGGACATTGTAATTCACACTTCAGAGGTGAATGACATGCATTTGGCTTACATAATTCACACCTCTGGTCATATTTTAGGGCAACAGAAGAGGAAAGAGGCCCAAAAACAATGGGGCCATAGGGAGAAAGAGATGTATGATTCAGTGGAAATTATGAACCTCTGTATAAAACACTGGCAGTACACCCAGGAGAGGATCGATAGTTTGTCCTTGCAGGGCCTTCCCTCTCTTTTCGCATCTTTGAGATGAGCCTTAACCCTTTTTGTACTGCTGTACAGTGTTTTTAGAGGAGAGGACCCCCTCTCCACTGAACTGTGAACAGGGCCAGACTGAAAGACAAATTTCCCCCCTCTGGGATCAATAGAGCATCACAAATATGGTATTCACTGCTATAACAGGCTCTTGATGTAGAATAACACAGGCTTTTAATCGACGCTACACTGGGGCAAAGGGGGAAAAAAAGAGGCCTGCTGAATTTGTCAAACAGCCTCTGAGTCAAAGATGAAACAAACTACGTGGTATTTGAGGTTGAGAAAAACCAAAAAGCCTATATTTCACTTTAGGTATTAGGCTTTCAAAGGTCTTCAGATGTCAAAGAATTAGAGATTTGTGCAACAAACTCCTGGTTTTTTTCTTCCTCTTGCTCGCTTGGTGTAAGTGATTTTAATGCAGAGGTTCATCACTGATTCAGTGATGGTCAGCCCAGCCGTGCTTAAAATGTGACTCAGTATGATTAAGCTCCAAACATTTATTTCAAAAATGGATAAGGATTACACATGTAGGCAGTGAAGCTGATTGCATTTTGTGCAGCCTCTGTGATTTACGCCACTGTGCCTCTAACAAAAATCATGATCTTGTTTAGCCTACTACACATTTTCTATTTGTCTATATATGCTTTTTACACTTTACTAAATTCACTTGAATGTGCATCAATAACCTGATAGAAATGTCAACCCTCAACATGATGAATGAGTGATATTGTATTTTGGAATTCAATTATGTCTAACTAAATAAGAGCATCAATAACAATAGAACAGCCTGTCCTGGCTAATAGACCTGTACACACTACACTGTAGCACAACAGGGCATTTCTGCATTCATTTCCTGCAACGATGTTAGTGACTTGACTATGCTGTGTTCAAAGTGGCAGTGTAAAATTAGACATCCTTTTAGAAAACTTAATTCTGAATCAGTTGGATGTGAATATTCTGTAATTTCTGTGATTCAGTTTATATAGAAATATGCTCTGTGAATCATTCAGCTCCCCAGAGTGTGAAAACCAAGTCTGAAAAGTTGTGTCAAACGCTGAGTGTCAGTAAGTGGCAAAAATCAGATGACAAGACTCGTTCTCTTGTTTTTGTTTTGTTTTTATGTCACTCTCCACCTTTCTCTATCCTCTCCCTCTCTTTCACTCTCACACTCTCCATGTTTGTGTTTTGGCAGAGGATAGAACTGTCAGAGTAGCCTAGCTGGCAGACCTTGATAAAAAAAATATACCCTTCATCGTGGCAGCCTGCAGAGTTTGGACAAGATTCAGGACAAGCCTCATCTCTCTTTCTCTCTCTATCTGCCTTTCGCTCTCTCTCTCTTGTATTTGCCGAAAGGATGACGCAAAAGTCAACTTGTGTGGGAGTCACAATCTCAAATTCTCAAATAAATCAGTTTGGAACTTTAGGAAGGCCCCCAAACGAGTTGTGCATGATCAGAAATAATTTATCTATCCATCTTGAAATCCTTTGACCAGATGGCCAGGCTGTAAACACACACACACACACACACACGTACAGTACAGTATACACTATGTGTTTGTACACAAAGGCTGGTGTCTCTAAAACTCTTGAGAATATTGTCTGAAGCCATTAGCTCACAGGGCCATATAGAGAACATGAGAACATACAGTGCACAGCATAAATGAGTACACCCATGCTAAATTTGACTAAAAAGAGGAATAAAAAAAATCATCTTTTGGAAATTGAACTTAATGCCTTAATTAAAAAAACGAGGAAAAATCCAACTTAAGGACACCAATTTTCTTTGTGAATGAATAATGTATCGTACATAAATAAATGTTCTTCCTTAAAATACAGGGAGCATAAGTGAGTAGAGATTGGCATGGGGTACTTTCCATAAAATCATCTCTCTATCATCATTTTATCAGGATGCATAGTATCCAGAATACTATGCATCCTGATAAAGTTACCTTGGCCTTTGGAATTAAAATAGCCCCACATCATCACATACCCTTCACCATACCTAGAGATTGGCATGGTTTTATGTCAGTTAGCCTAATAGCTAGTTTGATTTGCATTGAGAGATGATTTTATGGGAAGTACCCCATGTCAATCTCTAGGTATGGTGAAGGACATGTGATGATGTGGGGCTATTTTAATTCCAAAGGCCAAGGGAACTTTATCAGGATGCATAGTATCCTGGATCCATGAAATAACTTTCCTTTAAAAATAAAAATCTGCCTGCCTCTATGGGAATTTAACATAGGGGTGTACTCACTTATGCCCACTGTATTTTAAGGAAGAACATTTATTTATTTACGATACATTATTCATTCACAAAGAAAATTGGTGTCCTTAAAGGTTGGATTTTTCCTCATTTTTTTAATTAAGGTATTAAGATCAATTTCCAAAAGATGATTTTTTTTTTAATTCCTCTTTTTAGTCAAATTTAGCAGGGGTGTACTCATTTATGCTGAGCACTGTATATTTAAAGAAGAATTCCACTGATTTTACACATCCATGTGTGTTTTCAGGTCTTGGGGTGTACTACTTCATATGTGAAAAAGGTGTATAAAACCTTTTGTGCCTGAGGAAGGAGGTACGCTAAATCTGATAAACTGCCTCAAGTGATGTCACATGAGTCAGTGTCTTTTAGGTCTAAAGACTAGATGTTTGAAAATGAAAAAATTGTGGTGATGTGGAGTTGCAAATATGTGAGCTGACCAGTATATTGAATCTCTGACCGAACATTTCACGGTTGAGTTGCACTGTGGGTAATGTAGGCAGATTGTGATAAAGAGGAAAAATCAAGACTGTATGGCTGCAGCCTGGAGCGTCCCATCTCATGCCGTCCCGTCTCATGCCGTCCCGCCTGGTGCCGTCCCCGAGCTTCTACTTTTCAAAATAAAAGCTGGCGTCTGGAATAAATTACTTTACTACTTTAATACTTTATTTTTTTTAAAGACACTGAGTGTACCTTAAGGAAAATCACAGAAAGAAACCATATTTGTCTGCAACCATAAATTGCTCTAGGTATAGAGTTATAATATTCGCTAACAAATGTCAACCAACGCTGATGCAGGTTTCATCAAATGTACGTTAACATCAGGGACACAACAATAACATCCAGAAATCAGCAAACTATATGTATGGCTAAAATTGTTACTTTAACAGTTTAAACGTTTTTCAATTGATTGCAACAAAAATAGGCGTCGATTTCGGTGTGGGGACAGTGGAGACGCGTACCTACCAGATTTCGTCATGAGTCATTTTGTACCCACCACTTTTTTTTGAAAACCTCAAGCTCAATTTAGTTAAAAAAAAAAAAGTCCATAACACATATAATTCTCGAGCGACAGATGCCAAAAAATCCAAAGCAATCTCTATCCACACAGGGCAGGCACACACAGGCACCTACACACACACACACACACACACACACACTCTCTGCTGCTGCACTGGCTGCAAGCATCTCTGTTCACAACGCTGCCTGTCGGGACATTCTGCTTAACGTGAAAAAGCTTAATGTGGTTTAATGAACCTAAACAACGATCAATCATCACCAAATTCCTCATGGCCATATCTTATAATGAACACGTAAGCCTGTCAAAAGAACTAAACCGAAATCCAACGATTAAGTTCTCACATTAACATTTTCTTCTTCATTGGTGCCTATGGCGAGGAAAAAGCTTGTACCTAAACAATGATCAATGATTACCAAATGTCTCTCTCATATTGCTCCTCATAACCACTGAAAACTGTCAAAAAATCGAACCAGAAATGTGGTGATGATTGGTCGTTGTTTAGGTACATTAAACCACGTTAAGCTTTTTCACATTATGACTTATAAACCCCATGAGAACCGTGGGGAGTCAACCCACAGCCGCTCCGCTGCCCTGCTGAAAATGTGAAGCAGAAATGCGTCAGATGTCAGATAACTTCCATAATAATTGCACTTTGGGTTGGATTTTTTGACAGTTTTCAGTGGTTATGAGGAGCAATATGAGAGAGAAATTTGGTAATCATTGATCATTGTTTACGTACATTAAACCACGTTTTTATTCATTAGCTACAGGACAGCGTCTTTCAAACATGACCTGCTCGAAAGAGAAAAAAAAAATTAATGCGTCATTGTACCCAGCACTTCTGGAAATGTACTTCCAAATTTGCGTCTCTGTCACCAACACATTTCAAACCAAACTGACGCCCATGAACTTACCCGTATCTCCATCTGGAAAATGATTCGATTTCGTATTTTTGACCCTCTGAACTTACCGTTGGACACGCTCGGCATGAGACGAGACAGCATGAGACGGGACGGCTTGACATGGGACGCTCCAGGCTGCAGCCATACCCGCCTCGGAAAAATGCATGGAGTAACGGTTCCATATCTTTGGTTCTGGCGCATCAATTGGTTTCATTTCCTACATTTCATCATTTAATGCCCCCCCCCCTTCTTGTGGCTTCCAGACTACAGAACACCTGTCACTGTGAACATATGATGTTCTTTACACAACCAGATGCGTCCTCTACAAAATGAATAGAGACACGCACACATATATGCACACACACACACACACACACACACACACACACACACACACACACTCAGAGACATACACAAGCATGCACACACATGTACACGCACACATACACCAATCATGGTCTCCTAGCAACTCCTAGTTAGTGATCCTACCTTGGGAGTGATGCTCTTTTCACTTGCATCAGGTGTTGGCCCACCAGGGAAACCAGAAATAACCTCAGAGTGACCCTGAAACGCCCTTTCACCCAGTCAACCCTCCAAAAATATTAACACCACAAGCCTTTTTTCTTCCTTTATATTTGTTGTGTTTTAGTTTAGCTTTTTCTTTTCTTTTTTAACCCCTTCAACCATTACGTTAATAGAGTTTCATGTTGGTGGTTTTTGTCCGAAGAAGTCTGGTAGGTTGGAAGTGGATGCAGTGATTAAGGATCCACAAGAAGTGAACAGTAATGAGCAAAAATTACACCTGAGGGTTCATCCTTCTACATCGCATAGCAGTCACTTTATAAGGAGGGATGACAAGTCGTCGACTGAGATTTAACAGCATCTGAGGAGGGCCCAGTTGGTGTCCTGTCCCACACTGGGCGAGCAGCACAAACACTAATCTACTGGTGTGTGTGTGTGTGTGTGTGTGTGTGTGTGTGTGGTGAGTCCATGTGTGAGGTACACATTTGTGTGTGTGCGGGTGCTGTACAGTATGTGTGTCATGGCCTCGTTTCTGCTTGTCGGCAGCAGCGGCATGACTGAACCTCCTCAGTGTCCCCGTGTGATCCGTTGATCGATGCATACCTCTGGAGGTGCCTTTCACAGATACATGCGCACACACACACACACACACACACCTCCCTGCTCTTCAACACTTAGTGTCTGTCGCCACTGAAGGTTACGGTAACAAACCCAGCTTCTCGCTCACCCTCTTACTCAATGGATCAATCAATGAATCATTCACTTCCTCATTCCTCCTCACTCACTCATCTGTCACGTCACCAAATGTAAAGTTGCACTCACCAATGATATGACTGACGCAGTCACTCAAACACACACACTGCTCACGTGAAGGAGTGAGCTCATTGTTCAGTTGACTGAATGACTCACTCAGTAGTCAATGGGTCTAGTTTGTGAATGATTGTACTGCTGAGGAGGACGATTTATTGAAGAGGATTTTACTATTTGTTATTGTCATGTCTGCTTACTGATATTTTGTCAACAAGGAGTTTCTGAAGGGATCTGGTTGTACGAGGCTGAAATTGTATGGATACAATGAAGGTGTGTGTGAACACGGTTTGCACAAGCATTAAGGGCCAGATGTACGTACATTTGCGAATGTAATGTTATCAGCACCCAGTGTTGGGAAGGATACTTTTAAAATGTATTCCGTTACAGAATACATGCCCAAAAATGTAATTTGTAACGTATTCCGTTACGTTACTCAATCTGAGTAACATATTCTGAATACTTGGATTACTTCCACATTGAATTCCATTTTATAAGTGTAGGAATGCGGCCATCACATACAGCTTACTAAACAGGCCTATTCTGGTGTGTTCTTCTGTTTCAACTGGCTGAATGTGTACCTGAACAAGCAGATAGATTTGTAGTATTTGTAGTCCCGAACTGCATACCATAAAAATCTAACCGCAGTCTAAGCTACCATGAGCTAATTTTAGCTCATGTTAGCTAGCATGTCAAACAGGGCTAGTCAGTCTTTCAACGGCTCTGGAGCTAGTAAATCAGCACGTAGGAGAATGTAAAGTCGCACGTCAACTATAAAATAGGTTGGAGTAATTTGGATGCTGAAAGGAGGTTGGTTGCTGGCAAGCAGAGGTTGCACTGCAGTTATATTTTGTTCTCCCTGTTCATTCTTTAATGTGAAATGCTGTTTGAATTTCCAAGATAGAAACGCATTCCTGCCCTGGCTCTGTTGTGCCAGTTCCGGCTCCAACTCTACCTCTATCAGTGATCACGCAAATAGCTAATTTTTTTGTTTTCATATTGGGGCTTCTGGGAAATGGATGGAGTTGCCTTAATCTATTCAGAGAGTGAATAAACTCATGAAACAGAGAAGTATCGTCATGTAATCCATTGATTTCAACAATGTAACTGTATTCTAAATACCAACTATTTAAATTGTAACTGTAACGGAATACAGTTACTCATAATTTGTATTTTGATTACGTAACGCGGTACATGTATTCCGTTACTCCCCAACACTGTCAACGCCATGGCCAACCCGCAGAAAGCGCACGCTGTGATACTTCAGCTTATGTCGTATTTACCAAATCTGGAGTTCATCGGGTAATCAGCGCCTTTCTCCGCCCACTATACCGTAAATTGCGCGCATCTTTCTATCATGGATCAGCCACCAAGTCAGTCAAAACAGCGAAAACAAAGATTTAGCGATAACGAAGTTGATCTGCTTGTTTATGAGGTAACAGCTTGATGCGTGTTATTTCTGCATTAGTGGTGGGGAAATGTATGTATCGACTAGTGCGCTGTAGCAAAGCGTTAAGTACTGGTGCTATGATACGGCTGAGTGCAGACTGCGATATTCCCACTGCTGATGCTATGACTGTTTGAAATGATCCTGATGCCAATATTTGTAATGTAGCGAGGAGTTTAACTGCTGGAATGGAATGTGAACACTGAGTCAGAGATTCTGTCATCTTTGATTTCTTCCAGTAACTGTAATATTGCATGGCTGCTTAATCTGTAACGCTTAATGATTTTGTGTTCACTCAACTTAAAAAGTGGCAAAAATCTTTTCAGCTCGTCTCCTTGGCCTATGTCTTCGTCTTGCTCGGATTACTGCTGCGGTTTCACCAGGAGGCATATGCGAGGAAACCCACTTGCGGCTGGTTTGCACCTGCTTTTAAGAGGCGGAGAATTTTCACCGCAAAATAGAGGCACGCTTTCACAGGCAGTTGATAATTGATCCGCGGAATACATAATTAGGCGCACTTTACGCTTCCCCTCCCATCTCTTTATGGGAAACTCCCGCTTTCCCCTTCACCCTCCCATGAATGCATATGCATGATACGGAAAAGCGCAATTTGCCATTTTCAGTTCCCGCGACAGGCAGTCGCCTGTTTGTACATACCTCGCCATGCTTTTACGCGCACGTTACGAAACAAATGCGCCTGAAGTGGGCGCAAAAGCGTTAGTACATCTGGCCTAAAAAGCAGGATAATTTACTCTCTGGAGTTTGGTGTAGTTCACTGAATACTATATGCCTCAAAAGTCAAAGTCAGCAATTCACTTTCTACTATATTTTCTATTATATAATAATAATACAACATACTAATTGCATACAGTATGTTCTATTTATGTATTGTTTTAGTTGCAGTTATGGCGTTTTTCCATTACATGGTACCTGCTCGACTCGCCTCGACTCTACTCGCCTCGACTCGACTCGACACACTGTGCGTCCGTTTTCCATTGCAGATTTTAGTACCGCCTCAGCATGGCTGGTCGTCTTGCCGGCTCGACGCACACACCAGCGCACAAGTATAACATCAGGCCACTTGAGCTTGTTTTACAGTTCTGTGGAGGCTCCACGCAGGCAGAGCTTTCACCGTAGCCTATGTAATATGTGGCCTGATGTATACATTTGTCAGCTGGTGTGTGCGTCGAGCCAGCATGTGTGTGTGTACGTAGGATACGGTGAAAGCTCTGCCTGGAGCCTCCGGAGAACTGAAACAAGCGGCGCCGTAGTAAACTGCCGTGACCTAACGCGACACACACACAGAACATCGAAGGTGTGTGTTGTTGCCAGAAGACACATTTAGTTTCTAAAGAAGCTGGAGGCAGCAAAAAAAAAAAAACAGCTGGCTAAACTGTTTAAAAATAGCGGGTTTGTTCAGGACACCTCCGTCTGTCGCTTTCACGTCACCTTTTCGGCTCGCCTCAGCTCGCTTGGAACCTCGACTGAGAAGGTACTTAAAAAGTACCTGTTAGCAGGTACCAGGTACTTTTTTTCGTAATGGAAAACCAAAAAAGGCGAGTAGAGTCGAGGCGAGTCGAGCAGGTACCATGTAATGGAAAAGCGCCATTAGTGTCTCTCCATTTCCTTCGTGCAGTGCATCATGGGAAAATATCACAAAAAAAATCTGTGTTTTTTGTATACATTCAGACTTTTTTGAGAATACTTTATTATGCCAATTTTCCCATGTGGACATACTCCAACCCTGCTTAGAAATAGTACGTAGTATGGGGCGGCCTGGTAACTCACCTGGTTGAGCGTGCACCCCATGTACCAAGGCTCAGGCCTTACCGCAGCGGCCTGGGTTTGATTCTGACCCGTGGCACTTTGCTGCATGTCGTCTATGTCTGACACTGCACTAGAAAGGTAAATTGTCAAATTGAAATGGAAAGCTTGGTAAAGTATTTATAAATGTATCTAAAAGAGTACTCCTCAGGTTTACTGAATCAATGAATGACGAATTGGAGATTAATTAATAAATTAAGGTGTGGAATACTATATACTGTACATCATAACTTCTGTATAATTCCCCCTGTCCATGCTCTTTAAGTCGGAAGAACCTCAAAATGGGATTTCAGATGAAAGACGGTTGAGAAATCCTGATTTAACACTTAGAACTTTTGACTCTTCCCTTTTTATGGTGAGGTTTATTGATTTATTTCAACAGTCATTACATCAGTATGAAATTAAGTGCTTTTGCTCTAACAGTAGTTTCTATTCAACACTGCATTGGTAATATCAAATCTCAAAAGTTCATGTAACCAAAGATGAACACATTATTTACCATGTGCCAGCATGGCCACTTATATACCATTTCAGATTTATAACTCAGGCTTAGCAGCAAATTAAAGTCAGATCTAGAGGAGGATAAAAGATTTACAGTCTATTCACCAGAATGGTCTGAAAACAGTCGTTCAGCCTACTCACACCATTACATCCTTCATTAAATGAGCTGTAGAGGAGAGAACGAGATTTATCCTGCTGCTCTTGGGGCAAACAGGGCACAGTCTCTTTTTCAGACTGACGCTCCGTGTTGACATTGGGGGGGATAAATCCAGTAGGATCAATACCAGCTTTTCGTCTCATTGATTCGCTCATACAACCTCGCCCTCGTCCCACCCAGAGGTTCTTCCGCCATGCTGACCCCTCTCCTTCACCTGTGGATGTCGTTCATTCATCTATCTACATATAGTGCCTATCCATTTCACCGGCTGGAAACGGTGACATTGCACAGTGAGAGCAGCTCTTAGGGGTCTCATGATGTCATGTTTTAAAAAGGGGGGTAAAGGAATAAGGGATTGTACAAGTTTCATCGTGTGTGTGTGTGTGTGTGTGTGTGTGTGTGTGTGTGTGTGTGTGTGTGTGTGTGTGTGTGTGTGTGTGTGTGTGTGAGTGAGTGAGTGAGTGAGTGAGTGAGTGAGTGAGTGAGTGAGTGAGTGAGTGAGTGAGTGAGTGAGTGAGTGAGTGAGTGAGAGAGAGAGAGAGAGAGAAGCTCCTCACCAAAGCACCACAACAACTTGGTTAGTGGTCGAGAAAGATCCTTGTTTGAGTGAAAATCATGTTGCCTATGTCCACTAGAGGGTTTGCCACCTAAGCGTAAACTTTAGTTGTTTTTGTGCTTTTGTTGGAGCGACTGCTGTTGTTTTCCTTGAGCGAACATTCTCAGAAAACCTGTTTCATACACTGTGAATTTGAGACCTCATGACTTTGTATTCTTAGCTGAAAAATTCGGTTTTCCAGGTTTCAATTTTGCCAAACTGTGACTGTCTTTAACCTGTCAGTAACACCAATCTCAGACTGAACAGTTGAGTATGATATAATTGACATGTGTGAATGCTTTCTTTTATTATGAAGACAATGTCAGAGTGAAGCATCACTTTGAGTTTTTTTATGATTGAAAGCCAGTGGGCACTGAACAGGAAGCCGGCCACTCTGACCTTTTACTGCAGCGGTGTTTTGTTTCCATCACTTAATCAGCGGTGGTCTTTGTTTATTTCTGTCCTTGCTCGGGGGTAAATAAAACCCCGCTCCGCCGGAGAGGAGCCTGGGTAATGAGGCTTGTGTCTACATCCAACAGGCCATGGGTCAACTTCGGGGGATACAGGGGAAATGAATATGAAATTGGAGAAATCTATTTATATCATATTATGTTCATATATATATCATATTTGTTTTTGCATTACTGTATGTCCTGTCATAGTATCCATGCCCTTCATTATCCTTGTGACTGCACAAAAGAAAAGAACCAACACAACAAAACAAAACTTAAAAAATGAACAAAGTAAATGTACATCAGCAAAACTGGTGGGTTTTTACAAGTTTTGTGCATAACTTTTCTTTAATATTCTACATTTCAGGCTAATTTAAAAAACTAAACGGAATACAGTTTAGTATTTTCTAAACTAATTATCTTCATTAATTTATGTTAATGCCACAATTCCATAATAAAAACTCATTAAAACCATTACAAGGGCGTATTTGGTGATAGTTGGTTAAAGCAATACATGTATTTTAAAAATTGATCATTATAAATAACATAAATAGTATTTGTACTCTAAAAATGTGTATCATACATCAAAACTCAATACTCAGTTTAACTTTCCCTTTGATTTTATACACAAATTGTGGATGCCGCTGAACATCAAGCCTGACCACGCACTGTTTTGTGGCCTTTTTGCCTTTCCTTTTTTCTCTTACATCCTTTAAACATCCATATAAACATACATCAACTGCAGCTTAGTGACCAGTGACGGTCTGTGATGGAACTTCTAATTACCATCAGACCCAGCACCCTACAGTAGCTGTGCACTGCTGGGGTTCATTGTATGACTTTGGAACACACCAAAGGTTTGCAGGATTTAAAAGCATTTCTTCTGCCACTCTCTGCCACCTCCCTTATTAGACCAGTACAAAAAGCATTGATTTTCATGCAATTATTTTTTCTGCTCCACCACAACTGGATGATTTCTTTCATGCTTTTTAAGTCTGTCTACTGTGTGTGTGTGTGTGTGTGTGTGTGTGTTCCTTCATACAGCATGTGCACTCCCCCATACATACAGTATCTTCACTTTTCTGTGCCGTTTCTAAGTACAGTCTGTGTGTACTGTATGTGCATGTACATTGATCAGTCAGAGGATTATTTTTTAGTTCAAGTTGGAGTATTTTTCCACAGCATGCAGAATTGGGGTGATGGGGCAGAGGTGAGTGTTAGTAGGAGTATGTCTCCTGTCCACTCAGAGTGGGAATGAAGCAGGTAGTGGGTGGAGGTCGGGCCAAGAGATTAGCATTCCTCTCTCTGAGTGATCCCAGAACTGCAGCAAATGCAGGGCGGGCCTGTCCTCTGCAGCTCCTCACGTACCCATTAATGTAAACACGATCAATATGTTTGTTGTGAGACCTGCACAACTAAAAGGAGAGAATGAAACCGCAGGACCATGAGGTGGAAATATTGTCTCATTCTCACTGTCTTTCTACTATAACCCATCACATCTTCATGTTCTTTTTCTTTTTTTTTAGTGTACTTACTGTATCGTATTGTATACTTTTGGGTTTGGCCTGCCTGGCTCCCAAGCAGTAACTAATACAGCTGAAAGTTAAAGCAATGCACAAGTACATACACACAAGTCCAGTTCCCCTAATGGCTGCTGGATGCTTTTTATGAAGAAAACTGAGACAGTATTAAAGTTGAGACAAAAACTCTCTAAAACTATGATGTCAATAACGTTTGGAGTTTCCTTCAAATATCTTATTTATTTAACTTCTAATACATGGAATATTAAATCCTATGGATGTTAGGTGTTGTATGCTCTAAAAGATGAGGGAATCTTGAGTTGTTTTTTTCGTGTGTGATCATGGACACACCTCTAAAACAGCTGTGGACTATCATGCAATTATGTGTCACTTGTGGATATGAGAAAGGTTCCTGTGACCGAAACATTGACTCTTTTTAAATAAATCCATGCAGAGGTAATAAGTACGATGGTGTATTAGGGACGTTGTAGATTGTGGTAAATTTACATGAACAATTTTGTTTTTTTATTTCAAGGAACCACATTGCTTAACTTTACAAGGTTGCATCAATATTTTCCTCAACATTTTCTCATACATTTTTAACTAATCTCAGAGAATGTTCAAGTTTTTTCTTTACCACTTTAATCTTGGAAATTCTGAGTTTTTCTCGGAATACTACCCCCCTCCCCCGGCTCCGTAATAATTATTATTTTTACCTACAGTGGCCCTAATACGTCGTCATAGTTATGTGTGTGCGGGAATTCTTTCTTTGGAATTGGATCTTCGGGGTAATCGATTCCATGCACCACAAATGAGACAAAGCAATTGCCGTACCTGTTGTGTTGCCTTCTATTCACATGGAATATTATATAATTCATAAAGATATGCTTGAAAATAGAGTTTAGATAATCTAAGTTAGCTCAGCTATAGAAAGCAAAGCTCTCATCTTTTTGAAAAAACTAAATGTGTTGCTTGTATTAACTGTCCATATCTTCAGACAAATCAGAATCCACTACAGCACTTGTTTAAAATTAAACTTTTGTGATTTTAAGTTGAACAATTACTTTGTGAGCACAGAAAAAAACTACAGTTCCCATGAAAATTGAGCAGCGCGACAGCAGCATACTTTTGTCACGGTAACTTGGTTTCACTCTCTTCTCAAGTCATTTTCAAACTTTTTAGTCAGTCTACTTTAGTTAAGTCTTTCAATCTCTGCTTTCTAAAAGTGTCTTCACTGTTCAGTCCTGTCTGACATGTCTGAGCCAGAGCCATAGAGAGAGAAGAGTTGAGACACCCTTTGATCTCGCTAGCGGGGTGGTCACGTGGTTCACGTAAGCCTGTATAGTTCCAAAACACGCTGCGCTGTCATGTTCTTCTATGGGACTGACAGCAGCTATTGTGATATTGAATGGTAAATCTAAATGAAAACACATACCCAAGTACTTGTTTGACTGATATTGCATATTTGTAAATGTCAGTTTTACATTTGGAGTGGTAGGGTGACAACTGAAAGCTATGTATAAGTATTACTTAGATACGTTTTTAAAGCAGCCATATTATGCTCATTTTCAGGTTCATAATTGTATTTTAAGGTTGTACCAGAATAGGTTTACATGGTTTAATTTTCAAAAAACACCATATTTGTGTTGTACTGCAGTGCTCTCTCTCACTGCTGCAGATCCTCTTTTCAGCTGGTCTCTGTTTTAGCTACAGAATGAGACCTCTTTTCTTCTTCTTCTTCTGTACTATCTTTGATTGCACTGCACATGCCCAGTAGCTCAGATGTAGATCATGTCAGCTAGCTAGCTCCATAGACAGTAAAAGAAAGGCTGTTTCTACAACTTTGGTCAGTTACAAGGCAGGATTAGCTGGGAGACTTCTAAATGAGGGCGCACATGTAAGTAGTTCTTTTGTAGATTATGGTGAACTTGTGTGTGTTGTAGCAGTGCTTTGCTATTGAGAACGAGGTAGCATGCTAGCGTTAGCCATAGCGTTAGCATGCTAACGCTACGAGCTAATGGTTGCGGTTAGCCTGCTCATTTCGGCTTGTGACGTCACAAGCCGTGCCGATTTTGAACAGCTCACCCAGAGACTGAAGGCAGGACACATTCAGAAACCGTATCTCACTCTAAACAGTATGGGTGGATTTTTTTCAAAGTTTGTATGTGTGTGGAAGCACCAGAGACACAACATAACACCCCAAATCCCAGAAAAAGTGATTTTTTCATAATATGGGCACTTTAAGTTTGAGGGAAAGCTTCACCTTCGTGTTAGCATGGGTAGTTAAGGTTAAGCCACTAAACACTGGCTTTAGTGGCTTAACCTTAACTTTTACCTTACTACATCTCTGTTTTGAAATCAAAGACGACTCAAGATGTTCTTTTTTGCGCAACAGGACTATTGGATTTCCTTGATTTTGCTTGTAATTCCGATTCACTTAAGCCTGGTTCACACGGGACGATTTTAAAATTGTCGGCCGATTTTCCAATCCTGAGAGACCCCACACACGGCGATAAAAAATCACGGGTCTAACAGTTTTGGTCGTACAGTGTGTGGTGCGCAGCACACGGCAAAATCAACACATCACACACGAACCGATTTGACTCCCGAGCATTCCCAGGTCAGACGGGAAATCTCGCAAAATCCCTCGAGAGCAAACGTGACTTCAGAGTAAACAATCATGGCGGACGAAGAGGATGCAGTGGCGATAATTTGTTTGTTTTTAACCGAAAAAAAAAACGTTATCAAAAGAAAAGGCTATGGTCAAAGAAGTGGAGACAACGTGAGCATGGACTATACTTGCTATACTTATCTCTGACGTCCACCGGACTTTCTGGTGCGCCATGCCGCCGGCTGTTTTGATTTTGTTTCCCGGTGCTTTCCTCGCCGCCTCGTCAGCTCGCTTTCTGATTGGCTACACGCCACAGTCCACAGGCTGCGTGCTCGTTTGTCCCCGGGGGACACCACACACGAGGAGAAATCGGGCCAAAACAATCCAACATGTTGGATATCCCCGATTTGAGATCGGAGCGGTCCCGACGTCCTTCCGAGCAGACGAGAACAGTCTTAACACACCACACACGGCAGGAATATCTGATCAGATTATTTTACGATAATCGGAGCATCCTTAAGATTGTCGGAAGGGGTGAATCGGGGCTAAAATCAGCCTAATTACCTAATTATCCTGCCGTGTGAACCAGGCTTTACCCGTGGTCAGAGAGCGATTGAGAAAGCAGAGTAGCAGAGTAGCAACGGTCCATTCAGCATTTAGTGTCCAGCCCACTTCTTCTGATGAGGCAGGAGTTGACCACACAACCATGATAATTTTAAGACTAAGCCATACACAAAGTATCAAATATATTAAAGAATAACAACTCATTACACTTGGATGAATGAATGAAATTTTTTTTATTAAACAATGAGCGAGACAACAAGAAGTGTGTGTGTCTGTGTGTGTGTGTGTGTGTGTGTGTGTGTGTGTGTGTGTGTGTGTGTGTGTGTGTGTGTGTGTGTGTATGTGTGTGTGTGTGTCTAACTGGAAAAACAAGAACAAAGTGAAGGAACAGGGATGAATATTGTGTATATATAAGTGTTAAGAAGAGAGGAATACGGTGGAGAAAGGAGACAAAAAAGAATTAATTTGGCGCTAAGAAAGAGGAACAATTTAGTTAACCAGAAGTTCACACAAATGTTTAACAGAGACCAAATTAGTGTTTAAATTAATTTGGGGAAGAAATTAGTCACACTACTCTCTGTGTAATAAACATTTTAAAGCTCATTATGGCTTATGATATTTTTTGTGTGGAATAATTTGTATTCATACATGTAATCCAACAGCCCTTTAAAGATGACCTTGAACTAAACAATAATAGTTAGCATTAAATGACTCCTGTATTGCTCCTCATTTTCCCAGAGGCCTGTAGTACACCGCGGGACCCCGGTCTATCCCACCATAGTTGTCCGCCATAAGTAGCACAGCAGCCGGATAACGTCTTAGCCTGCTCCGCTGCTGCGTTCTTCTTTTCTGCATGCAGTTCTGATAACCTCTTACCTGGAAAGATTTTTTAATAGCATAGTTTTTGATCGTCAAGGGAGACCGCAATTCATATTTGATAAGCATTTCAGTGTTGTGTCACTTCTGTGGCTCTGTGCTCAAGTTCACAGGCATTTTACCCAGAGAAAAATCTGCTTTTGAAGGTTAGGAGCATATTTAAACCTCTGCAAGGTAATGTTTTTATTCTTCCAGTGTGCCAGTTTCTGTATGTGCATATTAATATTCTGTCAGTTCTCAAAATGAAGAATAAAGCCGACAAATTTTCTGGCAATTCTGGCGACCTCTGTGAGCTTTTGAGTACAGTTATTGTTTTTTTGAAGAATACATTGGTTGGGTGCAGCGATTAGTTTTTTTTTTTTACGACTTTCCAACTTAATAATGACAAGCTAAAATAATTGAATCCTTCAATGCTTGATTTTGTCAGACAAAGTGTAGTCAGTACTGTACCTCTGTATGATTGTCATGGTCACGGCTGTGCCTCTCCTCTCTTGTCTTCTCTGCTGCTGCTTCTGGTCTTCCTGCGTGCACTTCCCTGTCTCTGCCATTCCTCACCTGTCCACCAGATGCCCTCGGTGTGCTCCTCTGGCCTTCACACCTGTGACTCGTCCCTAATCAGCTGGGATATGCTGCCTGCCTTCCCAGCTGCTCCTCATCTCCAATTAGTGCTCACATTGTCTTTCCTCTGAAATCTGTTTCCTGACGTGTGCTACCTGTTGTTCTTCCTGCTGCCTATTTGTGTCTGCATACAGTGACTGAAGTGCAAATAACATGTTAATCGTCTGAATGATGTGTGCACTAAATTCTGTAGAAACTATCTCTGCTTGGATTTTGCTGCTTACAGTGTGTGCGTTGTCAGAACTGTAATTTATATCCACAACCTTCCACTTCCAGGATTGCTCCGTTGGCGCCGGAAATTCCGCTGTATGTCATTCTTTTCGGCCGGATGTCCATTACCTTCCACATTCTTTGTGTTGGAAATTTAAACTCCGGTCGATTTATGAGGACTATGGTTAACTGCTCCACAGATCTCTGCAGGGTAAATCCAGACAGCTAGCTAGACTGTTTGTCCAATCTGAGTTTCCTGTTGCACGACTAAAACAACTTTTGAACGTACACGTTCCACCAAAACAAGTTTCTTCCAAGGCTATTTTGCAGAGGCCTGTTGCTCCGTGCGGCACATAGCGCCGCCCAAGACGATTGTGATTGGTTTAAAGAAATGCCTATAAACCAGAGCATGTTTCTCTCCCATACCTGATTGCTGTGTGGACTAGCCAGACCCTCCTCCGCAGCGCTGTGGAGGAAGGTCTGGCAATGCGAGACTATCACAACTGTAATGCAAGTTTCAAAAGAATCAGTCAGATTTGACTTTTTACTATGTTTCCTGTGAGGGATTACTATTCTCGTGAAAGATGCTTTTAACAGCACACTGATAGTGTAATCAATAACTTTATTAATGACTTAATTAAGGGCTTCATTTAGGTCAGACAGTTCCAAGGCCCTCGTATTGTCCATGCTGGCTCATCGGCATAGCTCACTAAAACGAATAAGTTGAAATCTCTCCTTCCTGTACATTTTAGTGTGAATAGTGTGTCCCAGCATCCCACCACCTCTGAGTGTTAGTCTGAGAAAAAGGAGCCATATTTTTATAAGGTTGAGCTGCTTATCCATGCTTGTTCTCATGGCATCTTGTGGGGATTGAGCTCTAACAAAAGAAGCTCAGAGGAATCTGATGGAGCTGTGGCACGGTCCGATCTTTGTTATGTGACTTGTGGGCCCGGCAACATTTGTTCTCCTTCATCCCTCGATATGTGTGGGATGAACGGATCCTTCCCAGGAGAGTCCAAACTGTTTGCTTGCTCTCTCCATCTATCTGCTTCATCCTTCTTGCCATCCTTCTCTCTCACTTGCCAACCTTCTTATTCTTCTGTATCTGGTAAATCTCTTTAATCTTTTTTTTTATTTCTATTGTGTTTAATTTAGCTTTTTTTCCTCTCCTTCCTCCTCCTGTTATTACAGTTTTGTTTGTGTGTAGTCATGTGAGTGGAGTATGTACAGGACCAAACCCACACCAGCACAAAATAATGAGCACAGACATACTCGCACATCAAACAGGGTTGCTTTTTATGAAGCGTTGAAATATGTGCTATTACATGCCTGCCTTCCTAGGTAACTTGCATAAAGCTGAAACCCGAGGCCATGCTGTAGCAGTCTCAAGGATGGTAATGTTGGTTGGTCGATTGGTTGATCCATCCGCCACTTTGGTACAGACTGAAATATCTTAACAACTATTGGATTGATTGGCATGGAATTTGGTCCTAAAATAATAAATCCTAATGACTTGATGAACCTCAGATTTTTACTCCAGTGCCACCAGCAGGTCAAAGTTTTTACTTATTCAGTAAATAGCTTGACATCTCATGGCAAAACAATTTGAAAAGACATTCATGTTTCCAGACGTTGTTGTTAACTGCTAAACATCAGCATGTTAACATTGTCACAGTGAGCGTGTTGGCATGCTAATGTTAGCATTTAGCTCAAAGCACTGCTGTTTACAGCACAGAGACACTCGTGTGGCCGTAGACTCTTAGTCTTAAAGGTGCCATGGCATGAAAATTTGACTTTATGAGGTTTTTTAACATTAATGTAAGTTCCCCTAGCCTGCCTATGGTCCCCCAGTGGCTAGAAATGGTGATAGGTGTAAACCAAGCCCTGGGTATCCTGCTCTGCCTTTGAGAAAATGAAAGCTCAGATGGGCCGATCTGGAATCTCCTCCTTATGATGTCATAAGGAGGAAGGTTACCGCCCCTTTCTCTGCTTTGCCCGCCCACAGAATTTGGCCCGCCCATGAGAAAGAGAGAGACATCATGGCTTGAAAACAAGCGAAGCATGGCAGTTGGTCTCTCCTCCTCGATAGCATTTAAAGCTACAGACACAGAAATGGCACATACTAAGTAAAGCTCATTGTGGGACTGGCTCTAGTGGCTGCAATTCTGCACCAAGGCTGAATTTCAGGAAAGAGACTTCAGATACAGTATTAGGGGACCACTAAGGCCTATATAAATACATCCAAAAAGCAGCATGTCATAGGACCTTTAATTAATATATATTTCTATTTTTTTTTTTTCTTGATACTTTATCCATAAAACACCCCTAACCGTACCATAACATAACAGCAGTAAGGATCCATTTTATCTGCAGTGAAACTAAATTTGGAACCAGTTTCGTTCTCAGTGAGAAAAGCCTTTAAGAATCAACTGGTTTCAGTTCCTAAATGTGTCCCAGTTGCAGTCTAAGACACACACACACACACACACACACACACACACACACACACACACAGACACACAGACACACTCCCCTCTCAGTAAGCCAATGACATTCCTCTGTGTGCAGGGTTTCTCTCCAGAGTCACTAGATCAGTGTCGGATTAGGCCCCTATTTCCCTCCAGGCGTTTGAGGTGCCCCAAGTGTGTCTGTATTTTTCATTGTGTGTGCGTATCTGTGTGTGTGTGTGTGTGTGTGTGTGTGTGTGTGTGTGTGTGTGTGCGCACACAGGCATGCTTGTGAGTTGAATAGGCAGGGAACATGGTGATTAACACTGGATGTGTGGTTGCTCCCGGCGCTGGCACAGTCATAGGGAAGTGCTGAGCCGTGTAAGCACCTGCTTTATTCCCCCCCAGTGAGACGACAGAATAAAGACATCAAGCGCACCCCTGCAACCTCCCCACCCCCCACCCATCCGCCTCTCCCCATTCTCCTTCACACACTCATATACTGTAAATATATATATATATATATATATATATATATACACACACACATAGTATACACACACGCTGAGCTCTATGTATAAATGGTGTGTATTCAAGCTGAAACTCTGCCAATTAGGAGCACCGTATTGGACCTGTGTCTGCACCATCCTTCCACTGCTGGCCGAGTTGTGCTGGAACGGAACTGTTGTACCACCTTAAATGCACTATTATTCAGATATATGGTCAACTCTGTTCCGGCTCTGTGTGCTACGGGTCCTTGGACCCAACCAGCAGACTTCAGATCACAGTGCCTGAATCCTTGGCTCGTCTTGTAGAGTCTGGCAGTGTGTTTTAAGGAATGAGAGTTTGAATCAAATTAAACAAGCTGAGAAAACACAGAACACATAAATCATGTAGGGATGCTTCATACCAAGTTAAAAGAAAGAGGTGGAATAAATAGAAGGGGGAGCTTATTCATTGCCGATGTCAGTGCTTACTGGCTTGTTTTTATTTTTCTCTCTTAAGCTGAGGAGACTTAAAAAAAATGGGGAATATGAATAAAAGTTTAAGTCAAGATGAAGAGGGCCTCTAGACCAGATGTCCATCCAATTGTACCCAACTGTGTTGAAAAATAGGTCATCCAAGCCTAAAACTTCTTAAAACATACATTGTGTATAGTACTCACCTCCCTAGGCTCTCTATGAAAAGGTTTTCTATCGAATGGCTTTAAAGAGAGCGGAGCTCCCGAAAAATGAAAGCATATCAGTTCAAACAGACTTTGACAAAGGCCAACGAAAAATAGCAAAAAAGGTTAATTTCTGGGCTCATGGAAATTCAAACAACTATTTTTGCTAAACTATTGCTAAACAAAGCATTATGCGTTCATAACAAATTCCTTCATGCGAGTGTAATCCAAAAACACTTTGCTTAGCAATACTTAGGAATGGTTACAAGACACAAGTGTGTGTGTTTCGGACATTTATAACCTTTTTTCTGTTTTTCATTCAGACTCCATTAAAGTCTCTTTGCACTTATATGCTTTCATTTTTCAGGGGCTCCGCTCTCCTTACCACCATTCGATAAGATGCCTGTTGTTGGACCATAGAGAGCCTACAGTATAGGGAGTTGAGTACTATATACAATTTACATTGTTTTGGGGTGAACTATTCCTTTAAGTTTATGTTTTAATGACTGCTGTCGCTCACCACAGTAGCTACTGTATAAGGTGTTGAGAATCATTGCTGAAATCATGTGTATCTCTTTTTGATACCTTGAAGTGGTGGGCTAGGGGGTTAAGGAAGCGAGCTTGGGACCGGGAGTTCGCCGCTTCAATCCCCAGAACCGATTCTGAACCGACCCCAGAATCCCCCCAGACCGGCAGGATAAAATCTGGGTGGGAAAGTGAAAGAGCAGCGCTTGTCCCTCCCTCATTACCACCACTGAGGTGTCCTTGATGCCCTTGGTGCCCTTAACCCCAATCGCTCCAGTGGAGCAGCTCAGTGGCCAGCAAATCAGACTGTGGTTGTACAGGTATGAATGTGTAACTGTGTGAATGTGACAGGTCATGGTTGCAAATGAGAAATTGTTCTATAAAGGTAAAAAAAAATATATGTAACTTTCAGTTTGTGTTGATTTCAACGGCCCCTTCGGGCAAAAGCGGTAGTGTTTTTACTACACCTGCTGTCGTAAAGGTCTAGCAGTTATCGTTACCGGGAGGTCATATAGTTGCGATGAATGTTTTGCTCAGACAAAAAATCAATAAGAGAGTACGTTACAGATGCATCGTTGCATTTCAAGTGTTGCATACGGTAACTTAGCCTACTTTGGATGTATCGTGAGCTAAACCAGGTATCCCTGTCACTGTGTCACCAGCCAAAGCAATAAGAGATTGTTGTAGTAACCAACATAATAACTTAGATTAATATAGCACATTTCACGAAAGCCAAGCACGCTTTACACAGGTACAGGGGAACAAGTGAAAAGAAAATAGTACGCCAACACAAACATGGACTAAAAGGAATAAAACATCCGCGCTAAGTGGAAGGGGGGGTGTCATTTAATGTAGTTTACTGACGTACAACCACAACATGCAATCTAAAGTTATTTTATGAATGAAATAGACATTACATACCTGACGGCCAATTTGGGGACATTTTTGAATCATTTACAATCCCGTAATTGTCTCCATCTGTTAAAAGCCTGACCAAGTGTGACTCGGGTTTTGCCCGTCGTCTTTCACTTTCCCTTTTAGCTTTTAGTTGTTCTTTGTTTAATTTTCTTCTTTTCTGTGATGGTCCTGCCCCAGTATCAGTCATAACTACAGCAGATAACTTCTAAAATAAAATTAAAATACAATTAGGACTACATTAAGACACCTCCTGCTACCTTTTACCTGCATACTTACTTTTCTGGAGTTAAGCCAAAATCTGTGACCCGTCAGATTGTTTGCTCTGTAGCGCCGTAAATCATTTTGTGACTTTGCAGGAGAAAATCGGACCCAGGCAAAGGCATTAATCAAAACTATATAAAAATAGCATTCTTTTCACTGTTAGTCTCGTTTGCTTAGTCTCGTTTGCTGTTACAGGTCATTTATGATCATCAGATGGAACATTACACAGTTTCAGAAACATTAAAAAGTTATATAGTCACTTTAAAGACCAAATACATCTGTTGTTTATGGACTATAGTTCTGCTTTTAGCACAAGTATTCCTGTAAACCTGTGTTTAAAGGGAAATTCTTGTTTATTTCAACCTCCCTTTAACCTGAGATCTCCTTGTATTGATGCTTCTTTTCGCAGCTGCATTTCCTCATGCTGGCTGATGACAGGGGTGTGTTTCAAGTCCACTTGGATCACTTTTACTTTTGCGCATGACGCCTTACTACTCACTGACGATGACAACGTAGCCAGTAAACCTGCAGCAAAGAATCTGGACTTGTATCGTTGTGTCGTTGAGTCTATAGTTTACATCATGCTCTGGTTTGGCCAGACTGTGACCGGTGAGGACTGTTGTACCTGATCATTATACAACACAAATGATTGTAAGGACTGCACACTGCACTCACCAGTAGACAGGCTTCAACTTCAAGGAAGTATCGTAGCAATCAGGAAACTCACAATTCAGTTTTTTTTCTGCGGGCTGCCAGATGTTGTAATGTATGGTTTTACATTATTTTGAAAAGCACACTTATGACCCAATACATTTGATTTCAGACATTCAATTATACACTTGTTCTGCACTTACAATTTTTTGCATCTACGTTGATTAAGTTATTTCATTTTTTTAGATTGAATACTATTGTGATTGTCTGAACCACAAGACTTTCATTCACTTATAAATGATGGCTTCCTTCCATTCAGTCAGCTTACCATTTGTCAGGCTGCCTTCAGAACCCCTCCGACCCTCAGTTGAGGGCCTTATTGTCTTGCGAGGCCAGTGAGCCTGTGGTAGCATCTGGTGCCTGCAGCCTGCAAAAATAGATGAATTGTGGAGTCTTGTAGCTTTAGCCTAACCTGCATGCAATTTGAAACTGTTTTACTACAGGAAGACAACCCAGTTGAAACATAAATCAATCAATATGTATAGTATGATTACAGTGTATACACTTTTTAATAGATATTTGATGTATAATGTACAATAACAGACAAGGAACTTTCTTACCTTTGACAGGAGTCACAGCTATCTACTAAAACTATTCTAATTGCTGTGAGAACCTGGGCTAACAATGTTATTGATGGTGCTTAAAAGAATCGTTCAACATTTTGGAAAATATGCTTATTTTTTTTTTCTGCTGAGAGTCAGATGAGAAGATTGATACCTCTCTCACATTTATACCTTAAAGAGCACCTTAAGTGCTTTACTACTACTATGTGTGCAGGGGATAATACTAGTTATATCCTATTTTAATAAAGAGTTATTTCAACTTCTTAATTTGGAATAGTTTTGCTTTCTTTTCTTTGTTTATTTTTGGTGCGCAGACAGAATTGGTGAACTGCAGGTTATGTGTCATGCTGAGCAGAGCTCTGTTCAGAAGCGCTGACGGTGATACTCGGGCACTGGAGGTCTCTCAAGTGTCGCCTAGAGCTATGGCCACATAATTTGATATAGCTGCAGTGGTGAGAATGAAAAAAAAAATAACACAAACGGCAACCTTTAATTATGCTGCTCTGGCTAAGAGTGGAGTCTCGAGGTCAGTAAATCTCATCATTTTGTACACAAGACTTTCAGGAGTTCGTTTATCAGGTTAATCCTACAAGGAGCTAGAAGATCCCATGTAGGCCTGCACGATTCAGGGAAAAATATGAATCACGATTTTTTTAGCTCAGAATTGATATCACGATTCTCTGCCACGTTTTTTTTCTCACGAAGTGTAATGTTTATTGCACACATGAACCATGACAAAACAAAACAAATTGGCAGTACCAAACTTGTTTTGGCACCTATAGCACATTGCGCATCACCACAAGCCTGTAAACACAGAGGCTTCAATGAATAAAGAAAATAAAGTACATACTGGCCATTTAAGTACAGTAGGCTACCAAAAATAGTGACATATAACACATTGAACTAAATATGGCCCTGATACAGGCTCTATCTGAACTCCTTGAACATGTCTTTACATAATTAAAACATGTCAATCAACATGCTGCAGCTACAGCTTCAGTCTCTAGAGAAATGGAGTTTGTCAATTGCCAATTTAAGTACAGTATCAAAAACAGAATGATTTCTTAGCACACTCTTTAGCTGCTTGCATTTCATGTCTTCAGCTATCCTATGAAAATAAAGGCCGAAAATGCCCCCCAAAAAAAAAAATGTAATCGCGAACACGGTTGAATCGAGATCGCGATTTTATAACGATTAATCGTGCAGGCCTAATCCCGTGTGCATCCTCTCGCTGTAATTAACGTAAGATCTTCCTTCCCCTCAGATCTCTTCTCATGACATTTCTTCAAGGGTTACTTCAACAGCCATCACCAGACTTGTCAGTCTGTAGTCAAATGATCTCCCTTGCACAGAAACAGTGCTTAAAATTCCCTCCATCTCCCTTGTCAATCACTGATGGCTGCATCAGATTAGAGTTTTGTCTGAGCTGAGACTGAACTTGGTGGAGATCAGTGGTGTCAAAGAATTCCCCTGGCCTCCCTCCATCCCCAGAAGGTCACTTTGCTGCAGGCTCTCTTTTCCTTTCTCTGGCTCTAAGAGTTACAGGCAGGCTAATGTGCCTGACTAATGAGAGAGAGAGAGAGAGAGAAACAGGGAGAGGGCAAGGGAAAAAAAGCAGCCAGCCGATTAGCTTCACATCTGATTTAAAATGTTAATCTGTTGTCGAAAGTTGAACTCTGTGTTGTACCAATGATCTTTCTGTATTACTGAGCAGCACAACATGTTATGCCACTGTCGCTGCTTTTCTTGTGGACCAGATTTCTCCGGAAAGCTGATCAAAAGCTGTTTATTCGCCAGTGTGTGTTGCGCCACCACTGTGCAGATTTCATCTTCGTCTTTGTTTGTGTTTGTTTCTGTGTTTGCACACAGACACACACACACACACACAAGCATGTTTCTCTCTGTCACTACTGGCTTTAATCATTTGTAGAGCGAGGCCATGGGCAGAAGTTAGTGGTGATCCACCCACGCTTATTCTGTGTGTGTGTGTGTGTGTGTGTGTGTGTGTGTGTGTGTGTGTGTGTGTTATGCATCCTTCTCCCTTGTGCTACAGTCCTGCTCCACTGCTAATGACCAAGCAAAGCACCTTAATGACAAGTAACACATACTCCCTGCTGTTCTCTGAGCCACAACTAATAAACTAATAAGTTTTGTCCGTCAAACACAGAAAGTATCGTAACCCCTTTTAAAAACGAAAAAGACATCAATGAGAACACTGAAAAGCATGAGCTGCAACGAGCCAATAAGATTCCACAGCTCTGTCGTTGAGTGAAGTAATCTCTAGGGATGCACCGATTGGGAAATTCTGGGCCGATACCGATGTTTAACATAACAACTTGGCCGATGCCGATGTTTTTTCTTTTTGTTATTTATTCCTTCTTTTGTGCCACGGAAACATACAAGTCTTTCGGCTCTTGATCACACTATCCTAGAATGAGCACAAATTCAATCAGACCAATTTATGAAACAAAAACAACCTTTAAATGTCACTTTCTGGTTGACATTAGTTATAACCTTATTTATGACAAGTTCTTTTCTGAAAAATAACATTCAAAAACCTTTGACTGCTAACTAATCAATGAAAAGATTGTTTCAGTACATTGCCCAACAAAATTATTTGAGTGGTTTTAGCCTGATAAACAAAAACTTACTCAATGAGATTATTTTCATGGCCCAATAAAAAATATTTTTCTGATAAATAAAAAAAAAAACATCAAGTGTAAATGCAAAAACAAGTGAAATAAATAAATTATGTTATTCATAAATACAAACATAAATAGGGATGTTGTGGATTTCGGGGAGACAGACCTCGGCAAAGTGATGCCGGCTCGGCAGCGTGTAGCGTGGCTCCATAAACTTCATCAGACTCCGAAAACCCACGTCCTCCACTACAGAGAAAGGCTGGTCATCTAAAGAGATGAACTCCATCACCTTGTTTATTTGTTTCGCTTTGGCGCTGTCTGGAGGCAGCTGTTTGGCTTTCTCAAACGCCGTGTCAATTGAAGTCTGAGTCTTACCGGGGGTTTGCGCTTTCTTGGCGGCTTCATTTTTCCGTTTTTGGTCAGCTTGCAGGTAATCGCCGTACACCGCCTCGTGCCTGCTTCTCAAATGTCCAATGAGATTTGTTGTGTTAAATGACTTTCTAACAGCCCCCCCTCTTGAAATTTCAATGGAACACGTATTGCAAACTGCAAAACGCTGATCTTTCTCTAAAACTGTAAACTATTGCCACACGACCGCCATCTTCTTTGTTTAATCTAAGTTACTGAGGAGAGTGCGCGGGTGCCCTCTTCCGTCTCGGTCTCTCCCCCCGCCCAAATAAAAAGAGGGAAAAAAAGTTTCTCCTGAGCACAGCGTTCATGACACATATAATCATCGGCGAATGTCATTTTTATTCCCCGATGGCAGTTAACGAGGCAAATATCGCCCGTTACCGATGTTCAGCCGATGCATCGGTGCATCCCTAGTAATCTCCTATCACTCAGATCTGCTCGGGTCGTTGATGGACGGGGGACGAGGATCACAGCTGTGCTCTGCAAGACGAGAGTGAATAGTAAAATCAGAAATTGTTTGTCTTTTACTGCTAATTGCTCATTAAAACCTGTCAGAGGCAGCAGGAGCCCTTTGATAAGAAGCAGCACAGTGTTTGCTTTACTTCTCTAAGCGCTGGCATCTGGTAGGCCCAATGTGTGAGTTGGCTGCAGACAGCAAGAGATTGTGTTGATTTACCCTATTCAAAATGTATCACTTTCTATCACTTTCATACCTCCATTATTTTGTGCGTGGCTAAATGTTTACTCAGTTGTAATCTGGTGAATCAGAGTGTTCAGAGATGCTCAGGCTTTGTCTCAAGCGAAGACTTTGTTATTAAGCAGCATCCTGTCCTCTTCCATCTCTTACATGAAACATCAAATGAATTGCTCCAATGCTTGGAATGTGCATGTGCGTAGGATTGCATGAGCGCAAGAGTGTGTGTGTGTGTGTGTGTGTTTGCGTGTGCAGCCCACGCTCTAACTCTACATGTGTGTAACAAGGGCTGTATTGCATAGGTCATTTCCCTCCGTTCCTCCAGAGCACAGTATACCCGGACTGAAGCCGAGATTGAGTTCAGCTCATTTTTCAACTCTGCCTCATGTCCAGGTTTTAATAAAGCCAGTCGAAGGGTTGGGAGAATTAGTGGGCTGTTGGGTGGAAGGGGGAGAGGGCGGGGGAGGTGGTGGTGGTGTGAAAGGCACGAATTCCAGCGTCGCTTGGTGCTGGTTTGGGATCTCATTAGTGCCGTGTTGTACTGTCACACATACGCGTCTACTTGCTCAATCATAGCCAGCAAAGACGTGTTTAAATCCAAAATGAGTTTCGGGCTACAAAGTCTGATTTATGGGGGGTGGGACCTAGGAAATACCACAGACGTCCGTCTCGTCACCCCCATTTTTTATGTTTGGAGATCGTTGCTTGTTGTTTTTTTTTTTTTACTCCATTATACTGACCATCCTCTCCTTTCTCTCTATTCCCGACTCTTTCCCTGTTATTTGAAGTCCTTCCGAATGACTTCCTTTCTCTTTCTCATTCTTCTCCTCTTTTTCAGTTCTTCTTTTTTCCTCGCCTGCTATTATTATTTTAAAGCACCTTTAATGTAGAGTAAAACATTGAATTTATGGTGAATAAAAGCAGGAGAACAAAAAATATAAATCTGGATAAAAATATCAGACTGATCTTTCAAAAAATTTTGAGGGAACTTCCAAGGAAAACTGTTCATAGCGAGACATGTACATTATCCAGAGTAACCAGGACACTTTGGCTGGAAAGAGATGTTGCTGCTGTTTTTTTTTAGTGCTTGGAGTTCGGCAAATAAAATTACATTCACCTCCATTTTATTGGGTTGGCCGTAGACATATTAAAGACTATATTAAAGACTATCACCCTGAGGAATAAAATCAAAAGTGCGAAAAATATTTTTGTGATTTGGTTCAACATGGTGTACCTTTTACCCTTAGCTTTTATTTTATTATTAAGTAGTTGTACAGGAGCATTTTCTGTTTTCCCACCATTTTTTCTCATCACGTCATTTTAAATATCTAGGAATTCCTCGCAAAAACCTTAAATACTGAAAGTCCTTATGTAACAAATGCAGCATCTTAAAAAAGAGAAAGCTGTAAGACGTTCCACTGCAAGCCTGTCAAATTCATATTAATAAGATAAGCTGGGTTATTCCTCTTTCACTGCGAACATGATCTGCAGTTCAAACCATGAAACAGCCTCTCATTTGGCCCTCTCTACTGTAACAGTGTGTACCTACAGTATCTCATTTCCATGTACATCAGTATCCTCCGCACTCTCATGAAGGGGCCTGACTATCCTCTAAATCTGCAGGGTTTGATCATTAGGACGTACAGGAGGAATCAATCCGCTGAGTGAATTCACATCACACATACACCTCCAGCTCTCATCAAATGACCTTGACTGCTTCTGCCGCCGCCGCCAGCATCACTCGGTTTTAGATGAGAGGCTAAGTATGATGGTAAGATGTGTGATGTGCAAATGAAGTATGGTATTGCACATCAGCCGCTTCAAAGAGTTAAATTCAAGCAGGCTAATGAATGTGCCATGCTGACTAATTTAAAGTTCAGCTCCCACGTAAAGGTAATGAGAGTAGCTGCACACTTCCAGTAGTGACTGCAGTCCATGGTCGCCGATTTCAGGTCAGACATCTGCAGTTTATGTGAGAGGACATGAGGGTGGTGGCAGGTTGTCTCAGAGCTCTTAGTTAACGATGTGTAGTTCGCCACGCTCGGGTCCTGATGATGATTATCTCATCAGCGTGACACTGCCTGGTCTCCTGTGTCAGCTCCCAGAATGCAAAGGACTCATCCCCAGACATGGAATTACAGGGAGACGCAGCTTTTCACTTGCGCTGTCACCTCACTGAATGCATGCATAGACACTAAAACGCGCTGTCACAGTGCGATACTGCAGGTCTCTGCTCCTGCCAGCTCGGCAGCTTTGTTAACTCCCCTATCCATATGCAGTACATTCCGCTAATAAAACGAGTGTCACCTGCGTGTGACTGAGATATTTCTGTAGGTGAAGACGCGATATCCATAGCCAGCAGTTCTGAGAATGCAGGTGGTTTGGAAGTAGAGATGAATGTGCTTCAGACTGGAGCAAATGTCGCTGTTACACAACTGAAGAGTAATAACCACGATAAGGGGCTAACTCGGTGTATTTTCCCTCCTCTGCTGCTCTGTGCAGGAGACTGGGCAGAGTTTCAAAGCCTCCTCTTTTCTCTCTCTGACTCAGTCGGAAGGAGAGAGAAGAAAAAAAAGTGTCCTTCTCCCACATTCACACAGGAAATTCATCATTCTGTGTCCTGAATGTGGACTTAAAGATTCTAGGAGTGAAAGACTATTGTCACTGTTCAGTACAGTGTCACTCCTTGCATGCCATGGTCATACTCCCTAAACCGTTGTCACTATTCATGCCCTTACACTGTTTGACATTCCCCTGAGACACTGATGCCTTGTACGCATCAGTGCCGGTGTGACCCATGTGGGGCCGTATTCAAAGTAGCCTACTTGTTTATCTATGCATTTACTCCTCTATTTATTCACCTTGTAATTTATTTATCCGCACATTTAGTTTTTTGAGTACATGATCCACAGTTCTGGAGCCGGGGAACATGCATGCTGCAGCAAGATGTCGGGTTTGTTTTAACTAGGCTCATTAGCGGCAGAATGCGGCACCGGTTAATTAAAATAATTCCCTGTTATAGCGGCTGCTTTGGTCAGCCAAACGATACCGGGGGACTGCTATGCAGCACAGACTGCTTTCGCTCGGTGAACGGCGCTCCTCGACCACAGCTAGCACCTAATTAGCGCTGAAGGAGGAATATTTTTTCTGCGAATTAACATGCCGCACAGGAGAGAAACGCGCATAGAATGTTTAACCATTTCATAATTAGTGAGAATCAAAAAGCTGCTTGTTTAGTGGCAGACTTAGCGTTAATTTCTTTGGGCATTGCATACTCGCTGAGAGGAGGGCCTCCCTGTGTTCTCCCATGACCTCCACTGCACCCATTCCAGTATGAAAGCAGGTGGGGATGTTACACAGGTTAGAGGGCAACAGAGGTAAATATCTTATAATCCATGTTCAGATCAAAACTCAGAGGTCCACTGTAATGAATGCATTTGGACAAGCCATAATCCAACGTAATAGGAATGGATCCAGCAAACACTCTGCTCATCAAGTCATTCCGTTGAATAACATTAAAAACCAAACAACCTTCAAAATACATATTTAAAACCCTAGGGTAAGCTTTTGCACATGGTTATGCTGACAGGCAGAGTTTTGAAACAAAATTTACCACACTAATATTTGATTGGATTCATGCTGGGCAGCAGGATGGTTGCAGTTGTAGGCTGTTTATATTTAGTATATTTAGTTTATACGGCGTTTTCAACTTATAAAACTCAAATACACCTAACAATAATAAAATAAACAACAACAAGTAATTACTTTTGAAGTAGTGACAAGCAAGTTTAAACTGACGGAAAAGGTGTAGGCTGAAGCCTTAGCTTATTACACTCACCCTTTTTAAATTAATTATTTTGTACAGTTCCTTAAGATGTATACACTGAAAATAAAAGAAACAAAACTATATGTATGCATATTATACATACCACAGTGACTTAGGATCAAACTTAAAGCACAGGTTCACATTTTTCCAAGTTTTTCTATATGTACATTGATATATCCCATCACAATACAGTATAATTCCAATGTAAAAGATGGAGGAATAAATTCACAGTCCTTTTTCAAAACATGGATTCAGCCAAATCTATATGAGGCTTCACCTGTCAGTCAAACTGAGTGAATATCTTTCAAAGTCTCCAAAGACTTTTTTGAATGAAATTCCTTTTTTGTTTGACTATCCCTCTACTGCAGATTACCACTTTTGCCCTAAAATGATTAACTTAGGAAGACACCTACGTGATTTGACTAATTCAGACTGTTGAAGCCTCATTACCTTCATCTGAACTTTAGAATGTTTTTTGTCCCCCATATTTTACACTGGGATAGCACTAGGAAAGGACCTTCTCACAGCCAATATGGAGGCGTGACACCAACTGAAAACCTCTTATAATGTACGTACAGTATGGGCATTGTGAATCTTTTCTTTAAAGATGTTTAAAACAGTCCTATTTATTAACCCATAAATTCCTCCCTAAGTGCTGAAAAAAGGCAGTGTACAGTAAATGGAGAAAGCAATAAAAAACTAAATAGCTATCATTTTCTAATAAGGCATACTTTATGCAGGGCTTAATGACTTATAACAAATGTCATCTTATTAATACTTTATAGGTAGTTAACTATTTGGAAGTGCAACTCTTAGGTTGCCAAATTGTGAAAACTGCTTTTAGCTGGTGTGTATCCTCCAGCATAACTCTTTTTTGTATTTATACTGTAGCATGTTTAGCATGCTCTTCAAAGTGTATTGCAATTGAATAAAGTTTGGGGACTCTCAAGACTAGGGTTGGGTACCGAAACGCGGTACCAATAGGGCACCGGTTCCGACGTAAACGGTAGTAATGAGTGAATAATAACGAAAATTTTGGTTCCTCATTTCGGTGCCTGACTTTTTTTTTTTCAGAAGCATCGCTGCACGGGACGCTATGTTACCATTAGCTAGTATCTGGATTAAACACAATGGTTAAAATGCTGACAGCTTACGTTAAGCGATGTAAAGTGTGACTGTATTTCCCTGTAGAGGATTCCAACACTGGGACGTAACCATAGACAGTTAAAGAAGTGTACAAAGTAGGGATGGGCGATATGGCCTAAAATCCATATTGCGATATACATTGCAGCCTCTTGTGATAACGATATATATTGCGATATATAAATTATAATAGAACCATTTCAGACCAGGTTACATAGACCCTAAGGAAAACCAAACTGCTAAATGTATTTATTTAAAAAAAAAAGAAACATAGTATGTAGTTTTGAGAACATTTATTGTTCAAAGCTGTAATTATACAACATAATGTTGCAGATAAATAAAATTCAAGTACACTAGTTGCAGAGACTTTTACAAAGAAAAAGCTTAAAGTATTGGGTGTCTTCTCTTTAGTGCAAACCATTCTAAAAGGCACTACACTGAGTTAGTTTAAGTCCTTGGTTCTTAAATGCCACCCAAGATGCAGAGAACAGGAAAACTGGTGTCTGTTTAGTTAAGGAACAGACACGGTTCTGAAAATACTTTCAGTATTAGGCAAAGATGCACAGATACTTTAAATGAAAACATATTTCAAACAAAGTTTCTTACCTGCAGCCTAATGTAACGCATTTGAACACACACACACACACACACACACACACACGAGAGTTGGTACTTTTCCCGGTGGGCCGGTCTGATAATAGTTATACATTGCAAGTTGTTAGCAACACCATCCGGCGGCCTGGCGCTGCTGCCTGCTGATCAAACTGTGCAGCCTCTGCTCAACCCGTACGGCGGGTTTTTGGTCTCACTCCGCCGCTGCACACACACACACGTGCACACACACAAACGGCCGTAGGTTCAGCGGGGAAGTACGACGTCTGCAAACACCGGCTGCCAAGATTCCAATCGTCCATTATATGGTAAATTGTCAGGCTGGTGAAAGGCTCCATGGTACGGCTCGACCACAGGTCCATTGTAGCTGCTTAAATCCAAACCAAGTCCAAATAATGGATGTTGCACCGGTCTTTTTCACCAGCTCCTTGTTTTGCTTTCAGCCATGTTTACTCAAGATGACAAAGACGCGTTGCAGCCAGGTTGCAGCCGGTTGCAGCTCGTGGCTCTAAACTTCGCGGGTAGATTGCGCCATCAACATGAATTATCGCGATAGTGCAATATAATTACAGTCTCTATCGTAGGCCAATTTTGTATCGTTTATATTGCATATCATCTCTATCGCCCATCCCTAGTACAAAGTGACGCCGTTGTTTTCTACGGAGACCAGTGAAGGATATTAGAAGCACTTTTCCGGTGAGGGCTGAGCGTTACTGCGCAGCCTCCAACTGAGCTTGACTACGTAGTAAGCAACCTGTCTGAAAGTTGTAAGTCTTCTGGTAGCTGTGCCAAGAGAAATCTCAATCATTCCCAATCTTGCAGAGACGGAGAGCGTAGGTATATGTAAGGAGATGACATGGGCACAGGCTAATTATTGCTAGCTAAAATGCTAATTAACATTAGTAATTAAACTTAAACAGCTAATGTAAGTCGAAACTGCCTGCGTGCTTCTCCTGTACTATACGTTAATTCCTCTACTATGCGACAGTAAATCCCGTGGTTATGACACAATCGTTAGCCTATTTTTACAAAAACGTCTACTACGGAGCCATAACGTGAGGTATAAGGTAATGGAGCCTTTATTACATTGTCGTGTTTCTTTAGAAATAAACAATGGACAAATAGTCTTTAAACGCTTCAGATGTAAAGTTATTCGCTGTCAAAGTGACGTCAAAATGAATGGTAGTCAATGGAATGCTAACGGCGGGTGATGGCTTGATAGCATCAAAATGGCTCCATAGGAGCTACGCTTTGTGGGCGCTCGCTTACCCCCTTGGACGTAACAGTCTGACTGCAGCTGCCGTTGTCAGAAAAACAACACACTTGAAACTCGCCAGTCTTGTGGTGCATTTTAAGTTATTGTAAAATACCCTTTTCCCATCTGGTGCTTGTTTTTGTCATTTACCAGCAATTTACTGGTGAAACAAGTCATTTTTATAAGTTATTGTTATTACATTATTAATCAATCATTTAATTTTGACCATATGGCCTTAGCAATAAACAAGCCGTTCTTTAATGTCGCCAACTGTCGTTTTGTGCTCCTTTTTTTATATTTTATATTATATACATTATAAATATAATATATATTTCCGGTTCAAGCACTGTTTAGGCACCGGCACTGTTTTAAAAGTATCGATTTAGCACCGGTATCGGAAAAAACCCAAACAATATCCAACCCTACTCAAGACAGATTTTTTTTTTTCACATGGTCAAAATCGAAGCAGCCGGAGCAAAACTATATTTTTAGTATCTAATATGGATCAAGCTCCAAAAACACTGGATCCTACAATCCCCATAATGGAGTCAATAGTGTATTTTTCCATCTCCATGCCCAAACTGAGCTAACTTTAATGACATGGTTATTATTACAGTAGTGATGTTTGCTTTTTCTCAGAATTGACAAATCTCCTCCAGAGCCACAGTGTCCAAAGGACAATTCAACCTCTTACCCACTGGAAAAGAGCCACAGAGCTTTATGGACCAAAATCTATTTATTAAGCACTTACTAACATTTACAACTGCAGACTTGATGGCTTGTTATTAAGTGAGTAAATGATTGTTAATGGGTCTCTTACTTGCTTCCTCTGAGGTTGAAGTACTAAAAAAAAAATTTTTTTACTACTTCATGATTTCACGTTTGTTTCATTTACAGTACAGTTTATGCAGCGCAAACACATTCCCCTGTGTGTGGGCTATGGGGTATTGTGCAGATTAATGGAGGTCATGCTACTGTAATCAGTTCATAAACTGGAATCATTGCCCAGTATTCCCTAAGATGATATTTGTTGTGTATATGAGATAACTACTGTGAAAAGTCTCTTTTTCTTTCCCCGTTTCTCTCTTTTTGTCTCTTTGTGTAGAGCTGTACCAACATTGTCACATTTTAGCATATTGGTTGTGAGGAGAGTGGGTGGGAGCGCAGACTCTTCTTATGAATCTTTTTTCATCTGTCTATTTGCATGGTGATGTTTGTTCTCAGCATGCTTATCTAGCAGTCAACAGTAGTAAAGCCTGAGTTGTGTATTTCAGAGACCCGGGGATCTTTTGATCAGACCAGCGCTGCCTGCTGAGTTCCCTTTGCAATGCTACCGAGGCTTGTTTGCAGCTGCACACACTGTATGCACAGGCTACTGCTGCTAGAGTAGCAGGGGTTTGTACTGTATGCTTTTACACACACTCAAACACACCTGTGCATTAACATTTCTCACATAGGAACAGAAAATTGTCTTTCACATTCTGATAATGAAAGCAAAAGCATGAAAGTACACATGGCCTACACACCCACATGTATCCATTCATAGTGGCTTGAAAAAAAACATACTACCATCCAACGTTACCATGCACTCTGTGGGTTTGACACACACATGGGCACACACACAAGCTCACTCACTGACACATGAAAGCAGACACAGAGACGAGCAGCCTCCGCGGGCCTCGGGGAGCTCTAATGGCCTTGTAGAGTGCAGTCAGGGAGAGTGAGGGTGAAGAGCAGAGCAAGGTGAAGGCGCACAGCTTCACTTCCAGTTAAACACACACATACACACACACACGTGAACATCTGTGTGCTTAGACACATTGTACACCAGCACAGTGGAAAGTACAACCACAGAGAAAGCGCACAACTAACAAACATGCCACTACAAGCAGAATTCAGTGCAACACACACTTTCTCTGTCTCGCACACGCAGACACACTGCATTGCTACAGTCAAGCGGCCATGTCCTGATGAAGCTGCTGTTTCTAAAAGGAGCAGAACATGAATTATGCAGGTTCGTCTTCACATGAGGGGTTTTTTCTCCTTCTTCGCCGCATTCCTCTAAGCCTGCTGTTTTCTTTTTCTCCTCTGACTTTCCTCCAGTCTCTCTTTCACTCTTTTAAACTCATCTTCTCATCTCAAACACTTCTATCTTTTTCACTTTAAATCATGTTTCCGCAAAAAAAAATTTAGTCTCCCTCCTCGCTCCTGTATGCTGCCCCCCGGGCTCCCAATGCTTCTCCTTTTCTGCTCTCTGCTGCACCCACTAACTATTTTTCCTTCTCTTTATCTTGGTCTAGATGTTGCTAACACACACTCTTCTTCTCTCTCTCTCTGTCCCGCACTATGTCTATGTATTTCTGCTCACTTATCTACATGGATGGAGTGCTGAGCAGAGGAGGGGAAGAGGGACAGTGCTGCTCCAGTCGTATCGGATTCTCATAAGTGTGTGAAAGAAGAGAAGCGGAAGCCTTCCAGTTTGTCGTCAGCCCATGCGGCTCAAGTTTCCCTATTAAAGAGGCCTGTGACAAATGTCCAGAACTGTGCAATGTTTGTTTGTTTGCGTAGAAGGTGGTGTGTATTTGTGTCAGTGTGGTGACAGAGAGGGTGAGAGAAATTAGATTTTTACACATTATCTAACAGCTACAGTACATGTTTATATATGTGTGTGTGTGTGTGTGTGTGTGTGTGTGTGTGTGTGTGTGTTTGTTACTGGGTTGATTAACCCCTCGCAGCATTGAAGAAATACATTTTTTAAATTCCAACAGAAATATCTACCCTGTTACCAGAGTAACAAGGACATCGACACTGTGAACAATTGTCACTGGAGCTAGACCCTGAGAAAAGTGTTCACACTCAGTTGTTGTGTGGATTATCATGAATAACAGGGACACTGTCTCTGGGAATACATGTTGCTGTTATAATTAAGTTTAAGGCAATATCCTATGTTCTATATTTTTTTATTGTCTACAAATCCCGTGAAAAGACCTAAACCAACAATGTGTTTGTACGTCTCGCAGCAGAGAGCCGTAGTGAAACTGGAACTTCAAAGAAAAAACACAATCAGAATCACATAGACGTGTAATAATGCATATCACTAAAAATCCAGCCTTGAAACATAGCATTTCTCTGATGGTAGCTTTAAAAAAAAGAACACTCTAATATCTTTTATGTAATATTTCTGTTTTTAGCAGCTTTTAACGGACACCACTTCCCACAACTTAATTCAACTTTATTTAAAGTGCTCATATTATGCTCATTTTCAGGTTCATAATTGTATTTAGAGGTTGTACCAGAATAGGTTTATGTGGTTTAAGTTTCAGAAAACACCATATTTTTGTTGTACTGCACATTGCTGCAGCTCCTCTTTTCACCCTGTGTGTTGAGCTCTTTGTTTTAGCTACCGAGTGAGGCATCACACTTCTGTACCGTCTTTGTTGGGAGTCGCACATGCACAGTAAATACTGCTAGCTTGTCAGTAGCAGAGCATGAGGGCAAAGTGACGCACGTTTGTCACGAAAGTAAAGGCTGGACTACAATAGAGCTGTTTGGAGCAGTTTGTGAACAGTGTTTTCTCTGGAAGATGGTAAGTCCCTTTGGGGTGGACTTTGGGCTTTTTCACTTTGTAAATAATGTGCACAAAAAGATATATAACACAATAAAGGAAAGGGGAAGCCAAAAAGCATAATATGAGCACTTTAAGACCTTTGAGGGTTAAATGTCACCAGGTTGATAAAAGTCGACAACATTTTAATTTGGGCAATACACTGGTTTATAACTAAATACCTGCAATATTATTGACATTTCCATCAACCTCTGTTGTACTTTGTTTAGTGCTAATTAGCAAATGTTAGCATTCTAACACTCTAAACTTAGATGGTGAACATGGCGAACATTTGACCTGATAACCATCAGCATGTTAGCATTATAACGTTACCATTTAGCTCAAAGCATCACTGTGCTTAAGTACAGAGACTATAGAATCTTAGCCTTGTTTAGACAGCAGGGATCACAACAACAACAACAACAACAACAACATGGAAATATATTGATACAAGTGGATGGATAAGGGTGGAACCAGTAGTTATGATAACATATTTGGCGTGCCCCCACACTGGTTTTTACCAGTTAGTGGGAGCTGTAGTGTTTAATAATTGGTTAAAAACGGTTTAATTCTAGTATCACATGCGGGAGGTGATGTCAGAACTTCAGCTAGTTACCTAAATGTCTCAAATTTGATCACATATTTATAATATAATATATTTCTAGTTTTTTTTAAAGCTAAGAAATATCCTAAAACAGATGGACAATGTAGTTTTTAGCAAATTAAAACAATTTTAAGCAGGAGTAAATTGTGAATTTGTTGGGGACTATTTTCATTTGTGAACTTAATAGAGTTAGTTGATTCAGAAAATATAAGGAAATCAATTTATTTGTAAAGCACGTTTTAAAAAACTTTTTTTTTAATATTTGTGTTTGGGGATAGGTCTCTCTCTCTCTCTTTCTTTCTTTCTTTCTTTCTCTCTCTCTCTCTCTCTCTCTCTCTCTCTCTCTCTCTCTCTCTCTCTCTCTCTCTCTCTCTCTCTCTCTGCGCACTCACAGTCCAGAGCCGGCTGAATGTGAGTCGTCTCTGTACTCGGTCCGGTTCTGGTGGTTGATTAACGCAGATATTTGCTGATTAGCTCTAATAACAGGCCGGGTGGGTAGCACAGTGCCATAAGGCCATGAGGCAAATGTCTGATTAGTGATTACTCCACATTTTAATTACAATATTTTGTGATTACATTCTGAATCTGCAACGTTCTCTGTCAGGTAAATGTAGTAGTACAATGTCTTTCTCTGATGTAGAAGTACACTGTAAGTCACTCAGTAGTAGGCTACACAGTGGAGTTGTGGTTTGGGGTCCTTCTGTAAGTAATTTTGAGGTACAATTTGGTTCTGGAGAATGCTACAAGCAGCAATATCACAGGCTAAGCAATCGGCCCGTTCCAAACAGGCATATATTTTGAACGGGAACTGTACTAGTCATACTAAAGAAATGTCACCCAGTGCACCAATGTGGCTCATTGATGTGTTTTTAATAACAATGTTGGTCTATAGAAGAAATACATGTTAGCAAGATAATTACAATATAGAACATGTGTATATATATATATATATATATATATATATATATATATATATATATATATATATATATATATATATATATGGAATTGTTTGCTTACAGCTTTAAATATATTTATTTAAAGCTGTAAGCAAACAATTCCATTCACCTCCATTGTGTTACATTGGAAGCATCCATTTCAGATCCGAGCAGCTGCTGGAATCCAGAGCCAAAAGGTCACCTTTCTCCCCAGTAGTGTGGTGAGAAGTCACCAGTGGGCCAATCCCCAGGGCCATTTTCATCTCTCTCTCTCAAAGCAGCTGCTTTGTCCTTGCGGGATCGATCTGGAGTGGCATTGTCGGGTCGGTTCTGCTGTGCCTCTGTCAGCAACGAATCCAGCCGTTCCTAATAGGCACATGGCCCTGGCTCCCCTTCGGGGTACAGATCCACCAGCTCCAGAACACATGGGGTCTGGCCCACTGCCATCTCCACAGCACACACATGACCACAGTAGCTGAGCCTGACTGAGTGTGGCAGTGTGTGTGTATTCATGCGGCTTTTATGACCTTGTTTGTACCTGTGGGATGACAGAAGGCCTTCACATTGGGGAGCTTTTATGTCACGACTTGCAACAAAAAGTTTACCTTTTTTATCCTTTAAGGGCAATATTTGAGTTTAGACAAGATTTCCATTCTGTCTGTGCACCTGGGTTTGTTGATTTTACAACACAGAGGTATTTTATACAAAGAATGATAAAGATGTTGAACAGAGAGTGTCATGATGAACTGATTGTTGCACTGCCTCCTTAAGCAGGGAGGAGGGTTAAAGGGATGAGAGAGATGAAAGACTAGTGAGTGATGGTGAAGATCTCTGCATTGTTAACCTCAAAGCACCCAGTTCTCCTCTGCTGGAATACAGACGCGCTGCTTCCCACTCAATACCATTACCTCAGCTGACCTTCTGTTGCCCCAACAATACTCAATCTCATATAGTCTCCAATTATGGGGAAAACAAGCAGAGCTAAGGTGTTTACACACCATTAGAGCAGCTGCACTGATGTACAGATTTTAGCATTACCCCCCCCCCCAGATAAAACCTTGTTCTGTTTTGTTACCTTTCTCCCTGCTTACTCACCCCTTCACACTCCTCCCAAAGCAACCGTGGAGCATGTTGCGCAATGGGCCGTCATTTTTCCAGCTCTTGTTCGGACATCTTTTTGTGTTTAATCGTGGGAGATTGAGAGGATTAAGCTGGAGATTACGTATGGCGGGATTACACTGACCCCGATATCAGGAGGCCTCTGGGACGGGATGAGGGGAGAGAGGTGCAGTAAAGAGAGGTGGAGGAGGGAGAGAACAATGGGACCTGTCGGGGTAGATGAGGGTGGATAAATGACGAGAAATAGAGATGGAAGGGAAGAGGAGACAGGAGGGGATGTTGGGAAGGGATTTGGGAGATAATTGTGTGGGATCAGAGATGTGTGAGGAATAGAAAAGGTTGTGGGGTAGCAGTGTAAATGATTCTGCCGGGTGGAGGCATGAGAAGGGAAAGGGAGGTAGATGAAAGGACAGAAAGGGTCTTTTGAGAGGTGTAGTACGCACAGAAGGTTAAATAATAGTTCTATTTTTTACAACTTGGCTTATTTTGATAGTCTTGGTCATCCTTTCAATCGGTAAGATCATACTCACCAAGTTAAAGGGTAACTACCGTTTTTATCAACATGGGTCCCATTTCCCCATGCATTTGACTGATGTGACCAAAAATCTTTGAATTTGGTCCAGTATTGAGCGAGATCGCAATGACGAGCCGGCGTGAACCAAGCTACAATGTAACCTAATGGGGCAATTGTGGAGCCTTGCTTTTTGTCCAATAAAAGTGATTTGTTTTTTGGTACTGACATCAAATTAAGATTTTTGGTCACATCAGTCTATAATTGGTTGAAAAAAAAACGGTATTTACCATTTAACATGAGCAGTTGGAGGATCATACAGGCTTTGAATAAATCCCCAGGTTAGCAAACCAGGAAGACCCAAAGTTTTTTCTGTTACTTTTGGTTTTACCAAGGTGAAAAATGTAAAGAATGAGTTAACGAACGTAAGCAGGAAACATTTGCATGTCTGCAGTTACTACAGTAACCTAGCTTTACTTGCAAAGACAAGAGTAAACATTTTATCAGGTAACTACATTGTTTTGGTGGGTTAGAGGTGATGTTAGAAAAGCCATGTTCAGTTCTGGCACATCCACTGTCCTGGAGAGTACTAAAGCGTTAGAGATAGCGTTAGCAGCTCTGTCCTTTGGGAAGTTTAAACTCCAGGAGCTCCAGAAAAACTCATTACATGTTCTTTATGTCATGTCTTCTACATGGATCATAAACTGGTGAGGATGTTGACTGTGTGCCCGGGATATCTTTCTTTTACCATAATAATATGAGGAGAGTCAGCTGGTGAGTTTTCAACCATCACAGAGTTAACATTAGCTAGCTAGTTACAGCTGATAAAATCTGCTTAAGACAGGTGTCATTTCAGACAAAAACTTAGAATCCTGCTTTTGTCTACGCCTGTTTGAAATCAAGGACCCATTTTTTCAAAACTTTGTAAGAATTTCAAGTGGGAAACCTGCCACCGTTATCCCTGTAAACTGCATATGTGGCGTGCTAGATTGAAAAAGTCGAAGCAGCAGTAACTAATAGCCTAACTAATAGATATGATAGAAACAACTACAAAAACAAGATCCTAGTGGTTATAAACCAGAATTATCTATTACGTTTTACGTAAGAGATGCTTACAGTGTTACCAACATTCACTGAATAATTTAGCCATATCAGGTTTATCTGCTCTATTATATTTTGTACAGGTTGTGCCTTTGCAATACATTAGCTAGATTTGTACACATTTGTACACTAATATAGTTCAAATTAAAATTTGCCCTACAGCTAGTGAACTTGTGTCTGCCCTCGTCACTGACACATGGAAAAAAACGCATTCACACTTTCTGTTCTCACGTAAGCAATAACACATGACCAGACACTTACATGCACACACAAACACATAAACTCATACAGAGTGGCTTATTACAAAGCCACATCCCGTACTGAGGGATGTATTCATCACATTCTGTGTCATCGCTGCTTATCCATGTTTCATTCATTTTTAACTGCCAGTTTTGGTTTAACTGCGAGTCAGATTTATCGTAGCCATGGAGCAGAGTCATTATAATGTGTCTGGACGGAGAGAGGGAGAAAGTGAGAGGCAAATGGAGAGACAGTGGATGGAGACCTTGAGTCTGCAGCATCATTCAATCACAATTGCCGCATCATGCCACAGTCATTGTATTCACGATGAGCACTGTTCGAATTACGGGGGGTATTGTGGGGGGGGTACAAGCAGCAATATCACAGGCTAAGCAATCGGCCCGTTCCAAACAGGCATATATTTTGAACGGGAACTGTACTAGTCATACTAAAGAAATGTGTCACCCAGTGCACCAATGTGGCTCATTGATGTGTTTTTAATAACAATGCTGGTCTATAGAAGAAATACATGTTAGCAAGATAATTACAATATAGAACATATATATATATATATATATATATATATATATATATATATATATATATATATATATATATAAATATATGGGGGGGTCCTAGATGACACTTGGACTCTCCCAAAAGGGATGAAAATAATAGTTTGGGGGGTACTGGAAAAATTTTAATAAAATATAATGTTAGCCTATCCAAAATTGTATGTATTTAAATGCAGTATTACCATCACATACCAACAATTCAGGAAATAATCTAATGAAATACGATTTTCAAACCTTCACTCCCCATTGGGCTGTACCATTTCTCTGGTACGTTCAGACTGTGTTCCTTGCTATGGTTCTTTGATATTAATTCACTAGCTGTCAAAAGGTACGTACCGGGTATGGGCGCAGGCGCTGGTGTGTCAGCGAAATTAAGAGTAAGAGGCTGTATCAACTTTAATCTCTGCCTGTGGTTTTGACCGCCATGTATATCATCATGCGTTGTGCTTTGTGGTAAATGTTATGAGCAGCTCGTCATCTAAACAGGATTTCAGAACTGTCTTAATTTGGTTGATCATAGTGTTTCTCTCATCTATAATGAAGTCATAGTCTAGCTAGCTAGCTAGCTAAAAGTTCACGCAGCTCCTGAAGCTCTCTGTACCATGCAAATATTGTCTGTATCTTGGTGAAACTAAGCCAAGAATGGTTGCATTAATGCAAGCAGTTTATTATCTCATGTACAAGTTTGTCAGATGGAAACGTGCTCAAATGTGTGTGTTTGAACTGCTGCAGAAGCTAGCTAGGCTAGCTAGTCTATCTGTACTTAGGCGCAAGATAGGTCTTCACTCCCGTCCCGAACAACATACAGTGGCACAGATTAGTGGTTCTCATGTGTGTAAGCCTATATAAAATGGAGAGTGATGTCACCAGTCGAAATAGCTGTACCCCCCGAAGCTCACGGTATAATTCGAACATTGACGATGAGTAAGAGTCTATTCATGAAAGTGGCTCTTAAAAACTATCTTGTGTTTCTGTTGTATTTAGTGGATTGCTTATATAGGTCAAGTTCATGCTGTAACAATACATTTTCTCTGAGCAAATTAAAACAAAAAACATCTTCTTTGCCATAAAATGGAAGTAAAGAAAATGTGAATAATGCGTACAGAATGAAGTCCATTCAGTGAAGGCAGACTGACAGGCACTTCTTCTGCATCCACATCCTGTCCTGCTTGTTTACTCCGGAGGCTCTCTTTTGCATTGGCTACAATACCTTGATGTCACCCATCGATTGTCAGCAGTTAGAGAGACGCACAATGCCCTGATTAGCATACAATTAGGATTGACCTGCTGCCCCTGGGACCGGATGGAGCGAGGGATGGATGGAGGGCTTTAGAGGGAGGGAGAGAACAGCAGCCTGACACAGTGGCATCTGTTTCTGCTGACACGTGCAGGACACTGGTAGGGTCTCAAAGGGCACTGTGGGACAAGGTGTGCCAAACCTGTATTGACGTCTGGGAGAGGTGTCTCGGCCGCACTGACGGACGCCACTATGAGGGCTTAATGACCGCCCCGGCCAGGGAAAATGTGCAGAAATGCGTGTGGCTGTTTGTATGTGTCTGAAATATAGTTGTGCATGTTAAGAGAGTTAGAAAAGTGATTGAAAACAACACTTTGTCCAGCAAATATAGATATCTGCATGATACCACATTTGGAAAATACACTTCAGGTGATTCTTGTGCTGCAGCTAATTATTTTCTCTATCCAATGTGTTATTGGATAGAGAAAATAATAATATTGCTTATTGTTCTGTTTAGAAAATGTCCAAGGTGACACCTTCAAATAGTTTTTGTCCCACCATCTGAACAAAACGTATTCAGTTTACAGTGATATAAACCAGAGAAAATCAGCAAATCCTTACACTTAAGGCGCTGTTACATTTAACAGCAACATTTTGCCTTTTTTACTGGATAAATGACCATTTGCCAGTAATGAAAATCAACTAATAGATTAACCAACTCATTGATTCAGCATTAGGCGAATACAATTTTTATTTTGCTCCAGACCATTGACTGTATATAAAGATGGACGACACGTCTCCTATTCCACCCACATGGTGCCAAAATATCCCAGATATGGGCATTACCATCTTGCGCTGGTGATGTCATTTGGAGCCAGGGTATAGTGATCGGGGTGTGGAGCCAAGGTATCGAGGTCCCATCCATACACCCACCCTCGATCGCAAGTCAATCACAGCTGTCAATCATGACGTCAAACCCCCTTCTTATAGCATCAAATAATTAATTAAAACCAAACTTATCAGAAGAATGAAAACTTGAACATACTGTACATGAGCAAGATCAGAACTACCTAAAATGACAGAGACCATCTTTGGGGAAAAAAATATATTTTATGTGTACTTTGATTTTTTTGTTTGGCTCATGCCCTATCCACTAAGTGGAGAGGGAGAGTTTATGACCTATACTGCAGCCAGCCAACAGGGGTTATTGAGATGTTTTGGCTGTAGACACTTTTTCTTGTTTAACACTCACATTAAAAGTTACTATATGTAACTTTTTAATGTTTCTGAAACTGTGTAATTTTCCATCTGATGATCATAAATGACCTGTAACAGCAAACGTTACCAACAATGAAAAGAACGGAATTTTTATATAGTTTTTATTAGTTATCTGTTGTAGTTATGGCTGATACTGGGGCAGGACAATCAAAGAAAAACAAAGAACAACTAAAAGCTAAAAGGGAAATGACAGACAACGTGCGAATAGTCGAGTCAACTTCAGTCGGGCTTTCAACAGACAATTAGCCATATCAGCAGGACAACAGGAGACAATTACAGGACTGTAAATGATTCAGAACCCACCCTGAATTGGCCCTCAGGTTTGTAATATTCATAAAATAACTTTACAATGCGCGATGTGGTTGTACACACGCTTACTCGGTAATACATCACCAGACCTTTACGACAGCAGGTGTAGTAAAAACACTACCAGTATTGTCCACAGAGCACTCTGGGATGGAAGAAAAATGTGCTTTGGTTTATTGGCATTTCTTTAAACCAATCACAATTGTCATGGACGGCGCTAAGCACCGGACAGAGCCACGGTGCTGCTGCAAAATAGCCTTGGGAAGGAACTTGTATTGGTGGAACATGTGTACGTTCAAAAGCTGTTTTAGTCGTGCAACAGAAAACTCAGATTGGACAGATAGTCTAGCTAGCTGCCTCGATTTACCCTGCAGAGATCTGAGGAGCAGTTAACCATAGTCCTCATAAATCGACCGGAGTTTAAAATTCCACGAAAGAAAGCGGACCTCCGACCAAAAAGAATTCGGACATCCGACGGAATTTCCAGCGGAATTTCCAGCGGAATTTCCAGCGGAATTTCCAGCGGCTACGGAGCAATCCCAGAAGTGAAACGTCGTGGATATAGACCACAAATAGGCACTTTAACTAAAGTAGATACTTAAAATTGAATTCTTGGCTGAGGTGCCCAATGATAGAAACTTGATCCTACTGCAGGCAATTGTTTTAGTGTTTCTTGTAACAGCAAATAAAATTCTGGAAACTTAACCTGAGAAGACACAGAGATATTCCGTCATGTCATCCAAGTAAATCATTTGAACTCTGCCTTTTTGCATTGTGTGTTAAATGGTTGCTGGTGAGACACTGCAGTGAAGATATGCAGCGCTGGCTGTCTTTGAATTTGTATGAGTAGAGCATGCTGAAATATAAAAAATGTTCCACTAGAATGAAGCATTGCTTTGGAAACTGTTGTAATTCTCCTGCTGGCTTCTTAATGACCTTACATGCCTGTACTTTAATGGAGATTTATATGTTTGAAGATGTGACCTTTCTATTATCTCCTCTGGTGTGATCTGTTGTCATCTCACTCTTACCGTTCTTCTCTCCTCTCCTGACACACCTATAGTGGCTACCTCTGCAGCCGCAGCAGCGAAGCCTTAATCAGAGGTGCGTATCAATAATATTGAATCCAGAAATCCCCTTGTGTCCTGTGGCGTTTGTTCTGATGCATTGATGTACTATTGACGGAAACAGGACGGCCAACGGTGACAAATTAAAATGTCAGCCATGGCAAAGGTGAGCCTCGCCTCTCCTCGCCGCGTCCTTAAGGTGGGGTGACAGGCCATCAGCTGAACGATTCCTGATAAAATGCTGATACATCTCACACACACACACACACACACACACACACACACACACACATACAAGGACATCGGTGACAAGGGGAATTGCATATTGAAAGGAAGTGAGTCAGGTGAGAGGACAAGTAGGGGGGATAGACTGTGATATAATGGTTTAATAATAGCATTCTGTTTAGTGGTTTTGGTTGTAATGGAGTTGAGGCTGTCACAATGTCCATTTTTAAAAGCAGCTCCCGATTCACATATTTGTTATATATCAGTTATATAGCCACTTTTTCACCTACCAGTAAAATATGATTATGAGTACTGATGGCCACTGCAATTACACAAATGAGAGCATTTTCCAAGTATTAAATTACACAAATTATAATGCTGGTGCACAGTTGTGTCATTTAGCATGAGTAGGCTTGATGCACGTTGATTTCATGCAGCGTGTTTGGAGGAGTGAAATGAAATGAAGACAAAGTGACGGAGGACCCGAGTGCCAGGCATGCTGTCAGCATTTAAATATCAGGCCTTATGCGTGCACTCCCACCCGTCTACCCACACACACGACACACAGAGTATATGATAACTGTTAAATAAAATCACCGACCAAGCTTTGGAAGAACTTAAGCCTCCTCGTCTCTCTTCTGACTGTTTTGACAGTTGATCTGGATGTAATTGTGGCTACTTATAAATGTTCTCCTCTGCACATTAATCTGTCAATGTCATTCTCCTGATGTTCCAGCTGTTCTGTGATTGTAATGGAGTTGCATTGTTGATGAGCACAACTCTGACAGCCAACTGTCCAACCAGCCCGGGACAGCAATGGTAGCCCGGGCCTCAAGAGAACCCTCATCAGCCAACCGGGGTCAAGGACTGCCACTGATTGACAGCTCCGTTTAAGTTAGATCTACATTAAGTCACTGTGTTTACACGACATGCATCCTAACTTCCAGGGACTAACGAGTGCCTCAACTGTAAGGGTGTCTGGTTTCCAGAACCAGAGGACTGCTCTGATATCCTGCTGTTGTAAGTAATGGATGGAGGGAGCGGTACTGTCGGTATCAGGTTTGTTTTATTCATGTTCTCTGTTGCAATATTAAGCCTGCTATCGAGCCATCCTTGACTGACCTGTACTGACGGGAGCCTCTGCAGTATGATCAGACCAACTCCTCGCCTCGCTCCTTAAAGTGCCCATATTATGAAAAAATCACTTTTTCTGGGATTTGGGGTGTTATGTTGTGTCTCTGGTGCTTCCACACACATACAAACTTTGAAAAAAAAACCATCCATGCTGTTTAGAGTGAGATACAGTTTCTGAATGTGTCCTGCCTTCAGTCTCTGGGTGAGCTGTTCAAAATCGGCACGGCTTGTGACATCACAAGCCGAAACGAGCAGGCTAACCGCAACCATTAGCTCGTAGCGTTAGCATGCTAACGCTAATGCTAACGCTAGCATGCTACCTCGTTCTCAATAGCAAAGCACTGCTACAACACACACAAGTTCACCATAATCTACAAAAGAACTACTTCCATGTGCGCCCTCATTTAGAAGTCTCCCAGCTAATCCTGACTTGTAACTGACCGAAGTTGTAGAAACAGCCTTTCTTTTACTGTCTATGGAGCTAGCTAGCTGACATGATCTACATCTGAGCTACTGAGCATGTGCGAGTGTAATCAAAGATAGTACAGAAGAAGAAAAGAGGTCTCACTCTGTAGCTAAAACAGAGACCAGCTGAAAAGAGGATCTGCAGCAGTGAGAGAGAGCGGTGCAGTACAACAAAATTATGGTGTTTTTTGAAAATTAAACCATGTAAACCTATTCTGGTACAACCTTAAAATACAATTATGAACCTGAAAATGAGCATAATATGGCTGCTTTAAACCTAGATTCATCCTGATCAACACAAACTGTAGTCTAATTAATGCACCAGCATGCGATTTACAGAACTGTTAGCATTGCATCTGTCAACACATTCCTATACATCTTATGGAAAATGGTTTTCTATGAGGATAAATCTGCATCATCCTGCGTTACTTAGAACAGAGGTTAAAAAAAAATTGTATTGCAAATAGTATTGTGAAATGATGCCCATCCATTTAAAAATAAAAAAGACAAACAGCAGTAAAAGACAAACAGGTCAGCTACTCCTGCCCCACCACTGCCGCTCCAATCCCCTCACTTGTTCCCTGATAAACAAACAACTCTGAGTTTGTTCTGTCCTCTACTAAAAGTCGCCTGTCATTGAATGAATCAATAAAATAAATATCTCACCACCATAGGTTTGTAAAGTCCACATTTTACAGTACAGTTTGTGTAACATTGAAACACTTTTTAATTTAAGGAACAGTTCATTTTATTTTCACCTCCATGTTAATCAGGTTTGAGGTTTGGCTCAACTTTGATTGTAAAAGTATACTGTTCTTGCAATGAGTCGTCCTTATTCCAAAGTTAAATAGTTGCCTAACAATGTCAAGTCCTGCGAGTGGTAACTTGTCTGGGATATTTATTGATAATTCACCATTGTAAAACTGCAACAAAAGCGGAAACAAACAGACCAGACAAGAACAGAACAGAGTTTAGCTGTTTCTCCATGTTTCCAGTCTTTGTGGTAAGCTAAGCTATATATATATATAAAAAAGAGCATCAGATTTCTCTGAACAGCTTGCGCAACACAGTACGAATAAACAGGTTTCAGGTTGTTTTTGTAAAGATCTCCATCCATCTCCATAAAAAAAAACAGCAAAATAAAAGAAATTCTCATCCTTTAGCCAGCAAACAGCAAAAATGTGCTAACACCAAACAGCAAGGAGCGAGTGGGTCATCTTTTACCAAAAGCTCAGTTTTTCTCATCCAGATAAAATGTGTGGGTAGTTTCTTACATTTATCCACATTTTAAACATTTTCGGTGTGAAAATTGCCATCTTTGTGTGGACAAAAGGCCAAAATAGAAAGAATAAAACATTCCCAAGGTTGCACACCGAAGGGAATGTGCACAGGTGTCATTCAGAGACGTTTGTGTGGCTTTTTCCTTTATATTTGTACAAGCATGAACATGTTTTGTTCTTCTCCGTTTGAGCACCAAGTTAAGTATCTTATATTGTCTGTATTCTGTATCAGTGAGAGTATGTGTGAAGACAGTCAACAGATCGCTGGCTCATTTTTGACAGAAGTCACAGCTGTCATAGGGACACAGATCACTTCTATTTCTGTCTGTTCTTCGCTCAGTTTCAGTCTTTCTCTCCTCAGTGTGAAAAATGGACACCACCAAGTCCATGAGTAATTTTTCAACGATTAGGTTAGACTGTATAATTTTTGCAGTAATATTTGTGTGGCAGCCAGTCCTTGTAGCTTTTTCATAATGTTGACCACTGTGTTCTTCGTCTTATTTTTGGCAGTTTACACACACACACACACACACACACACACACACACACACACACACACACACACACACACACACAGTGCTGTAATGCCTCTCTGAAAAACTTTTCAATTCTCATGGTGATTTGTGTTTTTACACAGAGAAAACAAAAAGATTTACTGAGCGCCAGTAAATAACCTGTCAAAACTACTAATGTTTAATTAAATTTGAGTTGAGCTATACTTGAAGCTGTTTTGAATGTCTGAAACTGTAGATAGTATGACAGCCTACCACAACGTGCTACAGTAAAGGTGTGTGTTCTCTGCTTGGTGAGGAGAGTGGAAATGTTCCTGGTTGTTTAACCATGTCAGTCCCACATAAATAGTTTGCATTGTCTTGCCATTGTTAACATGACATGCATTTGCCTGGGCGTGGGAGCCAGTACTTTGGGGGGGTTGCCAAGATGATAACATTACATGGGATAAACTAGTTAGTACATTCTCTGTAGATCTTTGTTTTGGAGACATGTGATGGAGCCTATAAAAAGTCCAACATGAACTCTCCTTTTAGCCCTGTTTTTGGTCTCCACCAACTTTTAAGGGTAATATCTGTCTCTTTAGCTGCTAAATGCTCCACAATGTTCACCAGCTAGTCGCTAACTAAAAAACGACACTGGTCAAAGTGGTGAGAGTGAACTAAAACAGTAAAAGCTGTCACCTTCTGCTGATATATATATATATATATATATATATATATATATATATATATATATATATATATATATATATATATATATATATATATTTTGGGTCAGTATACCAACAGTTGTTGGGTGTTTTGCTCTTGACCGCAAGAACAAAACATTCTGACTTTGGTAGACCTTGTACTGGCTGATTGGGTTTATGGGTTTAGTAGTATTTAGCGCCATTGTCAAAATCTTTGTCAGGAACAAAGGCAAAACATTTAACAGACTGGTGTAAAATTAAATTTACAATATTTCTGAATTATTCAAGGGATTCATATCTTTCTGTGTTGAGTAATATTGAGGTTATTATTAAATGTTTGATATACACTAAGACTTCAGGTTGTATGCTACATGGCTGCTTCTCTGAATTGTTCTTGGAGATATATAGATTAACACTAAATAATGGAAACCTAAATGGTAAGCTACATAGTGTTACACTCTCAAACATTCACACTAAATAATTTGCGGTGCTTAGTCAAAGACCATCTCCTTTGTGTCACAACAAAGTCTACTCAGCCTTCTTACAGAAAGTCATTCCTCCCTTATTTCCCTTCATCTCCATCATTTCTCATCTGTTACCATCTTTCTCTCTCACTTTCCTCTCTGCCTCATCTTCATTATCCCCCTCCCTCCTCTCTGCTTCTCTCTCTCTCTCTCTCATCTGCATCTTTTTCTCTCTACCTACGTTTGCTCGCTGCTTTCCTGGTGGTGGAGCCGCGGCCCAGACCTAGTGGTCGTGGGGTTCCAGATGGTCTGGCTGGCAGAAGGTTCACAACTGACCCTTCGGCAGCTGATCCTGTCCTACCTCAAACCCCAGGGGGTCCGGGAGGGAACACGTATCTCAAGCAAGATGAGAGGCAGAGGACAGGAGAGGGACCGGGGGCTGAGGGAGAATTGCGTAACAGCCGAACCTGTCATTTACTGCATCTTATCATCAAACAATCTGAGGCTGTTTCTTTGAAAGTGCCTGCGCTTCGGAGCTTGAAGCACAAGCACACACTTTGCTATCACTCAAGTGCTGTGTAATGAAAAAAGAAAAAAGTAAGTTGAATTGTAGACGGAGGGAGTTGGGAAAAGAAAAAGCAGACAGATCATATTACAGATAGAAATTCAAGACATTGAGGGAGGGAGAATGGAAAGGAAGATTCAGCGAGGCATGGATGACAGCTTGTGACGCCACATTAGTCATTGTGCAAGAAGACAGAGGTGTCTATGCTGCCTCTTTAGTGCTGTCTCCTCTAATGGCTGTGTGTGTGTTTGAGGATGCGGTGCCTACAGCCTATGGTGCGTCCCGCCAATGCTGCCTGTGTTTAGACAGCGGCTGCAGCAGTGTTGATGGAAACACACAGGGGAGGGGGGAGAGGAGAGTGGGGGGAGCAGGGCAGTGCTAATTGGGACAGAAGATCGGGGTCAGGAAGAAAGATGGAGAAAGGAAGAGGAGTAGAGCAGAGACAGGGAGTCCTCAAGCCCTCCGGTGGCTCACTCTGCTTAATGATGCGTCTCTCTCGTAATTAGCAGACGGTAATTAACGGTCGGATCACCTGGGCCTCTGTGGGTCACATTCTCTCTCCGCCACTCCACATCCACGCCTCACTACAAACAAGCGCCAGTCACATCCCTGTGGTCCAGCTCCACAGACCTCCCAGCAGCCCCTGTGGCTCAGACTTAGCTAATAAAAGCATTCCTTCCATATGGGACGCACATTTTATGGATTTATCTATGGCTCTGTCTAAACCAGCTTGTGTTTATTTCCTTATGTATGTGTTTGTCTGTACGTCGCTGCTTCCTCACCGCTCTGCTGCACGTGTGTGTGTGTGTGTGTGTGTGTGTGTGCGCTGAGCGAGTTTATATGGGAGGCAGCCAGTGTTTTGTACACACGGTCTGTCGGGCTGTGTTATAGTGGGCCTTACCTCCAGGCTGGTTTAAATATTAAGGCTCCTTGTGTGGATGCATGAAGTGGCACATTACTGGTTATTCAACCAAGCAAAACTTCACACTCCAATTTAATTATCATGATCTGAACCAGTCAGATTGCACACACTTACTTGACCTTAATGAGCCAAAGGCACTGCGCATGACAGAATAGGCACTCACACGCATAAACACACATTTGGTCGCACACAAACACATGCAAAGAAAAATACACACAGATGGTGGCGCAAGACTCAATATGCTTTTGCTGGCTTGCTTCACGACCGTTAATAAAACATGGAGTTGGTGAGACATTCATTCCAGACAAACCCAACTCCAAACAAGGCTTTGTGCTTAATAATAGAGATATGAATTCATCCATATCTCTTCTTCTCTTTTTCTTTACTTTTACTTGTGTGCCCTGGGATCAGGTCATGTTGGGTTTTGCCCCCCAAGGGTGGCGAGGGCTCATGGGATGTTCACTTTTCTATTCATTGAATTTTAAAGTGACCTTGCAGTGATATTGATCTGCATTTGATGAAACACACTTACATGCAGGGAGACAGACACACATCCATCCTGCCTTGTGCATCCTTCAAAAGCTGAAGGTTATCATAGTAGCAAAGTAAGCAGCGACTTACAGTAGAGTGCTTTGTGGTGTGGAATATTTGTCAGAGTTGTGTGATGGCTGAAGTTTAGGAGTTGTGCTGAGCCATGCAATAAATGCGGGAGGGGCCGGCAGGAGAGATAAGAGAAGAAGAAGGTGGAGAATGGAGTGTTAGGGAGAGAAGGAAGGAAGGAAGGAGGGAGGGGGTGGAGGAAGTCCAACGTGCTTGGTAAAGTCAGTGTGATAGTGTGGTGGGGCAAAAGAAAAAAGGCAAAGGGTGTTATTACGTTAGTGGATTTAAAGGAAGTGAAGAGGAAGCGAGCGCAGAGTACAGCCAGGTGTGAGGGAGAGAAAGATTTCTCTGACCTATTTTATAGAGTTTGGATGCTGCTTGGCCCCACTAGCAGCTCCCTCTTCTGGTACAAAATAAGTAATACACCCAGAAAACTAGTTCTATTAAGTGTTTTCCTTCCTCATTAGTTGCAATGAAAGTCAGCTTTTTACAAATGACTTGCGTCTCAACACACTCATGCATCACTTTGCCCGTTAACAACTGCTGTCAGAGTGAATTTTGGTTTTCAGCACCAAAACAGACCAAAGCTGTGATGACTGTGATTGCAGGAAATGGTTCAGAGATACCCAATTAACTCTTTATCTGTGGCAAAGATCACAATTTCTCCTTAAAGAAAAGTTATAACTGTTTCCTCTTCGCCGCCTTAATTCTGCTGAAATACATGTGAATACATGGGACTAGTGTGTTCCATGTAGCTGTGTCACACCCACGAGTGTGAGATTGATATTCCCCGGAGTCCAGTTTTCCTTGGATTAGGGTGGCACCTAAATCATGGTTGCAGCTGTCGCCGTGGTCCTGCTGCTACGCACTGCCACGTCCTGTTGTGTCCTGCTACGCCCTGCTACATCCTGTAACGCCCTGTAGTGCCATGCTACGCCATGAACTACTACAACTTCTATTTCTAGTCATAGTTCCATTATCTTTATTGTGATTATAATTGCCACTGTTCATCACACCCCCAACCGGCACCGTCAGACACCGCCTACCAAGAGCCTGGGTCTGTCCGAGGTTTCTCCCTCAAAGGAAGTTTTCCTCACCACTGTCACACTAAATGCTTGCTCTTGGGGGAATTACTAGAATTTTTGGGACTTTATAAATTATAGAGTGTGGTCTAGACCTACTCTATCTGTAAAGTGTCTTGAGATAACTCTTGTTATGATTTGATACTATAAATAAAATTGAATTTTTGTGTGTGTGTGTGCGTGTGCGCGTGTGTGCTCGCAAGTCTGCATGGGAGGGTGTGAGGGTGTGAAGGAAGAAACTGCAGTATCTCAAATTCCATTTCTTTATGTCTTCTTTCAAATTAAAGTGATGGTTCGGAGTAATTTCACCCAAGGGTCCTTTGCACCTTGACCTCGAGCCAAACAACCCCCCATAAGCTTTTTTCCCTTGTTATAACGTTGGTCGAGTTAGCGTTATCAGCTGGTTAGTTTAGTGCAGGCGCTAATGGATCCAGGTTTGTATCTCGTAAATGACCCCACTAATAATGCCCGAAATGATACCAAACTTCTACAGTAGTACAAATAGGTTATGTACTCCTAAAACGATGGATTGGAACGTTTGTAAGTACACCAGGAGTTTATTTAAATATCACTTGCCTGCTGGCTTCTGCTCTCTGCTGCTGCTGCTACTGCTACCGGGCAGTAAGAGTGCTTAGGGACGTCTACAAATTACAACACCGAAAAGAGATACAACAAAAATATTTTTTAATTAACTTATTTTTTAAAAGTAAGTGTTGTAGTACAACTAGCAGGAGACAAGTTATAATTGAGGTAAGTTTGGAAACACTACCTTATTTAATCATTAAATTTATAAATATTTTTGTTGTATCTCTTTTCAGTGTTGTAATTTGTAGACGTCCCTAAGCACTCTTACTGCCCGGTACTTACAAACTTTCCAATCCATCGTTTTATGAGTTCATAACCTATTTGTACTACTGTAGAAGTTTGGTATAATTTCGGGCATTATTAGTGGGGTAATTTACGAGATACAAACCTGGATCCGTTAGCGCCTGCACTAGGCTAACCAGCTGATAACGCTAACTCGCCCAATGTTCGATCCAGGTGAAAAAAGCTTCTGGGAGGTTGTTTGGCTCGAGGTCATGGTGCAAAGGACCCTAGGGTGAAATCCGGTACTCCGAACCATCACTTTAACTCCTTCTTTATGTTTGTTTCTGTGGAACAATGTCCAAACATCTCTTTTTGTTTCCACCTTAATCAAACTGACAGAAATATGTCAGACGCATGCGAAATCGTGCAAAAACACGCTCAACAAGGAGAGCCTTTTTATTTTATATTTTAGAGAGTTTTGCTCAATGTGGTTTTGTGTGTGTGTGTGTGTGTGTGTGTGTGTGTGTGTGTGTGTGTGTCATTATGTGCTGTTCGTCAGGCCAGACATGGGAGCACGGTTAAACACAGTGAATCACAGATCTAATCTTTCTGCTTGGTGACATTTACAGAGACAGAAGGATGTTAAAGAGCCTCTGATCATTTCTGGCGTTCATCACGCACAATGACGCTGATTGCCCGCTTAACTGGTACATGCAGGGGTTAATGGAAATTGATTGGTTGCTGTTAATCACTGCAGTTTGTGATTACCTGGCAGGGTCGTATTGATTGCTCATTGATCAGTGCGTCTCTGCCACTTCTTCCACTGTGTCTGTGAGCTCACTGTCATTTAGCGCTTTGCTGGTGCAATATTGTCGTTATGACACCCCAGGCGTCGGTGTTGCTCAATGACTCCCTGGTGGCAAATGTCTGCTGCATTACAGAGGCACCGGTCGGTCAGCCAAAGTTGGATTTACATGGACGCAGAGAGAAAAACCAAACTGGAGAGAATGTATCCGAGTTGAGCCACGTGTTCGTCTGTGGCCTTCAGGCTCTCCCCAGCCAGCTTGTTTTGGTTAAATGGTTCATTTCTTCACTTCCTCACCAGAACTAGGTCTATGGTCATAGGGTGAGAGTGTGGTGTGACTTGAAAATAAAAGTGTACTCTCACCTCTCTCCCTTTCTCTCTCTGTCTCCATGTTATTCATTTCTGTACCTTGGTGTGCCGGGCTATAGCCTCCATTAAAAACCTTGTCTAAAGTAATGAGTTTAAAGTCAGGGTACCTGTCTCAGCTGTGGGAATAGAAACTGTGTGTGTGTGTGTGTGTGTGTGTGTGTGTGTGTGTGTGTGTGTTTCTTGCACCTTGTGTGAGCATCTTACTGCACACCAAGGATTTTGAGAATAATTGCAAGTGTTTGTGTGTGTGTGTGTGTGTGTGTGTGTGTGTGTGTGCGCGCTACGGCTTTGAGGTACGCTTTGACAGCTGCAAATTTAATAAGCAAACGTTAAAGGTAGGGTAAAGGGAGGGGGGGGGGGTATGCACAGGGCTCCGCTTATGAAATATGAATGACTGCTTCTGCATCTTCTTGAGCGGGCTTGATATCGTCTCTGGTTTGCAATTCCCTTGCTCCGCTCTGAACAGGATGTGCAGTCCAGCGGTCTTGTTAGAGGGGATACTTGTTCTGTATATAGATATCTTTCTCCAACTTGTCAAACTGAGCTGCTTACAGTTTAATAGGCTGCGTCATATCTTAACTCAAAGCGATATTTGTCTTTGGTGTAAGAATTTAAACTTTTAGCAGGCATACCCCCGAGTGGCTGCATGAGCAGTCGGTCACCAATACTAAGTGACTCAGCTCTTTAAATTGATGTCACACACTTTGTCTCAGTTAGGAAGCCTACAAAGTAAAGCAAGGTAATTCAGATGATGAGGAGGTACTATGCACTGTACCACAACTTTTACAAGGTTTCTGATTGCTTAATAATCAATCAAAGTTATTTGTTTCTTGTATATGTAAACCAAAGACAGCATCCATAGTTCCAAGCAGCAGATTGACCAAAGGTTGCTATAGAGCATCAGTCTGGGATCAGAAAGTGTCCAGGATAATGTATCAGATTTAATGAAAGATGAAAGTGTGAAAAATGTGGAGTGGTATGGACAAATGCTATCAGACATAATCTTAGTGTCTTCTGGGTCACTTTCATGACATATGAACAGACAACAAACTACAGTAGATACGACATTGGGCCTCATTCACCAAACGTTCTTAAGAACAAATGTGTTCTTAAACCCCACTTATGCAGTTTTCACGAAGATTCTGGCATTCACCAATGTTTTCTTATTTGGGATTTGTTCTTAGGTAAGAACAGAATCTACGCACACTCAAGAGCACTCTTACGCACAATTTAGAGCTGACATGTTTGCGCAATTTTCATTATTTTACACATAATTATACGTTTGTATGTTTTAATAAATACACACTTCTGCTCATTTGTAAAGCACTTTGAATTGCCATTGTGTATGAATTGTGGTAGGCCTATATAAATAAACTTGCCTTGCTTTGCCTTCAGTCCACATCAGTTATGTTAACGGGGAACCCTGCCATCCAATAATAAGTGATTGATCATGCTATTTATACGCCAAGAGTATCTTCTATGTTTTGAAATAAAAAAAATTGCCTCAGATTTCAGATAAAACCATTTCTTTTTCTACTTCATCGGTTCTGCGCCCTTCTCCGGATACAGCGTTCACTGCATGAGTAACTGGATTCCATGCATCGGTTTTATTTGCTGCTTAGGCTATTATGCACTCCTGACGCTACTAAATATGTCTTGTTTTTCTTTAACTTCTTGCCACAGTACCTCCACTTCAGAATTACTGAAGTTTTTCTTTCTTTTGGACTCGAGGCCTCCACCGTCTTTGCCACGTCTTTTGGACATTTCTCTAAGTGTGTACAGGACACGGCCCTGCCATCTCATGCCCTTTTATGGGAATTAATGGGGCGTTTACCTATGCTAAATAGGAGCAATGGGCACAAGCTTTCAATTTACGAAGATATTGGGATTCATCATTCTAAGAACACACCTGCGAACAATTTTGCTGTTTAAGAACACGTCATGAATCAGACGTAGACTTTTCTTAGGGACTTTAAGAACATATTTAAGAGAAAACTTAGGAAGATATTGGTGAATGAGGCCAATTGTTGATAAAGGGGTACTTTAGTGATTGAGTATTGCATTTACATAAAGTTTTGGGATTTGCAAGAGACGGATTCATTAAACAATGGTAAAAATCTAAACAGCAGAGGTCGAGATATTCTGACATATAAGGCATCAGTGTGCAGATCGTTGAACAATGTCCTTAACCCTTTTCCCCCCAGAAGTGGATATGACACATGCCTTTGGTGTGGGAGATCTGGGTTTGATTCCCACTGCAATACATCAACCAATGTGTCCCTGAGCAAGACACTTAACCCCTAGTTGCTCCAGAGGCGTGCAACCTCTGATATATAGCAATTGTAAGTCGCTTTGGATAAAAGCGTCAGCTAAATGACATGTAATGTAATGTAATCTCTACCATTCATCCCATATGATAAGAATACATCATAAACCAAAGCTTCATGACACAATCAGGGGTATTTTCTCAGACTTGACAAAGCTTCTCCAGAGCTGAAAAAGACATTAAGACTTTCACAGGACTCATGACAAATAAACATGCATCATTGTGGACATTAAGTATTATTCCTGGTAAGGCTGGAAACATTTGCTTATGAAAAAGTTTGAAACCAATATTTAACATCAGCCTTTGCGAGATTGTTTTGTTAATCTACTTTTAGATGCAGAATACATTCCTATAATCTGCTAAGCTTTGTAAGATATAATAATCAGGCTTGTAGCTTACAAAGAACCCACACTTTAATAAGTACTTTATTCTTGAATTTGTTTCTAAATGGAGCCTTATCTAATATAGATGGTTTAAGACTGCAATACTGCAAGATGTTGCCTATTTTCCATGCTGAACTGTAATAACTTTATGTCTCTCTCTCTCTCTCTCTCTCTCTCTCTCTCTCTCTCTTTCTAAACCCCAGGACTGCTCTTTCTAGTGTTCAGTTTGTTCTAATTTCTTCATATAATAAGCTTTAGTTGTGCTGTGCATACTGTAGAAAACAACAGACCTGCATAATGTCTCCCTGTCCTGCTCACAGCCTGGTTTTATTCACTTAAATCTTTTTCTGACTGAATATTCATTCAAAAGTTAAGAAATACACCAAAGGAGGCCTCTTCCAGTGGTGCTGGGAATTAAACTACAGTGAAACATTAATACTTGTTTATGTTGTAAATATTTTCAGGATGCTCTGCAGTTTAAACTGAGTGTGCAAACCACAGAGGTAACCCAGTCTTTTACATTCCAGAATACAATTAAAAAAATGGCCTAAGGGCAGATACTGTACAATGAACAGTAACCCATCAAACAAACAGAGAGGAGAAAAATTGTTATAACAGTGGCATCATATAGATCACGTACCAGTGTTGGACGTATTGTTTGTCTGCTAAGCTAATAAAATAACTATCTGCTTGATTTAGCCTGAGGCCTAAAGACTAAGTAGATCTCAAACATCCAAGCAACCTGCTGGCTTTTAGAAGCTTTAGACTCGCTTAAAAGTGACATGAAAACAACATATGATTTAAAGCAATGTATAGTACATGTAACACTTACACAGTAACACAGAGCTTGCCGACTGTACGTTTTAGAATGAAGTAACCACCCCGAGTCTGTCTAAACACTTTTTCCACATAAGTGAAACAAAGGCAAACAAGGTCATCAGACATTTAACTTTCTTTGTTTTCCTCCTCTATTCCCCATTTCCAATGTATATTAATTCCACCCCCTCGATCTTAAGATTAGATTCCTTTCGTCCCAACAGAGGGGCCTCCCCCCTCCCTCCCCGGCCTCCAACACTGAAAGGGTGATGAAATGCGAAAGAAAGGCGCCGTAACGAAAAATAATTCAGCCTCCATTTCTGCGCATCACTATGCAGAGAAAGAAGCCTTCCGTCATCTGTTCTCCGAGATGCTGCGGTTCTCCATAGTATTCAATTTAACCCCTCTATCCCTCTTCTTCAACCTCAATAACACACACGCACACACATCTTTTACAGGTCCCATAGTAGCAGAGAACTGGTTGCATGCTCACTCGGCTGAATAGGATGGAACTGATGACGTTACAGGCACACACAACTGCTCTCATTAGCAGTCTCATACCGATAATGTGGAGATGAAAAGACACTGTACCCCTGTGTGCGCCGTGCTTTTTTCTATGAGCTTACAATATGCATTACTGCACTGCTGAAGCCTTGAGAGACACACAGTACTTACGGCATTGTTTTACCATGCTTTGTGGAGGGGAGAGAGCATTTCCAGTCCAGCCAGGGGAGAACGCTTTTGTTACAGAACGGCGTACGACTGACAACAGGATGAATAAATTAATGTTGCTTCAGTCTGTGTCAATGATTATATCATTGCTGTTAACCAATCTACATATTTTTTTCATGACATTTTTTAATTTGACCTTTACATATCTCATATTTGAGTCCTGGATAAATGAAAGTTAGCTGCAACTACTCTTTAGCCATTAATCTGCTGATTATTTTCTCGATTAAACAATCAATTGTTTGGTGTATGAAATGTCAAAATTCCAATTCCCTAAAGCCCAAGATGACACCTTCAAATGTCTTGTTTTTTTTCCCAACAACCGGTTCAAAATCCAAATATATTTATTGTACTACTGCCTAAGACAAATAAAAGCAGCAAATCTTTCAGCTCTAAAAAGTAGCTCTCACTCCCAAATTCAAGTATTACCCCAAAACAGAAAATGTGGGTACATCATTTTACAATAATCGTAAAACAAACCATTACAACCTTCCGATACAAAATACCCCACATCTATAAAACCCACAAAAAATACTTAATTAAAACTTATAAAAAGACAGGTGTCCCAGTGGCTCTCTGGCTCAGTGGTTTCAAGCACATAGTGTTCAACCATGATGAATGTGGCCTGGGCCCCCCTGAACCAGTCCACAAGGTGTATTTGCAAGGTCAACTAATCTTATTATAAACCAGTCTAGTAGGTAGCAGGGCTGGAAGATGCGGTGATTTCCAACCAGAGTTGCATGTATACCAAGGTGTACTTTTTGCAGTTGTCAGGAGGTACGTGAATACATTGTCCGGTGGCTCAGCTAATTTGAAATAAATATGAATTAGGATTTATTAAAAAATACATATCCACTATTTTGTGTTGAGCGGGAAAATAAACACACACATAGGACAAAATGTTGTGAGGCTGAGCTTGACTGTTGCTATGGTCACAATAACCAACAACAAACTCACAAAATCTGCAATCGACCAGAATGACACATGAAAGCACTTTCTGATCCGACACCACTATTGCCTTCCAATGCCATTACAAATCACAGTTGCAAAAATACAACCGTTTTCTGATCTTACACATCTATCTAATCATTTGGGTTAAAATAACTACTTGTTGATGGACCTCAGTTGTTATGGTTATAATAATTACTACTTGGTCAAAGTTGGGAAGAGATTATGGCGAAGAAACCCTCACTGTCAGCAGGAAACCTGAAAGTTTTAACATCTTAACACTCCGTGCTGTGACTCCAAGCCTTCTTGCATTAAAAATATTGTAAACCATATCCACTTAATGTATTTATTTGTGTTCAATAACATCCTGTTTATTATCTATTCAGAAGAATACATTGAACCATGTTGGATGTGATTGATAAAGGGATACTAAGAAAAGGGTTGGGAACCACTGACAAAACATGGTATGCCCTCTTGAACATCTTCCTTTCTTTCCTCACTTTCTCTCTCCAGATGGTTTTCTTCTCCTTGGAGAGTTAGTGGAGAAGTGCTAAAAGCCACAGTGGTGTTAACAGGTTGCACTTCCAATGTGGTACAGAGGAATCTTCCATAATAACCAGCTGGTGAGGGTGTTGGTGCGTTTTTAAGATTTGGCTAGGATTCTTTGCATGAGTATTCATGTTTGAATGTGTTAATTTATGTGTGTGTGTGTGAGAGAGACAGGGTCTAAGTAGTAAGTAATGCTGTAATGAATGGCATATATGGTGTGTTTTATAATTTGGGTCCCTTTTCAAAGCCTTCGCAGGATGTGGGTGGAAGGCGCTTGATCTTCCCTTGTTCATATTAAATAAGTCAGATTCCTGCCCCCACCTCAAAAACGTATACTCAAATTTATACTGGAGCTTATTGGATGTGAATATGAGCCTGTGTGTAGCTTTCCTTTCAGCTCAGGCCAGTGAGTTTGAGTTCTTTTGAACAGGCAGTAACATGAGGCAACTATGACAGGCAGGACGACCCTTGATCACTGTTAATTATCTAAATGGACGTGAGGCTCCCAAACCACCAGAGCGATGCAGCTAGCGCTCTATATCAGGGAGGGTATGGTCTCAAACCAGTGTGAGACACTTTAAAGCAGGGGTAACCAACACGGTGCCCGCGGGCACCAGGTAGCCCCCAAGGACCACATGAGTAGCCCTCAGGCCTGTTCTAAAAATGAAAATTTAATATTGACATTATCTGTTTCCCACCTTGTTAAGTCATTGTTGATAATTATTGTGAGAAATCATTAACGTAATCAGTGTCTTCACATAAATGAGTATCATTATTCATTAATAATCATATATAACGAAAGGCAAACTGATCAAATTTGTTATTTCAGAAGAGTGTATCAAACTGGTAGCCCTTCGTATGACTCAGTACCCATGAAGTAGCTCTCAGTTTCAAAAAGGTTGGTGACCCCTGCTTTAAAGCAACACTAGAGAACTTTTCCCGCTTCGGTCCCCCTACAGGTTGGAAGCGGAATTGTCCATTACATTACATTATGCAAGTTCGCCAGATCGGGTAGTGGATCTGTAGTTCGAATGAATTGGACAGTGTAATGTAATGGACAGTTCCGCTTCCAACCTGTAGGGGGACCGAAGCGGGAAAAGTTTTCTAGTGTTGCTTGAAGCGCATGCACTTGCCTGTTTGTGTGTTAGCATCATCACTGGCACATGACATATTGCCCTTCAACTGTGTCATGCTCACAGGATGGCAATCGTTTCCTTGAACATCAGTCAAAAGTAAAGCAGAGTTTGTCAAACCTGTCAAACACAAAAGCACACTAAGGAGCTCTTGAGTAACATGTCTTTAATGAAGCAGAGGCCATTTAAGATTCATGAAAGAGTTTTACAACCCAACTACAATGGACTGTCATTACACTTGAATTCAAAATGGTTGCATCATCTCTTAGGAAATTATCTGTGCTGCCGTGGATTGTGGAGACGAAGCATTGAATTCCCTGGTGATTAAAAGTGAAGAACAGAAGGGGTGTGGTATCAGTTTTATACATGCTCAGAAGTATTACTAAACTTTTAGATCTTGTGACATCAAAAGGAAGAATACTTAAAAAGAAATTTGACATTTTACCAAAAAAAAAAAAAAAACGCTCTTTATGTCTACTTGAGAAGTGTCCTCCGCCCGATTTACATTTACATAATGAGTCAATGTTGTGTGTTAGTAGACAGTAGTCAGTGAAGTGCCCACTGAAAAATCCAGAGATTCAGGGGCGGATCTACCTGGGTGGCATAGGGCAAATGCCACCATAAAAGAAAGCCTTGCCACCCCTGCTGCCACCCCAGTTGGCAGCAACAAATTAAAAGTTATGGCCAATTTGACAATTTATGAGCGCGAATCTCCAATGTCCGACTGCAGTGAATGCAGCACGAGATGACGCCAGAGCGGCAAGAGCCTGATTTGTTTGGAAAACTGAGTGGCGCGAAGCGAGGGAGCCAGGAGTCGTGAGGAAAGGAGACACAGGAGGAAAGAGGTCAAAACGGATTAACTATCTATCAAGAAATGAAATTATAACGAAAGCACAGTGCTAGCATAGTTGCGATGCTGATTTTGAGATGATAAAAATCAGGTTGAAGAATGTTATTTTGCTAACTATACATATAATGTTACTTAGGTCTGACGTTTGTTCTGTGTAAAGTAGGCTACAAAAGCTAATATTGATTCAGTGTCTGTCAAGGAAAACATTGTAAAATTACTTTTAATCTTACAGAAATGAAGAGGAAAGGCAGCATATGTAGTTTTTCCAAAGAGAAAGGCGAGAGAAATAGAAAATGAACAACTGAGCAAGGTAGACGGAGAAGATGAGGTGGAAGGAGAGAGAAAAGAGGTGGAAGGAGAGAGAGAGTGAAGGACGAGAGAGACGAGACAGGTGGAGAGGAAAGGGCAACAGAAACGTGACAGAGATAGAATACAAGGCCAAGGCGACCAGGGACAGGAGGAGGTGGGAGAACACCACAGCGGTGAAGATATGGAGGGAGAGCATCACCAAGATGAGGAGGGAGAAAGAGAGAGACAAGATAACGTGCAGGACTCAGACAGTGAAAGGGAAAGCAGAGTGCCTGGGCCATCACCAACGATCTCCAGTTGAGCTGGTCCACATGGTATGGAAATTGTTGCTGCATAGTATACTAAGTTACATATGAATAAGAACAACAAATGACAAAGACGGACATTTTTATAAAATGTAAGAGACATTGCTTAGATGTCAAATAAATATAAAAATTCATGTTTGCTTAAATATGAATAATTAGAGAAAGTTGTCAGTGTGAAAGTGTGATGAGATGGGGAGATGAGTTTTTATATTTTGTGTAGAATGTATTTTAGATCTATTGCTCAGATTAAATTACAAAAATTAAACAAATTAACCTAAAAATACTCTCCCAGGCTAAAATGTTAGTGTGTGTTAACACAGTCTGATGGATATAACTAATCAATGACAGTTCCTAATCTTGTACAAATGCTGCCTGCAACGCTGCCTCTCAAAAACTGTTTGCTTCCCCTCTCACACATCTGCCACTCATCACCTGTGTCTTACCTTAATGCCTTTCCTGTGATAATGCCCCTTACTTCTATCTAGGGCTGCAACTAACGATTATTTTAATAATCGATTAATCTGTTGATTATTTTTTCGATTAATCGATGAATCGGATAAAAAACAAAAAACAAAAAACAAAAAAGCATTCATAAGGGACGTTACGTTCCTCACTTCAAAACGGAACAAAAGTAGGATTCTGTAGTGACTTTACCCTGCTGTTGAACTCCCTTCCTCCTCATCAAGGACTCCACCATGTTTACGTTTTAGGTGCTGAATCATCACCGTGGTGCGCCCGTGCCAGGCCGTGTCGCTTTTGCTTATCTTGCAATTAACACGTTTTCGATTTATTTAGTGTGAAATGCTCCCACACCTTGGATGACTTAGGTCGTACTGATTTCTCTGCCTCCGCCATGTGTTTCAGAACAACGTTACGGGTCTCTCCGGTCTCTCTCCGTATTTCCTCTACCCGCTCTGCTCTTTTTTCTTTTCTTTCGCTCCGTGCAGCACGGCACTCAACTCAATTGCTTTTATCTCCACTGAGTGGCGTGTTGCGCGACACAACGAATCGATAATGAAGTTCGTTGCCAACTTTTTTAATAATCGAATTTTATCGATTCGTTGTTGCAGCCCTACTTCTATCATACTTCTATCTCCTATTAAGTGAGATCACATTATATGGTCACTTATTCCTAATATGAACTGTTTCACATGAAACCTCAAATGCAAGATATTGATTGCATGAGATTAAGTTTTTCTGTATGAGTTTGTAAATGGCAGCCTGTGCCCTTTTGTAGTGTGTACATACTATTTCTCATCAAACTGTGATAAAATTCAGTATATATACGTCTTGCCATATGTTGCCACCCCTCAAAAATTCCTGCCCCCCTCTCGCCACCCGATAAATATTTTTCTAGATCCGCCCCTGCAGAGATTAGAACATAAATATTCTAAGTGTCCTTGGAAGTATTGACTGGATTACAACATCGCTGATAGACAGCAGATCTAATCCTGCTGTTTCTCACGGGAAGGAACCTGCCAATAACATAAGAAGAAGAAATAATGACCTGTTTTGCACATGAAACCAGAAACCTGTGGGCGGCTTCATTTGTACTATACTGTATTCACACTGGCTTTGTGAAATACTTTTGTTGATGTCTTCTGTTGGTGCCTTCATTTGTGGCTAAAACAGCTGTTGATGCATATTTGATTTGTCATTGTTGACTTCCAGTGGTGTTCTCCCTATAACACGAGGGGCTCTACTTTAACGATCTAAGCGCACGGCGTGAAGTGCATAGCGCAGGTGCGTTTAGGGCGTGTCCAAATCCACTTTTGCTAGTTTGACGGCGGAAAAAAGGGTCCTTGTGCCGGGCGCATGGTTCAAAAGGGTTGTACTTAGTGTCTTCATTAATTCATTGGTGTGTTTTGGGCGTAACATGCAATAAACCAATCAGAGTGTCATCTCCCATTCCCCTTAAAAGCCAGGCGCGTTTGTACCTTGGCGCGTTGCTATTATGATGGCGGATTTGCACCGTAATATTTTATTTATTATTTGTAATCCTTTGCATGTTTGTGTGCTGCTGCGCTTCCCTGTGTGTAACAAGCATAGTGTGCGCGCGCTGTGCATAAGCCATAGGCGCATTTTACTAATTTGCTGTTAAAATAACAATGAAATGCTGCGTTATTGACTTTAGACCAGGTTTTTGTTGGTCAATGGTGCGATCATTTCCCGCTGCCTCAAGATAGCAATACGCCAAGAATTCACCTGAACACACCTCCCTGTAAGACCAGCACGCCCATGGGCGCAAAGATGGGCGCATGGTGCATTTGCTATTTAAACAACGGGGTTGCTGGACGGGAAATTGACAACTGCGTCAGTCTTAAACTAGCAAAGACACTCACGTCAGGCTTTGCGCTGCGCTGCCCCGGGTGCAAGTTAGGGCCCGACATCTGATTCACTGACCAAAAACGACAAGCAGTTTTTAACCTTTAAAGGACCAGTGTGCAGGATTTAGCGGCATCTAGAAGTGAGGTTGCAGATTGCAACTGAAAACCCCTGCCCTCACCCCTCCCTTTCAAAGTGTGCATGAGAAACTACTGTGGCCTTCACTTTAGGGGGCTACTGTAGAAACATGGCGGGCTCCATCCCACTCCCTATGAACAGTAGATATGAAGGGCTCATTCTTAGCTAACACAAAACACAATGATTATTAGTTTCAGGTGGTTATGCACTAATTACAACATAATTCTGAATATTACATTCAATTTTCATTAATAAGTTCGTAATAGTCAGCGTACCTTAAAGGAACAGTATGACATTTTGGGAAGTACGCTCATTCACTTTCTTGCTGACGTGATGAGATTAGTTCTGGGCAGGTCACTGAGAGTGGTATCAATCTTCTCATTTAACTCTCATTTAAGCAAGGGAGCAAATAAGTATATTTCCAAAAATGTCAAACTATTCCATGGCATTAGCTTTTGCAGAAAGTTACCGTGGAGTCAATGTGCAGCACTGACGTAACCCAGTGCACTTTGTAGGCTAATTGTTAAAGGAAAGCTGTGTTAATTGGTCAAGATTTAGTTGCCTTGTGGATAACAGGGACTAAAACACAATAGAAACATAACCACCTTTAAAGTTGACATTGTGAAGTATTGTATAAAGTAGTCAATGTATTTTGGCACAAATACCAATGATACCTGGACCTTTCTCAGAGAATAGACATGGTTTTACTGCATGTTGAACAAAATTTCCCCTTCAGTTTTTCAGCTTAAACATAATATTTGTCTTCTTGTCATCTGCTGAAAATAAAAATCATGCTTTCTTTCTGTCAGCCCTAAACCACATAACAGCCATTTAACAAGTGGGAGTTTGTTGTCAGTTTTCCTAAGCAGATACGTCCTTGCATTAGCTGTCAGGCTGTCTGATATAGAGAAATAACTTCTGAGTGCCTTTACATTTATTCCCCTAAGATGTGGGAGAGACCAGAGTAAACAGAAATGCGCCGTGGCAGCTTATATCTGTGCCCAGGATGCTGAAGGAAGTTGTGAGTAGACTATGGCTAAGGGAAAATTACATCATGCCCAGGACTTTCCATCTGTCATTCTTTGGAGAAAGAGGGAGCCAGCTATACCACAGGCCCAGAGTTTCAGTTGATCAAAACTAGAGCCTTGTCTTCATGGTTTACCTAAGAAAAAGAAACTAAGAGGAGTGTTCCACCTCTTTTATTGTAAATCAAATAAATAAATCCAAACAACAAGAAGGTTTTAAGGATTTAAGGATCCCCTTCACTTTCACTTTAAAATGTTTCTGTTATTACTCTGACTGAATGTAAGTGTTAGTGTGTGTGTGTGTGTGTGTGTGTGTGTGTGTGTGTGTGTGTGTGTGTGTGTGTGTGTGTGTGTGTGTGTGTGTGTGTGTGTCACCATTGTACAGATTAATAATTGCAAGGTGTATTGTGTGTGGAAAGAAGGAAAAAGCAAGTGAGAGATAGAGGGAGAGAGATGCATGGGGAGCACAAAAAACAACACTATCAAAGGAGGGCTTCAAAGACTATCAGCTGCGTCTCCTGGGTAATTTGCGATCCTGCATTCTTTCGACTTCAAAGAGCCGCTGTGTGTTGGAATACTGCAAGTGGGAGAGTGGGGAGACGAAGGGATGAAGGAGGGGGAGAATCTGATTTCTCTAATAAATGCTGACACAGGCCTGTTTGATATTAGATTCAGGGAACAGTTTGATTTGTTATCGCCTTTGAAACTCTTCGGACGTCCTTCAGAGAGGCAGGCTGACTACCACCACACCCGAGCCAGAGCAGAGAGCGCCAGGCTGATGGGACAATTGTCCAGCTATAAAGATGACCATTAAGGAGCTATTGATTGGGAGTCTATCTTTCTGACTCTTTGTCTGTCTCTCTGTTAAAACACCATTCTGCACACACCTCACTACACTACCAACAACTCAATGCACCTAAAAATATTTTAAGCAGCCAAAGAGTGTGCTGAAGCAATGTGGTTCAATACAATGTGACTCAGCAGTTCTAATTCACTTCTATCATTGTTAAGGCTTGAAAGACATATTAGGGAACTTATAAAAACTATATGATCTTCACATTTATGACAACATACCGTCAGTTAAACATAACGTTGAGTTAAAATAAGAAATATTCAGTGGTCTCGGGAGGTTTTTCTGACCATGCAGAGCTGTTAGTGAACAGCAGCGAGGAACATTTTGATATCTACCACAGACTGCAGGTAAAGAGAGAGGAAGAGAAAACTCTCACGGGATGTCAGAGAATCTATCAGGATAGTTGCAGTTTTGCATATTGGCACACTTTAGGAAGTTTTTCTATGCTTGCAGTGCGGAGGTGCTTTGGTGCAATGTAAACTTACTGTCCATTATTCAGCATTTTTTTTTACAAAACCAGATTTTTTTTTAATGGGGGTTAAGACACATCCTACATGACCCACCATGAGCCCTTGCTGGAAAGACCATGAAAATTATGGCTTTTGTCTGTCAGGAACAAAAGTTGGAAGTATGACGTTATTTGTGCAGTCAAACCTGGAGGTTGGGGTGGATGGATGGGTCAGCAAATTGTGAGAATTCAGTCAACAACTGCAAGGAAACATGTTCTCTGTTTAGATTATCAAACGGACAAGGAATCATAGATGTTTGTTTCTGGTTGCTAGTGTTAGCGTTAAGCGGGATTTATACTTCTGCGCTAAATCTACGCCGTGGCTACGTACGTAGGTACGTGGAGACATGGTCCTACGCTGGACCCTACGCCGTAGCCTGTCATGCACCTCTCGAAAAATGTAACATGTCGCGGTGACGCATGTCGTGTCTCGGCAGCGTTGCATTTCCTGGTTGTCCTTCTCCATAAACAACATAAAATTAAGGAGAGGGTTAACTTTTCCTGCTATAGATTTCCCACGTGGTCAGGAAGCACAGGGGAGACACTTTGTTTCTCTCACTATGACTCTAGAGTCGCTACTCGCAAGTGGTGGGCGGATTGATCCAAATATCGATACCAACGTTGGCATTGATATTGATCAATACCAGTGTAATGAGATTGAGGCTAGGGCGAAAGCTCTGCGTGGAGCCTCCACAGAACCATAAATCACGCTTTAGCTAGCAGCTGGAAACAAACAGATGCTTCTTTCTTTTTGCAACCTGGCTACAATCCAAAGCAAGAATCAACTGTAAGAATCCCAATTTGAACTAGAAACCCTAATCTCAGTGCTATGATAAAGGCAGTAAGTAAAATACCCAGTAGTGTTAATAAGTAGGCAAGTGTACTGATTTAGTTTGACCTCAGTTTTTATCACCATCCCTCTTCGCCTTCTTTGCCTCTTCCATCAACAGGGCTCTCTTTAGAGTTTCGACAGTTACTCCAGTTATTCCACCATCTGCCATTTCCGCTACCTGGGGACAGCTACCGATAGCTATACCGGGGAAACCAAAGGCACTAGTCTCTTCCTGTTTTGGTTGCGCAATGGTTGACGTACTTCCTTTGTGCCGTAAATCCAGCTTTCATTATCCCGGGAGATTGTACCCAGTGGCAGACAGAATTGCATATTGAAAGCGAGGTTTATAGGGAACCAATCTAAATGCTGATTGTGTCATTATTCTTCAGCCATTACATTGTGTAATCAACATTTACTAGACAATGATAAGTCAATTGTCTATTGTCACTTTAACCAAGTAATTGTTTAACCATGAGCTTTTCTTAATATTAAGGTAGTTTTTGTGCCTAGACCAAACCTCTATAATGACAAGGACTTGTTGGCTAAGATCTCTTCAACACAACAAGATACCAAAATTGTATCCTTTCCATAGCTTATTGTTTGTATTGATGGTTTTTTGAACTGCACAGTAATCCCTTAACTACGGTGGCCGACAGGGGCAAACGCCCTGCAACTTAAGAAAACACACGCAAATAGACAAAACACAAGCAAATTGAGAAAACAACTTCATTAATTTGACAACATATGTGCAGCATTCAGCAAACTCACTGCAAATACCACAACACAACCAAATACATAAACGCACTGCAAATACACACAACACAACCAAATACATAAAAGCAGTGCAAATACACACAACACAACCAAATAGATAAATGCACTGCAAATATGAAACGATGCAAAAAGAAAAGCACACAAACCCAGAAAACAAATGCAACAAAAAAAACACACCATCCAGATTACACAACAGAAGTTCTCCAGGCCTCTAGAGGGAGCAACTAGTGGAACAGCTGGATTTTCGACTGTCCCCGAGCTTCGGCTTTTCAAAACAAAAGTTCGCGTCTGGTCCGCTATGTGTTTGTACTTTGGTGTGTTGGATGTTTGTGAACTAAACAGTACGGCAATCATGCTAATAAATACAATAACTTTTTCAGCAGATGTCTTACTTACAACACGTTGGAGTTAGCAAAGCAGTTTTGTGTTTATATGTGCGAGCGGGATTTATTCGTTTGATAAATCCCACGGTAAATTGGCTGGTTTACTAACAGGGAGGGACTATATAAATCCTGTCTGTTTTTTGTATTTCAAGAGTGAATTGCTCCACAATATGAATACAGATTAATCACTTATTTTGTTGGTAACCGTTGTTGTATAATCACAATATTACACTTGAGGAGGCCTACACTTCAGTAATTTCGGACCTCGAAATGAAACCCTCTCATGTGGCTTAAACAAACGTCAACGTTAAACGCTGATGCAGTTTTAAATGTTTTATCACCACGAGTTTACAGACGTCTCTGCTGATTGAGTATGACCTGTGACCTGAGCCGAGACACACCCACCAAACCAGAGAAAACATATCTCAAACATAGATTTAATATTTACAGTCTATGCAGTTTTTCTCTCTCTCTCTCTCTCTCTCTCTCTCTCTCTCTCTCTCTCCCTCTCCCTCTCTCCCTCCCTCCCCGTGAGGTCGAAAATCAAGTTGTTCCACTAGTTGCTCCCTCTAGAGGTCTGGAGAACTTCCGTTGTGTAATCTGGATGCAGCGTTTTTTTGTTGCATTTGTTTTCTGGGTTTGTGTGCTTTTCTTTTTGCATCGTTTCATATTTGCAGCGCATTTATCTATTTGGTTGTGTTGTGTGTATTTGCAGCGTGTTTATGTATTTGGTTGTGTTGTGTGTATTTGCAGTGCGTTTATGTATTTGGTTGTGTTGTGTGTATTTGCAGTGCGTTTATGTATTTGGTTGTGTTGTATTTGCAGCGTGTTTATGTATTTGGTTGTGTTGTGTGTATTTGCAGTGCGTTTATGTATTTGGTTGTGTTGTATTTGCAGCGTGTTTATGTATTTGGTTGTGTTGTGTGTATTTGCAGTGCGTTTATGTATTTGGTTGTGTTGTGTGTATTTGCAGTGCGTTTATGTATTTGGTTGTGTTGTATTTGCAGCGTGTTTGCTGAATGCTGCGCATGTGTTGTCAAATTAATGAAGTTGTTTTTCTTTTTGCATCGCTTCTTTTTTTGGGGTTTGCATGCTTTTCTTTTTGCATCGTTTTTTATTTGCAGTGCGTTTATGTATTTGGTTGTGTTGTGGTATTTGCAGTGCGTTTATGTATTTGGTTGTGTTGTGGTATTTGCAGTGCGTTTGCTGAATGCTGCACATATGTTGTCAAATTAATGAAGTTGTTTTCTTAATTAGTCTGCCCCTGTCGGCCACCGTACTTACACTACACTACATCTGCCTTTATATTTACTTACACCATCAATGTCAAACTACAGCCTGCACTCTCAGAGCTCCCTGCTTGTGTCTTTACCAAGGCTACATACAGAGCTTGGTAGAAGGGCTTTTATGTGGGCAGCTCCATCTGTTTGGACAGAACTACAGAAAATTATTTTAAACCCAAAGTCACAGACATTTTAGAGAGTGAAATGTGAAAGTATAGTTTTTAAGTTATATATTCTTCCTGCTGTTATTGAAATGAGATTTTGATCTCAACACACCATCATGCTTAAATGAAGGTGAATCAGAAAGAAGAGAAAATTAGAAAAAAGCTATGATTGCCATTAAACACTTTTCTTTTCACTTTCACAATTGGTCACAGAAAAGTGTGTGTGTGTGTGTGTGTGTGTGTGTGTGTGTGTGTGTGTGTGTGTGTGTGTGTGTGTGTGTGTGTGTGTGTGTGTGTGTGTGTGTGTGTTGTATGCATCAGGCCTGAGCACAGCTCTATACGAGATACACTAACTACTGGTGTTAAAGTTTTCTGAGACTTACCTATCCTGTGGTTTGGCTGAACTCAACTAAGGATGTCAAATATATCTGCTTCTTCGATAGCATAGCCTTATACATGAAAATTCTGCTGACACCTGCTGGATGTCAGTGATGACCATCAAACTTCAAATCGCTCCCTCTTAAAGGAACACACCGACTTATTGGGACTTTAGCTTATTCACCGTAACCCCCAGAGTTAGATGAGTCCATACATACCCTTCTCATCTCTGTGATTGTTGTAACTCTGTCCAACGCTTCCACCGGTAGCTTAGCCTTAGCCGGTTCCAACTAGCCTACTGCTCCGAATAAGTGACAACATAACTGGGAACTATATTCTCAGAAAGGCGAAGCATTGCTGATCTGCTCGGGGCTTCTCAGGTGCTGCAAAGCATATCACTCTGCCCAAGTAGCAGAAGTAGCAGTGCTTCGCCTTTCTGAGAATATAGTTCCCGGTTTATATACGGTTAGAAGACGGCTGTGTCTCATATGACCTTGTTATTTGTACACGCTGTAACTATACGAATCACAACATGTAAATAGGAACATGTTGGCGTTATTTTGTCACTTATTCGGAGCAGTAGGCTAGATGGAACCGATTACCTTCAGGATCCGTGCTAGGTTAAGCTACTAGAACCGTCGGACAGAGTTACAACTCGCACGGAGATGAGAAGGGTATGTATGGACTTATCTAACTCTGGGGGTTACTGTGAATAAGCTAAAGTCCCAATAAGTCGGCGTGTTCCTTTAAATGTCTCTTATCCTGGTTTTCAACAGTGCAGTTTTAGAATGTAAATGAGAATAACATGAACCGAGACAACTTGGTTTGTTAATATTATCCATGTGGAAATTGCTCCTCAGATACTGTCACTGAAAGTCATTGGAGAATCTTTTATGTGTATGTGAATTCATATTTGTGGTTTTTACTATATACCTTTATTTCAACCTGCACCTTTTCACATAACTTCAACTTGCCCCCCTCACACACACAAACACACGGATGCACATCAAAGTGGATGTAAGTAGATAACACCTGTGGTGTCATCGTCTTGCCCCAAATCCACAGTATTTGCTGACCCAGGGGAGGAGTGTGCTATTTGATTATTCTGCGGGATGATTGATGTATGGCACATCCCCGTGGTTTGTATGCGTATGAAAGCATTCATCGCCATTGATCTATTGATGCATGGGATTGTGTAATGAATATGCAAAACAGCAGTGCACTGCTGCGCATCCGAGCAATTGACTATCGATGAAATTTTCAAGTCACAGGTGTTTGGTTCCTGCTGTCCAGTCAGGACGCTAGAGGCTTGTAAATGAGATGTAATCAGTACATCAGTATTAACATTCCTGTATCTGTGCCAGCTGAAAAACACCCCATCATGCCACCCCCAAATCTCATGCTCCTCCTCGTTGCCCCTGCCAGAGTCCCTCCCCTCCTTTTCCATCTCTCTATCTGCTCATTAGTGCTGGGTTTGGAACAAAGAGCCATCTGGAAATGGCTAGCTGCCAGCTCAGGTGGGCCTTTACACAGAAATGACAGCTTCTCTTCAACATCTGTCTACCAGGATCAAAGACATTTCTGTTTACCCCCTTAACTCCCCCTCTCGCTATCTCTTTCTGTCTCTCCTTCTCTACCCCTATCTTATTTCTGCCGCCAAAACTTCCCATACATTAGCTAGGGAGCAGGCTAAATGCGGCACCCTCCTCCCCCTTCATGTCTCTCTCCGCCTCTTTGTCCCTTCCCAGCTCTTCTCTTTCTCCTTAGGGTGTCATGCATTCTCCCAGACTGCTTTGTTTTCTGTTTTGAGCTTTTTTAGATAAGTGTTTCCCTGTATGTATAATGAGGAAGACATGATTTTTGGGGATTTCTCTGTGCTTTGCATCTCTGCCGTCACTTGACAAATATATCAGGCTTCTTTTTTTCCAATTATTATCTTCTCCTAGCCTTGGGGTTTCAGGTGCAAACACGTCAAGGAGAAACAAGTTCTCCTGAGTGCTCATAGAAACTTCTCACATTAGCAGCTGAAAGTAGCGCTGGCATTTTTTTATGGGTGTCTGTGTAAGGTATCACAATGTCCACTAAGATCAATAAACATCCTGAGCTATATGGACAGACCAGTCCCCAGTCCCTCGGTGAGGACAGCTTATATCATGGGATGTATTGATGTATTTTTTTGTGCCATCTACTTTCAGAGAAATGATGCTGGCTGCTCTTGCCATAGGTAACCCCCTCCGTGGTTATGAGATGGTGTATTCAGCTGGCCTGGCCCTGTAGATACAGGGGATCAGGGGAAGTGTTATCCTTTAAGCCAGGTGCCGCTGTTCAACACAGCCTCTTCCTGCTGACTGAAACACTTCCCTGCACGCTTCTGTCTGCCTGTCTGACTGTGCTCTCACAGGCTCAATGTGTGTGTGTGAAGAGGTTACTCAGGCCCTCTGTCTGAGCTGTGAGTGTGTACAGTACAAATGTGGTGAGAGTGTTTGATCGTCGGAGAGCAGACTTTCTGGCAGCGTCTTCAATATAATACTGCGTTTCTGTTGTTTCAAGCCCTTTGCACTCAGAACTAATAAAGATTGATCAGTCTTCCGTTCAAGATCAATGGCGACGCTATTTTGGTTATGCCTGTTTGCTAGGATGCATTTTGATCAATGACAAAGCTATTTTTTTCTGTCGAGGGCAGGGCCCAGTTTACTTCAGGCAGAATGAGAAAGAAGAGCTTAGCTGATGGACCGTTCAAGGCCACAGAAGCTTCAGCAGCTCGGCTCACCTCCTCCCTTCTCTCCCCTGAACAGTCTCCTATTCTGAAAGTGTTGCTAGTGAATTAATTTTGAGAGATTTCGCATGCTCTATGTCACACACATTACCAGCAGGGACAATTACATCACTGTCAGATTACAATGTGCCACCCACTGGCTTGCCAGTTTATAAAAACACTTCCAGGAAACCCTAGCTGAAGTATTACATGCGCACCCCCTCCCTCTTTTTCTCTAAAAATACTCTTCAACCTCTCCCCCCTCCCTGACCCTCCTCCAGCAGAGGCTTTCTCCTGCATTGACTTGGAGCTGGAGTGGGAGGTCATTGTCCATTTTTTTCTCCAGCATCATGTTCAGCAGGAGACAGCCAACTGGAGCGTAAAACAAGGCTGTAGTCTGCAGGTAGCCACCGGCTGAACTCACCTGCCGCTAAATTCACTCTGACAGGTGAGATCACAGCCTCGTGGCGGGGCGCGGCACCCGACAGAGAGGCGAGAGGCAGGTGGGTGTAGCAGCTCAGCTTTGTAGGACCTACCTCTGCACTGAACAAGATGGGAAATAGAAGAAGAAGACATACTTTAGTGATCCCCAGGGGGAAATTACATTTTTACACTCTGTTATTCTTGTTATACATTACCTGAAATACACACACATGCACAAACAGGACCCCAAGCATGCACTAATGGAGAGATGGGAGAGTGAGGAGGCTGTCCACTACTGGCGCCCCGAGCAGTTGGGGGTTTGATGCCTTGCTCAAAGCACCTCAGCAGTGCCCAGGAGGTGAACTGTCCACACTCCGTACTTGGACTTTACAGAATGAGCTATAGTGTATAGCTACAGTGCTCTTGGGTTACAATGACTATAGTCTTTCTGTCAGATGGGAACTGGAGTCACTTTTAAAAATTAGTTAATTTTGTTTTAATAAAAGATGACTTTTGTTAAAGCTATACCCTCATAACACAAGCCTAAACAATATAAAAGAAATGAAAGTCACTTGATGAGTTTGAACAATCCTGGGAATACACATTCAAATAATAAAATTAGCTTGCTTGTTTTAGCTGTTGTCCCTCTACGTGCTATAAATTAAATACACAACATCACATGAGGTACAAGCTGTGTTTATTTTATTATTAAGATTATTTTTGGGGCATTTTAAGCCTTTATTTGAACAGGACAGCTTAGACATGAAGGGGGAGAGAGAGAGGGGGAGTGACAAGCAGCAAAGGCCAGAGTCGAACCTGCGGCCAATGCATCGAGGAGTAAACCTCTATATATGGGCGCCTGCTCTGCCAGGTGAGCTATCCAGGCGCCCTACAAGCTGTTGTTTGAGTGTAAATATGATTTTGTCAGTTTAATTTGTACAGAAGGGATCTTTAATCTTTCATGACCCTAGGGAAGCTGAGGCCTTATGGTCCCAACAAGCTAGGAATTAAGGGTATACTAAAAGTAGACTGGATTTTAGGGTCATATCATACTTAACACGTGTTTGCCAGCAGGAGCCCTGCAGTACAGTGACTGAGTCTCAGCTCATCAACAGAGCAGAGGAGTCGCAGTATCTCCCATCCTAGTTTTATCATCCTTGTGCTCTTTCCCCATTGATAGTTGAGTATTTTCCTGTTTTTATGAATATGAAACAGGAGTGAAGTCAAAAATGGCTTCCCTTTAAACTTTGGAGGGGAAAAACAATAGTGTTCTGCAGAACACTGGTGTGTGTGCATGCGTCACATTTTCCATTGCCAGAGTGTTTTTATTTCTTTCACTCAAGTACAAAACACACCATAGTGAAACCACACCCCTACGCACACACACACACACACACACACACACACACACACACACACACACACACACACACACACAAACCTCCCTACTCTAACCTATCCCAGCTCCACCGCTGCAACTCAGCAAATGTGGCGGGCAGGGTTTAATTTTCTAGCCCCCCGCCTCAGCCCCAGCCTCATGCATTTTTCATCACCACCATCCTGTTCCCACCCAGCCACTGCCGCTGCACAATGGTATTGATTGGCGATTAAGCCATCAAACTGTTATAAAGAGGTTAATATTTTAAAGCTGTTACGCTTTTCCACCCTCCTTACATTAACGTGTACCCTCTAGTACAGTTTCAGGGGGTTTTAAGAGTTTTCTCTGTTATGCCAGGTCAGGTTATGAATGTTTGATGTAATGCAGACGGCAATGCCCCCCCCCATACAATGCTTACTCCAGCTCTGAGGTGGTGTGTTCGATCAGCTGACTGTGCCAAAGGTCGAGAGGGAACAGTGTCAGTCAGCAGGGAGACTGGGTAGGGTCACATTCTGCTGCTAACCCCACATGTGGGATATGTCTAGTTGTTGACCAATTTGCTTATGGTAATTCTAATAGATCTCTGGAGGCTGCCTGGCAATATTGAGGGTTCAGCGTTAATTGTGACCACTGGGCAAAGAATCTGCAGTCTCATCCTATTCTAGCAACTGATGAGCATCTTGAGTTATTTTTAGGTGGTAATCCAGAGGAGAGACTCTTTCCCCTCTTCTTAAAGTAATGCATGTTAATATGCCTAATACCTCTGGTATACCAGCCATGATAATTTCACTATTTTTCTTACTCTCAGGTTTCAGATGGCAAGAAATTGGTAAAAGTTACTAGATTTAATGAAGGTGCTGAAAAGCAGGTCTTCTGTAAATGTGAGAGGTGAAAATTAAAGGACTATACCGATATTTTTACATTTTTTAGACCTGAGGTTCCCAACTATTTTTGTCAGACGTACCCCCACAGCCTCGTCAGATGAAGTCAAGTCACTGACACTACCCACCACGTTCAATCAATGTAAAAGTGTATTATGCTTTTAAATCAATCTAAAAGAGAGTATAAAGGATTTCAAGTGAATGGGTGGGAACATGCAGAACCATCAGTACATCATGGTCCTGTTGAGGGAGTGACATGTGAACAATGACAAGGGTTGAGAGAGGTGAGAATGGACATGGGATGGATTTATTCTGTGAGTGTGTTTGAAGGGCAGACATGGTAGAGAAACAGGGAGTGTCATGGATGTTAAGTCCAGCAGGATTCACACCTGCAGGTCTCAGGTCTAGAGGGTAAGAATGTCAGGAGGACATGGGACAGGGCTGCAGGATGTAGAGTGCTGAAGGAAAGCAACCCCATACTTTTGTGCAGACGAAAGGCTTTGAGTATATACTTTCACTTTGACTTCAAGCCAAGGTTGTGCACTGATAGGCCCAGTTTTCACGTTATTTGTCCCCAACTGACACAACTACTCACCGTCCACAAGCCCAAATCCAGTCAGTTGATATGCTATTTTTCTGCGTGTCTGTCATTTTCCCGCTCCGCTTGTCAGTGCAGACAAGTGACTGAAACAATAAGAGTGGTGCTCTCCATTAGTGCCAGTCAGTTTGCACTGTTTAGGTCCTTACGGTGCTCTCCTCCAGGGCAGGGCTGGATAACACGCTTGAGCAGTGTCCCAATCACTGTGATCACCTGTGACAAACCACACCGAGGCCCAATCAATACACTACTCTCCCGAGGGCCGAGGAATTAATGTAACTTTGCTGCCCTGTGTGTGTGTGTGTGTGTGTGTGTGTTTATTGCAGCACACATACCGCTCCAACAGAACATTGTGAAATCGATAATATTAAAGGGGAACTATGCAGTTTTTGTAGCTTAATTTACCTTAACTGAACAGCTTTGGAGTCATTGGAATGATTATATAACTTTTTTCGAGTTAAATGGTGGTCGTCTCGCTCCCCCCTAGCGCCTGTGAGCTGAAAAACCACCCTTGCAACTTTGGGGCGGCAAGTGGCCGGCCTCAGCGCCAGGAAGTGTGGCGTGATATCAGGTCTCACGATGCAACAAATTGCTTCACCGCACTGCACACATACGGCCATTCAGGAACTGGCTAACAAGGTAGTGATGGAGTTTTTCACACTATCGTCATGGCTGAGCCGGCAAGAAAGAAGCAGAAAGCTAGGAAAGCATTGTTGGAGGAACAGAGAAAGAGGAAACAGCAGACTGACCGAGCGAGGAGTCAGACACAAGTAAACATAGGAGCTGCCAAATATCTATTCCGAAGCTGTAGGGGGAGCTCTATAGAGAAACCTGCGAGCAAAAAGTGAGAAAACAGTGAAGAAATGGCCAAAACTGGATTGCACCCCTTTTAAAAAAGTGAAATATGGCTGCCTCTATGTAATTAAGAGGGAAAAAAGACGGCAAAATGGTCGCCCCTTACCTTGAAAGATTAATCAGAGAGTAGGAAAGAATGAATGGGAAACGAGGAGTGAAGTAAAAATGCAAGAAATTAGACTCGTAGAGAAAGTTAGAGGCACAAATGAAGGCAGTGTGTGGGAGATTCGTTACAGGCAGGAAGGAAGCGCAGAGCTCCTAAGGGAGAGTGTTCACAGCTATATTAATACAACACAGAGGGGGTAGTTAGAGAAGCTTTGTTTGTCTTGGGCTAAATTAACAACCCCTTACCATCATAATAGTCATGTCATTATAGGAGGAGGGTAGAAGAGGCAGATGGTGTTTATGTCAATGTTTTTCCTCCTACTTAATGAGCCGGGTTTACTCCCTGCAAATAAAAGAGCAGATGAGACTATAGAGTTTGAGATTTCTTTCTCTCTGTCAATCCTTTGGTATACAGTAAGAGTAAGTTACAGCCACAAATACACACACAGTGTACCAGATGTCCAGCTGTTTCGTGTCTTCATTAATCTGTTGTAAGCTGTGTTTCTTTCTTTGACTTGTCCTCGGCATTTTGTTGCTGGTCTTTGTTCCCTTTCTTTCTGTACGTCTCCTCTTCCTCCACCTCCCTCCCGGCTCATGTTGAACCTCCTGCTGCGGTTGCCTCAAAACATCATCTACCCACCGCCACTACCCCCATGCCTGTAAGAGTTTGTCCCTCATTATCGGTCCTTACTGCACCCCCAACCAACCTTCCCACCCAGCATGGTGTCATAGCTTCAGTACAGTATTGTCTCATTATCTCTGCAGACACCAAAGAGGCAGGGCATTGTGAGCCATGAGACACTCCCCCTCGGTTAGAGGACTGGGGGCTATTGGCAGAGCTGACAGGTGATTAGGACAGGCCAAAGGTTTTATCTGGCCTTATCAATGCAGCCAAACCAGACGCTGAACGCTCTCTTCTTTTTGTCCGTACATCCTCGTTCATATGTTACTCATGCAACCTATTATTGATATAAAATGAGAGAGCAGTTGTTCATTGTTGCTTCAAACCAACATTTCTCAGGAATAATAATAAACTGGAGAAGCTAAATATATATTTTTTTCATCTTGGATTTTGCCTGTTTTAAATGACACTGAATAAATTCATCGCTTATTTCATGTTTACAGATGGTGCTGAGGTGACATCAAGAAGCAATGTAACAGTGAGGTGTGCTGGACAAAAATCTGAAATGAAATCATCCATATTCTGTAATTAGATTGTGTTATAACCTGTGGATATTGAGCATGAAAAGTGGTTTGTACCCAATTGTGGTAATTTGTTTAAATTCATGTCGTTCCCCTCTCTGTGCAAACTCCTCTAAAGATGCTGTAAGCCCAAATTACCCAAAGAAATATGTGTGGAAGCAGGTTTGTCATATATAAATCTCTCCATCTTCTTGATGTATGGGTTTAAATGCACTTGGCTTTCAATCTCCTCCTTGAGTCATCTTTCCAAATTCCTTCTGCCTTTCCAGAGCTCCAAAAAGTGACACGTAACGTCACTGTAACTGGTGGGCCTGTTTTCTTGGTTTCGGGATGGGGGTGGTGTGGCGGAGGAGCGGGGCTGGCGAAGACACAGCGCTGAGAAGGAGGAGGAAGGAGGGGGGTTGTCTGTCCTGGGAGACAGATGGCGTGGGGGGGCTGGTCCATGATGGGCTGGTGCTGGACGGGCTCCATGTGCTGTAGTGGGTAACTGGGGCCCAGGGTGGAACGTAGGCGGCACTCTGATCCTAAGCGCCACAGTAGTCCTCAGGCACAGGAGTCCACTTCCCCCGCCCATCTGTTCCTTCCATCGCAGCTATGGCAAACGTTCCTGTACACACAAAAATATACACAAGCGAACATACACAAACGTTCGCATACACACACATACGTCAGAGACTGCCCCCTGCAGATCTGCAGTTTTGGGTTCAGTTACAGTGCACCACCAGCTCTTCCCCCAACATTCCTCCACCCCATCTTACAAAATTAGCTTCCAGGTTTGACTGGATCCCACCAGCTTCCGCTCCCATTTCGTGTCACACTGAATCTGTTACTGAAACGCTTAAGCGTTTGTGTATTCCTACATAATATTAGACTACTCCCACACATACTTGTCGATAGCCGCAACCTTTGCTAAGAAGTAATCCTGGCACCAGGGATTTAATTGCTCTGCTGTCACCTGTGGGGGGTGTAAGGGCGGGGGAGGGCAGGTACATCCACAGACTGAGAGATAGAAGCCAGAAAAGAAAAAATTGCCAAGGTTGAAAACATGTTGCCATAAGGTCTGTAATGTATGCTGCAGGATGATGTGTTCCTGTGACTGATGCATGTCTCTGGGAAATGTTTTTTTTCTCAAATCATAAATGTTTTCACAATCAGTCTGGAATTAAACGTGCTAACACACGTGCAGCTCTGAAAGCGATAATGACTTGAAAGGTGACATCAATGTCCCGATCATAAGGCTGTTGGTGAGTCAAGGTCAGATGGAGGCAGGGTGCAAGATGTTTTTTTTTCTTTTTGCAACTTGGACAGCTTATAATCATCGAATGGTACACCATGCTTTTTAAACGTTTTTATCTGAGAGGAATAATTTTCAATTATAGTGGATGTAAGTGGTGAGTCATTTGTTAATTGCCTCCCTCTGGTTCTTCCTATTCCAGATTGTGCTGTTTGGACAGCAGGATAACACCCCTGAACAGGGTTTCACACTATTACAGGTTTAACAAAAACACACAGTCACTTCCGATCATGTTCATTAATATAGTCCGGGCAACCTCCACCTATACCAGCAGTTACCACTATGTATGACCACATCTACTCTACCCGTCTCCTCCCTCGTCTCTTTTCTTCTTTAGGACAAAAGAAAGCTGAGACATTAAAGTGGGACCAGGTTACCTTCCGAAAGTAACGCATATTCTAATCTGAGTTTCAAGAAAATTTCCAAAAGAAAATGCAAATTAGCCTGTTTCCATCCAATACTGTTATGCGATATTTGGAAGTTAAGTGCATTAAGATAAACAGTTGGTGGCGCTAATTTTCCAGTCGGGTGCAAATAAACCATTGCAGAAGAAGAGGGTGCAACGTGATGACATAAGTAAAAAAAACAAAAAAAACAGTCAAACCTCAAACAGTAAAAAAAATGTAGAAAACCTGATGGAAATATGGCATTTATGTTTATTTCATGTAATAACTTGAGGAACGTTACAGTCTCCACATCGCTCCACACAAATCTGATGTTTTCGTTTGCCGCCATTTAAGTCATGATTGAATTGTTATGTTTCCATTGCACATTGTTACATTTTACTTTTGATTCACCAACTTTTTCAGCTAAAAAAAATAAAAAACTGGCTGAATGGATGGCTGATCCATTCAGCCAGTTTTTTATTTTTTTTTTATTTTCACCATTTCTCCTCAGGTTTTTTTTTTAAGGTGCAAATTGAAATTCTACACTTAAAGCTGACCAGACAATGTGCCTTATTATTTAAAATAAATGAACATTGGACAACACATTTTAAGCCAGTTTAAAGTAACCTTTTATTTCTGTGCATGTAAATACAATCTTTGACTAGCTTCATACATGCAAGACATGGCATTTAGAAATGAAATACTTTGAAAGTCACTACAAATTTTCCCACATTTAAGTTATTTTTCCTTATTTTCTTTTACAAAACATTTAACACACCAACAACATATGACATTCCACTGAGTGCAGAGCTTGACATGCTTTTAGCCAGCTGTCTGAATGCCAGTTAGGGAAACATTAGACCTTAAATATTAATGCAGTAATATGGCATTGTTGGAATGCTTACTGAGCTGTGGGCTCCAGGCCTGCTGGGTTATTTGTCACACTTCAGAAAGCTTACAGCAGCCAGAAAAGAAACCCCCATGAAAGGGCGAGAGCTTACACAGTGCAGAGTGTAGCCCCTTCAGCCGATACAAAAAAAGCACCATGTTTTATAACTAGAACATTGGGATCATATTGCTGTTGTATCTTTTAGTATCATTTGTAGCCCAAGAAAAGTCTCTAATGTTCTTTTTTTCTGAAAAATGTTCCTGGACTTCCAGCACATTAGCTAGTTATCTTTTGTAAGTGCTAAATCCAAACAAAACCCCAAATGAAATGTTATTTGTTCAGAATCCAATTTAGATTTGTACAACCAAAAACAGGTGCAAAATGCATTAAGCTCAATAGTCAAAGCAGCCCTCCCCTCCTCTTTCTCTCTCTCTCTCTCTCTATGTGAATCTTCCAGCAACAGATGGCCGATGAAGAAATCAGCAACACATTTATTTTCTCTGTCCTTTATTTTAACAAAACTGTGTCATAATTGGATCGCTAACCGAACACACATATTTTAGTATATATTGATTCTGTTCCAGCAGAGATATTTTCATTTTACATCATCCAGTGAACTGAATATGCGTGCCTTTTGGAATAAGTAGCTTTTCACCAACAACAGTTTTTAAGATTTAGGCCTAGGTTTTGTTTGCATAAAATGCTTTGCATAATCACCACATACAAAAGGTGCAGACACACGCAGGCTCAGTGCTTTACTGCTTGTAATGTATTTAGTTAACCTTGGAGACACCCTATGGTGCTTTAGCTAGAGCTGGCAACGATGCCTTAAACTCTGCAGGGAATGAGAAAGATGAGAAGACTGAAGGAAAAAGCGACACGCTAACAACTAGAGTTTAACTTCTGAGAAAAAGGGATATCATTTTTTGGCAAATGAGTGTGTGTGTGTGTGTGTGTGTGTGTGTGTGTGTGTGTGTGTGTGTCAAGGTTGTTATGTGAAGAAATGCAAATATAAAAGCGGTGATAGGCTGGTGCAGGCTTACAACGGAGAAAGAGTTTCTGTGGGTAGAGTGGAAAGGTCGGGGACACGGGGGGTGGCAAGGGTGGGTTAGGGCGCGCATGCAGTGAGAGGGGGTCAATGATGTGAATTCCATCGATCGCAGGCTTCCTGACAAGTGTTCAGTGATTTCCTGTCCCTGGCAGAAATATTGTGCTTGTTAATCCATTTGAGTCAGGGCAGCAAGGGGGCTCAGTGAAAGAGGCAGAGAGTCTGTGTGTTTGCCTAGGTGTGTGTGGGCTGCTGCTTGGAAATGGTGGAGTGGTGGTGGGGATGGGGGTCAACGCAAACAGGATGCTAATGAGCCTGCGCTAATCAATGTGTGCTTAATCAGCTATTCTGCTCTGAGTGGCCACGGGAAGGATAGAGGAGGGGAGTGGAGGGAGAGTGTTGGGAGGAGTTCATGAGAAAGTGCAGGTCCAACCTCTGATTCACTCCCTTTGTTGAGAACATTGGTTTTCAGGAACCCCTTGGTGAATGCAGATTTACTTTCCTTCAGACAGTGGAGCAACCAGCCAGTGTGTTGTTGGGTTTTTGAATGAGGGGCTGTGCTGCTTCACTCCTCCGGAAAATAAACTTAATCATTTGCAGTGTAAAAGATTGTGACGTCATGATTTGTGATTGTTAAATGCACACATGTAGAATATTATCTAATACATCTTTTAGAGAGGAAGCACTTGCACAAATGAGTGCATATGTTAGCTGGAATTTGGCAAGTATTTCCTTTAAAATTACACCTTATGAACACCATGGGCTTCTTGTCTGGAAATACAGTGCCTGTCTTCAGATTGTGTCTTGCAGGGACCTGGCTAAGAGCTAAGAGTCTTCATTCTTGCTTAAAGGTGCAATATGTAATACTGATAGCTAGTGTTTAAAATACTTACTTACTGCAGTTCAAAATACTGGAGAGAGTCCTCTCCCCCACCCCCTCCTCCCCAGACTCGAAGTTCACGTTGGTTGCCAGGCTGAGACCGCAGCATCCACAACAATGTTGCTAGACGCTTGTCTCACATAGCCACACATTACTTCACAGCGGAGTAGCTAACGTTAGATGCTGGCTATATTGATAGTCATAAAAGCCCGTGCTCACGCGGCGCTCTGTACCCAACTGACAGGCAAACTTTTTTGTCTTAGAATTACGGTAGGAACTGCTAAAAACACAGCAACCTCGCCGTCCTCTCCACGCGACGGACAGACACACTTCCTCGGCTTAGAATTACGGTGAGAACCGCTAAAAATAACACTAACGTTACCTTGCCGTCCTCTCCACCTGACTTAACACTAGGGTTGGGTATCGTTTGGATTTTTACGATTCCGAATCGGTACTTTTAAAACGATTCCAATTCCTAAACCGATTCCTAAACCGATTCTTGAAAAACTGAAAAATTACATCAAAGACAGGCTCTTTTCTTAATTGAAAATGAAAATTATTATTATCATTTTCAGTAATTTAACAATAAATAACAGTTACACTATTAACAAGTAACAACAAAATAAATGTTGAGTTGGTATGCTAACTAAACCAGCTTCAAACTTTAGCAGTTCTTTTACAGAACAATGACCATATTTGCCTTCTCTGGAAAGATACGACACCTCTCCTGACTTATGGCATGTTCTGCACAGGAGAAAACTCTCAGATGGCGTCGAAGAGGCCTGTACACAGGTATGAGTTTGAAAGGGCAGACAATTTGGGGAGGCTGTCCCGCCTCCCCCACCACCAGGCTACAGGGTCTTGTCCTGAACGATAGACAAGCAGAGCAAGTGTAATATGTTTACTAGCGATTACATGCAGTGAATGGTTAATTTGCTTTTACGTCCGTTTTGGTGAGCCTAGAGGGAAAATATGGCATTTTAAAAGTAGCCTACATTTACGATAGCTAGCTAACAGTAGACTACAGAGAAAGTGTGATATTTTTACGTCCGTTTCGGAGCGTGTACAAAAAGCCATCTATCAGCAGTGACTGTAGAGTGTATGTCGGAGAATAGCGGGGACACACACTTCACACCACGAGCGGGCATGCACGCCACTCGGCGGAAAAGGGAAAGAAAAAAAGAGTCTGCCGCTGTCCGGAGCGACAGAGGGAAAATATTTCAGTCGACACATTAAGTGGAACCGAAATTTGCGTTCTAATCCGGTACGAATACTAGGCTACCGTTTGCGTAGAACCGGTTCCATAGTGGAACCGGGTTTCGGTACCCAACCCTACTTAACACTTTATTGGCTTAGAATTACGTCAACAATCGCTGAACACACTGCAAACTCATGGTCCCCTCTTCTCGATTTACAGCCCCCCTCTCTTGGCTTAAAATAACTCAACGTTGTCAGGGGCTGAACCGGTTAACGTTACACGTTGTAAACAGCCATGGCCCACTTGCCTGGTCATCCGGTAACATTAGCAGTTAGCATGGCGGCGTTAGCCAGGACCAGTCGGGATCACTTTACTGGCTGTGTCTCAATTATTTTTGCGAGTAACCAACTCCGGTGCTCTAGCTATATAATTCTATGTGAGTAGCTACACAAATGTTGAAATGACATAAAGTGCCCGTCCCTTGTAGCTGTGATAAATTAGCCTGAAGCTAATGCTTAGCCTACCTGTTCAGGAGGAAATTAGTAGGTGTCCTTTTGGGCTCTAAGCTGTCTCCATCTTTCAAATACATCTCCAATATTTAGCCGGGGTTTGTTACGTCTCTGGTCACGCAACTGTTAGAAACTTGCCGTTTTGCCTATCTCCGGTGATCCTGTTCGTCCGTTTGCTGCTTTCATGGCTGTATCGACGTTACAGCTGTAGCGCGCTGGGTTTACGTTTTTACAGTAGGGTGACCAGATGTCCCGGTTTGACCGGGACAGTCCCGATTTTGAATTGCGTGTCCCGAGTCCCGACAAAAGCCTGACGCTAAAATGTCCCGGTTTACACCAACCACTATGACACTGTCCCGGTTGTCAGCGATTACATAGCCGATGTGGTCTTATTACAGCCCGATCATTAACTAAACCCATGTAGAAAGACTAATATGATTAATATAATATAATATGATTTTAACAATGCGTGTGTGTGTCAGTCAATTGTAGCGGTCTGCATAATCTGTGCAGCCAGCGTTACAATGTAGGCTATATTTGTAAACATTGTTGCAATGCCTCTTCTTATCGGTCTTGTTTTAACCAGTCCCTCCAGGTCCACTGGAAAGTCAGCGGACGAGCGCTGGGTGGAAATGGGGACATTCTAAAACGTGAAAAAGCTTAACGTAGTTTAATGTACCTAAACAACGATCAATGATTACCAAATTTCTCTCTCATATTGTTCTAGTTATGAGGAGCAATATGAGAGAGAAATACATACATAAACCATGTTAAGCTTTTTCCTTAATGAAGCAGAAACGCTTAATGTCAGATAACGTCCATAATAATTGTGTCAAGAATCTGGCTTGGACCCAAGTGCAGAAATGCGAGGAGGAAGCAGCAGTGGAAATAAAAATAATTTAATGAAAACACAAAGAGAGCTTACAAAAACACGCAAGCTGGTAATGTCCAAAAATACAGGAAAAACCAAAGAACACGGAAGAAACAGGGAATAAAAGAACATGAGAAAAAAAGCTTACACTGGAAGAAACTAACACACAAAGACTCGCGACAGAAGACAAACGACGATCCACCAACAACAAAGAAAGCACAGGGCCTAAATACACAGGGTAATGAGGAAACGAGGGACAGGTGACACTAGGGCTGGGGAACAGGTGAAACACATCAGACAATCATAAGGGCGGGAAAACCAAAAGACAGGAAGTAAATAACACAAGACTAGGGAAAAAAGACAGACTTCAAAATAAAACAGGAAATGGGAAAACCAACAGAAAACATAAAACCAACTAAACAAAGAAACTTGACAAAGGGACTAAACGTGACAAATTGGACTTTGGGTTAGATTTTTTGACAGTTTTCAGTGGTTATGAGGAGCAATATGACAGAGAAATTTGGTGATCATTGTTTAGGTACGTTAAACCACATGAAGCTTTTTCCTCGCCATAGGCGCCATGCAATGAAGAAGAAAACGTTAATGTGAGATAACTTCTATAATCGTTGGATTTCGCTTTAGTTTTTTTTTGACAGGCTCAAGTGTTCATGAGAAGATATGGCCATGAGAAATTTGGTGATCACTGATAGTTGTTTAGGTACATTAACCCACGTTAAGCGTTTTCACGTTAAGCGTTTTAGAATGTCCCGTGGAAATGTATTTCGAAAGCAGGGAGAAGTAAATGCACAAATCATTAATTAATTCATGCATGAATTCATAATTCATGTACCCTTACCGTAAAGTGTTACCATAACTTTAGTTCAAGCCTGTGGCAGCAGTTCCAAATAATTGGTTGGTAATTGGTTTAGTGCCATGCAATGAAAAATAACTTTTCACAAAGTTTTTCACAAGTTCAGTGGGTGCATTTTCCAAAAGAATGCTTTAATTCTGAAAAATAAAGTTGGTCCCACACGAAACTCACTCAATGTCTTTTAATATTATTTCTTAGATAGGCTACATACCAAGAAAATTCATGAATATTAACTGAGATACCCCATTATGTTGTGAGCAGTAGGCCTATGTGTGCTGTTGGCAAATGTGTGTCTAATCTGTCTGTGTCTATGTCTGACTTGGGCTGGCACACGTTCACGTTAAAAAGCATGTGCGTGCACGAGCACTACGGTCACGCGCAAAGTGTCCCGGTTCATTTCCGGGAAATCTGGTCACCCTATTTTACAGGTATATCTGGCAACCCGGCCTGGCTGTCAAACTTAAGCTAATATTAGCTCCATGAATTGGTTGAAAAGGATGGTTAGTTTACATACTTATTATTTTTTACACGCTTGTAATGTTACAAGAGAAAAGGTTTTTAGCATGGAGACTAAGTAATATGTTTGGCAAACTTAACACTGTGGGGTTTGCTGAAGTGTAAACCTCCTTGAATCCAATTCAGAGTAAGACAGCCATGCTAACGTTAGCCTACACTCTGATAGCTGTTTTTTTTTTTTTTTTTACGTAACCTGTAACCCCACAAACTAATGGGTTTTGGTAAGGCTATATATAATAATACACTACCCTCCAAGCTTTTTAAATGCAGAGTATCACTTTTACTGCATCACCACTTCTCTTCTTCATTTAAAGAAATCTACAGTCTAGTTAGGATTGCTAAATTATGATTGGATAAACGCTGTTCAGGGGAGGGGTTCAGTGAACTATCATTGTTTTGTGCTATTAAGCACTTATTCATTAAAAAAGTAATGATCATTCATTTATTTTTTTAACACCTACACTACTTGTCAAAAACAGTTCTTTTCATTCCCACTAACAGATCACATGTCTTTCATGAAGAATTAATGATATAGTACATAATGCTCTTGTTCATATACTTTCATTATTTAACCTGCTCCCATAGGACATTTCCTCACCGTTTTTTTTCTTTTTTACAACGTGTTGGTTTCAAGAGTTATGCATTAATCCTGTTCTTTACCCACTCAGAAAAAGGCCACAACTCAATCAGTCTCCCTTCCTCGGGAACAGCGGCCTTTAAAAAATTACTCCATACCCCGAGTTGACAGCCCAAAGATGGGAAGAAAGGAATTAATCTCACAGAAAGACCGAGAAGAAAAAGGTGTGGGGGGGGGGGGGGGTAGGTAAACTAAAAAGAAGGTTGGGAGGGTGCAGAAACAAGCTGTGTGTTTAGTGAATGTGGGGATAGCCAGGGTCCGCTCACAAATTGTACACAAATTCTGCAGCACAAAGTATATGTGTGCACACACATATGTACACCCACACATCCGGTATGTGTGAAGATGAGAGGTGGGAGGGAGGGGGAGCAGGGATCAATCCATATTATGGTCTAATCTGTATCGCCCTGGGCTGCCGCAGATGCAGGGTTTTGGGGGACCTTATAAAGTGTCAACAAGTTGTGATTTCAACTGGAGCTGGTCCAGGAAAGTAGGACCACTGCATTTGGATGTTAATATTCTATAACAGGCCAGGTCAGTGCAGACACTGTGGCGTCTACTTCCAAACAGTTAACAAAGGGACACAATATTTGGCTACGTTGACTGGCCACCCAAAATGTGATGTGGCCTGAGAGCAGCGAGCAGCCATAGGGGAAGATACGGTAAAGTAATGACAAGTAGTAAGCAGAGAGAGAAAGAAAGAAGTGTTGATTCCTGGCAGAGGTTAATATCGATGCTCTCATGAAGTGTGTTAGTGAGTTTGCATTGGTGTGCGAACTGTATCGGAATTTGGAAGGAGAACAGAGGCAGATTGGGGAGAAATAAAAAGGCTGGACGGATAGATTGCAAAGGACTATGCCAGAATCCCAAGCCTTGGGAGGACGGCATCTCTCTGAGGCCGTCCATTGCCAGTAAATTTATCACATCACAGCACACAACACTCCTCATTCTATTTCATTGCTCCTCTTGATCATTCCCAACATTCATCCTGTGAGACAGCAGCATGTACATGGTGATGCCCAATTGATTTACTGTTCTGAAAAATACACATTAACATGCCTAACAGTTGTTACATACTAAATCCATGATGGGAATTTGAAGGGTTGAAAGTCTGATGTTGTGTCATTTGGAGAATATTTGATAAGGCTACATCATTACAACCCACACCCCGTCTATCTATGTATCTATTCAGGTAAATGAGCAATGGCTCTCGTTTGAGCCGGAAAGCCGAGCTGTCATTAGTCTGTCTTCAAATACACCCACTAGCTCTAATGATGCAAAAGCATGCCTGGCTATGCCTGAGCACGAGCCATTTGAAGAGTATGAAAAAAAATATATAAGAAAGATGGATGAAGCAGCATGTAAATCGTCAGGTGAAAGATAGTATTTCACCACTGAGAGTTGGGGAGGTTGAAGGGATCTTTTTGTGTGTGTGTTTCAGTTTTATTTTAATTTTAAAGAGGAATGGGCTTTTAACATGCAACTCCCTATCTGTCTGTCAACCACTCTTTGATGTCCTTCTGCTTATGTAGCCTTTGAGTGGGCTTGGGTATCATTAAGCACTTCCAATGAGTCCCACGTAGAAAGATGACTGGATCCCAAAGGTTTTGCATCATCAATAAGAAGGAGTGTGCCTCTCCTTCAACTGGGAACTCCAATCAATTTTAATTCTTTTATTGTACATAAATAACCTGCCTGTGATTAGCCAAAGGATATTCTTTTAGCATTGTTAGAAAATCGATTGCTGCCCTCTCTTTTTTCAGAGCTGCTTTATCACAGCAATGTCTGGCATGTGGTCTATAATGATGTGCAGGCAGTGTTGTGCATGTTCACACTTCACAAAAGCTAGCTCAAAGTTTAGTTAACACAGATATAAAGGAACTAGTTCACTTCATGGTTCACAATTTTGAATTTTGAACTAAGTTTACACCATCATTACCACTGGCCACTTCCCAAACTAAATAAATTATGGAATCTGTACTGATTTGTTCAAAAGACTCCTACAAATCTTTACATAAACTGGCTTCAGCAGTACCGGTATTGGTAGTGCTGTGTTGTCTGAATTATCAGTTATACCAGCCATGCCGGTGTTTCAGTTTAACCGAGTGACCATGTTAACTGGTGACTCCATTCCATTTTACTTAGAAACATACTTACCTGTGTTTATTACCAATGCCAACCATTTACCATCCAGCCAAGTCTCTGTGAAAGGACACCACATCTCCAGGCATCCTGCCGTGCCCCTAAGCAGGCACGGAGGCCAGCTCACTGTTCAACGCCTGCACACTGGCTCATAAGAGGCCCAATTTGTCCCCCTGTCCATAATTCCTGATGGTGGGCCTGCCATTTACATAAGTTACTACGAGCAACCACGGACGCATTCTGAAAGTCATTAGTTAACACGGCCACTTGTTAAACCAAACCACCAGCATGCCGGATGCCGTGAATGCTCGGGTGCTGTTGTAGTAAAACACAGTGAGTTCATTAGTTTCAAACAAATACGTTCAGTTCACTGCTAACCAAAGAAATGTGCATGTTGCGTTCATTCACAACACTGTGTTCAGGTATCTGTCGTATGTGAGTGATATAAGGCTAATATGCGGAGAGTTAATATATGCCTGTCACCAGTAAAGGAGAGCATGAGCATTCCAGAGTGCACCGCATGCTGACTTTGAACGAGGGGGAAGACATTAAATATTCTATTTGATTGCATATCCAGCTGCATATTCTCACAGAGGGATTTTGCTTTTAACTGAATGTGCTGTACACAAGCACTTTAGCAGTTTAACAAATATTTTTCCCCTGGCAATGTCTCAGCCCACCGGTGGTTTAGTACTTAATCCTTCCCAACAAATTCAACTACTAGGTTTACCCAGGGGTGGGCGTGGAGCTGCCATCTCTACAAAGGGAATTATTGACATTATTAAGCTGTTTATAGTAGAAAAAAGAAGAAGAAAAAGCATTTTGTATCATAAACAAATGTATGGTTTCAATCCCTATAAGCCCTCTGTAGGCTATAACTTAGCTCATAATGATAAAAGTGACCTTGCTCTGGAGGGTTGGGTGGGCAGGTTTTACAAATGTAGCTAGGAATACTTAAGGGAATACTAATGTTAGTTGAGGCAACATCTTAGGCCTGCTTATAGCAGTTCTTACCCCAAGTCTCCTGCAGAATCAAGGGTCCTTTTGAAAAAGCCTGTCTTCTCATCTCTGGCTCTGTTCTGAAAGCTCATTAGGACCAGAGATCAAAGAGTGGGGCAGCCGGCCTGTGAACTGGACACTGTGGGCTATTTCCATCTATTTATTACAGCCATTTTGGCTCTCACTGGAGATGATTTGCATCCAGATCGCACCACAACTTTCCTCTGTAATCATGCCATTTTGGTGACATCCATCAGCAGCCGTGCAGTTCTTCGAACTGAATGCCTGTTTCCATCAAATGCTGGCCTGAACATGAAAGGCTTATTCACAAGTTTGAGTTACAAACAGCTTTAACCTTGTCTGACTAGAATTTTGAGGCTCTGCTAATTTTGTTATAAGTGTTATACGTTTTAAGGGCCTAGAAATGCTTTGGGTGATATACCCAGAAACATAGTTCCAGATATTATCAAATGTTTAAAATGGTATGATTATTCCTTAATTTATAAATGATTGTGTATTCATAACGTAGTTATCAATTTGACCCTTATTTATTTTTTCTTAACATGTATCTGCCTTTCTCCGAGGTCAGTGGTTTTAAGGTAGATAGTGTCCCCTCACCGATTGTGAAACTACATGATGCAACATTTGTGACATTAAAAGAGCAACAATGGAGGAAGGTCACACATACTGTACCAAAAGCACAGAAATGTTAAATGTGCCACAGACCAGATTCATTTGATTTATGTATGTTAAATAAGATAAGCATAACGTAACATAAGATAAGATTTTTATTAAAAATTGTATTCATCCCGAAGGAAACATCGCCAGATGCCTGTTTTTTTAGGTGGTAGTTTTGTGCTGCTGTTGAACTGTGTTGCATCATACAGAAAGGTGTTTCTGTTATTTAGCTTACTCTCATTGATATAAATGGTCTGGGCAAATAATAGAAACACCTGTCAGTATAACGCAATACAATTTAACAACACATTGCTGTATGTAGACTGCATTAGTTTTAGCTTGGTGTACCTAATAAACTAGCAACTATATATACTGTATATACACTATGGGTCAACGTCCAAACTTTCAAACTCCACACCACCAGTTTCTCTCCAAGACGAGATAAACCATAGTCTCGCATTGCCAGACCTTCCTCCACAGCGCTGCGGAGGAGGGTCTGGCGAGTCCACACAGCATTCCAGGATGGAACTGGTTTATTGGCATTTCTTTAAACCAATCACAATCATCTTGGCGCTAGGCGCCGCACAGAGCAACAGGCGGAGGAGTAACATTCGGTTTGGTGGAACTTGTACGTTCAAGGGTTGTTTTAGTCGTGCAACAGAAAACTCAGATTCGACATAATGTCTAGCTAGCTGCCTGGGTTTACCCTGCAGAGATATGATGAGCAGTTAACCATAGTCCTCATAAATCAACCGGAGTTTAAAATGCCAACACAAAGAAAGTGGAAGGTAACGGACATCCGGCCTAAATGAAAGACATCCGTCAGAATTCCCGGGCGGCACCTACAAATCCCGGAAGTGGAACGTCGTGGATATAGACTAATATAAACCTAATGACATCATCAGAGCCACATAAGACATTATGCAACTGTTTTCACAGGCTGATAACTAGTTAACTCAATTTGATGAGTAAAATCAGTAGACTTCCCCTTAAATGCAGGCTGTGTGGCTGTGTTTCCTGTCTGGAGCAGCTTTGTGAATGCTAGTTCCCTCGGCCTCAGACTAGATGCCCAGATGGGACCTTAATCCGCTGAGGATGACGGACTAACAATACACTTCCTGTCTCAACCTTTTCCCTGCTTTTGTAGTCTACAGACAAACACACCTGCAAGCACACATGGGCTTAAACAAACATGTTCATTTACTGACATACAATGAATGGCATCAGACAGCCCAGAGCAGGTGATGAGCAGGTGATCTGTCCGTCTGCTTTTATAGTTGTTTAACGATGACATTGCACAACCAAGTTAAACAATACGGTGAAGACAGGTGAGCTGTGTCATTCTCTTGATGCAACTCTGTTCTCCCTCAATGCACAGACTGGAGAACACATGCAGTATTTATAACCTTTAAAGCCTTTCTAGTCTTTGGACTTATAGTGTCCATATCACACAGGACAAGAGTAGTAGGCAAGTGTGAGAAAATGCACAAAACAGAAGTCTAAAGGGGGCTAGTCTATGATGGATGAACCATAAGGGACATTGTGTGAGAGACAGCGTCACACCGTTGTGACCTCCATGTATTATACATTATACATGACACACCTACACTCCACATGCATATACAGCCTTTCCACTCGTACATGTCCCCTCATTCATGTCATAAACATACCAGAACAGCGCAGTGACCCATTCCCTGGAGCAAGTGTTTTTGCTCTCACAAGCTGTCCAAACATTTCTGCCTTTGAAGGCCTGTCTCAGTCTTCTTTGCCTTTGCGTGGTACCTGGCTTCTTTAAAAAGCAACACTCTAACCACTGATTTATACTTCAGAGGGACTGAGACTGAGTGGGAGAGGAACAGGGAGTGAGTATGTGTGTGTATCTGATTTTGGTGTGTTCTTGTGTGCATCAGCCGCTTGTGTGCTTTGCTGCAGAAGAGCGGGATGTTTCATTGCAGGATTTGTTTTTTGCCAATTAAACAGGCACTAATATCCGTCACAATTCCTGAGCTGAGGGGCTCCAGGGTTCCAGGTTGCTATCTTCGCAGTGTGCAGAGCAAACTTCTACATAAGAAAGTTGATTGCTGCACATCAGACATAATGCAGCCCGAACACCCCAATAGCTGTCGTTGGAGCTCAACAGATGTAGCTATCTTCGCTAAATCAGCTGCTGGAAAGTTGTCAACACAGCGCTGCCAGAGCTGCTGCTTCTCTTCTTTATCTTGTCTTGTAGAGTTAGCTTTTTTCTCTTTACTTCGGTGTTTAGTGTTTTCTGAGTGTGGGGCAGATAATGAGGAGGGTGTTCTTCCTTTTGGTCCCAACGTTCATGTCCTCCTTTTGCACTGCCTCATACAGTCATACTTCATAGAATTACTATACATTATGTTTGTGTAGCAAATGTGTCCGTGAATGTGTGTGGGTGTATGTATGGGATAGACATATAAGAGTCCTTTGATGCATGAAAAAACTCCTTTTCATCTTCTTTTAAGGACCTCGTTGAGATTATTTTATTTTAAGGGGTTTATCCAAAGTTTGAATTAAAAGAAATGTACTTATCTTAACACTGTGTTTGAAGTTTAAACACTTTCTTAAAGCAGTATTAATATATTTTGGTGGCAGCAGAACAAGCTGTAAATACAACACTGACACATTTACATCACTTTCTAAAGCTAACATGTTAGCAAACAGTTGCTTATTTACAAATCCAGCACCGAGCAACATTAGCATTCATTTAAAGTCATGTTTCTGTCCACTGGTGTACTTAAGTTCAAGATTCACTTTCCTTTTTGCTCTTTTTTGTCTTTCACCAACTATTGAGTTAAATATCTGCTCCCCCATTTGTTCACTAGCTAGCCGCTAGTTATGTCTGTCTAGCGTTTGGTACTGGACAGGTAGTGTACAGTGGGTTTATCAGAGCTACCTCCACTGAAAACAGCTACCTTTTGCAGCTGGAAACAAATTTGATACAGCTTTGAAAGTGAACCAAAACAAAAAAAGTTGAAAGACTCTCAATAGAGCTGCAGGGAACTGCAGAGTTGGGTGTTAATTCACTGTTGGTTTGTCACTACAAGCAACACCTTTCACATTACACATAGTCATTTTACTAGTTTGATTACATACAAATATTGATTAGTGCAGCTAAGATACTGCAAGATAAAATAAGATATAACTTTATTTGTCCCCATGGACGCTCTGTATGCATAATAAAATAAATACATACATGATATAAATATACTATACTGTACAAATAAAAATAAAATATACGCATGTATAATAAAATCAAAGTCTAAAAATAGTAATAGTAATAGTACAAATCATGGTGCAACACATGGATGAAAGTACCAGGTACTGGTTAACATTTACAAACAGTGAATAAACTGTTCAGAAAGGTGCGTCTGTGCAAATTACAAGCATGGAAATATGAAGTATTAATGGAATATAAAAATGAAAACACTGTTTTCTTGGGGAAATAATTAGGCTCTTCCTTTAGTGTGATGTTGTAAACATTGGGTGTCCTATTTAAATCTAGCCATTCTATCACCCAGATTTTTTAATTAAGGATAAATATTATATCAACATGTCCTTAATGGGTGGCATGCATAACAATAGGCTTATGAATTATATAATTAAAGTCAGATTGACAAGGTTGAGCTTGAGGTTAAAGGAGGTCAAGTGAAAAGGTGATTTACCCTCTAGGAATCAATGACAGAGCGTGACACTTTTACTTCACAGCTACAAGCAGTGCATTGTGTTTGTTCTCCCTCTGTACATTTGGGTTTCTTCTAGATACCCTGGCTTCTTCCCACAGCCCACAGACATACAATCAGTGGATTAGAGATTCTAAATTTCCCACAGGAACGTGTGTGTGTGTGTGTGTGTGTGTGTGTGTGTGCACGTGCGTGTTCATGTGCATGTGTGTTTATCTGTCAATCTGTGTTAGCTCTGTGATAGACTGGCAACATGTCCAGGGCTTTCCCTGCCGTCTGCAGAGTGTGTGTGCAGGTTTAGGATCCACCCCTTCCCCATTATTATTAGCCTGTAAAGAGATAAGGGAGAGAAGACAGCACTCCTTTTTTCCTGAGGTGCAAAATGTATGTCAAAGTAATTTGGTGAAATGTTAAAATTGCCTGTAAGTGCTTCACTGCAAGCAATAGGTGAATGCACGTGTAGGTAAGTAGGGCAGGTCTACATTAATAATGGCCTGTCACAATGTTTTATTTCGAGGCAGTGCAAGCGATTAGACCTGACTTAAACTGTGTCCCACTTCCACAATGTATACTAATACAATTTTTACTATGTACTAAACTTCATATTGTACTGTTTTGGCAGTTAATGTTCATGAAATGTATGCACTTTGCTGTTTTGCACTAACAATGATACAAAAGCTGCGCCAACAAAGTTAAATCAAACACTGATTTTGGAAAGTTGTTGCCAATTTCAATATTGGAAACTTAACAAAGAGAAAGCAAAATGCTTTTCCAAACATTTAATACTTATTTAATATTCATGGAGACGCCTCACCACCATCCAGAATTTTTGTTTTTCCAGCTGTGAGCAGATTCTTCATCAACACGATACTCAATATTGAAGCAAATTTAGCATGCATACTGACATCTTTGAGAATAATTAGGACATTTTTCCGGTGTGAACGCACCACATACTAAATCCCAGTTAGAAATAATATGTAGTATGCAACTGGGACAAAGCTTTGCTCTAAGCATGTGACAAGCTAGGCTGGACCTGAAAGAAATGCAAAAAAAAGTCCTGCTTTCATTTTCCATTGTAGCACCTCATGTATTTATGAATGAGCACACTCTCTGGACTATCACACACATACTGTACATCTACACCGACAAATTCAAGCTGTTATGTACATCAAAGAAGTGTAGATTTGGCTTTAAATGCTTTTTTTAAAAGTTTCTATCACTTTATGGTGTGTCACTGTTTGATTAATGACTAAAATCTGTAATCATTATGGGTTAAATAACGCGTGGGCTTGTCTCACCTCTTTCACTTTAACCACAAACTTTCTCATCTTACCCGTCCAAGTCTCTGTTAGGCAGCTTTAGCTTCGGGTCGCACAATCCTAATTCAATTACTCACAGCCTTAATCACTGATCCTGTTAAATGGCCCTTGTCAAGATTGTATGTTGGATAGCAAGCGAAGCAGCTGAGCCATGCTGCAGGACTTGTCAGGCCAGCAAGTACAGTAACCCCCTCACCCAGGACCTGGCATGAAGTTAAGTGTGACACCCACGGACCAGACTGTCTCACTCTGCACCTTGTTCATAATAACATCCTTCTGTCAAAACTGGGCTGGACGAGTGTGAATGACGCATCCTAGTCAGCTGCAATATCCACTGACCACCTACCAGTACAACTGACAAGATTTACAAACTGAGAGAAGTGTGATGAGTTGTGTGAACAGGCAGTCACCCAGAGGGCAGATTTTACAGAGGGAGATTTTAAAACATGAAAAATGGGTGCGCGATAAAAATTTAAATGTTACTAAGACACTAAATCCTAACCGTGCAGCACCTACAGATAAAACTGCAGACACACTGACCAGACGGCCAACCCTCAGCAGAAAAGGCAGTTGGACTGATCAGTCTCCCCGAGTTGGTCAAAAAAGTGCCTCGGAACACACTAAAGCGACGAGACGTAATACGTCTCCATAACAGCAGGCGGTGCTAATCTGTATTATAAAAATTAAAACCGGCAGCTGATTGGACGAACACATCACGTGAGTCTGTTTTCTCCGGAAATTCAAAGACAGACTGTCATGGCGGCTTGCTCAGAATACAATCTCATATTGTAGTAAAATAGTTCACCGAAACGTGTTTCTGAAAACATTTTAAGCGAGAAATAGGCCATGCAGCTGAATCTGTCTACATTTCAGATCAACAAAGAGATTTTGAGAGACTAGTCACGCTCATTCCGCTCCCCGTTTCCAGGTTAGCACTCTACCAATCAGATGGGTCATTTGAGTCCGACTGCCGGCAGTGCCCGCCCCGCCGATTATACATGTCAAATTGGCCAAAATGAAGGCCGACAGCCCCTCGGACGGACGACGGCACAGAACACATCGAACAGACTCGAGTCACTGACCTCGCCAGACTGTCCAACGGCCGATTATCGGCTTGGTGTGTCTCGGGCTTAAGAAGAATAAACACAAGAGTGATATTAGACAAAATGTGTGCAAGAGAAAAACTAAATGTAGTGTCACTGAAGCCTCAAATACCCATTAAATGCCTCAGACCTGCTGAGCAGAATAAAGGAAAGGATGAACATTGACATTTAGTCCTCTAAAGTAGAAAGTGGAAAGGAGGCTTACTGCTAAAATGATCATTTAAAGAAGGGTAATTGTTCTCTTTGTCACCACATCACAGGGTTGGCCTATGCACTCCCGTGCTCTATGTGCTTTTACACCCAGAGCTGTGAGCTCACCTCTCTGGCTGAGGGCGCCTGCAGACCCCAGGGACTCCGGCAGCTAATGGAGGTGGAGGTGCGAGATAGGGAGTGGTCAGGTTTCACTGTGAACCCCTGTGGCCAGTCTCATTTTCATGCTCTTTGGCCCTCTTTGCCCTGGCCTCGGCGTTAAATGTCAATCAGGAACACTGGAAGGACTGGCACAGTGGAGTGGAGGGAACCACCACGAAGAGCGGCTGACCCTGCCGTTTGAAAGCGTCATGAGAAATAGAGTGGAGAGAGAGAGAGAGAGAGAGAGAGAGAGAGAGAGAGAGTTTAGGGAGTGAGACCTTCACTGTCATTATGATAGGACAGGGCGTTCTTGAAAGGCAAGCAGCTGTGCTTTCCAAAAGCCAGGGCCGCTGCCCTGTAGCGCTCCAAAGAGCAACGCAACAATGCCTGTCTCAGCACATAAATAATTCCTACTGTATGTGTTAGTGTGTATGCATCAACAAATGTGTGCAGTTACAGTATGTGTGTGCCCTGTCCTACATAAAACCTACTGTATATATATATATATATATATATATATATACACACACACACACGTATATATACGTATATATACACATTTGAACCTGGGAGAAAACTTATGGTTGGTTTATATGTTTAAGATTTGTGTAAATATACACTTTTCATTTCATGTGTTTATTGGAAAGAGCGTGCAGCTCCGTTTGTGTTTCCATAGCTCTTGTCAACGACCCCCTTGTCTAATTTCCCCGACCTTGTCAACACGTGTTTCCATGTGTTTGTTTGTGGCAGTGACAGAGTGCTCTATTCTCATGCAGTATTGAGTAGGTTATGACCTAGACATCTTGTCCTCTTCGTCCAACGCCTCTCCATCTTCTATCTCCACTGACTTGTCTCTAACCGCCGTCCATCTTAATTCCACCATGAAAAGCTGACTTGAAAAATCACTCTATTGTATGTTAAAGGGGCCAAGGATAGAAGACCCCGACTGTTGTGGAGGTATTTTTTCCCTCTTTCTCGGATAAATGTATTCAGTCGTTTAAGCCTCGCTGATCCCCTCCCTCTTTTCCCAACTCTGAGATGTGAGACAGACGGAGGGACCTGACCGCTGGCCAAGGTTAACAGAGCCTTAAACTGTGTTTGAGCTCTGCATCACACGCCCACCACCGCAGAGATCAAACACTGCTCTTCTCCCAGCTCCCACTGACAACCCTCAGCTAACAAAACTGTCTCGCTTCTCCTTTCTTTGCCCTCTCTACCGTGAACCGCACTCAGCCCGCAGCAGACCTGATCAGACTCTAAGCCCAGTGTGAAATTTCCCAGTGTAAACCAGTATGAACCTTCCCACATTAATTATACTTTTCGATCCTGAATATGTGAGCGTTGGTTGATTGATGCTTGTTTTGATTATCTGTTTTAATTCAGAATAGTTATCACTTAGGCAGCAGTGTGAAGTTGTGAGAAAGGACTTATTAATCATATTTCATGTGTTTGTTATTGACTTTCCTAGTCTAATCCAAATTCCAGCTATCAGCTGAACTTTATTGTTTCAGTGAATCTCAACAAGAAAACTGCAATTTCATTGTTGTAATGCCAAATTCAGTTACATTATAGGCTAATCCTTCTCAAATTACATTTCATCAGCACTCCCTCTACCTGCCGCTTTAAAGAAACCACTACAGGGTGCATAAAGCTGAGCTCCAGGATACTAAAACGATCAGTAGTTCATGAGCACCACTTTGTGGCACAAAGTATAATGGCAGCGTTTGGTTTGTACTGTGCTGTGTAGCCATCAGATAGCAGCAAAGAGCTACAATGCACGACCGTGATACCTGTGTGACCTGAATGACAAAAATCACATGAAAATTGATGTGTCAGTCATTTGTCACAGACATCTATTAGTTAGTACAAAACCTCTCATCATTACTGGGTATATTTTCCATCCCACCTCCCTAATAAGCGCTAACAATCCATTGTCTTCAATGACAGCTTGTGAAGCCAATATTTTGAAGCCAAATTGCGTAAATGACCTTTGAGTTAAACAACTGCTTGGCTGTTTCACATTGCAGCATTGAATGTAGCTTGTCAAGGAAAGCTTAAGACACACAAAACAGACCTGCTCTGATTGTGCCGTGAGGCCTATCCTGTCCTGACAAGTCTGCCACTGCTTAGGAGTTTATCGTCTTCCCTGTGTGACTTTATTATAGCCCCAGGGAAGATATTCCACTCCTTCTCCTCAGCCACTCACGCCCACACATTCTCACTAGTGCGCACACATGCTACATACACGCACACATACAGAAAGCACTTCGCAATTGGTACATGGGTGTGGTTTATGCTGTGCAAGCAAGAGCACAAGGGAGCAGGCATAATGACAGCCAGTGCAAATATGAACTATTGCCTCTCGAGGCCTCTGTTTGATAACTGATTAAATACAGTTGGTGATGATGAGGTAAGCTGCACAAGGCTTGAAAGAAGCCTCTAACAAAATGCAATAAAATCCTTGCCTCCGTATTTTTAATACATGCCTTTGCTTTTGCGAGCGCATCGCAGCACGAGCTGACCCAGATCACTCAGAGAATGTAGATCATTTCACTCAAATCAATTATTCATAAAAAGATGACAGGGCATGCTTGCTTAGTCTTGATATGCCAGAGACATAATCTAGATAGTTGCTCCTAAATGTTCCAGGATAGTGTGCAGCACTTAATAGGCAAAAGCCATAGTCAGCAGTTTACTGAAATCAGGGTTAAATAAATAAGAAGCCATTTTCACCACTCTCTTCTGCTTCACTACTTTAATGTTCCTGTCATAAGAACAAGCTGTAGTAGGGGAATGGTGGATAGGACAATAACTAAAGAATAGCTGTAAGCAACCAAGGTTTCAGTATGCCCAACAGAGGGCTCTGTGCTTCCATTTAAGCTGTATATTGTCAAAGTCATACTAAACAAAACAAAAAGGAACCCCTATATTTCCAGATAAAATTATTTTATTCATTAAAATATCAATATTTGCAACTAACCTTTCTAATCACAATGTTTTAGATGTCCATAAGTTCCAACATGTGTAGGCTCCACACTTCATTGTACAGGTCTGTCTGTAACAGATTGTGAATGAAATGATGTATTGCTTACTTGTTTTAGTGGTGAGAAAAGAACTCTTCTGCTTTTAATTATAACAGTGCTGATGCCCATCTAACATCATGGTTTCCGGTAGTGTTTTATAGCAGTGGAGGACCATCTCACCTGAAACAAACGCCACCTCCGCTAACATCATTAAAATCAAAAAACTTATTTTAAAATAAAACGTTTATATAAAAAGAGCAGAGTTGCTGTTTCACAGAGGCAATAGCATTATATTTAAGTTACCCTATTGTTCAGGCATCTACTCACTAAACTGATTACCTGCCACCTCGGCTAAACAATATCCTGAGGGAAACCCTGCACATACTGAATATTAAGATAGAACCGTATGGACCAAAACAAATATTCGTAGAAAACAGCACATTACATCGCAGAGAAGAAGCTGCACAGTGTGCCAAGTCATTTTCTAAGGACAGATAGTCTTACTTGGGACAGTATGTGAAAAAAGAAAGGAGTATTGACACTAAGAATACCTTCAGATACAGTATATGATGACAAGCAAAAACATTAGTAACTTATTTAATCATCAGTCATGTTTTTTCAAGAACAACACAGACATCAACAGTGACTAAAGCTTTAAAATCCAGACTATACTGATAAAATAACAGGAATGCACCATTTTGTAGTCTGCGATGGGGAAACGTACTTTGTTGAGGAAATGTAGCAGCAGCAGAGATACATTAGCGTAACCAATGAAGATGAGTTTTTTCAGCCTCCTTTCATTAACATTACATTAATAGAGAATGTAGCCTATGTCATATTTTACGTTTATTGTCAAGCTTATCGTGATACATACATAGTCCTAATTGCTGAATACACCATTTAAAAAAAAAAAAAACGTATTGTTGAGCATCCATTTAATCTGTATTTTTAGAGTCAGTTGTCTCTTTTGGCCAGTGATAGTTAGTTTCTGAACAGCTGAATTGGCTTTTTCAAGCCAACAGGCTCTATCATTTCATTAGCCTTGTGCTGCTGAGATCGATGACGAGGTCAGAAATGATTGTCTGATGGCATGGACCACAGCTTTTAACTGGCTCATGTAACACCTATTCAAGCTGTCTCACAGTGGTTTCTCCTTGTTTTGTTTTTGTTCTATCTACAGTATCTCACCATACCCTTCACCATACCTAGAGACTGGCATGGTTTTATGTCAGTTAGCCTAATAGCTGGTTTGATTTGCATTGAGAGATGATTTCATGGAAAGTACCCCATGCCAATCTCTAGGTATGGTGAAGGGTATGTGATGATGTGGGGCTATTTTAATTCCAAAGACCAAGGGAACTTTATCAGGATGCATAGTATCCTGGATCCATGAAATAACTGGCCTTTAAAAATTAAAATCTGCCTGCCTCTATGGGGATTTAACATAGGGGTGTACTGACTTTTGTTGCCAGCGGTTTAGACATTAATGGCTGTGTGTTGAGTTATTTTGAGGGGACAGCACATTTACACTGTTATACAAGCTGTACACTTAATACGTTACATTGTAGCAAAGTGTAATTTCTTCAGTGTTAAGTTAATTAAAAGATATAATGAAATATTTACTAAAATGTGAGGGGTGTACTCACTTTTGTGAGATACTGTATGTATTTATCATCTGCCAGTATGCACTCAAAATATTTTGAGGTTTGACTTTGCTTACTGCCTTCTTTGCACCAATGTATAGATAGATAGATAGATAGATAGATAGATAGATAGATAGATAGTTTATGACACCATGCAGAATCAGTCAACATATCATCAACATATTTTAAATCACTTTTGCCTTTCATTGATGCTAGCATGTCATTTTATATCCAACATGTGTTGTGTATTTTATTATTAGGCTACTGTTTATTTATCTTATATTATTCTCAGGTATTTTATTCTATTTTACTTTAATTGTCTGATTTTATTTGCCTCATTGCAGTCCTGAAATGTTTTAATCCTCGTTCTACCATGTAAAGCATTTTGTAAATTTGTTTTAAAAAGTGCTGTGTAAATAAAGTGTATTATTATTATTATTATTATTATTATTATTATTATTATTGGTATGTGCAACACTTGCCAGCTCTGTGTGAATCTTCCATGGTCCCCACACCACACTGCACCACACTTGGATCTAGAAACAGACAAACAACTCTGCTAGCCTCTGAATTGAAATTGAAACACGCCCATTCCCTTGTTGACAGATTGATATGGCTAATTCCTCCCGCAAGGAGGCGCTGCTCTACTGTATGAGCAGCGTAGAGGGATCTCTGCCCGAGTCTAGGTTCAAGACATTAGCGTGTGTGTGTGGTGTGTGTGGTGTGTGTATCCAGTGAAATTTACCCGGAGACGGACTGAGACAGTTTTCGACCGTACCAATATGTGTGGCCTATAAATATATTATATTAACCCCAGCGGAATCGTCTAATGGGCACAACAGTATCGAAAATGAGGGAATAATCGGAGGAGACAAACGGCGGGGCTCGTCTGCAGCTAGCTAACGTTTTGTTAAACTGCGAGTGGGATCACAGCTGCTGGCTACGAAAATGTCGGGAAAAATAGAGAGCAAGCAAGGTAAGTCCTGCCCGATTAGACCCAACCACACTGCTCCACCTCGGGATACTGTATAACGGTATCCCTCACACGGGGCACGGGTGGATATAATGTGGGGTCTGTGGACCGATACATACGCTAAAGTGGGCTCCAGATAACGTTGGAAGAATATGTTGAGTGTAAATGGTGGTTTAATAGGGCCTTATGGATTGTTCTTTTCTCGGCTAACATTATCCAGTTAAAATAAAGCGTCACCGTATCTGCTAGCTGGTATTAGCTACTGTTAGTCGCTTGAGCAAATTGCTTTATTTGTACCGTTTCAACCTCATGATGGTTAGAGATAATTAGCTGGTTAACTGACCAGTAAATGATCAACGTTGTAACTACTCCAGCAATGTAGCAAGGAAGATATCGGGGGCTAACGTTACGTAGCCTACAAAATACCATTTGAATGTGCTATGATTCCATAGCTTACTTCACCGGCATTTCACCATTCACTCTCTCAGCTCAACGGGCGTAAATATACCCTGGTTTGATTGTTTGGGAGCATCACTAACATTCATAATATATATAGGCTAGGAAGAAACATTTAAAGATAATTACATTAATGAGGATATTGTGTTTGGAATTCTTCATCTGCTTCTTAGTTGGACGTTAGCTGACATTTAAGATGAGTTTGTAACGGTAGCTAGCCACAGCTAAAAGCTTAGCTTTTTACTAGCTGAATTAACGCTAGCTATGTTGTTGCCTACCTAGTACACTGGAGTTCAAATGTGTTCACGCCCAAGACTGTCGTGTGTATTTGTGTTGTGATTTTAACATTGTGCACGTGGCATTTTTCGTTGCTTTACCCCTTGTTGTGTATGTCTACTAGCGCCAGTCATATTGAATGCAGCTTTAACGTTAAATACAGATAAAGCCGTGCGGAGCGCACTGAGTGTGAGAGGAACAGGGTGGTCTCGGGTATGCCTTTGGAAGGAAACTTTATACCCGCCAGCTACACTTGCATCCCACTCCACCAGCTGTCTCCCTGCTTCGTTCCCCATACAGCCCTGCCCGGTGATGCCTGCAGTAAATGGACATACACACTATCCCAGTAACAGGCGGGGAGGGAGTGTCATCCACCACTAGCTCAGTCATTCTTCATAGGCGTAAAAGTTTCCGATTCCTTTCGTGTCTTGCAGACAGATGACTACATATGGTCACAGCTTAAAAAAAAAACTCAGAGGCAGTGTAGCTTTTGTATATTATGGTACAATGATAAGTTAAAAGGATAATAGTCACTATGATCCCAATCCATCACTTCTCTCACATGGACCTGCTTCCCCCAGGCTTTCTAGTTATGTTTACCAGGTCAGGTCACTTGTTGAACTGCAGTCTCTGCTCTCTTCCACATGCAGCCATCGATCCCAAATATGTACCCAGAGGACACACTGTGCTGGATGCCAGTGAAATGGAAAGAGGGGGCAAGGCTGGGGACTACACTGAAAAACTGTGCACCAGGCATAGCTTCAGTGTCAGCTTGTTAAGCCTTTTCCTCAGAGAGAGGGAGAATGTGTGTAAAGATGGGATGAAGTAGATGGTGTTAAAAGGAGACTGTTGTCTATGTGGGCTTAGGCTGTGGAAACTCTACAGAAAGGGGACCAGTTTTAGACCTGGACAGAAGGAGATTAATTAACTGGTGCCTCGAGGAGAAAATTAAAAGGGAAAAGATTTGGATAAAGTGAAATAAAATTCACACCTGTAAGTAGGGATTCCTGCACGTGGATATAGTCATGGGTTAAGGTTTGAATAGTGATATGATGCAAATGGTTACCACAGGACACAGAACAAGTAGGACTATCAATGCACACATGGACACCAAGCTCCAGCTGGAGACTTATGGCCAGCATTTCTTCCAGAGTCATTAGCTGCATCAACATACTCCCTCATCACCATGGATACTGTGACCTGCTGTCACTTACTTGTCCTCTTGTGGGTGGTAAACGCTGTTACCTGTTTAGAGCCTCTTCTTCCGCTTGTGTGTAGCTTAGATAGGATGTCATCCCTGAGAGAATCAAATGGGTATTTGTTTCAACATTGGCTGAACCCCATTCTCTGTATACGAACCCACATGACTTCATCACTCAGGCAGCCCAAACTGTAATCCATAAACAGATTCAGAGTCTGGGGTGGTGCAAAAGAGCAACAGCAGCAGACAGCTAAACTAATCTGCAATGCTGTCCTTAGAGAAAATGAACTGGGTGGAGAAGACTGAAAATATGTGCATTTTTATTTGTAGGTTTTCAATATAGGTACTCAAACCTAAGAAGGTTTTAAACCTGCCTTTACACATGTACATAAGGTTTGTTAAATAACTAGCCACATGTTGTCCATGTCAGCAATTATTAACAGCTCTTATGTTTGGAGTTCTCTTTTAAATTTATATCCAGAATTGGGTACATTTCATTTTTCACACCTGCGGATGATAAGTGATATAAAATGGTTTGGGTGTGTTTATATTGTATATGAAATAAAAATATTTTCTGCTAATTATCGCTGATGTGCCATATATTGGTATAGATACTTTGTTTAGCTATGCAACTGTGCTGTATGTGGCTCTCCCACTGAGCGTTACGCAAGTTCAGACTCCACTGTGTTCACAGGCGTTGTGCTTACTGAAATTAGTAAAATTGCTCATTGTTTAGTATGTGTATTTGTCTGATGTAATGCTTTTGATGACCTAATTAGACACCCTGGAGTGATTCAACTGCAGTTATAGTTGGTTGTGATACATTTAATGCAACACCCTTGAAACAAGCTGTGACGTTGTAGAATAAAGCCTGCATCCACTTTTCAGGAAAACATTGCTGTAGGAAAAACAGATGTGACTTTTTTTTTGCTAAGACAAGGGTTTGTGTGTGTGTGTGTTTGTGTCCGGTCCTGTGTATAAACTCTTCATTCACATGAATATAGAAAAAAAAAAATAGAATGGCTTGTCTACGACCCATGACAATTATAGTTGCTTCTTGTTGCCAGAATATGTGCACGGTTTACATTTTACGGACTATGAAACTAGTTTTATTCTAAAGATAAGCTTTAAAACTCAAATGTCTAGTGCCCTTTTCCATACTGTGTTGAAAAAGCACTGTGGCCTGAGTAAATCCTTATAAATCCATGTGTTTGTGCTTGTGCATGGATGTTGTGCACACATTTCCCATTCAGTAGATTGCCTGTATTGTTGTTTCAGCTCTTTGAGTGTTGTTTCTGTATCTCTGTCTGACAAACTTTACAGCAAGAAACACCCTTATGAACACACAACTTCATGAATAAGAGAAACAAGCCTTAATTGAGACTCATTATTTGTATTATCGTCATTTTTGCAGTTCCAAAACTTGTATTTCCTTATTCTCCCCACAGAGACTGGGATTGTGACACAACAGTTTTGGCATGTCAGTATTGGTAACAAAGTTGTGGGAGTAGTGGCGCAATGTTTTATTATTAGCCTGTTGACTCTTCTCTTACAGGACAGTCAATGGTAGTAGCCGGCCAGAACCCCGCCCCCTCCTTGCATAGTGTGGAAGTGTGTATCTGCGTATTTGCCTTTGAAAGGCTTCAGCTGTAATGCAAAGAGTTTACTCTCAACCATTCCTAAAGTTAACACTCAAGTGTAAGTCATTTTGATGGCTTTGTGTTTGTGGTTACTGCATCACTTCAGACGGAAATATCTTATCTCTAATAGCAAGCTCTGCATGCCTTAGTCACCAAAACTCTGAGCAAAAGCTCAAGGAGTCGCAATTACAAAAGTGGGTGATTAGACTGATCTCATGAAGTGGTGTATGTATGACATGCCAATTCGTATTACCATTATTGGCGTGTTATCAAGACGCATACTCACTTTTAAGCGTGTTTAACAACACCATTCGGCCTCCATTGACTTAACATTACCTTGCGATTGCGTGTGAATTGACGCCGTAGCGAGTAGTATGCAGAGATATATAGTAACGAAGTAGAACTACTTCACTACTGTACTTAAGTACTAAAAGGCTGTATCTGTACTCTACTGGAGTATTATTGTTTTCTCCTACTTCCACTTTTACTTGAGTACATATTTCCGATGAGTTTAATACTTTTACTCCGATAAATTTTTTATGTGCTGCATCGTTACTCGTTACTGTTGTGAATTCCTCACGCTACGGAGACTGTGTAGGTTACAGTGTGTGTAGTTACGGCTACGTTAGTTACGGCTACGTTAGTTACGGCTACGTTAGTTACGGCTACGTTAGTTACGGCTACGTTAGTTACGTGTTTCTTTTCATTACGGTCACCTGTTCAGAAGTCAGAGACGATGTAAGTTTGTACTCTTTCTATTTAGCTATTGTTAAGCTATTCCTGAGTTGTTTAAGTCTGCAATGAGTACTGAATGTTAACCGTTTTACCCTGTGATGTGAAGCTGCTAGTTTATCTGTATTTTGCTAGCTTGCTAACTTTCCTGTTCATCACACGTTACTAGCTAGTGTGATACATTTTTGGGGGCTTTAATCGTTACTGTGCTGGAGAGGATGTTCATTTTACTTGCACAGTGTGATAATTGTACATTTTATTTCAGTATTTGTTAATATTTGTTATTTTTAATATTTGGTAATTCCTTTGGCTACAGCCTTGGCTAAACATTTGACATAATATAAACAATATGATATTCAAACTTTTGACTGAATTCTTTAATAACTACATAACACAATACTTGTACTTTTACTTTCAGTACTTGAGTAGTACATTTTAGGACCGATGAAGACATGAAAGGGGAGAGAGAGGGGAAACGACACGCAGCAAAGGGCCGCAGGTCGGAGTCGAACCTGTGGTCACTGCGTCAAGGAGTAAACCTCTATATGTGCGCCTGCTCTACCAACTGAGCTAACTGGCCACGACATGCTGCAATTTTGAGGTTTGATGGCAGAAAGCATTTCACCCTCCCTCTCCCACAGAATGAGAGGCTTGCTGTTCCCATATAGGTTTAGCTGTGTTGTAATTAGTTTTTTTGTGTGTGTGCTGTGTATAGGAAAGCAAAAAGAGGGAGGGAATACAGCTTAGGGAGAGAAAGAAAGAGGGTGGAGGAAGGTAGAGCATTGATGGGAATCGAGTCTCTGCACAGAGAGAGAAACCAGGGAGAGAAATGGATGGATTACATGTTGTGGTAATGACTGGATCGAGGATATCAATAAGCAGTGGAAGGCTATGTCTGTGAAGGCAATCAGGTCTTGTAACATAAATATTTTCAAGGCTGTTCTCCCTTCAACAGCTTCTAAGGAGCTAAAGATGGCAGTTTTCTGAGATCTCATATGTAATTCAATTCGGCTTCCATTTACAGGTCGTATTCATCTCTCTACTTTCATGTGTGCTCTTGAGACATCTTTCTTAGAGGGGTTCGTCTTTATAAGATGATGCTTCACTTGATTTCTCTGCTGTGCGTTGGCCTACATGCCAGACAGCAGGTCATTTATTCCCGCAGGTGGCATGCTCCGTTCCTTACAACTCCTCAGTACATCCCCACTTCAGATTGCTGTGGGTTGGACCCTCTCCAGGACCACTGATGACCGCTTAGACGGCCTTCCTTAGATGTTCTGTCCAGGATTATGTGATTCTAGACATATTTTTACAAGAAGAATTATTTAAAAAAACAACAATGAACTCTGGAAAAGCACATCACTTTTTCAATTCCTTTTGCCTTCTCTCCATGCTATTTGTGGATCTCTGAAGTGCTGTGTAGTGTGTCTGAGTCAAGAGAGAATGATCATGCGAACTAGTCAGTTTGTGACTAACGCTCAGCAGTGCTACTGAGCGATAGCTGTGAAACAATGTCAGCCTGACCAGCAAGTCATCAGTATACAAAAAGTATAACCATCAGCATCACTCCCGGACCAGTAGCTGTGTGTGGACTCAGGCCTCTTGGATGGGCAATATAAGCTGGAGGAGCCAGGCCTCCTCGGAGGACACAGACTCCTCTCTACAGGGGGATCTAGATGAGGACACAGGTAAAGACACACAAATATACACAGCTCTTCTCCTGAGACATGGTGGACTGTAAGATCAATGTCGCACTTGCTGTTCTCTCATTAATGCTGACATTAGTCCATTGCTCTGATTGATCTTTCCCAAAATGGGATTTTATTTTGGGCATTTAAATGATATTAATAACAATGAAGAAACTGGATAAAGCTTTTTAATATTCTCTGTTTTTCCACAATTCAAACAGCACAGATCCTAAAAGTAAGAAGACTAGGCATTATTTGAAATGTAAATGAACACGCCAGAACACAGACTCTATTCACTGCTAAAATGTATTCTCAAGCACAGGGTTATAGGAGTAGGATTAATCGCGTGCACACTATGCATTTATTCAACAAGTTTTTTTTGTGTGAAATAAATGCATACTTGCATTGGTTTTTTTGGGGATGTGTACTTCTTTGTCTAGGCTGCTTTAGCCAGTTTTGGAGCTTTAATGTAAAATAGGCTCGCTGGCAGAATGAAATACAGGGGACATTCCTCGCTGTGCTTTTTGTGTCGTGTGGCTTTATGGAAGGTGCTCATTTGCTCCACTGAAGTCTTGGGTGGACCCAGCCCGAGGAGGCTGTTCTGCAGGCCATCCATCACAGGCTGCCTTTCTGCCTTATCAGCTCCAAAGTTTGTAGACAGAAGCCGTAGGTTTTTAACCTTTGCTCATCAGGTGAGGTACTGCCAGCGTGCCTCAGTGCTGTGGTCTTCATCTAGTTACACAATGTGAAAAAAAATTGGTATTGGTTACACTGTGGGGCTGTAACCTGCATCTTGCATCCAATCTGCCTGCCTTGCTTCACCATGGAAGCTGATTCTGTGTTCACTCACATGTAAAGGTTAACAATGTTTGATTTGTTAATGTTTGTAGTGAGTTTGTGCTGTTGCTGTTAAGCTGCATGAACATATCCACCCTGGTGAGCCGGTAGCACATAGAGGCTCCATAATTAAGGTAGTTGAGTCCATCATTGTGTAATTACACAGTGCAGAGTGCCATAATATCTTGTTTTGAAAACACACAGTCTGTGGTACACACAGCCTAATAAATCTGTGCATTTCAGCCCAGCGGGGCAGTAAAAGTCAGTGTTTGAATGGGTGTGTGTTAGGGCTGTCCTCGACTAAAGAAATTCTTAGTCGACTAACACTTATATGATATCAGTTGATGTAATCGACAGAGCTGTGCTCTTTGAGAGGTGGTTAAGACTAGAAAAGCACAATATAAATGTAGTTAATTAACCATCTGTAAAACTGACTTTCTCCACAATTAATCCTGCAAAAGCACCACTTTAAATCTTGTGTTTACCAGAAATGTGCTCATAAGTTTCTTGGAAATGAGTAATTAAGCATGAATAAGCATAAAAAAATGACTCATCAACTAAAGAAATCTTAGTCGACTAAGACCAAAACGACCGATTAGTCGACTAATCGACTAAGGTGGCAGCCCTAGTGTGTGTATCTTGTCTGTCTATGCAGCAAAGGGCCGCAGGTCGGAATTGAACCTGAGGCCGCTGCGTCGAAGATTAAGCCCCTGCACGCTGTACCAGGTGAGCTACCCAGGCGCCCACTTGTCTGTCTACCATTACCTGCCCAGTCACTGTAGCTGTGATAGCCCTCTTTGGGGACGGGCAGAGTGAGTGATGTGTTTCAAACTGGCAGACTGCACAGGGCTACAGATGAGGAGGTCTCACTCCAGCCACAGCTGAGTTGGCCATGCCCATGCTGCAGGGATGCTACTGATGTTTGGAACTACTCAGTAAGGATCAACAAGAGGATGACTCCACTTTCCCATCTCATATGAGCATAATCAGCTGATACCCATCTCATTGCAGATTCACAACACTTTTAAACTGCAGAATATTTTAGGATGCAGCTGTGTTAACTAATTGCATCCTCTCCAGTATCTTATAATCTTAATACATACTGCTTAGACATCCAGATTGGAGAATTGCTTTACCAAACCCAAAGTCTTCACAGTCTGGGTTTATTGTGATACATTATAAAGTTCAATAAATCATAGGGACAAATACTGTAACTCTAATTCTTAGTCCTGGACATTGGTCTTGTTTGTCCTGTAACAAGTTAATAGCATCAATTGAATGCACCATATGGTATAGGTTTAAAGTAATGATTGATTAACAACTAAAACTAGCAGAACTGAGAACCACTACTGAAACTTGTAATACGTCCTATGACGTTTTCTTTCAGTTCTTGTTTTGCAGTGAGATTTCAATTGAGTTTGTGTTTCAGCTTGCTGAGATTTTTGTTTTCCTAACATTTCGTGAGAGCTACAAGTTATGGATACACTTATTTCCATTTTGAACCAGAGCCAGTGACTGGAATGTGTTTGGCATGTCCTGCTGTTACGCACAAACTGTACCTGTGATAGGATGTCTATTTGAATGAGGAAACTTAGTAAGTATATTATATGGGTATTTTATGCACTTGCTGACTACCATGCAATCATCAAATACAGTAATGCCCACCTCTTCAAGAATGAAGAAAAGAAATGCCTGTCTGCATGCCATTTTCGAAGTAGCCAAAGTTAAGTGAGCAGCAGACCGAGAGAGAGTCAGAAATAGTGAGTGGCCTTGGCAACTGAGTGCGACAATCTCAATGGTTGATGGAAAATGTGGAGATCCAGAAATAAAGGATTTTATGTCAAGTTGGGCGCTGTGTGTGTGTGAGTGTGTCTAATCATTCAGACCCCAGGGTGGCATGGCTGGGTCAGAGCGCTGGCTTACACTCAAGGGGATGTCCCACAGTTGCTGGCAGTTTCCGATGCCAGTCTAAATCAGGAATGGAGAGAAAGAAGTTGACATTGCTTGCAAACAAGTCACTATTGTTGTCAAGGCAAATGTGGGCGCGTATTTGCCTTCGTGTTTGTGTGTGTGTGTGTGTGTGTGTTGTGTGTGCACACTTGTCTGGCTACACATCATTCTGAGTCATTGGTTTGGTATATTTTTTATCGTACCCAAACAGTACATGACATACTTTCATGCGCGCACACACCCAGTGTTCATTCCGTCAGTGACTATTAGTTTGGATTTTCTGTTTGTGTGTGTCTCCTTTCATTGACCCACTTCCTCTTGGATGTTCCTTCTCATGCAACCTGAATGAGGGAATATGTTTCTAGAATAGCAATAATACATGCATGATATGCAACACTTTGGATTTATAAGCTGCTATGGGAAATTGTAAAACACTTTGTCAGAGTGAATTAAGTTTGCTTCTGCTATCAGTGGACTTTGGTCTGAAGAAGTCAAATGGAAAACATATCCTCTTAAGGCTTCATTCAAACATATGGACTTTTTGCTCTTCATAGTACATCTTCTACTCCAGTTGAAATTGATGAGTTAAATAATTTTGCTCTTAAATGTTGAACTGATGAACTGTTAATGCAAACCGATCCTTGTGTGTGTTTTCATTTGTCTTAATATTTTTTATTATTATGGTTGTGAGGCAACACATATATGGGACATCTAGTTTGCACAAGCATAGCCATTATAACAAGCATCCCAACATATTTTATACGTACAATCTGAAACAAATGAGGAAAATGAAAAATGCACACAAACAAGAAAAAAAACAGTAATAAAGACCCCCCTCAAACCTCCCTAACAGCTCCGCACAAAAAATAGGCACTTTGTGAATGTGCCAGGACTAACAAAAACTGTTTGCGTATGACCTCTTTCCAATTAAGTGAGGGAGGGATATTACGTTTCTGCAAAGTCCTCCTGTTTATCTTTCAGAGCATATCAGATTCCTTTTCTCCACATGTAGTGTATTAGACAGCAACTGCTTCACTCTAGGCACCCAGCTTGTTTCCACAGTCAGCCAATGACTTTTTTAGGTGATATTAATCCATAACAGATAACCACTTTGTTTAAACTGATCTCCAGCAGCATCTTATGTTGTTCACTTACAGCTGGACGAAAAGATGTGGATAGGATGTTGCAATTACCTGATCATCAAAATGCATTTCTTTATAGACCTGTCTTTAATGATTCCTTGTTGTGGCATTGAAAGACGCATCACTGTTTTTAGCCATATCATGGACCATCTGACTTTCTTCAAACATACAAGTAAGGCAACTTGAATACACCAAATGATTGATGTTATAGTACCATATTCGTTTTTGGATTTGCGTTAAGTTTAAACGTAAATGCTCACACATGTGTTGGAGTCTTTTACGTAGACTTTCTACAGCTATAATAATAATAATCAAGTGTTATAAAGTTCATTTCTGTTGTCCAGTATGTCTGCTGCAGTGTGTCAGAGGAAGACCAGAGGACAAAACGGCAAATGATCTATACATCGCTGTAAGACGATATGCAGCTATGCAGACGCAACTTTTTTCATTGATTTTTTTTTTTTTTCCCACAGTAAGACTACTGCAAAATGTGTGTAGCCTCTTTAGACATCATTGTTCACAACATCAACAAAAGCGCTCTTGCAATCTTCTTTTGAACTCTGAAGTCAAATTCCTTCCAACTTTGTCCTGCCCCAACACGCTGTTTAATGAAAAAAAAAAAAAAAGTCAAAACCACAAAAGAAACATGCAAACTCAAAGCTGTTTTATGTGACCTTTTTCAAAAATATATATTACACCACAATATACCCAGCTCAGAAGTGATGGTTCAATGTTTTGCATGCACTATAAATAGAGATATTAATGCAGTTTTTAATGAAACTGGAAAGCGGTTGGGACTATTCATATGAACTGCCAGATGTACTGTATGTACTTCCTACAACAGCAGAGAGCGAAACACGCTCATTGTTCGGTTTGTATGCATGATGATTAAAATAATTTGAAAACGAAACAAAGTTATTTTAGTGTTTGTTGGATTATTCATCACTGACACAGTTTAAACAACCACTGTCTAATTATAAGTGGCTGTGCGAGGGCGAGTCTTGTTCTTTGTGGCGGACACATCTGTCATCCAAGCCTGTTTTTAAGGAGGCTGTGAAACAATCCGAATGCAAGGAGTTTGGTTTCGCACAATGCATTTGAACTGCAAGAAGAGTGTGCATTATTTGACATCTGTCCGTCAGTCTTGTCCAATGCAGTGTGTGCGCACAAAGTGTCAAGAGGATGACAAGTAGCCCGCTGTACAGACAAGATCAGCTTTGTACAGCGCTCTAACATGGGGAGAGTGGTACCACTCCTCGCTGCTCGAGGACATTTACTCACTAGAGCGCTGTTCCTTATGCTTCTCTGTATCTGTCTCTGTCTTGTACTATGGCAGTGAAGTGATTGCTTCTCTTGTGGCTGTTTGTCTGTGTGTAGGATCAGTCTCCTATCTCAAGTGCTTTATAGTTTGCTGTTTGCTTCGCGCTGTCTTGCCAAACAGCTGCCGTTCACTGAGAATGTTCGCTGAGAATTCATCTCAGTAGATCACAGGGTTTTTAGCTGTCGCAGTGTCTCTGTTCTGGTGCTGCTTGATGTTACAGATACTGACAAGCTGGGTATTTATAGCACATTGTGGTTCTTTAGTCTATTGGTTTTCACCCAAGGCGAACCTGCTGCCTGTCTGTCTCTGCCGAAACACTCGGTTCAGAAAGCGAGCTTTAAATGGAATTCTACGAAATGCAGTAAACCACTCAAGCCAGAAGGTGACTTGAAGGATCAGACTGCTTTGAGCATGCTTCTGTCGGGCGGTTTTGTGGCGCAGTGGGCTTCTTTGTCTTGTGTAAGTTTCAGTGTACTGTGTGATTAGGTGTTGCCTGTTTAGGTGAGGTAAGTTGTTAAACAGGGGAGCTGAGCTGTAGAAGCAGAGGTTCTGAGGCCAGGCTGCTCTGGACTGTGAAGTTTGTCCAGAAAAGAGGGAGCGGCTCTCAATGAGGGAGACAAGGGACAGGAAATCGTGCCAGTGGCCCCGGCGTCAGGGGGGAAGGAACAGGAGGGGTACCCAGGATGGCGTGTACGTGTGTGTTGCTGTGTGATTTCCCGCTATCAACACTTCTACCTCACATATGCTTGGCCTGTCCTCCAATATAAATCATGTGTATGTAAATATAGGTCACCGTCTGGAGCCTCATTCATTCCATACATGAGTGCAATCATGAGCTATCACCACCTTTCCCAAACTATTATTTTCATTATTGATTGGTCTTCTAAATATTTTATCATTTCATTTATGAATTATTTGTTCTTCAAAATGTCTGGATATAGTGAAACATGCCCATATGATGTAATCTAATTACATGTGTTGTCCAACAAACACTCCAAAACCTAAACATATGTGATTCACTATCACATAACACAAAGAAAAGCAACAAATCATCAATATGGAGCAGCTGGAAGTAGCGAACGTGGGCATTTTTGTTAAAAATGTGATTAAAATGTATTAATTAACTAATTATTTCAGCTCTAATCACAGTCATTATGTGATGTGTCTCAGTATAGCGTTACCCATAGTGAGACACCTAAACATATATTCAAAATAGAACATTATTTTTAACTACCGCAACTCTGCATTGGGCTATATGTTTGTGCTGACCTGCGCTGGTCTTCACACAGTTTACTTTATTATTATCAGCCCAATGAGGAGGAAAGACATTCTTTAAACTAATTTAGATCCAAATACAGTAAACAGTCCTTCCAGAATTTTTTTTTTTTTTTGTGATTGTTGCGGGCAAAAATCCTTGATTATGCGGCACGTTTTCTTAAATGCGATGGAATATGCGGGATATTTATGCAATGAAATTGCGGGAACTTGCAAAAACTGGGGTTTCATCATGGCTTCATCGCGGGGTTTGCAGCTTTTCGATGATGTTCACGTCGCTGATTACGTCACTTCATAACGTTCCCATGGCAACAGGGGAAAATGGCTGCTCTTGTGTGAAGTAAGCGCAACATTTTTCAACATTCTGCTAAGATATATGTGACTTTTTTGCAACGAAAATGCGGGGATTATGAAATCATGCAAGCCCTGCATATTTTGCGCGGAAATCGTCAATTTATGCGGTGAAAGTGCGGCGTATTTGAAAAAATGCAGCCCCCGCATAAATATGCGGACTTTGGCTGATTATGCATTGAATTATGCGACCGCATAATCGCGTTTTTCTGGAGGGACTGGTAAATAAGCCCATTTGAACATGTAGAAGATGTGAGCATTATTTGCAGATATTGAGTGATTTCTTCCGTTCCTGCAGCGATACACAGGGACTCTCAAGTTCATTGTGTTTTTTTTTAATCTTCCTCGAGGCCACTAGATGTATAGTCTATAACTACTGTCATACAAGGTCACCATTCTGGACCTTTTGTGTTTTTACTTCGTTCACTCAACCCTTTTGTCACTGTGTCAGTGTGTGCAGCTTTCTTGTTTTTTTCATTTTACAATCGGGGCATCAAAAGCCTTGTGCTCGTGGACTATTTTGTTGTCTCCAATGCTGTTGAAAGTCAGGCCCTGTGGCATCCCATCTCTAACCTTTCACTTTGTATTGAATAGTTTAGAGGCACTGTGTGTGTGTGTGTGTGTGTGTGTGTGTGTGTGTGTGTGTGTGTGTATGTATACACACGTGTGTACGTGTGTGTTGTACTTAGGACAATTGAGTGACCTAGACCTCGGGGCTCCCTCCATAGCTTTCAATACAACCCCACTGAACTGCTGTGCCAAGGGCTCCAATTAACTAGTTCCATTAACTCGTTCAGTGCCCACTATGAGACCTCAACCCATATTGAAACCATACAGAATGAGTTACAACTACTGCCAGAGAGAGGATTATTTGAATAGTCGTAATAACTTAACGGTGTGTCACATCCCACAGTGTGGTGTAATGCTTGTACTGTATGTGCTCATTGTAACACTTAGAGCTGTGACATACAGAATCTCAAATAAATTGCTGTTAATTTAGTTCCAATTACACACAGACATGCTAAGATAAAAGGGAGGGCGTAACAGAGTGACCATCAAAAGCAGTGATGCGGAGGAATGAATGAGTAATAATAATAAAAGAAGCCTGAGGTGTAGGGGTTAATATGTGAGCCACCAGCAGTTCCAACAGTATATTTGGTTCAACTTTTTTTTCTCAAACCCACACAGTGATGTGCAAATGTGGACAAACAATGTGGTCTTTACCATCATGACACACTAACTAGGAGGGAGGAAATGTGTGGGTTGACTACCAGCAAATGGTACCAATAAGAATGAACCACCAGTCTGAGGTAGTAAGGCACAGAGAGGGCATAGAGAAATACAGATGGTAGAAAAGATGCTGTTAACTCTGCTAAGAGAGCTTTGGAAGAAGGAGTTTGTTGGCTTCATAGTTAAACAGAGGAGGCATTGAGGCTAGAGACTTGTAAATGTTTATGCCACCACACAATACACAGGCCTAATAGTCCCACCCTCTTCCAAAAACACCACCAAGCTACTGGCTTACATTTGTCACAGAGCTCTGTGTTAGTGTCATATGTCTTATTGGATTGTACATGTACCGATCTGTTTTTTATTCCAGAGAACATGAAATTTTTTTCATCATGAAATGTCTCGTCAATTATCATCAATAATTAACTGCCTGACCAGAACAGTTCATTGAGGAACTCACTTTGAATTTAATACTGTGATCATATTTCAAATTACCTGCTGAAAAGACGAATCATTCTCTTTGTGAGCTTTCAAAACAACCACAGCAGGTAATGTCAGCTTCCCTTGTGTGGAACTGCAGAAAGTCCCTGCCAGGATTTACTGTGTATTTCTGTTGCCCATGCATAAGTAGTTATCTTGCCCACCATTTGACAGTGTGATGGAACACAGTAGGGCTGTCCTCGACTAAAGAAATTCTTAGTCGACTAACACTTATATGATTTTGTCGATTAATCGATTAGTTGATGTAATCAACAGAGCTGTGCTCTTTGAGAGGTGGTTAAGACTAGAAAAGCACAATATAAATGTAGTTAATGAGCCATCTGTAAAGCTGAGTTTCTCCACAATTAATCCTGCAAAAGCACCACTTTAAATCTTGTGTTTACCAGAAATGTGCTCATAAGTTTCTTGGAAATGAGTAATTAAGCATGAATAAGCATAAAAAATGACTCATCAACTAAAGAAATCTTAGTCGACTAAGACCAAAACGACCGATTAGTCGACTAATCGACTAAGAGGTGGCAGCCCTAGAACACAGACACTTACTTTGCAAATAGCAATATTATTATTAATATTGGCACAGCTCACCATTTGCTTCTGGTTAATTAATTAATTAAATATACACAAGAGTTTTCTGGAATTATCTGGATTAATGAACACAAAAAGTGGTAAATGATGCCTCATATTATTGAGAACTGATTTAATATTTCAGGACATTACAATCTGTCTTACGGTAATACTATATATATATATATATATATATATATATAGGCCTATTATTGATATGCTATAGTTTTATCGTAGTACAAAGTACCTCAGTGGAATTCCTTACTTCATTTGATGAAATGATCCAACAACCTTTGTATAGTCGTCACAAAATGATAGTAAATGATTAACATTATAGAAATAAACTATAGACTAGACTAAAATAGACTAACTCTTTTCTCATTTGTTTTGTTTCATTGTGAACTATTTTAGATTGCATCTAATGACAGTATAAGATTGAGCTGTATATAATAGACATTGTTTCAACAAAATGCACTTTCCCTGTATGGAGACATCATTCCCCCTGCTACAAAGAAATATGGAACTTATGGAACTGTTCATAGTCTGTTTTAACCTCCGTAGCCTCGTGGTGAGCGTAGTGGTTTATTTTAAGCTATGTTATGACTATAAAACAATATGTTTTGTTTCCCCTCACTGTTTATCTGCCACGTTGCTACAGCAGTATAACCTTGGGACTTGCAAAATACCGTTGCAAAACATTGCTCGAAGCCACTGTTTTATTGCTGTACATGACAGGAGATTCAGATAATAGATTGTGCATCGTCAGATTGCTCTGTGTGTTTCAAAGTGCCATGACAATACACGCTTCATTTCAGCGGGCCTTTAAACCGAAGCAAGAAACATAATGTGGCTTGATAAATGGTGGACTCGTCCCTTAAACTCCACTGTAGATGTGATAGATATATTTGGATGTGACGCGTCTGACCTCAACCATTTATCCTGAGTAATAAGAACACAACACCATACAAACAAACTCAAGAATGCAAGGTGTGTCACCAAGAGATTAGGCTGGATTTTTGTTATGTGTCTCTACATGCTGCTTGTTGCTTATTACGTGTTAATCCGACATATTTACATCCCCACAGATAATTGTGATTTCAGTTCACTTTTCACAGTTCACTGCTAAGTCTCTGGACTGTTTTAAGCGTCTTTCAAAAACCCACCTTTATACATAAGCCTTGTTTCTTTTTATTTATTTATCATATGTATTGTGCATGTGTGTGAAGGACTTTGTAACTGCTTTTTCTTTTAAAAAGTGCTATAAACATAAAGTGTTTGTACTTTGTAGATGCGTCACACAGTATTGAGTATTTTCTTCCTGAGATAGTTTGTTTCGCCACGCATTTGCATGTTGAACGTGTTTCTCCCCTTTTTATGAGATTTCCAGAGAAAATTGGTGTACTTCTGATATTGGTATTTTCCCTATGATTGTGATGTCATGATTCATAGGCGTTCACAGAGCAGGAGTTTCCCCTGTATCAATGTTTTCCCAATCATCATCAGCCACTCAGTCTACTGTGTCACCTCTGTGGTTAGATCTGAGAGCAGATGGCACTCTCAGAGAAAGAGACTGTCAGACTCTGTCAGAGTTCTTTACTGTCCTACATTCACTTTCTCAGCTTCATGTCGCACGTGTAGCCTGAGCATTGGTGACCAAACACAATCTCACTAAGCACTTATGGATCCGGTTTGTTGTTTTGTAACATGGATCTGGGTTATAGATCGCCTGTGCTGTGTGGCCTTGGTCTGTTAGCCATGGTTGACCAGGCCGTCTGTTCCCATGCAACCCAGCATGCAGAGCACCTTCATCACCACATTGACATTTGCTCCTGATCATTGACCCATGGTTGGCGCGGCTGCTATACTAGCCGTAAGGGCATGTTTGTGTTAGTTATTAATAACATACAGTATTGGCTGAGTTGGATTTCATAGAAGCGGAGATGCAAACAGAAGGCAGGCAGCATTTTCTTCCAGACAAGAATTTAAATAATGGTAAAGTTGTTGATTTTTGGTCAAAACAAACCATTAAAAAAACAGTCGGGAAGTATTTTTCGAAAATCGATTTGGGTTTCTGATTTTGAAAAGTAATTGTATGTTTTATAATATAAATGAGTTAAGAGCGAGCCATTTTCTATTGCTTCAGTGAAGTATTCATTTCAGACCCTCTTTTCAGTTAGAAATGACTAATAGTTTATTGTAATCCCTGATGTAATTTCACAGATGCCAAGTCAAAAGGATTTGCCCATTATGTTTATTTCAGGACAGTCAGTTTGCATTGGTAACTTGATTTGCCACATGAAAACCATTTTCTGTGTCTTACTTACTCATTTGATAAGTGAAATACAATAGATGGTAAAGTGCACCGAGCACTAAGCGTCCACTGCATGTCATTTACTCACTCGTTAAGTAGACTGGATGCTCTCAGTCTTCCAGTGGCCTGTTGTTGAACGACGTAGTCAAACAGCACAGCAGGAAAACTGTAAAACCTACCACTGGACTTCTTCCTCCATTACTTTTGAAATTAACCAGGGCCACGTTCCATACCAGGGCTTCCTCTCTTCCCTGCCATCCTTGGGTAGTAGCTTAAACTGCATCTCTCACACACACACACACACACACACACACACACACACACACACTCACACTCAGCCTGCTGTGTCCTATGGTGCTGCTTGTTGATAACTGAGGACATGAAGAGGATTCCTGTTGAAATTGCACACAGCCAGCAGGAAGCCAACCACTACAATGGGGAGGATAAATAATTCACCAAGCACTTAACTATTTCCTGCTGAATTTTTCTCTCTTTCCTCTCCATTTTCTCGCTGCTGTTCATCTCACGTGCCTCAGGCTTGCTTTCCACACTCTTGCTCCACACCAGGTCTTGCCTGTGGAGATATGATACTTGGCACTGCACCTCCGCGGTTTTTGTTTTGCAGTGTAGCAGACAGTAATTCACTCAGTATGTTGTCGTTTTTATAGACAAATAAGTGCTCATTGCAGGCATGGCTGCTTATAAACAATGCACATGTCTATTTTCATGTATCCCAGGGCGGGTTTCTCTCATTTTTTTTTAACACAAGTTCTACTTAAGTGTGTCAAGAGTGAATGGATTCTGTGTTTTAATTCTTTGTTTTGAAAGGAGAGTTAATTATATGTAACACCAGGTATAGACAATGCTCAAAAGAGAGGTGGAATAATCAGCATCCTCGTGTTAATCTCCATCCCACGTTGTTTGTGCACATACTCCTAGATTTCCGTTTTCTCACTAGAAAGCTGGATCAGATTACAACATTTAATTTAGGTAGAGGTCCATTCACTCACCACACACCAGTTCAATTAATGTTAACTGTCCTGCCCTGCTTTGTAGAGATTATAATAATTTATTTAAATGTCTCCTGTACACACACACACACACACACACACACACACACACACACACACACACACACACACACACACATACATATAGTGCGTCTCACTATCTTTGTGGGGACCCGTCATTGACATAATGCATTCTCTAGCCCCTTACCCTAACCTTAACCATCACAACTAAATGCCTAACCTTAAGCCTTACCCTCACCCTAACCATAACCTAATTCTAACCCTAATCCTAAAACCAAACCTTAACCCTCAAACAGCCCTTTAAAGTTGTGGGCTCCAGCGTTTTGGCCCCACAAAGCTAGTATAGTGTAGTCCCGGTTTTTGGACCCCACAAATATAGTTAAACAAGAACACACACACACTTTCAGATCCCTCTTCAACAGCTGGCACTGTGACCTTTCTGACTCGTTTGAATCTTCTAGCATGCTCAACAAGTCCATATATGCTGGGCTTGCACACTTTTGATTGAGCAGTCTTCACTGAGGTAGTTCAGCAGGAGGTGACAGCTGTGCGTGTAACCTTAAGCACAGCATCCCCTGTATCTCTCCACCCAGTTTTCATCCTATTCCTAGAGTGGGGGGGGATGAGCAAGGGGCCGACCAGCTGTCCTGTATAGATCACACCTGTACTGAACAGGAACCAGATCAATCTGCCAGCCTGTCAATTCTTCACTTAGATCTGGACAAGTTCGTATGTCACCGGTCATCAGGTGTGTTGTAGGGGTCACGACCAGCAACTGGGATCCTGGGATTTCCCACTGAAATATTTTACTGTGCATCCCCTGCTCAGCCGTTTGGTCCGGCAGAATTGCTTTTAATGTAAATGTGAAGCTAAATGTGTTGGTCATTGTATTGTTTAGGTATACCCCCAAATAATTAGTTTGAAGTAAGGTAAAAAAAAAGAAGAAAAAAAAGTAGGACCAACAAGTTGGCAGATAAATCTAAAGTTTAGACTTCTAACTGAATATGGGTATGTGTCAGTGTGTTCTGGTCTCTGTTGTCCATTATACTATAACCAATCTGGCATCATTTATATCAACCTTCTCATGCTCACAGAGACTGTCCTATAAATAGAAAAGTACACAGAAAAGTACACACACTGTTTATACCGATAACATCCAGTTCACTAGAAGGTGGTGTTAAACCTTTAAGGATGTCTCTGTCAGACAGACTCTCAGGTGTGTAAAAGCTTTATTTGTTCATTACAGCTTTGTGAAAACATGACCAAATTTGCATTACACCAAAATGTTTTTAGTTAGGGTTTGGGCTTTTTTTCATTAACGCTGGCAGCCATGCCTGATAAGATATCCTTCTTCATGTTTACAAAGTAATATAAGTTTATATATATATATATTTTTATAGATGCTGATTTAGAATTATGGGTGTGTCTGTGTTGTGGCCGATAAATAAAGTTCCGGCAAAACAGAATTAAATGTGGAGGTCTATGAGGGCTCACAGTTAACTCGGCAAATGAGAAAATATGTGAAGCACGCACCAATAAATGTACTCCCCTGTTGCCTGTATATGTTTGTATTTACGTATTGTGTTATGGAGCTTTGAGACACTCCAGCAGCTGCAGGGCTCCTGGGGACTCTACTTTACCACAGAGTTGTGTGAGAACCCTCCCAGGCTTTGTTTAAGAGTCGTTCAGACTGGAGTGTTTGTTTTAAATATCCCCAAGGCCTTTCAAAGCAGCATCGTATTTAAGCAATTGAAATGCCTCCAAAAGATGTTACTTGCTCAATCTCAGCAACAATCTGATTTTATTGATTCCCTGATTTTCTTTTTGTATGTCTCCTTCATAGCAGCATGAACAAATTGGCACTGATTTGATAGACATTTGCCATTATAAGCGATAACAAACATGAATTGTTTATCATTTGGTATATTGCTATTATACTCATACTGTATATAGGAGCCTTAACTGCAGAACTGTAAACTCATCCCACTGTACTCTGTGAGGTTGCAGTGTAACATAGTGAGGCTCATGGGAGGTGTGTGTGTGTGTGTGTGTGTGTGTGTGTGTGTGTGTGTGTGTGTGTGTTCAGTTTTTTGTGGGACTCTTGCAGTTTACAACAGAAGAGTCAAACCTCACCCTTTATAGAAGTGTAACCCCACTTTACTGTTATTAGGCTGGCTCTGCTGCTGTGTTGCCCTGTATTTTGGGGGAGTAGGGAAGACATTTGGGAGTCACTAACAGGAATTAATAAGTAAAAAGTGTTATGAATGATCTGGTCCCTTCTGGGAACATTGAAATGTCAGTTTCCAATCCTTCTCTATTAACTACTTCTCTAAAAGCAGTCTCAAGGCAGCTAAAAATCCAAATATTGGATATAAAGAATAAAATTGTTTATGGAAATGTTTCGCAGGTGTACTAGGGTACACAGAGTTTAGTAGGCACACAAGAAGAAAGGCATGTTGTTGCCGGGGCAGCTGAAAAACATTAAAATGTTTTCACTGTGAGGTTTCTTTCAGTATTTGATTAAGTCCATGACTAGTCAAATTCAGTGTAATAGACATTACAACCAATGACATCACCACTTCATTACTCTGGACAGCAGCAAGTAGGCAGCTGGGGAGAGCGGGACGGATGGCTGGGCCCGTCTCTGGTGGAGGAGTGGAGGGTGGAAGCTGAGAGGTGTACATAACACTAACAGAGCACTTCGCTGTATTCACTGTATTCTCTCTCTTCTTTCTCGCTGACTTTCTCTCTTTCACTCTGTTCATTTCTTTCTGTTGATGATGTCATTTCCATGCTAAGCCAGACTTCCAGTGAACTCTAAAGGAGTGGGAGGGCTTTCTGTTAAAAGAGAACAGGAGGGAGACGGTAGAGAAATGAATAGGGAGCAGAGGAGACAGGGAACCAGCCCAGTGTGCATGATAAACAGCTGAGCCACGGGGACTGCCATGGTGTCTGAGGGACCAGCTGGAACGATCATGGCGGTGACTCATTGTGCTGATGTCACTGCTTCTCAACTCTGGGCAGGGACTTGCAGCTGTAAACTCGCACATAGTCCTTCTGGGCCTGTTCAAGCTGGGATTGTGCGAGAGGGTCCAGCAAAGTGTGATGTCAGTCACAGGTCCTGCATGATATAGGGGAAACATGGTCAGAGAGATAGGATTTTGTCAGACTTAATTCATATGGAGGCTTCTGTGCAATCAAAAGCATACAGTGCGCTCTACACACTGCACAAAAGTGTAACCTTGCCAGCATAGCACCTTGGCTTGTAGCAAGACTGGCTGTCACGGGTTTGTATAGCCTCAGGGTACAAAAAAGAATGCAAAGAAAACACATGCTGCCAACCCTGGCTATGCTATTCAGGCTCGTATTTAGGTGCACTGTTGCAGCACAGCATCGCCTGTGGCTAAGTGGTCATTCCATTTACCTCAGAACTCAGAAACCGGAGCTGGAAATGACGTCACACCGGAGTTGAATGTGTTCCATTTACAAGTCAGTTTTTTCATTGTGTGGGTAGCTCTAGCCAGGTTAGCCATTGTTAGCAATACCAGTTGATAACAACACATTACGCTGTTTTTGTGCATACAAACAGCGTAACAACTAGGGGTGTGAATCTTCACTGGTGTTACGATTTGATTGCGATTATCCTGTCAACGATTTGAATTGATTCGATATCACGATGCATTACCACCTCATCGTTATTATATATTGCAACACATGGTTTTCATCAACAAATGTAAGCAGTCAGATATATTTGAACTCCCCTTGTTATTGTATCTGCTCTTAAAAAAGACACTTCATGAATGTAGCGGAGTGTGAACACAGCAGACAAAAGGCAAATACAAAAAAAGGCAGCGACCGGAAAATCAACAAGTGACATCACTGGGCAATAGGCCTGCACGATTTTGGGAAAAATATGAATCACGATTTCTTTAGCTTAGAATTGATATCACGATTCTCTGCCACGATTTTTTTCTCACAAAGTGTAATGTTTATTGCACACATGAACCATGACAAAACAAATTGGCAGTACCAAACATGTTTTTTTTGGCACCTATAGCACATTGTGCATCACCACAAGCCTGTAAACATAGAGGCTTCAATGAAGAGAAGGGAGAGCATTGCATCTTTAAAACCTCTTTTATACAGTCTATGTTTAAAACTCATAGAAGAAAGTAGTAGCATTTGTGATGCAGTCGGCTCGCTAAATTAAATGAGAATCAAAGTCATTTTTTTAATCAACAAAAAAAAAGTTATTTAAAATTTAAATCGTGAACAGGGTGAATCGAGATCGACATTTTATAACGATTAATCGTGCAGGCCTATTAGGCAATGATCGATTATGGTCTGTCACTGCATCGATGCAGAATCGTCCAGGTACGCATCGCAAAGCATCGATGCAGCGATTATTTTTCGACACCCCTAATTTTCTTTAAACACATTGTAAAGCAACAGCCTGAGGGGTCATGCATGCCTAATCATCGCATGCATTTGCATCGGAAGGAAACTCCACTGGAAGCGTTCTCATCAACATTTTTAATGAGACACACAGTCGTCCTTGGCTGCCTCAGCAAACTTTGGCTTTTGCTCTCAGAGTAAGGGATGATGAGGATTAGGGGTGGGGAGAAAGGACAGTAGGGTAGATATGTGCGCGGCATGTGGATCGAAGGTGCAGATGAAAGCTCTGCCCGGCTGGAAGTCCAGTTTGTGGCGTTTTCCTACTGCTCGCCATTCAGCGTTTTTACGCTGATGGCCGTGGAATGTCAGATCCCGCTGTTGTTGAGCTGAGGGGAGATTACGCCAGATAGAGGTGTAATTTTGTCGCCGATAAAAGCCCACACCTTCCTGCCAGATCCCACCGCTGTTATTAGTATTAGGTGAAGGGAGACAGAGAGTGAGCAGTCAGTTCTCCTGGGATTAACGGAGTGGGGGACTCTTCTCTCCCTAGATACAATCAGCCCTCTCTACAGTGAAAAAGTGGAATTCTGCTAAATTACTCCACTATTATGAACCCTTTCTCAATTATGTACCATAAAGCAATTTTCATCTCAGCACTAACTAGAGTATTTTATTATAACCACACACTCTTCTGCTTTGTCCTTGTCTCTCTTTGTGTGCTCTCACATGTGTATGCACACATCTGTGCACATAATTGACTGCCGGAAGAGGCTCTGTGACTGTGCCTGTCCAGCAGATTTATTGTTGGGAACAGAAAGAGCAGATGAAATGCGCCTCTTACAAATATTATTCCTTAAAAATACCAGTCTTGTTCTCGTATCTCACTGGTGTACAGCTGGTCACTTGAACGTAATTTCCGATGAGTGGCATACTTTGATAGTGAAATCAACATGTCGGTGCGCTTGCGCCATCTGTTTTTTTTTAATCTAATTTCTATTCCCCCCCTGTTAATCTCTCCTCCTCGACTGACCACTCAACTTCCTCTGTTTTCCCTCTGTCCATAGACTCGCAGCGGTCCCATCTGTCCTCTTTCACCATGAAACTGATGGACAAGTTCCACTCTCCCAAGATCAAGAGGACTCCATCCAAGAAGGGCAAGCAACTGCAGCCCGAGCCAGCAGCCAAGAGTACCGAGAAACCTGCGAACAAGGTATGTGTGCGGTCCTGTGCCAGATGTGTGTATAGTGGGAAATCCATCTCTTTCCCACCTTTTTCCGTGTGTTTGTTTGCCTATTTGTGATACGATTGTTTCCCTGTTTAATGTTTTGCGCTCCCAAGCTCCATTGTGTCTGTGTGTGTGTGCGCAAGTTTCCCCACTGGTTCCCACAGCTTCCCAGTCGCTGTGGCGGCTGGCTGCACTACAGCAGGTGTCTAAACCTATAAAGACATGAATGGAACCGGGTCGCTTCCTGAATGAACTCCTCCGCTCCCTTTCAGTGTAATGAGTATATTCCCCAGCAGCCCTGCTGTGAAAGACTAGCTGAAAGAGCCCGTTGCTGTAGTACCAAGATGGCTCCAAGCCACATCACTTGATAGATGGTTCTTTGAACTGCGATCAAACCATGGGAATAATAGAACCACAGCAGAGAGCCCAGACTGTTGTGATATTCCAAATGTGAAATAGGTTGAGCGATAAGTATTTAACTGCATACTCAGTCTATGGTGTTCAAAAAAACTTTTAAAATGTTCGCCATCATCATGAAAACACTACAAAAGTAGTTGGTTTTTTTTGCAATTCTAAGGTTCTACTGTTCTGTGTAATTCTTTTTTTTTTTGTAGAAGGTTAGTCGGCTGGAAGAGCACGAGAAGGAGGTGGTCAGTGCCCTGCGCTACTTCAAGACAATTGTGGACAAAATGGTCGTGGAGAAGAAGGTGCTGGAGATGCTTCCCGGTTCGGCCAGCAAGGTGCTCGAAGCCATCCTGCCTCTGGTTCAGGTGGAGGCCCGGATACAGCACAGGTGAGTCACATGTTTTTATCAGACAATAACCTAACCCTAATCCTTTTATTGACACAGTGGTGTCTTTTGCACAGATGGCACTTTTATTTGATTATAGTCTTTACAATAAACTATTGCTTCCTGATTGCTTTTCCTTGTCCCGCTATAGATGTAGTAATTTCTAATGTACCATTTTCTCAATTCATTCTTATCATTCTTGACTCTTGACGTAACTCATAACGTAGCTGGTATGCATGCAGGACATGTTAGAACTAGCACAAAGTAGACTTCCGCTCGCTTAGCAGCTTGTGAAGATTGATAATATGTTGTGGCAGACAACGTCTCTCACCTCAAAGCTTCCTGGACTTGATGCCTTAAGCCTTTGAAATTACGTTCATGTGTTACTTACTGTTCACGTGGAACACTATTAGAAATGTTACCTCCGAGGATGAAAAATGAACTTCAACTTTTAGATATAGTCACCGGTTTGTTAGACTTCCTCTCTGGGTGAAGTAACCTTAGCTGCAGTTTCGTTTGGACTTTTAAAACATGTTAGAACTTCTCTGTCTTTGTCTTTGTGCCTTTCCCCATGCATCAATACAGATGAAAGTATGGAGGTCAGAGGTGATAGATTTTGTATCTCACAGCCCTGTGTTTAGAAGCGAAAGATGGATTGTTGCTGCAACATTGAGAAGCAGCTGTCTATGGGAATTTGACCTCAGTCTAATGGAGTCAAACCCCCAATGGATGGAGTTTAGTAGATGGGTTTTTTGGGCAAATATGCTCCTGTACATGTACAAGTTACTCTTGTGTTATTAATGTGTGTGAATTTCACCCTCACGTGTTAACAAGTTAGTTTTGGCATCTGTTAAAATACACAGTGTACCACACTGTTAAACTGCCTGCAGTGATTTAAATCAATATAGTCAATTAAGTAGGTCAACAGTGGGTGTAACTCCTACTCACTGTCCTGGTGTTACGTGAATTCAATGCTTATTTGCCAAAAGGTCTGGTATCAATCTCAGCATCTGCAAACTCTAGTCATACTGACTGGGCACTTATGATTCCACCATTCCTACTTAGTTCCTTAGCTTGCTCAGTTTGTCTGGGTCAAACCTCTCCCCCCATCCAACTGCTCCGCCATTCCTTAAATCCTTCTGCTACCCCCCATAGCTACAGTCGTCTCCTACTCACCATGGAGCTAAGCTGTGTAGAGACAGTGGATGGATATTCCGGCACTGTGAATCAGCCGCAGCATGTTGGGACAGGCCTGGGCCACACCTTAGTGTTCGGTCTGAAAGCACCATTCACTACAGGCAGAAACAACACCCCGCTTCCCCATGTGGTTCTACATTCTTCTGTCAGCACTAGCTAGCCTTTTTTTCAACCCCCAAGCGTGTAGTCAGGCATACCTGCAGTTCCTCAACAAATGCCCCTTAAAAATGTAGTTTAATAGCTGCTAGATAGATGGAAGTGTATCATATGTGTGATTTTTTGTCACCTCCAGTCTACATGTGCTTGTCACATTGCTTTTTTTTCACACCCCTCTGTTGTGTTGTCTTGAATCATTCTTTTTTCTGCACCTCTGGTTTGCATACTGTCTCTTACCTCTTATACATCATCTCTTTATCTGTTCTATATATATATATATATATATATATATATATATATATATATATATATATATATATATATATATATATATATATATATATTCCATGCTTTGTTTTACTCTTACCCTCGCCCACTCGTGTTCTCACACCCTTTGACAGTTCGGCGCTATCTTCCTGCCATAACCGTGTGTATCAGAGCCTGGCCAACCTTATCCGTTGGGCAGACCAGGTGATGCTAGATGGTGTCGACTTGGAGGACAAGGAAAATGTGGCGTCTGTCACCAGCGTCATCAAAGCCGTGCTGGATGGAGTAAAGGTAGGCCCCTTGGCTGATGGAGGAAATGTTGTGGATGATGTTATCTACGTCCACCTGTGGTGTCTTGATTGTAGCAGCCACTGAAGCTCTCTCTTTCTATGAACAGGAATTGGTGAAGCTGACCATAGAGAAACAGGAGCAGCCGTCGCCCACCACCCCGAACAAACCAGCACTACCTGCTACCACAGCAGAGAGGTGAGTGCAACGTGTGATCTGCAGAATACAAACACACTCACTCAGACACTCAAAGTAGTTCATTCACTCAGACAGCTTTTATGTGTGCAGCAGCGTGTCATCGGAGATGCCCTTGATAGATCGGGAGCCGGAGGTCTCGAAAAAAAAGACTGCTCCGGCAGCTACTCCCGCAGAGGCTGCCTCAGACATACCAGAAGAGGACGTGGCCCCTCCCAAACCCCCCCTTCCTGAAGCCAAAATGGCAGAGCTCAGGTGAAGATGACGCACACTTTAACACCATAATATCAACGTTGACTGACACATATTGATTTCTATTTTTTACTATTTAAAATCACAATGTCAGTTAAGTTAACTTTAACCATTTATTTTAATCGCAAAGAGAAACAGACTTAACATATTTGCTGTTTGGGAGTTCCAGGTGAACTCATTGAAGACATTACCGTATGCTAGCTGTGTGGCAGAGGTGATTTCTTTAAGACTGCAAGGGAAGCTCAGCTTCCCCTAAAATGTAATTTTAAAAATGTATGGTCAAATACGTACTATTGTGTTAACATTTTATTGACTAAAATGCATTAGAACACGTTCAACTCGAAGACGAGTTTGCTTTCCCTGTTGAAGCCTAGCGTCCATTGACTTCAATGGGGCTGCTTTGAACTGCTTTTTTCAGTGCTTCGAAACTAGACGGTCATTGGATAAATGCTGCGATTATGTCCCGCCCACGGACGCTCAGCGTCTCTGGGGGTGAATGGAGGAGTGGGCTGGCCTGGACTCTGGGCTTCTGCGTGATGATTTGAGGGTCTGTCGAAAGACTGCATCTCCTTTTTGATTGACAGCGATTTTGTACTATAAAAAGTCGCCGAAGCTATTCAAGCTCAGTCCCATCGCGGATTTTGCATGTTCATTCGAAAGACGAACTGCTGCAACCTATTTCTTGGTATTTGCTTGGCGAAATTGCTAGCCAATTTTCATCATACATTTCATACAATTATACACCACATTCCTCCTTTCAGTTTAACCTAATTCCCACATTTCCTCCTTCGAGTTTAATATCGTTTTGTTAGATCGTTTGTTCATTCATTCATTCATTCATTCATTCATTCATACAGTAGGCTAGGCTAGTGTTGTAGGGGTGAACTAGCCAGCTAGCAAACTGCACACGATGGCAGACAATGCTAATATTGTCGACCTGATTTTGGCAGAGCCATTTGAAAGTCTTCCTTACAAGGAGAAACTTAGAATTAAACAGCAGGGCAGATCAACACCTAAGATTGATTTAGTGCAAAAGATAGGGCAAAGTAACAGGTCTGTTCAGCTCTCCTAGTATGACAAAGTTAGCTGGCTGACTGGAAGTGCTATGACAAAGAAAATGTACTGCTGGCCATGCCTCTTGATGAAACCATCTCACGGATATTATAAATTATTATATTATTATTATTATTATTATTATTAAATATAATTATTAATATATAATGTTATTATTATTATTATTATTATTATTATTATTATAAATAAATGGACAATTTTTATGATGTAGGCCGAAAATGAGCTTCCCCTCTTTGAAAGACCAGCAGCCACCACTGCTGTGTGGTGATGCCAGGCTTCGGAGCAGCGGGCTGTGGGTCCAAAAGACTGACGTTCTCTCCAGATTACATGTAACTCACGCTCTCCTCCCCTCAAACCCCTAAATTAAAAACACATCACAATGAAAAAAAATAAATATCTAAATACATTTTTCCTAACTTTTTTCAGTGCTGCCCCATCCTTCCCCCGTCAGCCACAACCAAAAATAGACACTAATACTGTGGGAAACACTGGGTGCAATATTTCTCACTGAAGCTTTCACTTTGGTCAAACAGTGCTGAGGAAGTACTGGTACCTCATCCCGCTCTATTTGTTGCCATCATTAAGACTGAGATTTAAATCCTTTCTCAGTTCAAGGTTTCTTTTTTTCGGTTTTGTCTCCATCCAATGAGAAGACGAGGGCTTGGTGGTGATGGTGTGACCACAGAAATGTTGTGACCTTTTGCACGGTCGCAACAGAAGCAGTGAAGTGTCCGGGATTTATTTCTCACAGCCTTTTCACTTTAAATTGAACTTATTTTTAGACCAGAAATGTTTCACAAATATCAAATGAGGAATAAAGAAGGTTTTAAGGATGTGGGTATGGGAGGAGTAAGGGGAGTTCTATATACTACTTTCAATTTCACTGATTTAGACCTTTTTGAGTTTGAAAATCCCAAAACATATGGGTGTATAGTATATTTTCTTTTCCCCATCATTCCAATTGCAGCTCCATCGATCCACATGCTTAAAATTCCAGACTCCTTAAAATCTTTTATTTTTTCACACTTTAGGCTTCAAATGTGGCACACTTTTTGTTTGTTTGTCTTTTCCTTTCTTACTCTTTCTGCTGTCTCTCAATTTTTTTCATCCTTGGTTTCCCTTTGGATTCTGGGAACAGAGCACAGTTGAGTGCTGACGCTGGCCAAAGGAGACCCTCTCAGAAGGAGAAGTATGTTAGCCCATAGGATCATCTGTCTCCATTTTAACATCCCACCCTAGACCCCCATAAAGCTTCTGGATTGGATGAAAGTGTTTTTGACATGCATGGTTGCATTATCCCAAACTTTGTGTTATCCTGGGCATTTCCCTGAAGAATTCGACATCCAATCAGAAGACTGTTCAGTGCATGAGAGTGTCTGACTGACCTTTGCAGTGTCTTTATGCTGGCCTCCATATCATGGTGCATTGTGTTCCGCTCTTCACCCCATTTTGACCTGGTATTAACTCAATTAATTTAGGTTTGATAAGCAGGACAGCTTCATGTCATAGCTGAGAGAGGCTAACATGAAACACCCTCACTTTCATCTCACTATTCCACCGGAGGGATGACAATGTGTGTGTTCCTGTATTCATACATGGATTTGTGTGTGCATCCTGAGAAAGCGCGTTTTGCGTGCTTGCCAGATTGTCTGTATTGACTTTGCCTCTGGAACAAAAACATCCAACATTCGTGTTATTTAATTCTGCTGTTTCTGTTTGCTGTTCTGTAGCCCTCCACCAGCTCTTCCCCCTAAGAAGCGTCAGTCGGCCCCTTCGCCTACACGGGTTGCAGTGGTCGCCCCAATGAGCCGCGGCTCCAGCCTGCCCTGCAGCGTCCACAGACAGGTGGGGGGATCATGGTCCATTATTGGGCACCTTCAGTTTCAATAAACTAACCAAGCAAGAAAAAATAGTGCTAAAGGTCTTTTTTTGTGTGTGTGCAGCAGCAGGACTATGAGCAGGAGTTCCTTCAGAGGCGTTTCTCTGGGGGGAGCCAGTCCTACGGGGGCGACTCTCCACGCCTGTCTCCATGCAGCAGCATGGGGAAACTTAGCAAGTCCGATGAACAGCTCTCCTCCATGGAGCAGGACAGTGGTCAGTGTTCTCGTAACACCTCCTGTGAGACGCTTGGTAAGGCGCTGTTGACGTGTCATATTAAACGCAGTACTCCCTGCTGGTTATAAATGAGAAGCCTACTTATGTTTCCTAAATGTTTTCTACACACTATCGTAATAAATAAAGACGGAGGAGCGATACAAGGAAATTCGTTGGTGTCAGAGCTTATCGAATCCTTTAACTATAAGAACCCAACCCTTGACCCAAGTTAAAAGCCACACTGGTTGAGGGTTCAATCTGAATATTTGAAGATTGGAATGTGATTTGTACCTTTTTTCTTTACCTTTTCAGACAACACAGAGAATTACGACCCGGATTATGACTTCCTCCACCAGGATTTGTCAGCTGGGGAGAACCTGCCCCCAATACCGGTAGGAGGGTGCCTGAGCCCCCTGCCTGAGTCTCACAGCGAGTCCTCTTCCCCGGTCCCCGGACAGCATCCGTCACATCCCCGCTTCAGTGCTCCTCCAGCACAGCAGCAGCCAGAATACTGGACCCCGCAGCCTAATCAGACCAATCCCGTACAGTCCTACCGCGTCAGCGCGCCCCCTGCCCTTCCACAGAAGAAGCGACGCGGCACCCAGCCTTTCCCTGACGTAGGGTCCAGGGTGCTGTATGAGCGCTACCCCTCCCAATATGACAACTTGTCAGAAGAGGAGCTCCACCCTACACCGCCATTCCCCCTTTTCACACCCATCTCACCTGTTCCCCAGACAAATGGGGGCGTGTTCGTCACCCAGTACATAGCCAGCGAGAATGCAGATGTCCCCGCTAGCCCGCCGCCGCTGCCAGAAAAGAAAAGCAGAAACAGTAAGTGAGGGAAAAGGAGGGGCTGGGGACGTAATGAGGGAGTGTTGAAGGCAAGGAAGAAGAAATAGATGGCCAGAGTAGAGGGGACTGAGGCAAAGGAAGGGAGAAAAGAGTCTAATGTAGGGAAGAATAAAGGAAGGGATGAGGTTGATTAAGGAAGGGACAATGGGACATTGGCTGCACTTCGTCATCAGTTCATTGAAGCATCGCTTATGTCAAGGAAATATTCCACTGTAATTAGAGACAGGAAGTGAATACCAGGATGTGCTACAATGGGCCCCGCTCTGGGGGCACAGAGGGCAATATTTGGTCATTTCCTGACACACCTGCTACATCACTTCCTCTCAAGCTACTGTATTATGTCATTCCATACAGTCAGCCCTTCCTCTTAGTTCTTCAAACACTAATCACAGTGCATGACTACATGCATGTATGATTTCAAGTGGACATGGAAAAGACAAGGGTGTTTACCGAGTAGGGATGGTCTAAGACACTTTTGAGTAGCATCATGGGGAATGTAGGATCTAGTGTATTTGGAGCTTGACCCGTACTAGGGACAAAAAGTCGAGATATCTCGGCCTGTGCTGCTTCGATTTTCACCGTTTTTTTTAAAAGTATGTCTCTTGTAAGTGTCCCAAGTTTGTGGAGGAGCAATACAAAATCACAGGAGTGCCTCTTTAATGAAGATTTCAAAATGGAATACATGAATCTTTAGAGGACACAATTTACTGCAAAAAAAAAAAAAGTTCATTCTAGACTTGGTTGCGTTTTAAAGTCAGAACTCTAAGCTAAATAAACAATCAATGTTTTATAATCTAATCCACCTCCAGTCCTCCAGTACATGCAGTTTGTGGAAGACTACTCCGAGCCACAGCCCTCCATGTTCTACCAGATGCCACAGAGCGAGAGCATCTACGAGCAGCGCAACAAGCGATTCCAGGAGGTCTACGGCTTCAACGACTCCTTCAGCAGCACCGACTCAGTCCACGAGCCAGTGCTGCCTCCAGCATTGCCCCCGAAACAAAGGCAACTGGTAAGAAACCTATCCATGTGTGCAAGTGTAATGGCATTAACCGTTCTGAGGGACCAAAACCAGTTACTGTGATATTGTGTTTGATACTGTTTGAGCAAAGCTGTAATTTAAATTCCTCAAATATAGACCAAAACTTTGAGGCTGTGGACACTATTTATTTATTTATTTATGAGATTATATCTAGAATCACGTGACAAAGAGTGTTGCGAGGACAGGGTTACCGGGACATGTGAACTATAAAAAAAACAACCCTCTGTGTTAGAGCTCTGTGCTGGTCCCAATGTCTTCATACCTTATGCTGGCTGCAAAGGAAAGAGTGGGAAAGAATGCTGATTGCATTCTGGGGCTAAAGTACATTCCAGTGGTAATCCTCATCCATTTTCTCTCGTGCCTCATCCTATCTTGTTATCTCTCTCACCTATTCAGCCTCCCCTCTTTACTCTCTCTATCTCGCCATCCTGTAACCAAAGCAGACGTCTGTACATACACGGAGGTGTTTGGTTGTTAGTGGCAGATAAGACCAGCTTTTGAGTTCACATATCTTAATCTGGGTCGGCGTCAGGGTTAATTGAGACAACTGTCTGACAGAGAGTCAGTGAGTAGAGAGAGGGAAGGGACACGATTGGATAGAGCATAGGGCACAGCCCGCTGTGATGAGCCATGTGAGTTTGAAAGATTGACAAATTCTTCTTTGTACTACAGAGTGATGGAGTCCGACATGAACACACTATATTCTGCCAAAATTAGAACAATTTTGGTTATCGTTATTTGTCACTACAAAGCATTGACTCAATGCTCTTTTCACTGGTTTGAAGTGGGTGAAGGTGATGACACTTCTTCTGTGCACCAATCCCAGTTTAGCAGCATGTTAGCTGAGTTTTTAAAATGATAAACTCTTAAGAAATACCACCTTAAGATGTTTTTTTTTAACTTTGATTGTAGCTTTTGTAGTTATGAATACAACATTTTATGGAGAAATAATTAAGATGTTGCTTTATTTGTGGGATATTTCAAAATGTGGCCATTATGGGTCATGCTAACTTTGCCCTCCCCACCTTCATTGTTGATTCAGGGAAACGAGAACTCGCGCAAAACAACGTATCTTGGGACTAAGTTGCATGAGCCTCGTGCAGCTTTCATGATTACATGAAAGTAGGTAGTCCTCTGGATTTCCCTTAAATTTTCACACTGTAGTGCTACAAAAAACAGCAACATATTGCATGGTCAATAGTTGGTCCGTGGGTCTCTCAAAGAAACACACTTGCCTATTTTCCCTCACTAATGCCTGCCGTACATATTTGAAGGTGACAAATTGATCTGTGGTTGGCCTAAAGCTGTGTAGTAATGAAGACAGTAAACAGATGACACACTCCTCCAGGGTATAGCTGGATGTACAGTATCATAGCCCAGTAAAGAAAATAGACTTTGTGGTTGAGTGGCAGTCTACCCAGGCCACCTCAGAGAGTCTTTCTTCTTTCTCTTTGTCCGTTGTCCTCTCTCTGCCACCACAACTGTGTATTTAGAGCCCTGTGCCCAGCTTTTATTTTTATCATTCTTTTGTCTGAGCGTACAGTCGAACTGCACTCATCTCTGCTCCTGCCGCAAGGCCTAATCTGGCCTCATGTTTTGGACTTGATGAGCTCGTGGCCCAGTGGAATAAGCCGGTTTGCCTCCACCATAAACCCATGTTCCAGGCTTACACGCTTTGGCGACTTTATGCGGCTTTGCAAAAAAAAAGTAATTTCAGCTGCTGCCTGGATAAGGAAATGGGTGAAAAAAAAAAAAACCCAGAGCAGATCATATTGGCACCGTTTAAAACGTGTTTTAGTTGGCCTGATTTCTGGAAAGCCCTTAAAGCTCAGGATATTAAAAGAAAGTTTATTGGACTGTCACAGTAGACATAAATGTGTGTGACCTGTACATGTCATATGCCCTTCTAGTAATTAGGGTTCTCTAAAAAGAACTCTAACTTAAACGTAGTAGCACTTGTATTTACTTCCACAGCCAGTAAGCCGATGCTTTCTCAGCCAAACTACCAGAATCCTCCTCAGCTTCCACCACTTCGACTTCACTCCTCTGCTGCTGAACTTTGATTAAATCTGCTCTAATTCAGTCTTGCTTACTAGTGTAATCAACTGTCCCCTTTTTTTCTTTTTTCTCCCTTAACACCCTGTTTTCCCCTCTTTGCCTTTATAACCCCAATTACTCTTACTGACTTTCTTTTCTATCTTTTCTACCTTTCTTTCTTCCTCTTTGTTTCCTTCTCAGGCCTCCCACTCTTCCTCCCCCTCTTCCTCCTCCTCCTCTTCTCTCTCCTGCCACCTCCAGCCGTCTGTAGCGGCCATGGAGGAGGCAGGCTCTGGGCTGGGCCTCAGCATGTCCGTTTCTAACTCCTACCTGATTGGCCAAGCTTCCTTGACCGCACCCACGGTAAGTCCCCCCCCCCCCCCCTTTCTTGAACCCCATCCCTCCACCTCCATTTCTCCACTCTGGTGTGGGTGCTGTGTGGTCCTGGACTGGTCCAGGGGCGGCTTGACCAGTGTGTGTGCTCCATATGTGATACAGTCTGTTTATCTACCCCCTTGCCCCTTTTCTGATGGGGCCATCCCTCAAGGGCCATGGTTTGGTTGCTGTGTGGTCATTCATTTTCTTAATCCACCCATCCATGTGTGCATTTGTTTTGACAGTGTACATTTGTTGTTTTGCTGTGTGTTTTTGTTTAGCTGAGGCATTAGATATGATAAAATGAATGTGTGCTTTGCTTGGTCGTGACTGTGTGCAGTTATTTGTTGCCTCTGGCTAGCCAAGTTTGTGTGTTGCACTGAAACATTCCTCCACATGACAGGTAATTATTTGACCCTTTCCCTGTTTTCCGTTTGCCTCAGTGAGTTGTGTGTCTGGAGCAGCCCATCTAAATATCACAAGAGACTGTCAGGTCTTTCATTGGGGATTATAAATAACAACATAGCCCTTTGTTGGCCTAACTGGAAATGTTTCAACCATCAACCGGTTCTTGTTAATTAATTAGCTTTTAGCTAATTGGTGCTATATTCCAGTTAGTTATTGCTTGACCCTGACCCCGTAGCGGACCTGGCTATGTGTTAGGTCAGTATTTTGGGAAAATTGACCCGTGGTGACCCCATGGTGTGCGAGGTACCCTAAGGCACAGTGTGGATCTCCCTCAGGATATCTCCAGTGGAATGCAGCACCAGATGGACCTGATGGAAAACACATTCCTCTTGTTTCTGCTCCTCTTCTTTCCTCTCTTCCTCCTCGTCTTTTTCATACTCCAGCGCCAGTCGCTGTCCACACACTCTCTGCCTTCTCCGATCTGTCTAGTCTCCCCTCCATCGCCATGCTGTAACCTCCTCCCACACCCTAAATGCACACACACATGTCCACATCTCCCGTTTGTCTGTTTCTGTGGAATGTTTACATTCCTCAACTCCTGGGGACATGATGTGTTCGGGGGGGGGGGGCATATGTTGAGTGGAAAGTGCAAGAAAAAGTGTATCTCCCCGTGTGTGTTGCTGCTGTTAATATAGACAGTATTTTTTTTTTTAAAGACGGCTGCTATGAAAAAGAGGAGAGTGAGAGGCCTTGATTTCCCGCTGATCCTGCGTGTCTGTGCATGAACACGTGCATGTATGTGTCAGCCACGCGTGCGTGGTGTTTATCAGTGTACGTACCGCTCTATGCTGGTATTCTGAAACAGGGCTGATATGTGCAACATGTTAAAACAGGTTACCACAACCACCCTGCAGACAGGCATCTCCTCAGCTGGCCACACACACACACACACACGCACATACATACACTCACCACATCTCCTGCCTAAACACATATTTACTGTTACTGGACCTTGCTGTATCTACATTTCCTTGTTGAACATTTCTGTCTTGCCATCTTCCACGTTATCTCACTGGAGAGGTTTCTGTTGCCACTGGTCCCAGTTTAGCATTTTTTGAGTGTATGTGTGTGCAGTGCATTTCATGTTCAGGCACATCACTCTCACAGTCCAGGCTTAATGGAGGTGTTGAAGAATGAGGACACTTCTTCCCCCCCACTGCTTACTCTTTTTCAGCTTCTTTTTCTATCTGCTCTGTCTTCACCTCTCTGATCCCTTCATACTGTCTTTTATTTTCTTTTTCTTTCCTGCTTTCCTTCTTTCCACCAATCACAGAGTTTGGACCAGGTTGCCTTGACCAATGCCACCATTCTGGATGGCAGCGGGGGCGGGCCCAACGGTTCCCTGGCTGGCTCAATGGGCTCTGTTGCTGTCTGTCTTCCTTCTGAGTCTTCTCTCACTGACTCTCTCCACACCTCAGCGGTGAGCTTTCAGAGGATTGATGTCGGAAGCACAGGCAGGATACTTCTATGAACCAGCTCTCGAAGACAGATAATAAAATGTGATACTGGACCGCTTCCCTTGGCAGATTGGTTTTAGATAACAGCAGTTTGGTGTTCAGTACTGGTGCTCAGATGATAATACAGTGACTCATTCACTTAGTGGCATCTTGTTGTCATTATCACTGCCCACAAACTGTCTGCTGTCTGATTATTGGTCTTTAAAGAATCCCAGTAGAGCATGTTGCACTGCATGTTCTTTTTGCCAGTAGACACTATTACCTTTACAAATGACGCACTCTAGTGCCACCTAGTGGTCCTGATGATACTGAGCTGGAAAACATACCGCTCACTGTACAATACCAAACCTCAGCTAGCTGCTTTCTTTCCTCCTTAGCCACATATTCGCACTTGACGTCTGTTAGCAAACACTCTGTGCCCCTCTCCGCTCCCTCACGCCTGGGTTTGTGTCCCTCCTCTTTTCCTGTAGAGCGAGAGCGCAAATGATGAGGGCGGGGAGGGGGAGTACGTCAACTTGTACTCATCCAGCCAGGCCAATGGGGAGCTGCCTCTCTCCCTCAGAGTAAGTAGCTGACCGCCACGGGTGAAAGGTCAATTCCATTTACACGTCCCATCACTTCAGGAATATGAATCAATTGAAAACGCGGCGAGGTATTTGAAGTAAGGAGGCCTGTTTGACTGGCAGAAAAAGCCTCGCGGCACTCATCTGTTGCAGTGAGCAGCTCTTAATGATTCATCTCTCGAACTGATGGCACTGAAATGGAATGTGAATGGAGCCAAACCTGACTGAGCATGATTTCAGGTTCACAGGTTTGCCTGCGAGCGACTTATGTGCTGTGGTTGGTGTCTGTGGAAAAGATGTCCCTATGTATGTTGTTCTGGCTGGTGATTGCTGTCTCTCTGGCTGCACTTCAACTGTAACGAGCATTTAACCTTGTTCCGATGCTACTCCAAAAGGGATTCTCAATGGTTCACTGGTTCTCAATTTTCCAATAACATTCCCCATAACTGCTTATGTGCACCTGTGCATGTTTTACAGTGTGTGGTTGTGCTTGTATTGCCTTGGGCCAAAGTGTACATTCATGGTGTATTTGAAGTATGTTTGGGTTGTATGCGAATGTAAAGTGAGAGCAAAAGAAACAATGTACGAGTGTGGGATTGTATTTGTAGCTTTACATTTGGTGCAGTTTCAGTGTGAATGAGTTCTACCCTCTGGTGTCTTTCTGTTTTGGGTCTCATCTGTTGGGGTTTTCCTTGCTAATACTGAGGTAAAAGCTACATTTTACCCTTCAGCATAACATACTTTGTAAACATAGTGGTATAAACATTTGGTGCATCCATCCTCCCTTTCACTAAAACGGTTCATACGATCTCATCAATAGCCAGCCTTCTGTCACTGCATGGAACCATTTACCATGTAACCTACAGTACACGTGTTGATTATTGCGTTTCCCTCCATGATTAGGAAACAATCACAGCTGACAATGTACTTCAAGACCCCACCCCTCAGATGCCATCCACCAACAGCAAAGAGGCGTTGGACAAGGAAAGGTAAGGCTCGTAATGTTTACATCCTGTAAATGATATACGCCGTGTCCCACTTCCATACTACATGGTACCTGTGTACAGTATTTACTGTGCTATACTAATAGTGTAGGCTACTGTTTATGAAGTTAATATATGAAAAATCAGCATACAAGAAATGATGAAATAGCTGTCAGATGTCAATCAAACTGCCACAAAGTCCAAATAAAGCTTCTCTGTTCCCTTTGCGCGTTGCATTTTCCGAGAATAGTGAGACTATTTACAGAAACACAATTTGAGTATACTATATTTTGTCACTTTTCCAGTGTAAACACACTAAGTACTTAAACCTTGCTTAGAATTGTTATGTAGTAGTGTTACAACTGATGACTATTTTATTGATTAAGCTGCCAATTTCTGAAAAAAAAACACACTTTTATTTTCCAACGCCCAATTCATAAACAGTCCAAATCCCAAAGGTATTCGATATATATGACAAAGAAAAACATCAAATCCTCGCATTTGTGAAGCTCAAACCAATAAATGTTTTAACAAATAATCGATTGTCGGGGCGGCCTCTAGCTCACCCAGTAAGAGCGTTCGCCCCATGTTGGCTGAGTCCTGCAGCGGCGCAGGTTTGAATCCGACCTGCTGCCCTTTGCTGCGTGTCGTCCCCCATCTCTCACCCCCTTTCATATCTATCCACTTTCAAATAAAGGGAAAAGCCCCAAAAAAAATCTTAAAATAAAATAAAAAAATATATATTAATAATCGATTGTCAAAGTTTCAGCTTCTGAATGCAGTATAGCTATAGTCAGCAGTGTCTAAGAAAGTAGTAAGGGTTTCTTTGCTGATAACTGTGTGTGCGTGTGTGTGTGTGTGTTAGGAGGCAGAAGTCAACAGAGTCGGCTGGCAGCGATGAGGAAGACGTGGACGAGCTCTCCCTCATCGACCACAAGGAGATTATGAGCAGGATAACACTAAAACAGGAAGTAAGACAACCGCTGATGCTGTGCACTGTTTTTAGAAATCTGCTGTGACACAAGCAGCACCAGCATATAAAGCCCATTTTATCTTGTTAGTCCAGCGCAGGCTAAAGGTCACTGTGAGTCACTCAGATGTAAAATCAGATCCTGAGATGCGCCACTGATAGCCATTGCTGCCCTCTGGAGTTTAGTATCTGAAATTGCAGAGCTGAAATTCACAAACCGCCCTCCTCCTACACCGCCTCCTCCTTTGTCCTGTGTGGTGCAGTCTGACAGACAGATGTATGAAAATACTCCACTCTGCAAGGTTAGGGGCAATGTGACAGCAATGATTTACAAAAGGACATAGGGAGGGGATCAGAAATGGGAGTAGGGAACATTCATATCCTGTGATGACATTTAGAGCTGTTACAGAAGATATATTGCAGTGGTGGGGCTTTTATCATATACAAGTCTGACTTTTTCTTCGTCATCAGAGGAGCTGGTGCAGGACGGGGGGGGGGGCAGAGAAAAAACAGGCAGAAAAAGGAAAGGTGCAAGCTTCATTTTGGACTAGACTGCATCAGCCCACATCAACTCTAACCACTCGTTTCCTCTCCTGCTTTGAATCTCATCCCCCTCTTTCTAACTCTCTCTGTCTTTCATTTTCTCCAATTTTTTGCGCCTCGCTTGCTCTCTTTCATTTTCCCAGAATGATGATGGCCCAGATGTTCGTGCTGGATCAGGAGATATTCTATTAGTCCACGCTACAGAAACAGATCGCAAAGGTACAGTACAGAACACATGAGGACTTATGCTCACCCCGTGCGTTTGTTATGGACAGCTGAGTATGTTACTGGGCTTCTGGGTCACTAGCACAGCTTTGATGCTTGCTTGACAGACTTGCAATCATTTTATACTCAAAGAAAGATTTGTTTTTATTTGTAAAGTGGGATTCTGTAGTTTGACTGATGTGTTATTACTTTTCTAATCTGCTCATCTGAGTAGCATTTAAAAGCCTCAGTCTCTCTCTGGTTCAGCTATTTGAGAAGTGTCAGTCTGGGGATGTATCCTTCACCTTTGATGATGTGTTTTCAGTTAATTGGGAGCTCTGGCTGCACTTCAACTGAAATATATGTTGCTTTTTTTCTTCTTCTGTTTTTGCTTGACAGATCTTGTTTTGTACTGTGAAGCCTTTCTAACTACGTATAGGACTTTTATAACCCCCGAGGACCTCATTAAGAAGCTACACTACAGATATCCTTTTCAAATCACTCAACATGTCACTCTGAGCTCAATCGCTATTTAGTTGGCAGAAGGCTGTTTTTAATCCTTATTTACCAAGAAAAGACTTGTTTGCTCTCACTCGGCTCTTTCAGTTACAAACATTTCTAGATGGAGACCTCCAGTGCAACTGTAATGCTCCACTGATAGATACTGAAGTCTAGATTACTACTGAAAATATTGGGGCTTTTTGTGATCGTGTGCCTTGCTTGATGGTACCTAAAGAGAGCAAGTACCATGAACTTTTCCCTCCTTTATTTTCCCTCATGATGTAAAAAGCTGGCTCTCCAGTAGCAAACTTCCATGTGTAATGTTTTGTCACTGTTGTTATCAGCTAGCTCACAGAGCAGCTAGCGTGACTCTTATTACTCCATAGAACTGACAGTGATTGCTATGTTACGATAATATTGTCGTTCTGAGACCTTTTTTTTTTTTTTTTTTTTTTTTTTAAAGGTTATTTTTTGGGCTTTTCCACCTTTTAAACCTCTGCGTTGAGGCTTAAACCTCTCAGTATATGTGCACCTGCTCTACCAACTGAGCTAATGCAGCCACGACGCTGAGACCATTGTCATCTAAAATAATGATAATGGCATAATAATGCAGGTACACCTTTTCAAAGAGCAATAAACTTTTATTTCTAAAGAATATTTAACACTGGAACTGGAAGACATTTTAAATATCCACAATAAATGAACAAAACAACCAAAAACAATAAATAAAATGGACTCTCAGTCTCTGTTAACAAAAAATGCACTGGGATAAAAACCAAACCCAATCAAAAACACAAAATAAAATGGAAATTTTTTTCCGGCCGCGATAATTTCCATTTAAAAATTATCGAGCTCATTTTTATTTATCATGCGATCGATTTATTGCATATTGCGACAGGCCTACATACAATAAAGCTGAAAGAGACCTACATTGCATAAAGGAAACAACAGTTGTTGTGCCATGACTGGGTTCCCTAAATTGGAGTCTTATTTTATACCCTAATATTGTATTTGAAAAAAAAGTCAATGCATTGTTTTGTTGTTTAAGCTTCACACATCTTGTCTCGTCGCCTGATGAAGCATCATATATGTGCGAGAGCTTTTTAGTTTAACGTGTAATTGTATTTTGTAATTCCACATGTAGCATCGTTTTCTTTGTCCTTGACCACAAAGCACATACACTAGGTTCTGCCACAGCCCGGACACCTTCAAGAAGCGAGTCAGCAAGAACACATTCTTTGTGCTGGTTCGTGTGGTGGATGAACTGTGGTGAGTAGCAAATCTGGGGAAGACCTTTTTTTAAGTGTGTGTGTGGTGCTCCTCCTCAGGGGAATATGTTTCCAAGTATATGGAGAAGAAACTTGGTCTCTCAGTGAATCAATGAATAAAAGCATGTGTATGTTTAGAAACATGGATATTGCTATTGTGTTAAATAGACCATCTGAAGAAAATTCAAATCATATTTCTGCTGGACAAATTAGGTTATTATATATGTTTCTGACTTATTGTGAAACATCTGATAGTATTACCTTTACTGGTTTATAAAAACAGTTCAAGTAAAACCATCTGAGGAGGGAACACACTCATACTAACTCGTAAGGATGGGTCACAAGTAGATATTGCTTCACTTTAAAGGATCATAAGCCAAGAAATGTTAGGAACCAGTATGCTCAGAGATGCGTGTTATTGACACCTGTAGGCAAACTGTATTGTGTAAACTCATGAATGATTGATTTGATGCTGGGATATAACGGTACCAGTAATTCTTCAGCCATATTACCCTACAGACAATGAATCGCAGCCTTACATAATGTTTATTTGAACTCACTCATCCTAAGAGCTTTACTTTATTGTTCTGCCTACAGCTATAAACAGGAAATATGTCCGTAGTTCTGCAAGAGCATCTGGAGAGCTGTCTCTTTTTGTTCCAAAACTCCCTTTTTTAATGTACTCGTTATGGTCATAACCGTGCACGTCTGACCATCAACAACCAATTTAATGACTTTCTTCCCTCCTTCTCTCCTCTGTTTACCCCATCCAAAATGTAATCATTCTCTTCCTCCGTCCTCCAGCTTGGTGGAGCTGACAGAGGACATCTTGAAACAGCTGATGGACCTGGTGTTCACGCTGGTGTGCAATGGCGAGCTCAGCCTCGCCCGCGTGCTCCGCAAGAACATCCTGGATAAGGTGGAGCAGAGGAAGCTGCTGCGCTACACTAACTCCCTCAAGCCGCTCGCTGCCCGAGGGGTCTCTGCAAGGTACTGTGGGGGGTCAAGGGTCGGCTTTTTCCGAGACTGGTATGGCATGCGGGGATAGTAAGTGTAATGTAACGCTTCATTTAAGCCATTTCTGGCTCAGCACCTTTGAGGCGAACGGACAGTGTTTTGTTTATCACCTGCTGGAACGGCCTTCATACACCATAAGATCTTACAATGGCTCCTCTCAAATGTTTGATAATGTTTCATTAAATCCAATATTTTAAACAGCTATTCTCTAGTACACCATGCTTTATTCCCCTAACTGTGGCATTTGATTCTAGTGAGGTTTAAACTCTTGGGTTAATTTTTTTATTTTACAAAATGACCAGACTTCCTGTGAAACCATTTAGCTGCACCACAAGGAATTGCCATGGTAGACTGTAGAGTTGAAGACATCACCTAATAGATGCGTGTGTCCTAACAGGCCTGGAACTCTCCATGACTTCCGCAGTCATGAGATCGCCGATCAGCTCACTCTTCTTGATGCTGAGCTCTTCTATAAAATTGAGGTACAGTGGCTTCATCGTGTCAGTCCTCCCAGTATGTTGACATTGATTGTGTTTTGAGAGCTCTATACTAACTATAACTCTGTCCCGCTCTCCTTCAGATTCCCGAGGTGCTGCTCTGGGCCAAGGAGCAGAATGAGGAGAAGAGTCCGAACCTGACTCAGTTCACAGAGCACTTTAACAACATGAGCTATTGGTGAGACCGAAAACCACAAACGTCATGCCGTCACATCTCGCTCTCTGTCATTGGCATTCGTGGCTTCCTTCTTATACCATCTTCTTGTCACCACACCGTTTATCTCTCTTCTGCCTGTAGGGTCCGTTCTTTGATAATTCAGCAGGAGAAAGCCCAAGACCGAGAGAAGCTGCTTCTCAAGTTCATTAAGATAATGAAGGTTAGTCACATAACACTTAGTCTATATCCAAGACGTTCCACTTCCGGAATTGCTCCAGTGCTGCCGGAAATTCTGCCGGATGACTCTCTTTTCGGCCGGATGTCCCGTTACCTTCCGCTTTCTTTGTGTTGTAATTTTAAACTCCGGTCGATTTATGAGGACTATGGTTAACTGCTCCTCAGATCTCTGCAGGGTAAATCCAGACAGCTAGCTAGACTATCTGTCCAATCTGAGTTTTCTGTTGCACGACTAAAACTATCTTTGAACGTACAAGTTCCTTCCCGGTGCTATTTTGCAGCAGCACCGTGGCTCTGTCTCGGCAATCGTGATTGGTTTAAAGAAATGCCAATAAACCAGAGCACGTTTCTCTCCCATCCCGGAATGCTGTGTGGACTTCCTCCGCAGTGCTGTGGAGGAAGGTCTGGCAATGTGACACGAGCATAATACTTAAATATCTGAATTGTCATGTTGATTTCCTTGTTGTTTAACATTTATACAAATCTCTTACCACAGCACTTAAGAAAGTTGAATAATTTCAACTCCTACCTGGCAATACTGTCTGCCCTGGACTCTGCCCCCATCAGGAGATTGGAGTGGCAGAAACAGACGTCAGAGGTAAGAGGATCGTAAGGTTACAACGTTAAGTATCAGCACGTAAAAAAAGAGAGAAGCCCAACGATAGTGTCGTCTCTGAATCTACACACCTACTCTCAGTAATTACAGAGCAGTATCATGATTGTTTTTATCACTATTTTCTCACATCCCACCGTGTTCTTTTCCCAGGGATTGGAGGAATATTGCACGTTGATTGACAGCTCCTCCTCCTTCAGAGCATACAGAGCTGCTCTGGCCGAGGTGGAGCCTCCGTGCATCCCGTACCTGTAAGTGAACGAATGTTTTGAGCTCGTACAAATGTTTTATCTGACAGCCACAACTTGACATGACTCCTCCCTCTCCCAGGGGTCTCATTCTGCAGGACCTGACCTTCGTGCACCTGGGTAACCCTGACCTCATTGACGGGAAGGTCAATTTCTCCAAACGCTGGCAGCAGTTCAACATTCTAGACAGCATGCGGCGCTTTCAGCAAGTGTAAGTCCACTGGGAAACATGCAGGGTGCGATTTGCCCGGGGGGGGGGAGATGGGTGTGATTTTCCCCTTTCTGGTCTATACATCCCAGCCTCTGCTGAATTATTTTAATCCCAGGTGGGGACAAAATGTATCTCGCCCCTCAAAGTGATCAATGCTGCTTCACCAATAGACCATTATATATACCTAAAATAGATGTATTTTAAACTAAGTAAAGCGCTGTAACGTGTCTATAGTGTGTTAGAACGATAAAATCCGAGCGGCAGTTGCTAGTTGTGTTTAGCAGCAACAGAGCTCCGTGACAGTTGGTAGATGTGTTTAGCCGCCAACAGGTGACTGTGAGCCGGCTACAGGCACCGCCCGACGACGGTCCTTTTTAGGGGCCATGGTAGTTTAGCCAAGAAAAGTGAGCGTGATGCGGCGGCAGTTTAAGTTTAGGCACCAAAACGACTAGTTAAGTTTAGGAAAAAGATTGTGGTTTGGCTTAAAACACTCCCGAGGAACGGACACGCGTTTCCTGGGTGAAAGTATTTTGTTTTTGTGCTTGAAAGCTCTGCGTTTTATGTTGAAACCACATTGTGCTATTTCATTTTGATTTCATTTTCCATGAAGTTCATAAATAAGTGTTTTGGCATTCCTGGCCGAGTGGCGCTATCCATTGGATGGGTGGTGACGGCACAGTGGATATGACACATGCCTTTGGTGTGGGAGACCTGGGTCAGCTAAATGACATGTAATGTAGTGGAAGGATATATCGATTTAATTCTTGCACGTTTTGTTTTGTGCGTGATCAAACCCCCCTTTTCTTTTTTTCCACAAATCGCACCCTGGATATATGTACAGTATGAAAAGATACACGTGATCTTGATTTATCATTAGAAAACTTTAACATTAATCAAAGTAATAGAATGTCATTTTGTTTGCCACTGGCAGGGAAATGCTTTGTTTTTCATTACATTTAAATATCATAAAGCATCGCTGACATCTCCACGTGGGCTGTTTGTTTTCTCACCAATAAACTCCTGCATTAATCAAAGCTCCACCTCTTTTCATATCAGGCATTACGAGCTGAAGCGCAACGAAGACATTGTCTGTTTCTTCAACGACTTCAGCGACCACCTGGCAGAGGAGGCCTTGTGGGAGCTGTCGCTGAAGATCAAGCCCAGGAACATCACCAGGCGCAAGACGGAACGCGAGGAGAAGACATAGGGCCCTGTGGGCCGCTGAGACTGACCTCCAACTGTGCTTCATGACACTAACTCCACTTTACTACAGACTGAGAGAAAGACGAATGGAAGCTAATAGAAACTCATTGTGGTGGGGGGGGGATGCAGAACAAACTACAGACAACTGAAGCGTGGCCAAGGTTTACAAAAGAGCTCGGCTGCTCTGGGAGATTATAATTGGGATAACTGTGGCTCCGGCGTTTAGACGCAGTGACAATGGGTGAAACAAGAGGAAGCCTGGTGCTAAGGAAGAGTGAAGAATCACACAGAGCGGACAGGGAGAACGCTACGGAAATAACCAAAGTCTGTTCCCTGGGCTCTCTGTTTTAGAGTGGAGCTGTTGGCGTGCGTGTGTGAGAGATTGAGTTGAATGGTCCATCGCTCTCCGAGTTGCTCCTTCCTCTTCCTTTGTATGTATGTGCCATTTTGTTGGTAATCTTCTGCAACCCTCTCCTTGACCCATGAGTTCCCCTCAAACAGAACCTCGAGAGCAGCCTGCCCTGAACTGTGACGTCGACACGCAGGCTGCAGACCCTGTTATGGGCTGGGGGCGCGACGGGATTTGAACTCGTAAGAGAGGATGACCATTAAAGACTGGAACCTATGCGTTTGTTTTGAAACATTTTGTGTAAGAATCATGTATGGTTATGAAATGTATTATATACTGCTCCTTTTTGTTCTTAAAAAGGATGTTTATGCTTATGAGAAGAGCTTAGCTTCTCCCAAGTGCCATACATACATGTGCACTAAAAAAAGCAAAAGCAAAAACACAAAAAGATAAATTACTAAAGATGCTGTGATCTATGTAAGTCATACTGAATCATTGTGTGCCGTGTTCAAGTGTAGAGAACCATCAGGCAATCACAATCACGTCCCAGTCATGTCAGTGTGTGAAAGTGTTTTGTGTGTGACTGAAGTCCTCAGTGACTTGTGTGTGTTTGTCATTCCAAAATGTGCTGTAGTAAATCATTTTGATTCCTTTTTTTGGGATAATGGTCAATGCCAACACATCACACTGTGCTCTCAAACTCCAATAAAACAAACAGCTCTGTTTCTATACACACTGCGTTGGTTTAGACCTTTCATTTTCGCTGTCAAAACTCAAGACTTTTCTATTTGTTTTACAGAATGGTCAGTGACAAATGGATTTCAGAAATATTAAGGCATGTATTCAACTTTAAATAATTAAAAGGAAGCACTCAATACCAATCTAGGTGTAACACTACTACACCACACAGTAATCTGGCCTAAATTGATTTAAATAAATTAAAACAAACCAGGATATAATATAATCTTAATTAAAGCTAGAGTAGGCAGTTTTTTTTTCTTCTTTGGCTTTAAAAATCCCATAACATTTCAGCATTTTGTAATTCAAGTGATCTGTGAGAACTTCTGCACTTCCTCTTGGCTCTGTTGTCAGGCTTTAGAAAAGCTAGTCCGTGGGGTGGCCTCTAGCTCACCCAGTAAGAGCGTTCACCCCATGTTGGCTGAGTCCTGCAGCGGCCCAGGTTCGAATCCAACCTGCGGCCCTTTGCTGTGTATCATCCCCCATCTCTCACCCCCCTTCATGTCTATCCACTGTCACTATAATAAAGGGAAAAGCCCCAAAAAAATTATCTTAAAAAAAAGAAACTACCGTCTCCTGTGACAGGAGGCATTGGCCAATCAAAGGTCATTTCAGAGAGAAGGCGCACGTGCACCTGCATTTGTAGAACAGCCATCTGCATAGCTGCTGAAGGCCTAAAATTCAAGGGTGGAAAATAATTGCTATTACAGCATTGGCACTGCCTACACTGCACTCAAGTAGTAAAAAAGTAAAACAGACTTATCAAAGAGTCTGAAAGAAAGACAATGAATTTCATTCAATTCATACTTCATGACAATGAATGTAAGAAAACACTTGGCAATATCAGCGAAGCGTTTCAGGGCTTAGGACAGAGAAGGGAGAGCTGCAGGACAAGGGCTGTATATTTGTCTTTTCCATAAAAACTGCCTACTCCAGCAACAAAAAAGCAGATATAAATACAAGGTCAAAGTGCAAAAGCATGACTGAAATTAAACATTTAAATAACACTTCCTACCGTAAACGATATTAGCCCCAATCTCAGTAACCAGTCATTTGACCGCAGTTAACACGGAAAAGTCAAACTATCATGGAAGACCGTTACATGTGAAAAGCATAATCTAGTAGCATACTGCTTATGCAACAATTATTACAGTGAATTATGAGGTTGCAGCACTGAATATTTGTAAAGTAGGATTGTGGATACTTTTCTTAAAAAAAAACACAAATAAAAACACTGAGGGGGAGACTGGCATCAGACGTGCTGACCCATCCCGCACAAATCAGTAGTAGCAATCCCAACGTGAAGCTTATATTCACAGTCTGGACACATCGGTCCACCCATGCATCCACACAGTCTCAGTGAGGCCGACAACTGGGCTCCAGCAGGACCCTCTTTCCTGCAGGATTAGTAGCTCCGTTCTGCAGGTCACCCTGCTCAGAAATGGCCCGTTTGAAGCCTCGCGCGTGGCTGTTAATGGACGTACGCCATTTGCAGATTTCACCGTTCAGTATGTCTTGGATGTGCTGTACGATGAGGTTGATGGCCACTGGTGAGAGATAGGATTTGTCAAGCATTCATGCTGGAGAAATTAGCAGAAAAGCTTCATAATTGGGGAAAAAAAAAAAAACACTTACCCATATTGTCAACCCCCCTTGGAATGATGACGTCTGCATACTTCTTTGTCTGAAAGAACCAAATGTCTTAAGGTATGTTGACAAAGGTTGGACACTGTAAAATAGGCACACAATCAGTGAAACCCATCATACTTACAGGCAAACAAAACTCTTCAAAAGCAGGCTTGACAAATGTTGTATACTGCGTAAGAATCTGCTCCAGGTCTCTCCCTCTGGTCATGTCTCGGAGAACTACAGGGAAATGAAGTCAAATTATTGATATGCTGTGACGACGTTTGAAATATTTTGTGTGAGGGAGACATCAATACCTCTGCGAGACAGTCTGACGTCTGAATCTGTGTCCACAAAAAGCTTCATGTGAAACATATCACGCACTTTCTGGGGGTAGAAGACCAGGATCCCCTCAAAGAGGACCACGTCTGCTGGGTAAACTGTGATCCTGTCTTCCAGCCTGGAAATAGACACACAGTGTTCGCACAGAGGCAATGTTGATGACAATTATTAGTTGAGGGAAAAACGGAAAGAACAAGATTTGTCATCAGGGCTAAATCAAAGTGGAATGCTTCCTTCCTACCTGGAATGTGTGACGAAGTCATACGTTGGCACTTCAACCACCTTTCCCTCCACAATGTCCTTTAAGGTTTTGTACATCAACTCGGTGTCAAATGCCTCTGCAAGAAACAGACACATTTTAAAATCCATGCAGTCAGTGCACGCTGCATGTAAACAATATACTGATATATATGTATAAGAGAGCCATAATGATCAGCCAATGCAGGCCAAACAAATCAGAAATGAATACACATACAGTGCATGCTTTAGAATAACTTCTTGAAGTGTTTTGGAAAATGTATTATCACACAGCTAAGCTCTAGCAAACTGTCCAGGAAGCCGAAGCCCCAGTGTTGAAGATTCTTTGCAGCAGCATGTGTGTTGGCAGAGTAGCATGTACTACTAGGTAGATGTTAGTGCAGTTATGTACAAGTATTTCTTGAATTCCCCGTCGTTGTTAAATATCTTTGTCACTGCAGTTTGACAACCACATTTGAAGATTACTTCCTCTAATTCCAGGCGTGACATTTTAATAAAGCATGTGTAATCCACACCGGAATAACCACTTAAGAAATTGACATGATTCAATGATAACAACATGCAAAACAAAACTAAATCTACAATAGGATTGGTTGGACATTACAGGTGCACTGGTATTGTTATAAGTCTTTAAACCCATAGAGGTGTGTGCTGTTGTGAAGAAACTGGACAGGAAAAAGACCACTCTGTAGCCTGGGGCCTACCTGGGTGATCAAAGTTGTATTGGCCCTTTAGTGCTTTCGCCTTTTGCTCTAGAGTCAGGACTCTGTAGAAGCTGTCCTGGCTTATAATCGCCACCTTCCTCTGGCGGTGGTCCACCTTGTTCTGGCCCAGGAGCTCCATGATCTTGGCGCAAACTGTTGACTGAGGCAGACAACTTATACTCAGCTACCGGTATTTATGACTTATCATAATGCTTTAGTTACTAGGTTAAACTATCAATGACAAGTTAAAATGCAGCTTGTGTTAATGTCCTGAGGATCTGTGACCTTATCAGCTGACTCGCGGTCTGGTATTGCGAGGGAATTGCCAAATTCTTTACAGCAGATAGTTAGCTGTGTGACGCTCTTTGGTGTAAAGGTCACACACAAGTGTTGGTAAAGATAGTAAATATTAGCAGGATAGACATTCAATGACTGTTCTAGTGTGTTAAAGAAATAATATTAAGAAAAAGCAGAGCACGGGGGGCGTGCCAGCTGGTTTGACAGTTTGATAAATGCTAATGTTGGCGCTGCTAGCAAATTAAACTAAACTAGCTAGCTAAGCTACTCGGGATGCTAATTTCCGTAGTCGGGAGATCATCTAGCTAAAAAAGGACCGACCTTGCCGCTGGCGGTTCCTCCGCTGACCCCTATTAGGAAAGGGTGATGTCGAGGCCTCTCTGCCTCGTCTAGGGCTCCGAGAGCATCCATCGCAGTACAACAGTTGACTGCAGAACTCTAGATAACTTGACTCGCCCGCTCTAGCTATGCTATCTGTGGCAATAACAAGCGCCGTTCTCGCGAGAACTAACAATCTCAGCCCAAGAGTCAACATGACATAAAATAAGATTAATAACTACAGATACACAATTGGAGCGAACTTTATTAAATATTTAGATAAAATAAAATACATTATCATTACATATATGCATTATCAGTAATTCACATGTACAATCTGTTTCTGAATATCAATCAAATTTTGTCACATGAAATCGTACGAGCTACAATTCGAGAAAATATGACAGATTACCTAATATGAATTTAGTATGAATAGTTTTAATACCTTTCATTTAAAATCAGTTAGCTGGAATTATAGTTCTATCCCCTGATATTAAAAGCTATCTCTTATTATTCTCATCATATTTTGTACTATTACTATTAATGAATATTATGTAAGGCAGACTGTTCTGGGTTGGTCGGGGAGGGATTGAAAATGTAAAAAATACAATCTCTGTACAAACAATAGCATTTGTCCTTGAAATATATATATCTATATCTATCTATCTATCTATCTATCTATCTATCTATCTATCTATCTATATATATATATATATATATATATATATAATCTATCTATCTATCTATCTATCTATCTATAATCTATCTATCTATCTATCTATAATCTATCTATCTATCTATCTATCTATCTATCTATCTATCTATATATATATATATATATATATATATATATATATATATAAATAAAAGGTTTACATAATAAACACCTACAAATACCAACAAAAAAAAAAAAAACCTATCTCGATCAGTTCCCTTTTTCCTTGCTCAGAATCCATGAAGACATGCAAAAAATTGTTTTGATAATGGAATTAAATATAAACATCTTACAATATACATGTACAGTATAAACACAGCATTATTGTTTTTCTGGGTCATTGGCGGTTTTCTCTGTGTCTTCACCATGTGGTGACTTGTCTTTGATAGATTCATCCACCACAATCTCCAAAGCGGCACTTCCTTCAATCCTCCTTACAGTCTCTCCTTTGGCAGCAAGGATTTCCTCAATATTTCTAAAGGGTAAAGCAACACAGCACATGAGTCATTCAGAAATATACTGTACACACAGTTATTGGTAAATCTTTAGCCACCAATTTTCTGTAGTGCATTCTGAACAGTGCGTGCTCCTTAGACATGTTGCACAGGTGTTGTTTGTCCACCTAAACAGTATTTTCCCTAGAAACTTACACCCTTTGCCCAAACCAAAACTAGGGATCTGGCTCACCTTATACCTCCCAATAAAGTGCATGTCCCACTTTACTTCTCATCTGACTCAACTTGAATATTCTTTTAAAAGAGATGTTGCTGCTATGTTAAACACTTGCTATATATGTCAGCCAATAATAATTAACAATACATTGTAGACCAGAAATTCCAATATCCATCCATCCATCTTTGTCCGCTTATCCGGGGTCGGGTCGCGGGGGGAGCAGCTCCGATATGTTTGAGGTCATTTACAAACACTCGCTATAACAGAATTTGTCCACCAGAGTGCACTGACACGTTTATTTTCCAACTGTCACTCTCAGTACATATTTGGTAACAATGCTTCATTAACCAAGTTTAAGGGATGCGTATCAAACATTTTCACATTATTATGCATAAAAAAACATCATCAGGGTCAACTCTCAAATATTGATATCACCAAAATACTGCTTGACTAGGGGGTATTAAAGTCTGAGACTGTGGGCCTCTAGCTCAGACAATGCTTGAAAAAAGGGGGCCCTCTTAACCACCCATAGTTTACTTGCTTAGTGCGCTCAATTCCTTGATGCCTATTAGATCATGATTATATTATTCGATCCCATTGACACTCAACGATTGAGCCAAGATAGCCAAACCAAATCACACACATTTAGGCTATTCTACGTGATCTTCGTTCTTTTGATAACTAATGTAATAACATTTGTAACAGTCCCCCCTGGGGAGGTCCGCATCCCACTTTCAAAACCTCTGTGCTAGATGGTTGGATCCATTAAATTGCATGAGTTAGCATAAAAAAAAGGAACATGTGCAACCAAATTACTTTGAATGGTTATGTTTTGAATGCTGTTATGAATCAATCAACGTTCAGAAAGTCCAAAGCACCACCAACCTCTTCCCTTCCAGGTCAGAAAACCAGCTGAGGTTATCAGCGATGATATGGTGATTCTTACATCCTGGACATGTCACAATCACAACACCTTTGTGATAAGCCAGCTTGGATATCTTCTGCGTGGACCTGGTAGAGCAAACCTGCAAAAATGATACAGCCTGCATGTCAGGTATTTGACTAGACACATATCACAACAAAGGAAAAATAGACCGACACCAACACAACGTTTTTGGAATTTCAAGATGAAATCATTTAAACATTTGATTAAATAAACAGCAGAAAAAGAAGAAAACCAACACTGGTATTGGCACCTTGCATGTGTAAACGAGTCGATAATGTTTGGACTGGATCTGTCCAATAGCGTCACTTCTGATACTCTGTGAAGTTGAGAACTCTCTATAACTGCTAAGATGAGCTTCACATCTGTCAGCAGGTAACAAAGTATGAGAACCACGCTGGTCCTGTGAGGAGAGAAGCCCCGACGTGGCTGTGGTCGTCGGTGGTCCTGGACGACGACAGCGGAGCACAACACAGAGTCCAGACGGTGCTGAACGACTGCGAGAACAGCGAAACAACTGGCCGACCGCCAGCATCGTCCTCAAAGAATCGGATGGACGTAAAATATCAAAACATTTCTGTTAAAACCAACACGACAGGTGAGGTTTTTAAGGACATACACGCATGGATGTATACGTTACTAGCGATTTCATCAACATGTTGTTTGTCGCTGACTGGTGACGTCACACATGTTCTTTTCAAAATAAACTTTATTGACAAATTGTTCTTAAAACAAGTGAGAGGGTGGTGTTATTGCATGTTGTTTGGATATAACTAATATCAGTAGTTAACTCTATTTAGAGTTAATGTCGTTCTGCGAATATATTTACTTAGAGGTTTTTTAGTTGTGAAAAGTAACTAAGGACATTTACTCAAGTACTGTAATTAAGTTTACATTAGAGGGATACTCTTTAGTATTTCCATTGTATACTATTTTGGAGCTGAACCAGAAACTGGGCATTTGCCAGGCACAATCATAAAAGAAACAAAATTCATCACCATATTCTTGAAAATTTAGTTTGGCCATCTACAAATATATGACTCTGTTTTGTGGTGTGTTATTATGAATTTCTGAATCACAGTCAACCGATTTGTGTCCAATGGTGAAATAGGCTACTTCGGTAATGGACATCGTAATTGCAGTCTCTCTTATCAGTAGTCCTCAGTGATGCAACACAGAGTACAGTGAATGCCAATATCAGTGGTAGAATACATTCCAGGTCAACCACATAGTTAATGGACTTCTTCTGGAGATGATACAAAGGCAAGAAGATGAAACAGTACAGCTAATCATGTATCAATATCAGCTAAGAAGACAACATTGAAATGATGTTCAAATGAGGTATAAAAAAGACGTCTGGGACTGTATCCTGTATTCATATTTTTATTGTACTGAGTTGTGCAGAGACAGTTATCATCACCTCGTTGTCTGCTAATGCTTTAGAGGCAGAAGAAGAACATACATTTATAACAAAACAACTTCCATTGTCCTAACTGGCTAAGGCCAAGGCTGCTGCAGGAGTGCACAACTGAATTGAAAGTCAGCGCAAATGACAAATTTAGTGAGCTGGTGGTGACTAAGGGGTGTGTTGCTTAATCTTGCTCAAAGGGCTGGACTGAGCTTGTTTAGGGGGAACTGCTGTCAGTCTGAAACTGGAAGCATCCCATGCTGACACACTGCCTCTGAGTCCATGTGCAGGGGTTGTGTTACTGATTGAAAATGTATCCTTACATCCTGAACAAAAAAGCATGTCAATATGAGGCTAACATGTATTACTTAAGGACAGAATAAATATATTTTTTGTTAAACAAGAAAAGATGAGACTAACAAATGACAAGAGGTGGGGTATACCTTAAAACACATGATCCAAATGCTGTTTAGTATCACACTACATGCTAATCTATACATGATATTCTGCACAATTCATTTTTACAGGAAGCATTCTTACTTTATTTATAAGACCTAACTTTAAGACAACTATTCTTTGATAGGAACAGTCCTCCCTGAATGTTTGACCAAAGGCTTTTAGAAATGCCATGTTCAGAAGTTGGTATATCATGTTTGACATGAAGTTTGCCGCAATACTTGGTTATGAGAATGATAACATTTTGAAATATTTTATTCTTTTAGTTAAAGTTTGGCCATATTTCACTTTATTCCATACCTTGTGTGGATTTTGACTAACACATTTTTCTCAATTCCCTCCATAGTTATTACAGATTATGATCTAGTCTAGAGTGGTAATGTCAGACACTTTAAGTTGGTTTGCGCAGTGAAATAACGCATGTTCCACAGATTAAAAAATTAAAAACAATTAATTGTTTTTTTTCTTATATTCTGGTTTAAAACATTGTAAACCTTACACGCCATGCTTTGGAAATACTGTAGTTATGTGCATGCCAATATAGAAAATTCAATTTGATTAACAGTAGAGGACAAAGTCAATACAATGCCGCTCAAACAGTCTTGAAAATATACTTTGTATGAACCGTAGTGCAGCAGTTTATGGAATTGCAATATAACTATTCATCTGGTGTAACGGTATTGCACAAAACTGAGCTGCAACGTTGAATAAAAAAATAAAACAACCACCACATCACAGCAAGAGGGGGTTAAAAGGGGTTAAAAAAAAACGCTGAAAAAACGGTTTAGTATTATTAATTTGACATATGTGAACATTTTGTTTGCCCATAACAATTAAGCAATTATACAATATATGTCCAATTTAGATTGCTTAAAATTATTAGAGATTTTTAAAATACGACATTTTCGCCGTGCTTTTATTTTGAAGGCGGCTCTGTACTTCCGCCAGTCTCGTGTAGCAGCACTCAGAGACTGAGAGCCGACAAATCCATTCGGCTCAGTGTGGTTTTCTTCTTCGTCACCGTCTTTCGGGGCTCCGGCCCGGTGTCCGACCAGCCACAGCTGCTGAGAAACGTTTGAGAAATGTGTCACCCGTGTGCGGTGGAGGCGAGAGACACCATCTTTAATACAACAGGTGGGCCATTTCTGATTTTCTAACGTGTTTAACTAGCTAAAGTAGCGGTGTGGTTCAGAGTGGTTTAACTGCCGCAGCGTGCTAACTGGGCATTGGCATCGTTTCCCGTCGCTAGTCGGCTGACTGTAGTGGTGAAGCCCACCTACTGAAAGCTCGCTCTCTGGGATAGACTAAACAACATTTTATTCAATCAGACTGCATTACAATCACACTCCTAATCACATGATAAAATATCCTCAAACATATCAGTAACGTTTCGTCCACTGTTGAAGGCCAGTAACGTTATTCTGGTAACGTTAACGTTATATGACACAAACAGTATTACCGATAAAAGACTAGGATAGTAAACAGTAGATTAAAACGAAGAATTTTGATATAAAACTCAATAAAACACAAATCGTTGTTGTTTTATCTGTATATTTCCTTTGTGAATATTGTTGAGTTTATAGTGAATTAATCTTGCCTCACCGTTTTCACAATGACACGAATATTGCAGTGATATAGCTAAGGTCTCTGTAATATGCATGTAGGAGCTTATGTGATTGGTGTGATATTTGTATTATGTGCGTGTAATTACAGCATTATTGCAGTCTTTTCTGGTAAATGCTGCTAAAGTCCCATCAGTTAAATACATCATAAGCATATGCTTTTGCAAAGTGCTTTTGAATGGCCCTTATCTTAGATGTGTATTGCGAGCATGTGTGTATGAATATGACATCACCAGTGATGTCATGAAAAGGAAAGTAGCTTTTTGTGAGCCAGAACCACTAAGACCTGGGCAAGACTGAAACCAGTGCCCTGTCTGCTGCAACTCATGTTACAAGTCTACCATCGCCAGGGTTGGGCAGATGGGTTGGGATCAGAAGCTGTGGTAACTCAGTTTTCACAGCTTTTGTTTTCGAGGAACATGAAATATCTCCTGTTTTGGAAGGATATGTGGGTCTGTGATTGCCAAGAACGTGATCCTGAATTTATTTCAGATCACATCACCCGAGTCAAATAAATAATCCAGTTCAAAGTTCTCCCCATCACCTACCAAGCCCTCCACAACCTCCCTCCCCCCCTCCTTCCTCACTGACCTCCTGCACCGACATACTCCTTACCTGAACCTCAGATCCACTGACACTAACGTCCTCCCTAGTCTACCGCTTAGCTTTGTTGATTAAACAATATCAATTTTATTTATACTACAAAATGTCATAATATAGTCAAAATGCCAATAACAATGTCTTTAATCCCAATATGACATCTTCAAATGTCTTGTTTTGTCTAGCTAACGGTCATAACATATTCAATATTCAATGTACAATCAATGATATAAAACAGAGAAAAACACCCTCTCATTGTAGGAGCTGGAATTAGGAAGTGTTTGTAAATTCAGTTGAAAAAGGACTCAAATGTTTGGGATGTTCTTTTAAACTAAAGATATCAGTGACTGTGTGTCACTGTGTGTTTACTCAAACTGGATGCTAGGCTGAAGCTCTTCAAAAACGTTTATTTCAAGACATGCTGCACAAATCTCTGTTACAGACGTGATGGAAATTGTCTTTGATCGTGTTGTAATGGAAATGCATTTGACTAAACCGATGTAATCAGGTTTAAACTTCTTTTGTTTTTGATTATGCCGATTCCCGCAACCTTTTTTCTGAGTTAAACCTAACTGATTGCAAATGCTAACAGACGCTATATGCTAAGGCATCTCCCACCTGGATGTTGTCAGACGGTTCTCCCCTCTGGCTGGTAAACCCTTTGTCTTTAAAAACAAAGGCATGCAAAACACCGACTGAAAGACACAACCCTGACCAGAGGGGGAGGGCCAAGCCAAGGTATAAAGAGAGAGAACAGTTTCCCATCAGTGTGCATAACACAAACCAACCTTTGTCTTGTGCACTATGCTCTGAGCATTACAAGTTTGACAATACTGTAAGAGATTTTTGTCTCGTTCCTCATTGTCAGAGTGGGATTATTAAATTGCCACAACAGTTTACTGTTACTTACCCTAGAGACAGGCTATTATCTATAGCCTAGTTTGAATTAGGGAACATGCCTACTGCTTTAAGTTTCCTTGCTATCTGTGTTTGGCAACAGGAAGCCGTGAAAGTTAGCACATTTTTGTTTTGTTCTAGCCTAAACATATCAAATGTAGGCTACTGTTCTTGTTTTAAAATGTGTAATTAATCTGTTGCAATATAGTGGAATGGTAATTGCATTGGTGTCAAAGATTGCCTGTTGTTTCAAATACCACATGAATGTTTACGATTAGAGGTGTTTTGGCAGCTGTAGGGAAAATAGCTGCTCGAAAAAGGACATAAATGTATGATCAAAATAGTTGCTGATTAATTTGGTATTAATCGACTAATCATTGAATGGCCAGGCTCTCTGTTGCTAGGACTTAAGATCATTTGGATGTATTTTAACCCTTGGATGGAAATCTGTTGCAGGGAGAATATTGAGAGATGCACCAAACACAAAAAGTGCATATCAATCTAATGGAATGTAATAAAAATTCAAGCCAACAATCGATGGTAATGCTGGCATTCATCCATCTTTCCATCCATCCAGCTATGTTCTAAACCCATTAGGGTTCTTCTTCTTTAAGGATTGCAAGGGGGCTGGGGCCTATCCCAGCATTGATGGCGTGAGGGGCGGTGTACATCCTGGACACACACACACACAAACAAGACAAAGTGTTATGCCTGAAAAGAAGTAGTTTGTACAACATGTTGTCTGACTCAAAATTTTGAGCATTCTGATACATTTTTTATGCACTAATTTATAGTGGAACATCTTTATTTATGTGAAGGAAAACTCAAAATTCAGGAGACAGGAGACAATAATAATAATAATAATAATAATAATAATAATAATAATACGTTTAATTTGAAGAGCACTTTTCATTGACAGATCAATCCCAAAGTGCTAGTACTTGACCCCAAAGTGAACGCTTCGTACCGTACTTTGGCGTGTTGCGTACTCCACACACACTGCAGCATTCAGGTCCAGTCAAAACAATGCAGCTTAGCTGGCTTAACAGCACCAGTCGCATACATGTGTAAAATATAGCAGCTGTGTATGAGAATGGAGTTGACTGCTGGAAGTCAAAGACATTTGGGCACTGGTGGCTTTCCTTTGGCGCTGGCGTAAACCTCTTTGGGGGGGGTGGGGGTGCTAAAAATTCCTTTATGCAGGGAAATCTGGTCATTAATTTTGCAGATATTTGGTCGTAAACCAAAGTATTGGACACATTCAATTTTGTCAATGAAGTTTGCCATTTTTCTGTTATTTTTAAATTCAGTTAGTCAATGTTGGTCTCAGGTTTACTTTATCTTTATTTTGTTTTCAGAGGGAGATACAGTAAACTGCAAAGAGACATCTTTATTAGGAAAATGATTCTTTCTCTATTTTTCTGTTTGACTGTTGCTTGAGTTGAAAGACACTAGCGTCCTTGAGGGAAATTCTAGTTTGCTTTGTAAAATATTGGCGCTCACAGCGGCCAAGTTCACCTGTTCACCTCTGTCAGCCCATGTGTCAGGGGCCTCATCGGCAAAGACTGGCTACACAAAAGAATCTCTGTTCAGGGAACGGTTTCAGGAGAAATGTACCGGCGTATGGCTACAAACAGGAAGCCAAGGGCAGAGTCGCTGTATAATACAGTAATACAGTCCTTTCTATTTATTTCCACAAAGCAAGAAGTCCTTGCTTGAAATCCTGGAGGAGTGCTTTGAGAAAGACGGGCAGTGTGATGCATAGGCAAGATAAGCTGCTCGCAGACTGTTTATTGTCCTGTTCCAGGATATTATGAAACAAATCTGGGATGTTCTTTTAAACTAAAGATATCAGTGACTGTGTGTCACTGTGTGTTTACTCAAACTGTATGCTAGGGTGAAGCTCTTCAAAAACTTTTATTTCAAGACATGCTACACAAATCTTTGTTACAGTTTACTTGGCCCCATCAGAGACAGGCCATTATCTATAGCCTAGTTTGAATTAGGGAACATGCCTACTGCTTAAAGTTTATCTGCTATCTGTGTTTGGCAACTGCTATCTGTGTTATTAATATTTTGCCATACAGTGGAATAGAAATTGCATTGGGGTCAAAGATCGCCTGTTGTTGTTTGTAATACCATGTGACTGGTCACAATTAGAGGTGTTTTGGCAGCTGTCGGGGTCACTGTGTGCACTGTAATTTAAGCAGCGGTTAAAGTAAGCAGCAACCTAACCGAAGAGGCCCACAGCGACTGTACTGCCATTCTGGTTTGAACTGGATGAAACAAGGCTTTTTTTGTGACCAGTTGATTTGCCATCCCCTTTCATTTTTTCCCTGTAAATAAGGGGTGTTGAGCAGACAGGGAGATACAATTTCGGATAGGTTTTTTTTTTTTTTTTTTTTTTTTTTTTTAAATCAACTCCTCCCAGCTTTGTATTATAATAGGAAGCAGAAGTGATACGAGCATGGTATTTGGATATTCTCTAAGAAAACAGATTAGTCTAGGGTTAACTCTTTAAAACAACTTGAATATGAGAAAAAAAACTGCTTAGATTGCTGTATTTCTTGCATTACTCACACATTTACTGTGTGAGGAAGTAGTCTAGTTGTGGTTTGACACTACTCAAGTGTAAATGGACGCCTGCGAGTCTTTTGGTTTTGGGGTTTCTTTCTTACGTGGTCTGCAGCCCAATCTCAGTGCTTCCATTTTGCTGGGTCTTCCAGTCAAAGTTTAAGTTGTTGTTCCGTATCCCCTCCACTCATTCTGATAATTTTATTCTGTGTGCTTTAAAAGTGAAGACGGAAATTAGAAATAGTCATTCGTGTTTGAATTATTTGAAACGTTTGACACCGAGCTTCTAAAGATTACATTTATAACTATTATCCTAAAAGAAGACACGGTTACAACTTGATCGCGCCGTGAACATGTTTGTGCAGCGACATCGCTGCACATCAGGAGCTAGATGAAAAAACAGGGACTTGTGGGAACATGTGTGATGTGTCAGGATCTGTGGTCCTTAATACTTCCAGCTTCCTCTGCAGTCTCTGAACCGCAGTGTGCTGTCGGCACATGCAGGATGTCCAGCATACCGCTGATGCACAGTAGAGTCTACAGCAAATATAATGACAGCCACTCTTTGTGTGCAGTGTGGTAACCTCCAAACTTAGCCCTAAACATGCTGACTGGGCTGCATGTATGATGGAATGAAGTTTTAACATTAGGTTAGCTTTTTAGCAACAGTTTGCCTTATTTGCAGTGGTTTCTCAAAAGCATCATATGACTTACAATTACATTGCAGGATAGGGTCCTTTCTGTCACAGAAAGAGTTCTATTTCAGTCTTTAGACCAGAATAAAATCTGTTCAGAGTCCATTCAGCTTGACAGATATCACACATAGCTAATCAACAATTCCAGATACATATGTGCATCTCAGATGACATTTTCACTCACTATGACCACTACTTTGTCATTACAACGCATTGTACAAGTATCCAAAATGTATATGTTAAGATGTACCCCAACACATTAAGGTTTTCAAAAAATATAGTTCATTAAGTTCTACACTTGACATGTCACTAACTAATTCCCTGTTTTCTCTGTCTTTTCAGATAAACCATCATGATTCCCATCACAGAGCTCCGGTACTTTGCTGACTCCCAGCCAGCGTTCCGTATCCTGAAGCCATGGTGGGATGTTTTCACCGACTACATCTCGATCGTCATGCTGATGATTGCGGTGTTCGGTGGTACACTACAGGTTACGCAGGACAAGATGATCTGCCTGCCTTGCAAGTGGGTGATCAACAAGTCCTGCGAGACCATGCCCGTCCCAAACGTGAGCTCCGCCTATCCACCGGAGCCCAAAGGCATTCAGTATGACCTCGACCGTCATCAGTATAACTATGTCGATGCTGTCTGCTACGAGAACAAACTACACTGGTTTGCAAAATATTTCCCCTATCTGGTGCTACTCCACACCCTCATTTTCCTGGCCTGCAGCAACTTCTGGTTCAAGTTCCCCCGCACAAGCTCTAAACTGGAACACTTTGTCTCCATCCTCCTCAAGTGCTTTGACTCCCCGTGGACAACGAGGGCTTTGTCTGAGACCGTGGTGGAGGAGAGCGACAACAAGCCTCTGGGGAAAATGAACGGTTCCATGGATAAGAAGGCTTCCAGTGTGAGCGAGGATGTTGAGGCTAGCGTGCCCATGCTCCAACGAACAGCAAAGTCCAGAATTGAACAAGGAATTGTAGATCGCTCTGAAACTGGGGTTTTAGATAAAAAGGAGGGGGAGCAGGCCAAGGCTCTTTTTGAGAAGGTGAAGAAGTTCAGGATCCATGTAGAGGAGGGTGATATAGTGTACCGTCTTTATATACGTCAGACCATCATCAAAGTAATCAAGTTTATACTGATAATTAGCTACACAGCCTACTATGTACGCTACATCAGGTTCAGTGTAGTGTGCTCTGTAAACATTCAGAAATTAACAGGCTACAGCATGTTCTATTGTGCTCACCCGTTGGCAACTCTTTTCAAGATTTTGGCCTGTTTCTACATCAGCTTGGTGGGGGTTTATGGCCTTATCTGCATGTACACTCTTTGTTGGATGCTCAGCCGCTCCCTCAAACGATACTCCTTTGAATCAATCCGCGAGGAAAGCAGCTACAGCGACATCCCTGACTTGAAGAACGACTTTGCCTTCATGCTACACATGATAGATCAGTATGACCCTCTGTACTCCAAGCGCTTTGCAGTATTTCTTTCAGAGGTGAGCGAGAACAAGCTCAGGCAGCTGAACCTGAACAATGAGTGGACGTTGGAGAAGCTGAGGCAGCGCATCACCAAAAACTCCCAGGAAAAGCTGGAGCTGCATCTGTTCATGCTCAGTGGGATCCCAGACACAGTATTTGATCTGGTCGAGCTGGAAGTGCTCAAGCTGGAGCTCATCCCGGATGTGACTATCCCTCCGATCATCGCCCAGCTCTCTAACCTGAGGGAGATGTGGCTCTATCACACACCAGCTAAAATTGAGGCTCCAGCTCTTGCTTTCCTGAGAGAGAACCTAAAGTCTCTTCACATCAAGTTCACAGACATCAAGGAGATTCCACTGTGGATCTACAGCCTGAAGAACCTCAGTGAGCTGCACCTGACCGGGAACCTGAGTGCTGAGAACAATCGATACATTGTCATCGACGGCCTTCGGGAGCTCAGAAGGCTCAAAGTTCTTCGTCTGAAAAGCAATCTGACCAAGTTGCCGCAGGTGGTGACGGATGTGGGCGTGCACCTCCAGAAGCTCTCCATCAATAACGAGGGCACCAAGCTGATGGTGCTCAACAGCCTGAAGAAAATGGTCAACCTGACGGAGCTTGAGCTCGTTCGCTGCGACCTGGAACGCATTCCACACTCCATCTTTAGTTTGCACAACCTGGCGGAGATTGACTTGAAGGACAACAATCTGAAGACAATTGAGGAGATCATCAGCTTCCAGCATCTGCACCGGCTCGTGTGCCTAAAGCTGTGGTACAACCAGATCGCCTACATCCCCATTCAGATCGGAACACTTACCAACATGGAGAGGCTGTATTTGAACAGGAACAAGATCGAGAAAATCCCCAGCCAGCTTTTCTTCTGTCGCAAGCTGCGCTTCTTAGACCTGAGTCACAACAATCTGACCAGCATCCATGCTGACGTAGGCTTCCTCCAGAACCTGCAGTACTTCGCCGTGACAGCAAACCGGGTGAGAGGCAAAAACTCCCTTATATTTGTCCAGTCCTTGTTTTCATTTTAGTGAAAGCCTATTCACATGTCCTATGTTCTTAGAAAGGTAATCTGTCTTCACCCATCTATCTTACTGTCATCTGTGAATAAGATTAGCTCAAAGTCCAGTCAAGGTATTTACAAAGGTCAACGCTAATAGATCTTATAGACAGGTTGGGAATTATGGCTTTAAAGATAACCACATGACATGACTGAGGCTGTGGCAGTTATGCAGTTGTGTTTTATCAACTAATACTTTGCATATTTTCTAGTTTTAAAGGTGTCATTGAAAGTTTGTGTAGAATTCGAGTGGAAAAAGGTTGAAAACACTGAAATAATCTTGGTCTGTTTATCCGCCCTCCACTGAATGGCTAAAAGAAGACGTGATTCAGTGGCATGTTGTAAACACAGTTGTAAATATCACACATGTTCGATAAAAGGCCTCCTGTCTGGAATAAAGCGCAGGCTTTCACTGCCAAGTCAATTTTCTTTTATTCTTTTGGGTTAGTGAATAGAAACTATTAGCGATTTCAAAGCTTCGTTACTTTTAAGATATAATTCCACATTTTTTCTCTGAGACCACATTATGATTCTTTGAGCACGATGTACTCCTTGGCCCTTTTTTTACAATGTAATCCGGTTTCTCTGATAAAATGGTTGATAAAAATGTTCCCGTAGACTTCCTGAGAAGTAAACAATTACTTTTCAAGTAAACCCTCACAAATGGGCTTTATTTAGGATGTTGTTTATTTCAGTTGCAAGGATAATACACTTCAATATTTTGAGGGTTGTACCAAATCCTGCAATTACAGTCATGGCTGGGTTAGTCCATTTGGCTTCGGGGGAAGTGGATCATTTCAGTCTTAACAAAATGCTGTTTATTTGATTCACAATGTAAGAATTTCATTTTGTTCACTGTGACAAATTCTCCTGAAAACACTGTTTTTCACTCAGGATCATGTGTTTTCACTAAAGGCTACTATTACTGCCGCTTAACTGTTTGCTTGTGTGGTTGCACGCTGAAAATAGGTTCCAGCGGGTTTGTGTGCAGCCGAAAATAGCTCCATTAAATGGGACCCCTCTGGTGTTTCTTGTGTTTTTAAGGCCGTTATTGCCTAAATCCTCTTTACACTGTTGGCACATGATCAAATGTGATTCAAATCAGTTGCGTAATTGTGAATACTGTGTCCATGTAGGTGTTTTAATATGATGTGAATTATTTTGAACATTCAAATATTGTTTTTAGACAAACAAGAAGAACTACAATTAGGACTAGGAACTAGGAGTTCATGTAACAAAAGCACACAAAGGCTACATGACTGGTTTTAAATTATTTGTTGACACCTTTGAAGCCATTATTTTCTGCGTTATCTTTTTCCATTATACTGAATTTGTTATGAGACTTTATCCCTAAAGTCTGAGAACAAATCTTGAGTGCCCTTTAATCTAGTTTTGATTAGTTTCCTGTGCTGAGGTCTGCGTTGCGTTATGTGAAATAAACAGAATCTAGAACTGAACCATTCCCCAGTCACTACAGTGAAAACCACATATCCCTGCCTCATCTGCTAATGCAAATGACAAAAAAAGTAACAACTAACATTTTCCGTTCACTATTACCTTACGTGCCTCATGAATTTGTCTTCTTTCCTCTCCACTTCAGATCGAGACTTTGCCCCCAGAGCTGTTCAAGTGCAAGAAGCTGCGTACTCTGAATCTGGGAAACAACTGCCTGCAGACGCTGCCATCCCGCTTCGGGGAACTCACCGGCTTGACTCAGCTGGAGCTGAGAGGGAACCGCCTTGAGTGTCTCCCAGTGGAGCTCGGTGAGTGTCGGCTGTTGAAGAAGAGCAGTCTGATAGTGGAGGAGGACCTGTTCAACACGCTGCCACCAGAAGTCAAAGAGCAGCTTTGGAGGGCCGATAAGGAGCAAGCTTGAGCCAAGCCTCTGTGGAGAGAAGTTTGCTTAAAGAAATAATCGAGCAGGGATTTTGTTTTTAAAGGCAGGCAAACCTTGAGAAGTTTGGTTGTTGCTTGGGGTTTTCCTGGCAGGACCTATAAAAGCAAGTGACGTCAAAAGTCAAGACTTTCAAGGATGTTACATGATCACCAAGGGAAAATCTCGCCGATGAAAGGTGGATCAGTAAAGTGGCTTTTCTGTTATATCATCTGGAATATAAAGCTCCAAGGATGCAAGCAGATGATGTTGAATATGCATGCAACATTAGGACCTTGCTAAAGCAAACCTGTTTATTAGAGAGAGACGGAAAAAAAGTGTTAAAGAAATTAGCTAAATGTGCTCACTATCACTTCTCTGCCGATCATGGAATACACTGGCCTTGAGGCTCAACATTTTACTTTTGAAATTTTTACAATCACATTTGCAGTTGCGGCACTACGTGACTCAGAGTACTGGCAGATGTTAAGTTAATAAATTATAGTGCAACTGACAGCCAAGTTGTCAAGGCACGAAGGAACAAAATGACTCTGTGATGAAGATCAACAGATCGTCCCACAGCTGATCTCACAGTGTAGGCCTTAACTCAGAGGACTGATGAAAGACATCAAAGAAAACAAATGGGAACAAACTCTACAGTAAAATCTAGTCCAATGTCTAAATACCCTGCAGTTGTTAATTTATAACATCGGCCCAGTGGGGCAGGCGGTTAAAGGTGGATGGGAGCTGTGGGGGACAAAAGCCCCATTGTTGGTCCCTTCATTTTGCTTCTCTAAACATCACGTCTTATTTAGGCATGGGAAACAGCCTTTACCTTATTTTGCATGACTGAACATCAAACGCATTACAGGTGTGTCTTATTAAATTACGTGAGATTGATTGCGATTGGACCTGAAACATGCTCATGAAGTTATTTTGACTTCAAGATACATAATTTGGTACTTTTAAATGCTTCCACACATTGGCATCATGTTTGGGCCTGTGGAACAGGCTGTATTGTGATTGTAATACGTGATCATAATCCAGTGAGTGACTGAATGCCACACATTTTACACAGCCATTGATTTGTTGTTTTGTTTAAGACTTTATTTTAAGCTGTGTATGGAAGATATACCTTTTTAGTCAAAGATCTTAAGTGATCTTTGTACAACTAAAGACTGATAGATTTTGCTTCACTGACAGATTGTAAAAACACAAGGTGTCCCCCTGCTGACAGGACGTTTGCTGATCCTGTATTAAAGTTGCACGGTCACAAACATTCATAAAACTCCCAGTCACTGTTGATTTCTTTCTTTGTTGAATTCAAACATATGCAAGCTTGCACAATGCTAATCATACAAGGAGATTATTGTGTAGGCCAATAGAACAAGCAAGAATCGTGGTACTTTTTATGCTCAGTATGATTTTGAATTAGGAGACCTTAGATGATTATTATCCCAAGTGGATGAACTCCTGCAGATGTGAGACGGGAGAGTCTTAACTAGCTGCCAGGTACTGCCAGTCCCTAAAAGAAAAGTGTTGTTGTTGTTGGTGACTCGAGTGGCTAGCTGTTTGTATGCTAGCCCTTCAATTTATCATGCTCCGTTTACCCCAGAGTAAACTGGACTGGTTTGTCAGCGTTTTGTTTATCCGTTCAAGAGCGACATTAGGGCAAACAGGAAATTACAGAGTGAAAGAAACTGGTTTTGACCGACCTACACAAAGGAAACATTTATTCACAGAGAGCGTATGCAGAATATGTAATTTCCACATTCATGGTCCAAATTAGTGCAGCATGCTTTGTCTGCTTGAAACACTTTTCTTGTTAAGACCCTGGATTTAATAGCCTCATTTGGAGTAACCCTGCTACGTTTACTCCAGCCAGGCATCTCGTTGCTAATATGGCCTTATCTTTTACAAGCTGTGTGCCCTGTTAATGATCACAAACATCACGTTCATGACTTGTTTTTTTCGTGTGTTGTTAAATGTATAGCTGAAATGTTTTAACGTCTTTGTTTCATACATATCAGTCATATGGTATGATGTGGTCTTATTTTTACCAGCTGTTTCTTTTTTGATTTAAGCTTTTTTTTAAGAAGGGACGTTTCACTGTAATAATACAATTGCACCTTTTGTTCACAGTGAATGCTGTTTCACTGAGGCCTTTGCTAAATCCAAATGCCCTTCTAGGGGACATTAGTAAATTGCTCCTCAGTCTTGAATGTGTTGACTAGCAACCAGTTTTAAAGATGTAAGCAAAGGTCACAGGCAATGCATAAAGGAACAGATGACACCAGAGAAACACCGTAATTCAGAGTAAATCTCAGCTTTTCCCGGCATGTGTAAACTTTTTAAACATAAACGTTGTTTTAAGTGGCATGTCTACCTTGATATGTCTGCTCTAGTTTCATTTGTGTGGTGCTTAGATAGAGCCAAAACATGTTTTGTTAGTGACCTGTTGGATGCCAAACAAAGGAATGCGAATAGGCATCTTCTAGTGCAGTAACTGGCCAGAGTTATAGGGACAAGTCTAGGACGATGTACGTCATTCCAAAGTAAATTTGATATAGTAACATGGCTCATTGTAGTGGTGCAGTGCAGTTGCCAATGCTGCTGACACTAAAAATCTCCCCCCTGCAGTGCACCACAGAGTGTCAAATTAGAACATTCAAACAATGCCCGTCAGTTATTGTATCAAGTGTCTTTTGGCCTTAACTTGGTCATTAGAGGTTGGATAGTTACAGCAAAATATACTTTTTTCTGACCTATGTTTAACCCTAAATGTGTCCTTGGTACAGCAGTTATAGTATATTTTAATCTTGAAGTTTAAGAGTGCCCTAGAAATCTTTCTCAGGGCATCACTGGGAAGTCATTCACATCTTGGATTTGCTAAAATGACTATACACATATTGATATACACATTTATCTGTCGTTTCTCCATTTTAGCTCTAGCATGGTCAGTGAAATGAGTCTCACTTTGTCCTGCTAACGTTGCAAATATCCTTTTTTCTGTCCTCTAGAACATACACTGTCTTGGACAGTCACTTCCCTCCGAGTCACAAGATGAGCACATTAAAACCTGCTGCCAGACTTTCTTTTCCTGCATGTCAGCATCAGTGAATCAGTTGACTGAGCTGACTCCATAACACTAAAGAAAGGGAAGTTTTAGTATCTTAAAAATTGCCCCTTGTTAACTTGAAAACTCTTATGCTAGCATTTTAATTACCTTAAATGACCTCAATTAATACCTTTTTTTTAAAAGCTTTTTTTTTATTCTGCGCAAGTGCGCCAAAAAAATTTTGCTTTAAACTTTTGTGTTGCGTCTCCTGAATTTTTTTTTAAAAGTATAAAATATCGAAAATGTTTTGTATTTTTGTTATGTATGCCTTAAGTAGTGTAGTTGTGTGAAACGGTGTGATTGATCGGTTTATTCGTACATAGGATTAACACATTTGGATCCACAGAGGGTTTTTACAGCAGACGGTGAGATGCTGATTTCAACAGATAGAACCCATGACAATCTAACATACTGTAAATGGAGGTGAGCTCACCCTCCACAACGCCTGCACGCTGTTAATATTTGTAATATTTCTGAAGTGTGTACATTTTTGGACGGTTACATACCATTTCACTTAAACCTAGAAACCACATTATTCAAAAAAAACTGCCATGATTGCATTGACATAATCTCCACCCATGTATAAAACATTTTTTTAAATACATGATTGTATTTACTATGTACGATTAATTCATCTCTGTGTTCTGGTGCCTGTATATCAAAAGAGTTATTTTTTTTTTGGGGGGGGGGGGGTTCACATCCATTTCATTTTAGAGCATGAGTTTGTCAATGCTGAACTTGTGTGCATTAATAGCCATACTGAAAGCCATCAACTTTACCCCTAGCAGCAATCACTGTTGAACATAAACTTTAAGCCGGATCGGCACCGTCCGTATCACATCCGACAAGGCCTTTATTAATTAATTGTTGCCAAGTGGACTAAACACTGGCTTTTTAAGCGGGGCATCTGTAAAAATGGACAACTGAACTTCATTTCCTAATGTTCAGACTACCTTTTGTACTATTCCGACACATGATAATGGAAATAAACACAACACTGAATCATGTTGTAAAGAGTGTTAATTCCTCATCTATGGTTCTTTCTTTCAAGTCCTGAGCACTGTTGAACTTGTTGTGGAGTAAAGTATTTTAAATACTGAAGTAACTCATTACAGAAAGGAACATTGCTGACATTTAGCAACGGAAAGGGGAAAGCGGTGGTGTAATACTCCCTGTGTAGTAAATATCTCTGAAAAGGCTGTCTTTGGACTGGTGGAGCCTCGTGATCTGATACTTATGGCGTTTTTTCATTACATGGTACCTGCTCGACTCTACTCGCCTTTTTTGGTTTTCCATTATGAAAAAAAGTCCCTGGTACCTGCCAACAGGTACTTTTGTAGTATCACCAAAGCCCGTCTACGGAAAGCCGTTCCACTCCCTATTAAGCCCCATTGTACCTACTTTGGTTGCAGTTCCACCAGAGTTCCACTGGGGGTGATCACGGTCCAGTGCAAAATGAATGGGACCCTATGGAGCTAGACGGCTAAATTTGTCTCTTTCGCCTGATTGTCGATGAGAAATCTCAGATTTGATTGTAGTTTTTGCAAGTTCAACATGGATTATAGGTCAAAAGTTGAATGAACGAGTACTTATGCCCTTTCGATTTGTTACAGGTTGAGTCGTTGTTGCCCATAACACGCTAGCATTCTGCTAATGAATGCTGATTGGTCAGTGAAGGACAGATTACGATCGGAGATCCCGCTTGACGGCATCCGAAGCAGAACCAGAATGCCAGAGTGAATATTTCGGCGTGGTCTTTAAAACATTAGCAAACCTCTTTCTAGCACGTGTATTGACAGGGAGAGCCTAATCTGTCAGCTGTGTTGTCGATGCCTCGAGAGAAAAAAGGAAGCGACTCAGAGCTTGCCGTAAAGCAGAATCTCTGGCCGTATATGTGTATGACGTCATTGACATTTTAAAAGGCTTTTTAGAACAAAAAAGCCACTTTAAAAAAATCTAACACCCAGCAGTGTGTATTTTCTTAGCCTCCCCTTTCAAATGCAACATTCAAATTACTAGACAAAAAATGATATCCTGAGAAAAGTGGATTTTGAGGGGTATGCTCCATAGAGTCCCATTCATTCTGCACTGGCCTGTGAGCGCCCCCTATATGGAACTCTGGTGGAACTGCAACCAGTTCAGAAGCCGGAAGTAACGAGAGAGTGGAACTTCTTCCCTTATTAGAAATTCTTTGCGCATGTGCAGAACGGATCGTGCAGGCAGAACGGATCGTGTACCGACAGTATCACCTCCGTCGAGGTGATAACAGTTTCCTGCGGCGTCGCTATGATGACCAGCCACGCTCGCCTCACGCATGAAACGTACTAAATCTGCAATGGAAAAAGGAGGACGGGGCACCGCGGCCGAGTCGAGCCGAGCCGAGCCGAGTAGAGCTGGTACTAGCAGTGGGTAAGCGCCATTAGAGAGTCCAAATTAGCTTCTTTTTTTTTTTTTTACTCTGGTTACATTACTGAAATGAGCATGTTATTAACCGTAACCAGCACTGGTCCTTTGTTATACACCTAGACAGTGATGCAGGAAGTATCCTTTCAATTACGCTGCAATATAAACGTATTCAATAACAAGTAGGCTAAGTATTCAAAAAATATTACTTAATACTGAATAAGCGTATGTGAGTATGATTAGAACTATAATTATAATTACAAAGTAATATAATTATAAAGTATAACAAGTAAAAGTACTCTTAATGCATCATAATGGTAATTTGTGGTAACTATTGAACATTCTGTTTCTGTATTTTAATATATAGCAGTGCATCATATTTGATCAAATCATTGTAGGCTATCTTTTGTTTAATAAAATCTTAATCTAGAAATTAACAAAAGCTGCCAAAAAATTTAAGTGGAGCTAAAAGTATAAAGTTGCATGAAATGGAAACACTCAAATAAAGTACTTATTTACCTGAGTAAATATACCTAGTCAATAAACCTGAGTTCTCACGAGATGGCGCTGTAGTTAATCTGAATTTATATCAATTTTTTTTTTTTTAAGATTTTTTTTTGGCATTTTTTTGATAAAACAGATTAGACATGGAAGCAAGAGAGAGAAGGGGAATGACATGCAGCAAAGGGCCGCAGGTCGGAACTGAACCCGCGGCCGTTGCGGCGAGGACTGAGCCTCTGTACATCGGGCGCACTCTCTACCACAGTGGTTCTCAAACGTTTTTCAATAATGTACCCCTTTTGAACTGTTTCTTTAAGCCAAGTACCCCCTGACCAGCGTGAATCATTTTTGGTAGAAAAAAAAGTCTATATTGAGAGGAACAATACAGCGATGTCAGCGATAGATTTACTAAACAACAGCCTTGGAACTGATAAACATTTCAATGCTGATGAGAAAAGGAGACAAAAACTGTAAAAAAATTCAAAACCTTGGAAAAAGATGGTAGAAAGACAGAAGGAAGGAAGGAAGGCAAGAACAGGTCAAAATAGTATCAAAAACTTCAAAAACAGTGACATAACTTCGAAAAAAGCGAGAAACTTGTAAAGACTAGAAGGACAGTAGAAGGAAGGAAGGCAAGATTAGGGTCAAAGAAGGCGACACAAATTTTTGATAGGAAAAAAAAGTCTACAGAAAGAGGAACAATGTTCTGGACAACAGCCTTGTAACTATTAAACATTTTGTTAAATATCTCACGTACCCCCTGCAGTCCTCCAAAGTACCCCTAGGGATACACGTACCCCCATTTGAGAAACACTGCTCTACCAGATGAGCTACCCAGGCGCCCCGTTTATTTCTATGTTACATCAACGCCATGAGTGACATCTAGAGGCCATGCTGGGGTACTGCAGCACACCACGAGCAGGCTTTATGGGCGTCTGTCTTGCAACGAAAGAGTCCAAAATCCTATTATGGGTTCACATGTTACATAATACCCGGATGATATACACATCCGTGTTTCCCAGGAGCTGGATCTTTGCGAATAGACAACCATGGATTGTATGACAGATCGGGATGTGCAAAAGGTGAGTTTTGCATTTAAGTAAAAAAGTAAAAAAGTTACAACGAGCTGCAGGTATAACTAACATCCTGCACTTTAGGCTTGTATTGTACTCACAAATGCTCATGTTCATCACTCTCGTTAATTAAACTATATTTAAACAAAAGTGTCTGTAACAATGTGAATATCTTTTTAGCCTACTCCTGTATCTAATGTTTGCACGATTTTGTCTATATACGTGTAGTTTATCCATATGACAGCACGTTCCAGGCTCATTACATAACCAGCTGCAGACACTAGTGGCCTATAAAGGTAGTATACACTAGCTAATGCATGTTTTTGCTGCATTTCCTTTTTTTATGTGATAGTGAATTGAATATCTGTGGGTTTTGGAATCGCCTCACCTTGGGTTTGGAAAATTGACATGAGCATTTTTCACTATTGTCTGACATTCATGGACCACAGGATTAATTGATAATAGATTAATAATTGTCAGATTATTCTCTAATAAACATGATTGTTAGTTGCAGACTGAGTGTGAAAAGGCAGGACACAACCAAGACATAAAAACCGAGGTCTTTTTCTCTGGTCTTTTGCCCTTTAATTATGTAATCAAATTTAAGTGAGTGTGTAAATGCTGTACATGTGATCCTATATTGGATTTAAATGTGCCAATGTAAGAAAACAAACATCCCTCTAATACATGATCTACATCTTTGTGTAAAAGTGGAAACAGACAAATATAAGATCTGCTTGTCCCTCGATGGTGTTTTAAGCCCCCAATGTCGACTTCAAGGCACCTAACCCTAACCTTAACCCTAACCACTGCCTAATCCTAGTGCTGATAGACGACGTTGGGGGCTTAAAACACCAAACACCCTGCTTGTCCCAGCTCTTAGTTGAAACTAAATAATTTACACAGAATGAAATGTTCAAACCTAAGACTTAACGTTTTAATTGCCACACTATTCAAATTCTATCAAATGGAAATATTCTCCATGTAGTGTGTAAATGCTGTATCCCTAGATTTAAGTTAAATTTGAGGAAAACGACTAGTGTAAGTGTAAAAAACTGGAAATGTGTCTGAAAAAAAACCAAACTACTGAGGACATGTCTTTTATAGTACATGGAGGATGGATATGTGGTTCTGGACGGGCTGCTGACCTCCCAGGAGTGCGATGAGCTGAGGCAAAGGATGGCAGAGATAGTGGACCGGATGGACGTCCCGGAGCACTGCCGCATCACCTTCTCCACCTATCACGATGAGCAGCTCAAAAAACAGGTGACATAATGCACCGCAGCACAGTGTGAGATGTGTCAGCGACTCAGACTTTTAATCCCACAATATTTCTTTCTCATGCTTTCCATCATATTGCACTAAAAGATGCAGGTAAGGTTCCCACTGAGTGTGTTTCCCCTTCATGATCAGGCTCACGTAGTCCGTAGGTACGTTACCTCTACACTGATTTACAGTGTTTACCTCGACCCTCAGTGTCCTTCCTTTCAGGCTAATAGCAAACGCTTATGTCAACAGTCTAGTCACTGTCTCGCGTGCTTCTCCCCTCTGTAATGCAATCATTCCCGGATCAGATGACTCATGTTAACCTTTTGACCTGCAGGGAAATGCTGACTATTTCATCACAAGTGGAGATAAGATCCGCTTTTTCTTTGAGAAAGGAGCTTTTGACGAAAAAGGTGAGCTCTATTGAAATTAATTCTCGCCTGTCCGTCATTTTTCTTTAAATATGTATATCACAAAATGCCAAATTAGATGGGTAAAGCATTCCTTGTCTTACAGGGGAGTTCATGGTACCAAAACGGCGCTCACTAAATAAAGTCGGACATGGTGAGATTTCTAATCAACCTTTCCAAAACATCATGCACAAAGAACTTTCCAAAAGTCCATAACTAATCCCTGTTTTCATCTTTTAGCACTACATGCCTATGAGCCGTTGTACAAAAAGGTTACACATTCACCCAAAATACAGGTGAGTGAGCTGTTGAACAATATTTAAGAAAATTACGTACTGAGTCCCAGAATAACCAACACTCACATTAAATGTTATCCTAGGGCATAGCGAAGAAGCTGGGTCTTGTAAGTCCTGTGATACTGCAAAGCATGTTCATTTTTAAGGTAATGTATTAAAGTCTATCTATCTATCTATCTATCTATCTATCAATCATATGATGATGATGTACCGGTAGTTTATGATAAGATACCATCCATTTCTTACGATTGCTCTCCTCCAGCAACCAGGGATTGGCGGAGAAGGTAAGAAAACTAAATTCTAAATAATACAGAAATCCATATGTAAAACTCAATATGCTATAAACATTATTTCCATGAAACATCTTTGTAGCAGATTTATTTTGTCTGTTGTTCTTTTTAGTGATGCCACATCAAGATGCCACATTTTTGTACACGGAGCCCCTGGGCAGAGTCATGGGGCTGTGGATCGCCCTGGAAGATGCCACTGTTAACAACGGCTGCCTGTGGTTTATCCCGGGGTCACACAACAGTAGGCTCACTATATAACTAACCTTGCACTTTTGCTTCCAGCCACTGTTTTGTTTGTCAATCATACTTTGGGGTGTCAACTCATTTTTTGCCCAGGTGGTATTTCTCGGCGTATGGTGCGTACCCCAAAGGGCACCTTTCCCCTGACAGACTTCACCGGCCGAGAGCAGACCTACGATGACGAGAAGTTTGTCGCTGCACCTGTTAAAAAAGGTAATTCACCGGTGTCTTTAAATTTACGGTGATTGAGGAATTAGTGTTTTCAAGCACTTTTTGACTGAGGCTGTATTGGGGACATACCATACAGTGTGGAAGCACAGGCATTTGTCATGCATTCAGAAAGTTTGTGCCAATTTTGGTAAATTATCTATAAGTATTATAGGCACAATGAGCATTTAAAGGAATAGTTTGACCGTTTTGGAAATACGCTCATTCACTTTCTTGTCAAGAGTGTGGGGCACCCGGCCAAGAACATTTTGTACATAATATTAAACAAATGCGATATAACATGTTAAATAGTGAGCTTTACAGGTGCTGATGGCTGATATAATTAATTTTGGAATGAGCCAGGCTTGCCGTTTCCCCGTTTACAGTCTTAATGCTAAGCTAAGCTAACCGGCTTCTGGCTGTAGCTTCATGTTTACCGTACAGACATGACAGGGGTGTCAATCTTCTCATCAACACCACTATTTTTATACTTTTAATTAGGGCTAGGCGATAGGAAGAAAATCAGATATCACAATATCCTTGACCAAATACCTCAATATCGATATTGCGGCGATATTCTAGGGTTGATAATTGGTGCTTTAACAAAATATCTTCACACTTAGATTTTTGATAAATAATCTTCAGTAATGTGGATATAATGACTAAGTGGGTAAAGGCAAATAATAGAACAGTTACAACAGTCTGGTAAGTTCAGAAAATGACATCACTTTACTGTAATGCAGCCTTTAAAACCAGGAAAAGACAGCATTTATGTCATATCTCGATATTACAATATCCAATCCTTCTATCCACCTTATCCATCAACCGCTCTGTGTTCAGGTGGTGTAGTCCTGATCCACGGGGAGGTAGTGCATCGCAGTGCTGAAAACACCTCAGAGGACTCTCGCCACGTCTACACCTTCCATCTCATGGAAAGCCAGGACACCTGCTGGAGCCCTGACAACTGGTGAGAGTTTATTGCAGATGGGTGGCTTTGTGGTGTTTCCATTATTCCTTTTTTTATTTTAATCAGGTGTTTCCACTAGATAGTCGTCACAATCTTACATTATGAAAAGTTATATATAAAATCCCACATAATTTAATAACGAATACGAAAAACTTTATTGTCCACAGATGTGAAATTTTTTCCTTCGGTTTTACCAAGAATACAAGAGAGACAGGACATTACAAACAGTACATAGCCAAGACGGCAAGACGGACAAAACAGACAATACATTTCATGAAAAGTAACATTACAAAGGTTACATTTACAAAAGTAAATAAATAGATAAATATAGCCTACTAAAAACGCTTGCTGTGCATAAAACCTGCAACCCGGAAGTCTGCGTCGCCCTACATTCCATTCTTAAGTACGGTCCCCAGTATTATTTAGCACCTTCACAGCATTGGGGACGAAGGATTTCTTAAAGATATTTCTATTTGCTGTTGGTACTCTAAAACGCTTCCCTGAGGGTAGGAGTTCAAATTCGCTGTGTAATAGATGGGATGGGTCACTAGTAATTTTCTCAGCTTTCTTTGTAATGCGTTCCTCATAAATACTTTTTTAGTGCCTTTGTGGCTTCCTTATAATTTTTGAGGCCATGCTCACTATTCTCTGCAGTTTGTTCCTCGTTTGGATGTTTAGGTTACCATACCACCTGATCATGTTAAAAGATAGGACACTTTCCCCAAAGCTTTTATATACAGTTTCCAGGATATTTTGGTTCACTCCGAAGAAGCTTTCGTAGCAGGTAAAGCCGTTGAGAACACCTCTTAAAGATAAAATCAGTGTTTTCCTTAAAAGTAAGTTTTCCATCAGTATATGTGCCAAGGTATTTAAAATCATTAACCATTTCAACTATCTGTCCCTTGATCGTTATTGGCTGTATCCCTTCTATCCCATTTTGAATAGCAAGCTCTTTTGTCGTACTGGCATTTATTTCTAAGAAGCTAGTTTGACACCAGTCTTGTAGGGTTAACCCATGGTTGAAATATGAATGCTCTCTCTCAGTGTCCCCTCTCTGTAATAGGGCAACCAAGGCCATATTGTCTGCGTATTTAAGTCATCTAAAATGATCATGGTAGATCTTTAACTCATTCGTATAAATAGAGAAAAGCAATGGTGATAAGATTGTCCCTTGTGGTGCTCCTGTATTTAACACACTTTCGTCTGACACAATATTTCCAAAAATAACTCTTTGAGGGCGGTCAGAGAGAAAGTCTCTCACCCAGTGAATTATACCTCCATTAACCCCCAAATCCACCATTCTCTGCAGCAGAATATGCATTTGCATAGTGTTAAATGCAGATATGAAATCTATGAACAATACTCTGACATAATGAATAGCGACTTGCAGGTGCTTAGCTATGGTATTAAACAAGGTTACCGTTGCATCATCTGTACCCCTCTGGCCTTTGTATGCAAACTGTAGCTGGTCTAAAGAGCTGGGTACAGAAGATGTTATATGTTTGCTTACAACTCTTTCCATGCCTTTACATAAGATGGAGGTAAGTGCAATGGGTCTAAAATAATTTAATTCTACGGTTCTACCACACAAATGGTATTCTTACTTGTTCTGGTATAACCAGTAGTTCATGGTGGCTAATGTTAATACATATTAGCTAATATTTACTGTAGACATTATATATATTACTATGTAACTGAATATTACTCTACTACCACTCTACTTATGCTGCTGTTACACAGTTTTGGTGTGTGACAGATAACTAATTACATTTTGCCTTTGAATTCAACTTTAAGAGGAAGACTGTATTATGTCACACTAATACGTTGTCATGTTTCCATCTTTTTGGTCCTAAAAGGTTGCAACCCACTGAAGAGCTCCCTTTCCCATCTCTCTACACTAAATGAAGGATGTTTTTTGGCATTTGGTCGCTGCAGTTCATGGAAAGACACGAGATGACCAACATGTATGAACTGTTTTAACCATGCTTTTAACCAACCAATGTGCTACCATTTCTCATGGCTGGTTTTGTAACCTATATGACACTGTTTCTATGAGCTACAGTACATGTAGTCTGGTATGTAGCTTGATCAACAGCAAAGTCAAGGTGACTAACCCATATTTTTGATGTATGTACCAATGTTTTTAAATGAGTTTTAATACAATTAAATTGAGTAAACATTTTTGAATCAACTTTTCGTGGAGACTATACAACGGTTATTTTAGCTCTACTTTTATTCCGTAACTCCTCATCAACATAGTCACCAATCATTCTTCTTCGAGGTCATTTTTTCAAATTCAAATCAAAATCATCAAAATCAAAATGAAATAGTAGATTCCTATTATTTATTTTTTTACAGACAACAGTAAGCGTTTCTATTTTCAAGTATGTTCATGGTGGGACCCAACTTAAATGAAAAACAACTCAAATGTATGTATGAGTGATTATCAACCACAACTTCCAAACCTCTTATGTCAATTTTAAAAACAAAACTGGGAAACCAAAGAATTATGGTTTGTTTTTTATTCACTTTTTCAGTCAATATTACATTGTTTAAATGTAAGTGTGATGGCAAAAACAACATACTAGTAGGATCATGCTAATAAATTGTTACAACATAAAAATCACCAAATAACTTTTAGAGATAAACATAAACCATAAGGCTGTTAATTAATTCATGCTGTAAACAAGTTTCAGGTTATTAACTGTAGCATCCTCATCCAAGAATGATGAGATGAAACCTGATGACATTTGAGGATATTTCTATAAAGCAAATATTAAATTAAAATCATAAATTGTTGTAAAGAAATATACTTATATGGAAAGGACCTATGTTCATCATTTTGGCCCAAACCATATCTTTACAGTCTCCACAAATATGCAGGGTTTGAAGGCTCAGTATCACAAGGAAATGTATATATTAAGTGTATCTTTAAGGGGTCCCATCAAACCTTAAACAAAAATACTGTAGGATACCTGTGTACATGTTACAGTACCAAGTTTCACATTAGTGTCATGCAAGAGCATAGTGAGTTTCTGCCATATTGAAGTATAAATCAGCCCTTATAAAGAAGAGTTGAGAGGGGATGTCATGCTTTCATCTACAGCATCTACAATAGTAGGTCATGTGTGATAGAAAATATAGCAAATATATATTCAGCAGTAAGTCCTTCATATTGCCATCGGGGAGGCAAAATAATATAATAACAAAAACGTTGATTAAGAAAAAGACATATCAGTAAAATAACTTTAAATGTTCTTCAAAAGGCCATACAAATGTGTGTATCCATTTGAAAAAAAGGGACAAGACAGGAAAACCTTCTCATTAGTGATCAAAATGTGCCACTTAGCAGCGTCTTTATTGTCCAGAAGTGTATAAAGGACATTTTTCCATTTTGCTAATCTCCTGTTGCATAATTCAGGAGTTGTTGGTGTCAGTGGTCAAGAGAGCCTCGTGGTCAGAGCGGTGACATGCAAAGAAACCATACACCGCCGCTGTCACCACAGACGGAGCTCAAAGAATATCTAGCAACTCTTACTCACATCTCTTCGGAATTTATTCTGAAATTATGGTCTAATTCCTCCTCAAAGCAATTGATACTGACTTGTGACTGGAGGGCCACAGACTCTAATGTTATGCTAACATCACGTCTGCTGCCACATAAGGAGCAGATTTTTTTTGTGCCCCATTGGTTGGTTGACACGATTACCCGACTTGATTGAGCTGTCAGCTTTTAAATATTATTTTATTGTGCTGATTAGTCCACTGATTCTTAAAAAGGGACTTCTGTTACGTCTATCATTTTTGTAATATTTATTTTCCAAATTCATCACTTTCTTCCCCCTAGAAAGAGCTGAGGACAGTGGGATTGCTTGTTGTTCGTGCCATCTGTCCAGTCAAAGCAACAGCAGGATGAAGAGGTAGAGTGGGAGTAGGAGGTTGTCTATTTGGGAGGTGTAGGCTTCCAGCATGGCCACCAGAGTGATGGAGCCAACAATCCATGAGTAGGTGGAGTTTAGATTGATGCTCCCATCAAAGATCAGAAACACTGCCACGGCGATGATCTGGGCGAACACAGATGTTGCAGTACCCTCCATGGTTTTCTTAGTGCCGGGCCAACGGATCTCCCCCATGGTGCTACCGAACACAGACGCCACGGTGTCTCCGACCCCCACGGCCAGCACACCTGCATAAGGTACCAGGCCGCCTGCCCCAGGAAGTATCCCCTTGGGGGCACAGGGCCCGGGGAACAGCCATATGGGCAGGGACATGCCTATCAGCAGGTAAACGTGGGTCAGGATAAGAGGCCCAGAGTCCCGTTCATCCAGGAACAAGGTAAGCAGCTGCCTGAGCAGCTGACCCAGCGGCCTGATCCGAAAATAACGCACATACTCCAGGAACAAGAAAATTGCCAAGCAACCCACAGATGCCACGTGAAGCAGCTGCCTGTCGTATATCAGTCCCGGAACATATGTGGCCACTACAATCAGATGGAAGTACTTCCTGACAACAGTCGAGGCCTGGTGCTTCTTGGACCCTGACTGGCGCTGGTAGTTCTGGTGTAACACAACACAAGTGGCCACAACAGCCAGAAACACCCAGTACCCCAGCAGACAAAGTCTTCTGTCATTTAACGTGATAAAGTCCAACAGCCACATGATGGGGTGCCGGCCGATGAACAGGGAGAGCCACGGCATGAGGATTCCCAGACCCAGAACGGCTGTCATCATGTGAAAGAAAAGTGATGAGACCCAGGTCTCAGACTCCATGAAGCAGAAGAGCAGGGCAAAGAAAACACCCAGCAACAGCGAGCCCACCACTATGACCGGCAGGAAATAGTTCACTGGATCACCTTTGACCTCTGCCAGGTTCAGGGAGCGCTTGATGAGCTGGTTGACGATGAAACTGATTCCACCAACAACGAGAAGCGCCTCTCCAGGTGTGAAGCAGCGTGGCAGCAGGTAAAGCACAATCAGGCTGAGATAAACGAAGATTAACAGCACCTCTAAGACCTCGATGACCTCAGACACTGTCAGCGTCTGTTTTGTCGTGTAGAGAATAGCACTGCTGGCCATGCCTGCGATCACACAAGTGTTGGTGGGTACGGGTCTCGTGATGCCCAACGCAATCAACGAGAGAAACAGAGCCAGCAACATGCCTGTGATGGTGACCACCATGAAGAAGCGCTCAAAGTAGACATTCCCTGAGGCAGAGCATTTTTCTTTCAGCACCAGGCCCAGTAAAGGCATCACCATGGAGCCCGGGACGATGCCGCTGTTCGCTGCAGGACGGAACTGGAACACGGCACCTCCCGTCCTGAGCAGACGGTCCCATTTGTGTTGTATGTAAAAAGCCTGGATGAAGAGGGCTATGCTGCACCAGGAGTGCTGGTTCCAGACCACCATGTGGACGCACAGCAACACAGCTAGAACTACAGAGGACTCCACGAACACCGGGTTGATCAGCATGGCTGCAGGGTGGAGGCTCGCAGTGAGGGAGGAGGGTTGATCTGAACAGATGGTCTGCACCAATGAAGGCCTTCTCTTGTCACTTCCTCGGTCAGGCATACTTCATCATTTGGCAGCCACTTTTTACTTGCTAAGGATGTCTAAAAAAAAGAGGGAACAAATAAATCAGTGAAGTTACCCGTCAAGAGGAAGAATGCAAGTCACCACAGAATAGAATTATATATATATAAAAAAAAAAAAAAAAATAGGCATTACTGAATCCAGTAGTTGTAAGACTGGGTGCACTGAGTCAATGAGTCATCATAGCTTATCCTATCAGTGAACCTTGCTCATACTTTTCTGTCATGAACCATGGCCACACTAAACATTAACCCTGTCAGCGTGAAATCCACACGACTATCTTAGCACGTGACAGAGACCCCCCCAGGAGAAAGCTTTCTACATCAGCTGCAACCTTTAGTACTGTGGGGGATTTACTTTCTACTGGGCTGAATCAGCTGTGAAGGTTGTGTTAACACATGGCCATAACATCTGACGGATACGGCGAAAAGAAGAAAAAGTCTCCCGTCATTTTGTTACATCCATGCAAAATACAGTCCAGCGGGGCCCAGGCAGCACCGAAGCGGGAAAAGCGTCCCCTCTGCAAGGCAAGGATGCTGCAACCTCGGACAGCATCAAGCTAGCGACGAAATACAGCTGAGTTACCATAACGAGACAGAGAGCAAAACTGCAGGCGGAATGGAATTACAATCCAGGTTGACAAAGACAAGCATACGTACCGCATAAGTGCAGTGTAATCTGGACGAAGGCGCGGTGTTAAGAGAATCGGTGCCGTCCTTTTTGACAGATTCCTTTCCTTTGTCAGTTGTCGTTTCTCTCACACCCAGAAGGAGGGGGCCATATTTGACAGCCGGGTCACGTGGTACAACCATGAAACTATCTCCTGCATTTCCCACAATGCATCTGGCTAGTGTATTTTTACTGCCTGGAAAAACAGCCACTTTTTTATGTTAAATAAACAATTAAGGTATTGTGTCGTCAAGAAAGCGCATCGTTTTTTTTTTTATTTAGCTACATTTACAAGCTAGTTCAGCATGAACATGAACCACACATTATATTATGAGCATGATTATAAGATAAGATAAGATAGACTTTATTAATCCCACATTGGGGAAATGCCCTTGTTACAGCAGCTCAAAAAAAATCACACACATCAGAATGAGACAAATACACTTTAAATAGACATAGGACAAATATACAAAAAGTATTATGAGAAATAAAAAAAAATAGAATAAGAGTAATAATAATAGTGATAATTTGTACACTATAAACATCCTTATTATAAACAGACAGGTAAATATATATATATATATATATATATATATACAGATACAGATGAGTAAGGTGCAGATGAATAGAAATGACATATTGCACAGTAGGAGGTGACACAAATAAATATGCATAGTGCAGAATATTATCAGGTGATGGCACATGTTGCAGAATCAGCTAGCAGTGCTACATTATGTTGTGTTAAAGAGTCGGGACTGCTGCTGGAATGAAGGACCTGCGGTATAATACAGTGTATGAAACGGAAACAATAATGATAATAGGAAGATAGTTGTAGAGGAAAAAGAAGAAGTTGCTGCTTCACGTTTTATTTAAAATATGTTTATGGAAAAATGAAGTGCAAAATTTGAAAATCGGCAGACATCAATTATTAGGCTATTATTATTTTTAAAGATTATTGATACATTTTTTGCACAAAACATTTCATACTCATAAAATACGTCATGAAGTGCAGTACAATATAAATAAAGAATTATGAGTCATGACAGAAATGTGCATGAAGACATAAAGAAAAAAAATTAAGAGGTAATGGAATTGTTTCCATAAAGTCATTTAGCATAGTTTGTAATTACAGGTTTTTCAATGTGTCATAGTATTTTGAAAATATATGCTTAGATCTTTGTTATAATGTAATATAAGATGGTACTTTTCTCAAGAAGTTCATTATATTGATGTAACATCTGGCTAGAATAAAGAGAAATTAATGACATTTTGTTAATTGTTGTAGGATTTATAACTGGTGAGTATTATTTAAAAAAAAATCATGTTCTCTAAGTAAATTTATCTACCAAAAATCGGGTTATGAAAGAATGTAGTGAAGCATTTGGAAATGGTCGGTCAATTATTTCACTCCAGAAGTTGGCAGTAATGCAGCAATAAGAATACCAGCGAAGAAGAATGTGCCCACGACGGCGATGACGACGCAGCACAGCAACCAATCAGATGGCAGGAAGGAAGATGGCGGAATCAGAGATGAGCGTCAGGTAGGCAGAATGGCAACAAACTTTGGCTAACGTATACGTTGTTTAAACAGTTGTTAAGTATTTACCGGCGAGTAAACATTACTACACAACGTGTCTATTTATGAAGCCCCATCGGCGGCAACATTTATGTTTGACAGTGCGTCTTTTGAACTGTTAGCACCACGCTAACTTAGCTTAGCAAGTGCTAACAGTTGAACAGTTGAATGTCTGTTCAGCAGCGCGGTGTGTTAGCCGCATGACAACAACAGCATGCCTGTGGAGCTGACTCGTAAACTATAACTGGTTATTTAACTGGACGAGGAGTGGGCTCATGTTTCTAATTAAAACGCCTCACAATTCGCTACAGTAACGACAGTGGTTAGTTAGTTGTGACCAAGAAAAAGAGGCTAACGCTAGTGTTTGGGTAGATGACAATGACAAAGTACGTTAGCTTAGATTTTTTGAATGGAAAACATTTCCTTTGGCATTTGCACAGTTTGTAAATGGACCCACAACCCTCTTCTGAAACTACATCAGCCTTCGACCTGTTGATTAATCAAATAAAGTGGATTTTGCAGTCAGTTAAACTGAACATGTGCATGTTACGGAAAATGAATGGATGTGTAACTTTTAAGGATGAGGGTTTTAAAATTGTCGCAATACTGGTATATACAAATTGGGATATATTGCATTTTTTCAAAGTTGTGAAACTGTTTATTGATATAATTACCAGACAGAAATGTTTATTTTTGGCGTATCCAGTTACATGAAAATACTCATGGATGTTAAAAGAATAGCTTATAAAGTATAAATGTAGAGAAGTCAGTTAACTAATGTATATTTCAGACGGACGGTGTAGATCGTCATATTGCCCAACCAATGCAGATGAATTGATAGCTACTCTGTATCATATACATCAATGTATTTGCTAAAATATACCGGTCATTCTCTTAGGAGCAGTCGAGAATTATGGACTATACTGCTGGGAAGATCTGCATTGCGAGAGCCGGTATGTCTTCCTGTCACACGTCCTTATGTACTATATATATGCAAGAGTGTGCAGCTACTACAACAGTGTGGAGGTTGAATCAGAGTTTATGATAGGCTTGTCTTGAGGGGGGTTATATGGTCCCATCAGTACTTTTATTCTTGCATGTATAAATAGTGTAATCATCTGTTTTGAGTGAGTTTGGATGAACCAAATTGACAGAAATATTAGTATTAGTCTATAACCTTAAAAATAAAATATTTGTTGTCCACTCACAGCATATTGTTGTTTAGACAGTACAGAAATGACACAAGTGATTTTCCCTCTTCTTCTAATGAAATGTTTGACGGGCACAGGCTCAGATAGAGGCAGAGCTTGACAGACACTGGGACAGACTGCATCAAGGACTAACTTACTTTAAGCTACCCAGGTATGTTAGGTTATTTTGATCCTAACATCAATAACACTCTTCTCAACAACTGAAAGGGTAATTGTTAGCATCACTTGTTCTAGCTCATCCTCTGCTGCGAAGGTGAAGGAGAACAAAGATGTTGCACAACCATTGAAGGATTTTGGTCTGAGGATCAGTAAACTGTTGGTAAGAGTTTAATAGTTCTGTTTAACCTAAATATGTGATTAACTGTCTTCATTTGGTGGTGCATTTTCATGATCATTTTATAATGATTTTATTCTTTAATAATGTTATAGGGTCTTGATGAACAGCAGAGTGTGGAGCTTTTACAGTGCTACCTCCAGGAGGACTACAGAGGAACTCGTGATTCGCTAAAGGTGTCTGTTCCGCTTTTATAGATGTGGGAATTTGTGTCTTGTCGGAAATCTTGGCGTGCTTGTATGCAGCATACAAAAAAGTAACTGCCAGTTTTTACAGAAATATTATAATGTTATTAATGTATCACCTAGTCATTAGTTTTCGGTAATCCTGTGTTTTGTATGTGGGATTTAGTACTACACTCTGTTATGGTATTGATTAAAGTCACCATATTTCATGAGGAACAAAAAACTCAAAGATTGTAAGAAGATGTTATTATGAAACATATTGAGACGGTGGCTAAACAGAGTCTTCCATACAGGTTGTTCTGAAGGATGAGCGACAAAGCCAGACACTGCTGCTGAAGGTCAGTACAGAGATCCATTTATACTTAATGTAAAGTTACACTTGATTCAGCATGATAGTTACACTTTCATATTTAATCCAATGAGTATTCTGGTTTGTGTATTCACAGGTAGCTGACTATTACTATGAGGAGCGCATGTGTCTGCTCAGATGTGTCCTGCTCTTGCTAACATACTTTCAGGATGAGCGACATCCCTACAGGGTGAGTAGCGGCTGCATTTGGGTCACATCAGATAATTGAAGAACACAGCTTCTCACACAATTGTCCCTGAAAATCTGCTTATTTGTTGTTGCTTCTGTAAAATAACTCTGGGTGTGTTTGTTTTTTGTCCAGCCTGAGTACAGTAACTGTGTTAATAAACTGGAGAAGGACCTGGTAAGCAGGTACCAGTCGCAGTTTGAGAACCTCTTCAAAGCAGAAGCACCAACATGGGAAACTCACGGAAACCTCATGGTGATAATTTGGTTCATATGTTTGGTTCAGATCTGGTCAATACCATAATACCGTATATTGCAACCTAGATCTAATGTAAATACCACATATTGCTCACATTTTGTCTGTTTGACGTGACAGTCATAACTGATGGTGCCATTTGTTTTCACTATTATTACGTCAAGACGGAGAGGCAGGTGTCACTATGGTTCCTGCAGTGTCTGAGGGAACAGTCTCTGCTGCTGGAGATCATCTTTCTGTATTACGCCTACTTTGAGATGAGCCCGTCTGACCTGCTGGGCTTCACCAAAATGTTCAAAGAACAAGGCTTTGGTTTGCGGCAGACCAACAGACACCTAGTAGACAAGAGCATGGACTCACTGGTTGACCGCATCGGGTAAGAGCATCTCATAGTGTCCGTGTGTATGTGAAGTTCATACGTTTAAAGTGAGCTGTCCCCTAGGGCAGTGTAAATGCCCGTTTGTGGTATGTGACTTCTACGATGTACCTTTATGTGACATTTCTGTACTGCAATTTCTTGTTACTTATTGGCTGACATAAACACAGATACAATACATCTGCAAAAAGCATTTAGGCCAATTTAACCAATACATTAACTCATTGTGTAGTCTTTAATTGCTCGTATGTTTCTTTGCCCTGCAGATATTTGAGCTCTCTCATCCTGGTTGAGGGAATGGACATAGACTTCCTGCACAAGTGTGCCCTGGAAGACTGTACAGAGCAGCATCAGTTCTCCAGTGCTCCTGACGTCATCAAGGTTTGACCCCAGTCTCTAAATGCAGCAGTCATAAATATTTTATAATGTCACTGTAGAGCAATGATACTCAACCACACAGTTTGTGTGTGAACTGATTTAGGCACCTAGAATAAACCATACAGACGCCTGATCCTTCATATTTCCTCTGTTTCTTCCAGGAGATGGATCAGCTGCTGCTAACATTCGGTGACATCCCTCATCACGGGCCGGTGCTGCTGGCCTGGGTCCTGCTGAGACATACTCTGCGACCAGACGAGTCCAGCCCTGTGGTCAGGAGGATAGGCAACACTGCCTTGCAGCTGGGGGTGTTCAAGTATATTTCAACCATGCTGAAAGGCCTTGGAGTCTCAGGGAATAACGTAAGAGAACATAGATACACACTTGGTCAAAACTTAAAAGTTCTTAGGTTGAGAAAAAGATCTATAACTTTTAATTAAAAGTAGTTAATAGTTAAAATCTTGTCACACTTACTAAAACCATTTCACAATTTTGGACAATATTTGCCTCTCTGCTGCTCCTTTTACCTAAAACTGCTTAAATTATACTTTGTTGCTGTATAATTCTGAATAAAGTTACAGAAGTAAAATGTCCTTTCACAAGGTCTTAACCCACACTCCATGGAGCCACAGATTTAAAATTTTAACCTTAGGCTTCAGAGTGCTTCTGTTTTTCTCTACCAGGTAGTTAAATGTAATCACATGGGGCCTCAGACCTAAACCAGTCTGTAATGAGATGGCTAGAGTGAAAACCACCTGGCAGTAGTTTTATAGTCAGAACCTGAGCTAAATCAGACTTTAGGTTTTATAATCATAACCCTCAAGCTGTGGTTTATATCTGCAGTGCAGCCAGACATTGAGGTGAAGACAATGCACTGAGAAAATATAGTTCATCAGATTTGCTAAATGTTTGTGTGACAAACCACTACATTTGTGCATCAAAAACTCCTTTTTTCTTGTTAAAATATACGACACAGCAACACAAACATACACATACCAGTAGGTGCCAACGTCTATTCTCAGATATGTATTTGTACTGTTATACTACATTACATTTTGTCTGTCACTCTTGGACTCTTTTTCTCTCCAGTGCACAGCAAGCACAGCAAAGATGTGTATCTACGGTCTCCTCTCATTTGTGATCACTTCTTTTGAAGAGGAGAGCCTACAGGTAGACATCTAGATTTTACATGTATATATGTTCAACATTCCTTACTCACATTCATATTTGTAACTTGCCTTATCATAATGCATGTGACAGACTGACGGTGTGGCGACACAGTGCTCCCACCTGATCGATGCTGCCTGTGAGGTCCTCTCTGCTCCCAGTCTGGCTGAAGTCTTTTGGGAAATGGTGAGAAAAAAACACAGAGGAGAAGGTAGAGATAAAATTGAATAAAAACAAAAATATGTCAACTGTTGATAATCTTTTCTGTTATTTTATCCAGAAACCGAACATGGGATTGGGAATGATCCTGGACAGTGCAGTCGGGATGTTCCCCCACAAGATTGGCCCACTGTTACAGCTTCTAACTGCCCTTCTGTCAAACAAGTCGACTGTTAAAAAGGTAGATCTCACACATGCACAGACATACACACGCTCAACGTTTTACTCTACTTTTCACTCAACTTTTACCTCTATGTGACAGGTATACAACTTTTTGGATAAGATGTCCTTCTACACACAAGTTTACAAACATAAGCCCAATGATATCATCTCCAAGGATGATGAGACACTGTGGAGGAGACAAACACCAAAACTCCTCTACCCTCTTGGTTAGTTTTATCTGGTTGTTACTCTGATATTTGAATACCCATACATCATTTAGTGTGCCTTAGCATGTCAGAGGACTGGTGAATGTTTGATGCTCATTTGTAATGGGCATAATTAAAGAAGATACTGTTTCTCTTGTGTGACGTAGCTCCACTATAACATTTCGTCTCAACCATCAGGCACGGGGCAGACAAACCTGTGGATGCCACAGGGAGTGCTGGGCCAGGTGATGATAGGGGGCGAGCAGGGCTACGTGGTTCGCTGGGACCACTCCTATAGCTCCTGGACTCTTTTCACCTGTGAGGTGGAGATGCTGCTCCATGTTGTTTCAACTGCAGGTACACAGCTTGTCGTTTAAAATGTTCTCACAAACATATTGTTAAGTGCTTTAAAGGATAAGGCTGTCGATATTCTATAATTTTGCTATTGTCAACAAATCCAGTATTTCTCAATGCTTTGAAAGTCTTTAAAAACACAGACGATCTTTGTTTGTAGGATTAATTAATTGCTGATTTTGGTCTTTCATGGGATTTGTTGACAGAAAGAAAAACATAGAATATCACCAGATTTATCCTTTAACTCCCATAAATAGGCGAGCAAAGTTACACAATGTTTGCAGTATCTGATGTTTTATTATTAAAATAATTTAGTAACTATGCATGCAACTAACCGAAGCTATCAGTTGTGATTATTCTGTTTATAAAATGATACCCAATGATCACAAAAGTAATGTCATCAAACTGCTTTCTTAGATTGACCAACAGCCAAAAAGACTATACGTATGATATTAATGTTGTTATTAAAACAAATTGTTTACTGTAGTTTTTTTATTATGCCAGCTAAATTAAACCATTATTCTGCTTCAGCATTCCTTTATTTCAGCATAATTAATTTATCGGTGCCTTTTCTTGTGCTAGATGTTATAGCTCACTGTGCACGTGTGAAGCCCATCCTGGATCTCGTCCATAAGATCATAAGCACAGACTGGACTGTGTCGGATTGTCTGTTGCCTCTCACTTCACGCATCTACATGTTGCTGCAGAGGTAAACTCACTTTACCGAGACACTCGTACAACTCTTAAAGTGTGTTTATTTTGTACTTCCTATTTGAAACGGTCTTGATTAGAAACCTAGAATGAATTTGTCTTCTCATTGGTGATTAACGTCCGTTAGGTTAACGTCAGTCATCAACCCTCCAGTGGACGTGATCGCCTCCTGTGTGAACTGCCTCACTGTACTGGCAGCAAGGATGCCTGGGAAGGTGGGTGTGCTGGGCACTTCCAGTGTGAACAGGAGGTAAAATAAAGGATTTTAAGGCACTTTTCTTGAATCCTCCTCACACACCTCCATCTATTTCTTTTTTTTAAATCTTCAGGTGTGGTCCAGTCTGCACCACACAGGTTTCCTCCCCTTTGCCTCCAACCCTTTGACCAGCATGGCTCAGTGTGTAAGGTGTGTCTGCTGCCTAATGTTTAATATGCCTAGCAAATATCAGACTTTTAATTGTTTGGGAGAAGTAAAAAGTATTGAACAAAACTGTGTTTTTTTTTTTTCTAGTGCTGAAGGAATGAAGGCAGGTAACTATGGCAACCTGCTGGTCCAGATAGAGCAGCCCAGGGGGGAGTATGCTGTGACCATCGCTTTCCTTCGTCTCATTACAACCCTGGTCAAGGTAACAACTGTTTGTTTTTTTAACCAAATAAGATGTTTCTGGCCAACATTTTGTAGTAGCAGCTGAACAGTGTTATATATAAAATAAAGAAGAGCATGTTGTGTTTAAATCTATAAATGTGGTGTCCAGCTGCCATAATGTACATCATATCTCTCATCTCCTCTCCCTGTTGGTTAATTTTAGGGTCAGCTTGGCAGCACACAGAACAAGGGCCTGATCCCGTGCGTGCTGCTCGTGTTAAAGGAGATGCTGCCTACGTACCACAAGTGGCGGTACAACACCTATGGAGTCAGGGAGAGGATAGGTAAGGAATATGTCTGAAATGACAGTTGTAGCAAGTTTCTTTCTTCCAGACTGGGAAATCAAAAGTAAAAACTGAATAAACACCATTTGGTCTGTGTTGCTGCAGGCTGTCTTATTTTGGAGCTGATCCATGCCATTCTCAATCTAAGTCCAGAGGGAGAGGACCAGGGCAGGTAAGGATAAGTCTGTTGAGATCCAAGTGTTTTAACTCTGTTACCGGCACATTGTTCTGTAAATTCAGTCAGGTGAACATTTGAACAGGCTGTTAGGAATAATAATTATGGACATGTGATTCTATAATCTTTACTTTACAGTTAAATACTGTTTGAAATTCTTTTTAAGATTCCACATTAATATATACACCTGTGCTGGATGTTCCAATGTAGGTTTCTGTTATTAATGATCCTTTGTTAATTAATATAAAAAAATGAATTTGTCCGTATACTTGACCTTTTTATAAGACAGCAGTTGACAAAACAATCTCAGCTCAAGGTCCACATACTCGCTTATATTAAAACATGTTTATCTTAAAGGTGCAGTAGGTAAGACTTATAAAACTAACTTTCTGTCATATTTGCTGAAACTGACCCTATGTTCCAGTAGAACTACATGAAGCAGGTAATTTAAAAAAAGATCTGGCATCACCTCCAGCCTGTAGTGCAATTTGTAAAAATCCACCGCTCCCTGTTCAGATGCACCAATCAGTGCCAGGGGGGGGTGTCTAACTGCGTGTCAATCACTGCTCATGCACACGCATTCATTCTCCCTTGTGGGGGGAGGAGCTTAGGAGACCGTTTTGGGCTTTAGCAGAAAGGGGGGGAGGGACTGAAAAGTTGTCGATGTTCAAATTTTTTGGCTAAGTCCTGGATCTTCCCAATCCTACCTACAGCACATTTTAATTCTTGAGCAGAATTAATTAGTTGATTAATCAATTGGTTGATCGACGACAATTAACAATTAACAAATTCATTGTCTGGGTCTTTTTTCCAAAAAAAACCAAACAATTTTCTTGTTCCAGCTTCTCACATGTGAGGATTTGCTGCTTTAAAGAAAATAGATCGTGATAGCAAACTGCATAAAGTATTTTTAACTTTTGGACTGTTGGTTGAACAAAACAAAGACAGTGAAGTGTGTCAACATTTTACATACTTTTCTGATATTTCATTGACCAAATGATTTATAAATAATGAAAATGATTGTTGGTTTGCCATAATTTCCCTGATTAATTGTTAATTCATTTGTTCCTCACTGCAGCACCCCCACCTTGCAGTCTCTGTGTATCTACAGCCTGGCAAACACTGAAGCTGGACAGGCAGTTGTCAATATCATGGGAGTTGGAGTGGACACCATAGATATGGTCCTGGCTGCACAGCCCAGCAGGTGAACAGACAAGTGTCCATGCCTAGATTTCCTTATTATGTTTTCATATATTTATCCCAAAACCTTCCATATTTTTGACGTATAATAACAGATTTTTTTTGCTTTTCTCTGACGCTGTCCAGCTGTGGCTCTGAGGGTCCCGGTCAGATCCTAATCCAGACAGTCAAACTGGCCTTTTCTGTCACCAACAACGTCATCCGCCTGAAGCCGCCGTCTGACGTTGTGTCCCCTCTGGAGCAGGCCTTGACGCAACATGGTGGCCATGGCAACAATCTCATAGTTGTCTTGGCCAAGTATATTTACCACAAACATGACCCAGCACTGCCTCGCTTGGCAATCCAGCTGCTTAAAAGGCTCGCCACAGTAAGGACTTCTAATGTGTTCGTACAATATTAGTTGTACGTGATGGGTTTGTTGTTTTGACGACCGTAAATATTCATAATATTTAACTTATATCTTGTCTGTAGGTGGCTCCCATGTCAGTCTACGCTTGCCTTGGCAACGACGCAGCAGCAATCCGGGATGCGTTCCTCACTCGGCTGCAGAGCAAGACCGAAGACATGAGGATAAAGGTCATGATCCTTGAGTTCCTCACCGTTGCTGTAGAAACCCAGCCCGGCCTCATTGAGCTTTTCCTCAACCTGGAAGTCAAAGATGGAAAGGAGGGGTCAAAGGTATGAACTGTGTAGTAAAACAAATAAGTTTTTGTAGTGCTGCATCTGGATTCAAAATATATATACATTTTTTTAACCTGTAGGAGTTTCTGCTTGGTGAATGGAGCTGTCTTCATGTGGTGTTGGACCTGATTGACTCCAAACAGCAGGGGAAATATTGGTGTCCCCCGCTGCTCCACCGAGCGGCCCTGTCCTTCCTCCTTGCCCTCTGGCAGGATCGCAGAGATAGTGCCATCTCTGTCTTACGTACAAAGTAAGCTCATTATCTCAGACAAAATGACTTACTTTGACCAGGAATAATATGTGCTGCATGTTTTGAAACACCATCGTATGATAAACGTGCTTTTTTATGCAGAGATAGGTTCTGGGAGAATTTGACAACGCCTCTCTTTGGGACCCTCACCCCACCTTCAGATACAACGGAGGTATTTTGCTCTTTCTTTTTTAACACTGCGCTAATGATGATGCATGAGTAAGATGTTAGGTGTGTTAACTGAAGAATTGTATTTTATCTTCAGCCTTGTGTTCTGGAGACGTGTGCTTTTGTCATGAAGATCATCGGCCTGGAGATCTACTATGTTGTCAGGTCAATTCCGAGTCCCTAATATAATTAAAGTATTCCCATATTTATCACTTTCATTTAGCTCATATCTCACGTAATTTATGTCAGTTGTGTCTGTGCTGTTCACAGTGGTTCATTGGAGCAGTCTCTGAAGGATGGGCTTCAAAAGTTTTCCAATGCACGGCGATATGAGTACTGGTCTCAGTATGTCAAGTCTCTAGTGTGCCACGTGGCGGAGATGGAGGAGGAAGGCATCAGTTCCTTCCCTGAGACCCAGATGTTGATCTCTGCCTGGCGGATGCTGCTAATTCTTTCCACGACCCATGTATGTTACAGCGAACACAATCATGGTTATAGTGTTTTAGGTTTTGATGTTTAGGTATAGCCGATCAGAACTTGTTCTTATGTTGGACATCAAAAGTCTTTAAATAATACGTTAAATCTTGTTGGAAGGAAGTCACCGCTTCTGGCCCTATAACATTACAACATGTTGGTTTTAGTACAGATTCAACCTCATGTTTAATGGAAAGATATGAGGATGGTATCAGTGTCATGTGAATGAACATATATTCCAGAACTATTCCTTTCTATTTATTTATTTTTGATTGATTAATTTGTTTGAGCGTCCTGCGACTTGAAGTGGCTTGAGAAATTAAGTAGGTTTTTTTTGCTCAAACCCTCATCTGCAAATTGACCACATACAAATGTGATGTAATGATGATTGGTATATTTTACGTTTTCAGTCCGACGTGATGCAGCTAACCGAGGACACGACCAAACTGAAGCTTTTCATGGACGTCCTGGATGGGACCAAAGCTGCTGTAAGTCATCATGGCATGACATATTTTCCCTTTAATTTGTCTCCTCATTTCTCATTTTACTTTCATGCATTTCTCTGCCTTTTTTTTTTTTTTTATTTATTTAGCTTTCTAACTCTTTCCGTCTCTTTCAGCTGACTACGCCCATGTCTGTGCCTTGTCTTCGTCTTGGATCCATGATGGCCACTCTACTACTCATCCTCCTCAAACAGTGGAGGAGGTGTGTATTCATGCATTTGATGGAGACAGTTTATAGGTTTCCTTAATGTTGTAGTCAACAGTGCACACATGACATACCTTAACTCATGTATCTCTAACAAACTCTGTTCCTGTCTCCAGTGTGGTAGCAACAGCTCCTGACATACTGTCTCCCCTCTCCCTGATCCTGGAGAGTGTCCTGCAAGCTGACCAGCAGATGATGGAGAGGACCAAAGCCAAAATCTTCTCTGCACTCATTTCTGTGCTACAGATTCAGGGACTCAACGGTAAGATGCGCGTCTTCTGTTGTCTTTGTTTGAATCTAATGTGGCAGGGGTCTGTAGTTCAGTCTTTTTGATTTATGTCGATTCATTGTTGTCATCTAGGAGGAGATATTTCCCAGCTGCCCCAGCTGTTGCTGTCTGTGTGTGAGACGGTGAAAGACGAGGCCCTGGCCCTCATCGACAATACTCGTCACATGAGACAGATGGGGGACACGGCGGAGGACGAGGACAGCATGGAGACGGACTCTTTCCGCGGCCCACAGAAGGACCAGAGAGATGGGGTGAGCCAAGGACACAAGACCCTGTTTGTAGATTCAAACTTAAAAAGCCTAATTTTGTTCCACGCTTCTCCTTCCAGGGGAGTCAAAAAAGTTAGTGTCATATTCAAGCCAAGGATCTCAACTTTTAACATTTAGCTTCAATCTTTCTAGCTGTCAATTTGTCATGCTTTTTTAACGTTATTTAATGGTGATACTTAATGTTGAGGCGGGAGAAAGGATATTTGAATATTAATTACTTTACTATTACTTTTATCAATACTTGGGGACAGCAGAAACAAGTTGAGAAGACAACTGACCTTAACTTCTTTGGCTGCTAAATGCTCCACTGTGTTCACCAGCTGGTTGCTAACTGTTTGGTGCTGAGCAGGTAGTGTACAGTGGGTCTTTAGAGCTTTTTAGCTGAAAACAGCTGCCTGCTGCATCTGAAAACAATGCTATGAGAGTGAACTAAAACAGTTAAGCTAAACAATGAACTGAAATTTAAAGGGGAGCTGCAGATTCAGGTAATAATCCTCTGTAGGTTCATCAATAATCCAACTGTTATTCATCTCATTTTACAGTTTCAACATCCACTTTCATTGCCGTGATATGAGCAAAAACCATGGGAAATTAAACGTTATTGCACCCAGCAACATTGTAAATCCAACATAGTTAATTTGCCACTGTTTTTATCAGGTGTGTGTACTAGCACTGCACCTGGCGAAGGAGCTGTGTCGCACCGACGAGGATGGCGAGCACTGGGTCTCAGTGATGCGTAAGATTCCAGTTCTCCCGTCGGTGCTCAGCGCTGTTGAGCTCAGCCTGCGGTCCAAACACAACCTCTACTTCACTGAGGCTGCACTTCACCTGCTGCTCACACTGGCCCGCACGCCTCAGGTAAGCACAAAACACATGCTTCTACTTGAGATTTAAAAGATAAAGCTGGTGTTTATTATTCTTTTTGCCAACAAATACTGTGAAAAGACCAAAACCAGCAATGCGTTAGTCTGTCTCTAAATATTTCTGACTTCCCTACCCTCTTTCTGGCTCTCACCTCAAGGCTCGTTTGTTCCTTCTGAAGAAATAGCCTACATCTTTTTTTAAATGGCTTACAAATGTATAGTTTCATTTTTTAATTCTCAGACATTTTTCTGCAGCACAGAGCACTATGCAGTATTGGGCTTTGGATACACAGACAAAACTTGACTCGTCCTTTCATGTTTTTAAAGCAGCCATATTATGCTCATTTTCAGGTTCATAATTGTATTTTAAGGTTGTACCAGAATAGGTTTACATGGTTTAATTTTCAAAAAACACCATATTGTTGTTGTACTGCACCGCTCTCTCTCACTGCTGCAGATCCTCTTTTCACCTGGTCTCTGTTTTAGCTACAGAGTGAGACCTCTTTTCTTCTTCTTCTTCTGTACTATCTTTGATTGCACTGCACATGCGCAGTAGCTCAGATGTAGATCATGTCAGCTAGCTAGTTCCATAGACAGTAAAAGAAAGGCTTTCTACAACTTTGGTCAGTTACAAGGCAGGATTAGCTGGGAGACTTCTAAATGAGGGCGCACATGGAAGTAGTTCTTTCGTAGATTATGGTGAACTTGTGTGTGTTGTAGCAGTGCTTTGCTATTGAGGACGAGGTAGCATGCTAGCGTTAGCATGCTAACGCTAACGCTACGAGCTAATGTTTGCGGTTAGCCTGCTTGTTTCGGCTTGTGACGTCACAAGCCGTGCTGATTTTGAACAGCTCACCCAGAGACTGAAGGCAGGACACATTCAGAAACCGTATCTCACTCTAAACAGCATGGATGGATTTTTTTCAGAGTTTGTATGTGTGTGGAAGCACCAGAGACACAACATAACACCCCAAATCCCAGAAAAAGTGATTTTTTTATAATATGGGCACTTTAAATCAATCCTTTACATCAGTTGAAGATGTCCAATGTTGAGGGTGTCTTCATTTCTCCTCCAGGGGGCAGCAGCTGTTGCTGGAGCAGGAGTCATCCAGACTATCTGCCTCCCTCTTCTGAGTGTCTACGAGGTGTCTTCAAACGGAGCATCACAGGTAAAAAAAAAAAAAAAAACTGTTAAATTAAAGCAATCCCTTTACAAAAAAAAACATCAATTCTGCCTTGCTTATCACATAGCATTTCTTAATGACACAGACAAAGCACTTCATTAAAATGATATAATAATATAGTATGTCCATGTCGCTGGGCAGAGTTTCTCCCGGAAGTCCCAGGACTCTGCCTGCTGGCCGGGGGTGTACCGCCTCTGCATGTCTTTAATGGAGAGTCTGCTCAAGACGCTGCGCTACAACTTCATCAATGAAGCTCTGGACTTTGTCGGAGTACATCAAGAACGCATACTACAGGTATGACTGTAATGAACATTGTCAAAAAACAAACAAACATTTGATTAATTGATTGCTCTATAAAATTTAGAGAATGAAGGAAAATGCTCTTAATTTTCCAAATCTATGGTCAGTTATTCAAAAAGCCTGTTTTATCCAAATACACAAAGGTATTTAGATAAAGGTTAAGATAAGGTAAGATATACTTTATTAATCACACACTGGGGAAATCCCTGTGCTACAGCAGCTCCAAAGAAAAGAAATGTACACACATCAGAATAACTTAAATAGACATAAGAGAAAAAATATACAGAAAGTATTATAAGAAGTAGAATTAGTTATAATAATAATAATGGTAATAATACAAACATATATTTTTTTTTAAAGATTCTTTTTTGGGCATTTTCAGCCTTTATTTTTGACAGGACAGCAGAGGACATGAAAGGGGAGAGGGGGGGGGAATGACCTGCAGCAAAGGGCCGCAGGTCAGAGTCAGACCCGGGCCCGCTGCGTCGAGGAGTAAACCTCTATATATGGGCGCCTGCTCTACCAACTGAGCTGTCCGGGCGCCCATAATACAAACATATTTACACAATAAACCCCCTTAAATAAACAGACAGTGTATATATACAGATGAGTAAGGTGCGGATGAATAGAAAGGACATATTGCACAGTTGGAGCTGACGCAGAGAAATAAATAAATAAATATGCATAGTTAAATATCCCTACTTCTTGAAACTACACTTTACCACTATAAAAGACTAAGAAAACCAGCAATTGTTTATCAAAATTGTTGCTGATAATTGTTCTGTTGTACTTGTGTAATCGACTCGGCTCTATATGATTTACCTTAATCTGCCATCGCTACACTCTGTGAATGTTCGTCTCCCACTAAGTCCTTACGTCAGTCAAGATTTTTAATAATTCATTTGTCATTGTAACCACAGAAATTGCACCATTACTTTGTATTTGCCTCAGCAATATGTTCAGAGAAGGTGCTCACAAGGGAGCAAAATGCAACAAGCAGTAATAAGACATTTGTTTGCCGGTATTGTGGGTGGTTTTCTTGTTGACAATAGTATTTCTAATCTTCACGTTTACATTTCTGTCCCGCTCAGTGTCTGACTGCAGTGCGAACAGTGCAGAGCCTGGCATGTTTGGACGAGGCAGATCACACGGTCGGTTTCCTGCTGCAGCTCTCGAGCTTCTGTAAGGAGTGGCAGTTCCACCTGCCCAATCTGCTCCAAGATGTCCAGGCAAGTCCAGAGGAAAACTCCACATCAGCAGAGATAACAGCACAGCTCCACTGGTGCAGTGACCCTTCAGTATTACAGTTAGTATGTTTCTTTCTCTCTCCTCCCTGCAGGTCAACCTTTGTTATCTGTGCCAGACCTGCACCTATTTGCTCCACAGCAAGAAGATGCTTCATCACTACCTCCAGGTAAGAGACCAGGAAATGTTCCACCTTTTTAATTTTTATGGTTTGACAATGAAAGGGACTGCAGCATCATTACATGTTCATTCTGTAATGACTTACTATGAGTGTGTCTTGCACAGTGATAGTAAGCAGCCAAGAAAGCTTTTCTGTTTTATTTATTCAGGCTTTATGTTTGCTTTGGATTTTATTTAGGCTAAAAACAGCGAAGCGATGCCTCCTGGTCCCCTCCCCAGGACACAGCGGGGCCCCCAAACCCCGTCTAAAGAAACAGCAGGTGGAGGGGAGAGAGAGGAAGCCGAGCAGAAGGCCCTGCTGGCTGTGCAGTGCAGTCTTCTGAAGATCCTCAGCAAAACCCTCGCAACTCTGCAGCACTTCACTCCAGACTGCTGCCAGATTCTCCTGGACCAGGTCAGCCCGCTTATTCTGCTCTAATGCTTCGTCTAAAATTAGTCTTTGTTTTTGTCCTGTGCCGCATTGTTTACATTTTTTTTTTTTGCATAAAAGACAATACAAATGCCGATTTGTTTCTCGGCCTGTGTCTCAGAGTATGGACTTGGCAGAGTATCGAACCCTGTTTGTGCTCAGCTTCACAACTCCGGCGTTTGACCCTGACGTGGCTCCTTCGTTTGGAACCCTGCTGGCCACCATCAACGTGGCCCTGAGCATGTTGAGCGAGGTAAATGTTGAGTGTAATCATGAACAACTTCAGCTACAGTCAGCCTGCAGCAGATCCCTGAGTGTTTATTATTCCGTTTGTTCATAGATGGAGAAGAAGAAAGAGCCAGTTTCCTTGAGCATAGTGTCACTGGCCTCATCAGATGAGATCCAAGCTCTGAAGTGAGTAAATCTCCCTCCCGCTACTTAAGGTGTTATTTAAATGGATTTGCTTTCTTGCCCGAGAGCCTCCTCTCCGCTATCGGAACGCAAAGGATGGTTGTGATTGGTTTTAAAAAAAAAAAAAAAAATTCAACCAAGAGTGTTTTTTCGCCCTATCCTAGAACAGACAGGCGGTGTAGCCAGACCGTAATCCCTCGCTGACACACTGCTGTGGAAATGGGTCTGGCAAAAGACTAACCAAATATGAAGCTACAGCTAGCAGCCAGTTAGCTTAGCATAAAAGGCTGTAAGCAGGGGGAAACGGCTAACAGTCTACCTGCCAGCACATCTAAGCCCACCAATTAACATGTTATAATCCGTACAAAGGTTTTTAGCTGTACACAGACAGCTAGGGGTTTTCAAAGTGGGAGGCGGGGCTCCCCAGGGGGGCTCCAAACGGTTTCAGGAGAGGCTCAGTGAATGGAAGTGAAAAAATATGACATTAGTTATTACATAAGTTATCAATAAAAGATCTTACAGAATAGCCTAAATGTGTGAAGAGAGAGTTCAGAGATTACAGTGTTTTTGGTAAAATCTTAAATTATATCAAATAAGATGAACAGGATGACTAGATGGTTAAAAAAAAAAACCTGTTTGGTCTGAACTAAAGCCAGGACTCCCAAAACTTTGCACTCGTGTTTCCCACTTCCCTTTATTAACAAATACCACACCCACAATTACTATGGTGCGGCCGTTTTGCCAATCAGTGGCCTAGCTGCCAATCAAAATCAGTGGATCAGAACTATAACCAAAAATATGGGAAGTCTTAAAATAATAACTATTGTTCTTACAATATAAACAAACTGTTTTTTGGCTCCTACTGTACTGTTTTTCCCCACTTTCCAGAGTCAGAAACTAATAAATGTCTGCATGGGCGCATTTTCCCAAGCTTTGTCTGAGGGGAGGCCCACTGTCTCAGAGTTTGAAAACCCCTGTGCTAGACTAAGCTAAGCTAACTGGCTGTAGCTTCATACAGACAGATATCAGAGTGGTATTGATGAAGTGAAAAAGTTTATTTTTCTAAAATGTCAAACTATTTATTTCACTTCCTTGTTTTGCTTTGGAACATTAAATTGAGATGAGTCTGTTTTTTCTCCTCAGGTCGTTGCTGATGTTCACCATGGAGAACTGCTTCTACGTGCTGATCTCTCAGGCTGTCCGATGTCTCAAAGATCCCTCCATCCTGCCTCGAGACAAACAGAGGCTCAAACAGGAGCTCAGCTCTGAACTGGTGAGACGTCACATCTCTCCTAACCTGTCTTTGTTTAAGTCTTCTGCATGCTTTAAAAGAACACGTCTGAACCAAACCCAACAATGAATTCATCCCAGGTGTATCCTGAGCCTGATGCAGTTTGTTCCTCTCTGCCATAGACCTCACGTATTGGGAGATGGACTAACACATTGATGGTTTTGGTCTTTTCAAGGAAAAACAAAAATACCCTTTATAATATACTGACTAAATATGACCTAACTTTTCTTTTTTTTCTCTTCACCACCAGAGCACTCTTCTCTCGAGCCTTTCCCGCCACTTCCGCAGGGGCTCTCCGTCGTCTCCGGCCAGCGGCATCCTCCCCTCCACCCAATCCAAACAACCCACACCAGGCTCCAAGGCAAGCCATGAAGGTCAGGAGCCGTTCATTCAGCTCGTTCAGGCCTTTGTCAGACTTGTGCAGAGATAAATTTACGTCTTCTACTGGGAATCTACAAGTTTCAGTCCGCCCCCCCCACCCCAATACAAACACTCACTGTTGTTTTACAAAAAGCCAACATTGTTTTTGTACCTCCAGTAGTACAATCAGAAGAAAAGAAACCATTGATGTAATGCCCCATTTTACCTGGAGTGAGTGTGTTTATTCTAATATGACTGGAACCATAGTTTGTTGAACAATTCATCTTGCCAAAACTGCTGTTATAACTAAATTTGACACAACCACAACCAGTGTTTATTTAAAAGGCCAATGAGAAGAAGAAAAAAACCATGTATTATGAAGAGATCTAAATCTGTAGAGATCTGGGTGCTACTAAACCACCCGTCACTGACTGTGGTTTATCTTTCCAAGGCCTAGTTTTATAGGTCACTTCGATGATACGTAATGACCAGACATGTTTCAAGCGCAACTTCAAAAAAATCAGACCTTTCAAATGTAATCTTCTGATGAATGACTAAATGTAGTAGGAAAACTTATTCTGTAAAGCTCCATTATATCTTTTCTAATTCTCTTCATTTTCACTAAATCTTGATCTGAACTTTGTTATTTTCTTATCTGAACTTTGTTATTTTCTTATCTGTGCTTATCCATGTACACATGTTGAAGCAGCTACAAAAGATTTGTACTTAAAAAATGTATATGCTAATAAAGGGACTTTTGTACCACAATTGGGTTTCATCATTAAATTCTTTTCTTTACTGCATTTTGCACATAATTCTTTGAACACACGACAGTCCTGAACCATCCTATACATAAACTGACCCATGAAACCAAAAACGTTAAAACAATGTCAGTAATAAAATACATTTTCATATTGTGTATGCATCATATAAAAAGAATAAAGGAAAATATGTGCAGGAATTACTATTTACAAAGGCATTTTCTTTTAAAAGAGAACGTTTACAACTTCAGTACCTAAAATAAATCAAATCATAGGCAGGTCATGTGCAATTATAGTACAAAAAGGCTTTGATATTGGGAGAGTAAGGTGACAGTTTTACAGCAGGATAAGGCCTGAACATTAGGTAGCTACATTATTAAAAGCCTTGTAGGGCATTGAAACAGCAGATTTAGTAGCTGCAGTGTAAAGAGGCGTCGCTATGGTGATCCTCTGAGGATTCAGAGTGTCTCCCTGCAGTTCTTGTAGAAACAGGGACACATATCTGCTCAGTCTGAGGGGCGGTAGTGTCCCCTACTGGCCATTGACTGGGACCTCCTGAAACAGACAACACAAGGACTATAACATCAGACTGAAAACACTAAGTCAATTTACAGCTTAAGACATGCAGGGAAAATGTGGTGCTGTAGGCATTTAAAAAGAAGATTGAAAATACTGACATTTTTCAACTGCCTGCAGACATGCATCTGCCGTCTCGTTTTAAAAGGAATATTTCGACATTTGGGGAAATACGCTTATTTGCTTTCCTTCTGAAAGTTAGATAAGAGGGTTGATAACACTCGTATCCCTCTGTTCAATATGAAGCTCGAGACAGTTCACTTGCAGTCTACTGGTTGTAGCTTTGTATTATATGTACGTATGTGTATATATACAGCTTTGACCCTGTGGTCGCTTCAACAAGGCCTGAGCCTCTGTACATTGGGCGCACCTACTATGACTTTTTTTGACGTACTATACCATCACTTTTTTGACGTACTATACTATGACCTTTTTCCACTTCTACTTTTTTCGACATACTATGACTTTTTTCCACTTTTTTTGACATACTATACTATGACTTTTTCTATTTTTACTTTTTTCGACATACAGTACTCACACAGTCACAGTATAGTATGGCGAAAAGAGGGGGAAAAAAAGTCATAGTATAGTGTGAATAAATAAAAAAAAGTTAACATGCTAAGTGCCTAGCTTCAACAAAATAAGGATACACCCAGGCCCTGATTAAAAGACAATCATTTATAATGTCTTCTGAAATCTGCTCGTGTAGGTTGAGAGGGAGAGAAGTCAAGGAGGAAACAGCCCCCCTCAGAGTAGAAAGGAAAGTGGCCATAACATGAGAGGGTTGCCACATCCTGTAGGTCACACATCTCTTAACTAGGTGAGGGGTCACGGGAACTATATGTTTATAGGCCCACTCCTCCTTCAGAGGGTGGCTGAAGAAGTCATTGACCCAGGATTGCGCTGAAGCAAAGGGCCAAAGGATCCTGGTCCCAACCAACCAATGGGAGGAGGCGACACCCCGGAGTAGAATAGAATATCAACTGTCTGTACTAGGAAGTCGGTGCCATTCTACGGAGCTCCAGGGTGAAGCAGGATGGCCCATATTGATGTGTGTCATGTAATCCTTTTGCTTTATTCCTTGTATACAAGTTGCTATTATTATTCCACCTTTAATAAACCACCTTAAATGAGAGAAGTTGTATGTCTTCTGTCCTGGCTGACCAACTGGACCGTGTCAATAGTATATCGAAAAAAGTAGAGAAAAAGTCATAGTATATAGTATGTTGAAAAAAGGCATAGAATTGTACGTTGGAAAAAGTCATAGTATAGTATGTTGAACAAAGCCATAGTATAGTATGTCGGAAAAAAGTGGAACAAAGTCATAGTATTGTACATTGAAAAAAGTGGGAAAAAGTCATAGTATATAGTATGTCGAACAAAGTGGAAAAAAAGTCATAGTATAGTATGTTGAAAAAAGTCATAGTATAGAATATTAAAAAAGTCATAGTATAGTATGTCGAAACAAGTAGAAAAAAGTCACAGTATAGTATGTCGAAAAAAGTGGAAAAAAAGTCATAGTATAGTATGTTGAACAAAGTGGAAAAAAAGTCATAGTATAGTATGTTGAACAAAGCCATAGTATAGTATGTTGAAAAAAGTAGAGAAAAAGTCATTGTATAGTATGTCAAAAAAAGTCATAGTATAGTATGTCGAAAGAAGTCATATTATAGTACGTTGAAAAAAGTGGGAAAAAGTCATAGTATAGTATGTCGAAAAAAGTCATAGTATAGTATGCTGAAAAAAAGTGGAAAAGAATTATGGTATAGTATCTCGAAAAAGTCATTATAGTATGTTGAAAAAAGTCATAGTATAGTACATCGAAAAAAGTCTTAGTATAGTATGTTGAAAAAAGTCATAGTATAGTGTGGTAACTATATATACTCAGAGGGCGGCTGAAGAAGTCATTGACCCAGGATTGCGCTGAAGCAAAGGGCCAAAGGATCCTGGCCCCAACCAACCAATGGGAGGAGGCGACACCCCGGAGTAGAATAGAATATCAACTGTCTGTACTAGGAAGTCGGTGCCATTCTACGGAGCTCCAGGGTGAAGCAGGATGGCCCATATTGATGTGTGTCATGTAATCCTTTTGCTTTATTCCTTGTATACAAGTTGCTATTATTATTCCACCTTTAATAAACCACCTTAAATGAGAGAAGTTGTATGTCTTCTGTCCTGGCTGACCAACTGGACCGTGTCAATAGTATATCGAAAAAAGTTATAAAAAAGTGATAGTATGTCGAAAAAAGTGATAGTATAGTATGTCGAAAAAAGTCATAGTATAGTATGTCAAAAAAAGTATTAAAAAAAGCCACAGTATAGTATGTTGAACAAAGTCACAGTATAGTATGTCGAAAAAAGTGGAAAAAGTCATAGTATAGTATGTCGAAAAAAGTCATAGTATAGTATGTCGAAAAAAGTCATAGTATAGTATGTCAAAAAAAGTCATATTATAGTGTGTTGAAAAAAGTCATAGTATAGAATATTAAAAAAGTCATAGTATAGTGTGTTGAAAAAAGTCATAGTATAGTATGTCGGAAAAAAGTGGAACAAAGTCATAGTATATAGTATGTCGAACAAAGTGGAAAAAAAGTCATAGTATAGTATGTTGAAAAAAGTCATAGTATAGAATATTAAAAAAGTCATAGTATAGTATGTCGAAAAAAGTAGAAAAAAGTCACAGTATAGTATGTCGAAAAAAGTGGAAAAAAAGTCATAGTATAGTATGTTGAACAAAGCCATAGTATAGTATGTTGAAAAAAGTAGAGAAAGTCATTGTATAGTATGTCAAAAAAAGTCATAGTATAGTATGTCGAAAGAAGTCATAGTATAGTATGTCAAAAAAAGTATTAAAAAAAGCCACAGTATAGTATGTTGAACAAAGCCATAGTATAGTATGTTGAAAAAAGTGATAAAAAAGTCATAGTATAGTATGTCGAAAAAAGTGATAAAAAAGTCATAGTATAGTATGTCGAAAAAAGTCATATTATAGTACGTCGAAAAAAGTGGGAAAAAGTCATAGTATAGTATGTCGAAAAAAGTCATATTATAGTACGTCGAAAAAAGTGGGAAAAAGTCATAGTATGTCGAAAAAAGTCATGGTATAGTATGTCGAAAAAGTAGAGAAAAGTCATAGTATAGTATGTTGAACAAAGTCATAGTATAGTATGTTGAACAAAGCCATAGTATAGTATGTTGAAAAAAGTCATAGTATAGTATGTTGAACAAAGTCATATTATAGTACGTCGAAAAAAGTGGGAAAAAGTCATAGTATAGTATGTTGAACAAAGCCATAGTATAGTATGTTGAAAAAAGTCATAGTATAGTATGTTGAACAAAGCCATAGTATAGTATGTTGAAAAAAGTCATAGTATAGTATGTCAAAAAAAGTATTAAAAAAAGCCACAGTATAGTATGTTGAACAAAGCCATAGTATAGTATGTTGAAAAAAGTGATTAAAAAAAAGTCATAGTATATTATGTCAAAAAAAAGTAGAAAAAAGTCATAGTATAGTATGTCGAAAAAAGTCATGGTATAGTATGTCGAAAAAGTAGAGAAAAGTCATAGTATAGTATGTTGAAAAAAGTCATAGTATAGTATGTCAGAAAAAGTCATTAGTATACAATGTCGAAAAAAGTCATAGTATAGTTTTTGGAAAAAAAGTGGAAAAAAGTCATATGGCGTTTTTCCATTACATGGTACCTGCTCGACTCGAATATCAACTGTCTGTACTAGTAAGTCGGTGCCATTCTACGGAGCTCCAGGGTGAAGCAGGATGGCCCATATTGATGTGTGTCATGTAATCCTTTTGCTTTATTCCTTGTATACAAGTTGCTATTATTATTCCACCTTTAATAAACCACCTTAAATGAGAGAAGTTGTATGTCTTCTGTCCTGGCTGACCAACTGGACCGTGTCAATAGTATATCGAAAAAAGTTATAAAAAAGTCATAGCATAGTATGTTGAAAAAAGTCACAGTATAGTATGTTGAAAAAAGTCACAGTATAGTATGTCGAACAAAGTCATAGTACTGTATGTTGAACAAAGTCATAGTATGTCGAAAAAAAAAATCATAGTATAGAATGTCGAAAAAAGTCATAGTATAGTGTGTTGAAAAAAGTCATAGTATAGTATGTCGGAAAAAAGTGGAACAAAGTCATAGTATATAGTATGTCGAACAAAGTGGAAAAAAAGTCATAGTATAGTATGTTGAAAAAAGTCATAGTATAGAATATTAAAAAAGTCATAGTATAGTATGTTGAAAAAAGTCATAGTATAGAATATTAAAAAAGTCATAGTATAGTATGTCGAAAAAAGTAGAAAAAAGTCACAGTATAGTATGTCGAAAAAAGTGGAAAAAAAGTCATAGTATAGTATGTTGAACAAAGTGGAAAAAAAGTCATAGTATAGTATGTTGAACAAAGCCATAGTATAGTATGTTGAAAAAAGTAGAGAAAGTCATTGTATAGTATGTCAAAAAAAGTCATAGTATAGTATGTCGAAAGAAGTGATAAAAAAGTCATAGTATAGTATGTCGAAAAAAGTCATATTATAGTACGTTGAAAAAAGTGGGAAAAGCCATAGTATAGTATGTTGAAAAAAGTAGAGAAAAAGTCATAGTATAGTATGTCAAAAAAAGTCATAGTATAGTATGTTGAAAAAAGTAGAGAAAAAGTCATAGTATAGTATGTCAAAAAAAGTCATAGTATAGTATGTTGAAAAAAGTAGAGAAAAAGTCATAGTATAGTATGTCGAAGAAAATCATAGTATGTTGAAAAAAGTCTTAGTATTTTATGTTGAAAAAAAGTGGAAAAAGTCATAGTATAGTATGTTGAAAAAAGTGGGAGAAAATCATAGTATATATAGTATGTCAAATCAAAAAAAGTAGAGAAAAAGTCATAGTATAGTATTTCGAAAAAAATCATAGTATAGAATGTCAAAAAAGTCAGTATAGTATGTTGAAAAAAGTGGAAAAAAGTCATAGTATAGTATATGGAAATAAAAGTGGAAAAAAGTCATAGTATAGTATGCTGAAAGAAAGTAGAAAAAAGTTACGGTATAGTATCTCAAAAAAAGTCATATTATATTATGTCGAAAAAAGTCATAGTATAGTACGTCAAAAAAAGTCTTGTTAGTACAGTATGTTGAAAAAAGTCATAGTATAGTGCAGGGGTGGCCAACCAGTTAGGTATAAAGAGCCACAAAAAAAAACGGACCATAGCAAAAAGCCACACAACACATGCACGTCCACACTACAACAGCAGCAGTGTCTTCCAGATCTGATGACAGTCATAATACATAGCAGTTTTCATACTTTTTTTCTCACTTAGACTGACTCAGTGGGAAACCTGACAGTCTTTGTTATCCACAATCCTTTTCAGGTCTTGCTTGAACTCGGTTGTGGCCACTCGAAGAACTCTCTCACTCATTTGTCACTAAAGGGGCTTTCAATCAGTCGGATTCAGCAGTGAAAGGGTTAACGAGGAAGGTGATCTGTGGCCGCTGTTTTTCCTCAGGTTGCAGAATCTGTCCTCAAAACTCTGCTGCATTATTTTCTATTTTAAAATAACTGGCAAATGTATTGGCAGTATTGGCAGATGCATTCAAATGTGTTTTTTTTTTTACTTATCTGAAATACTGTATGTTTCAGAAAAGTTAAAAACAACAATCAACCAATGACACAGCCCCCAGCCACACAGTGAGAGCCTCACAGGAGCAGGCAAAGAGCCGCATACGGCTCAAGAGCCACAGGTTCGCCACCCCTGGTATAGTGTGTCAAAAAAGTGGAAAAAGTCATAGTATAGTATGTCGAAAAAAGTGGAAAAAAATCATTGTATAGTATGTCGAAAACAGTCATACTATAGTATGTCGAAAAAAAGTGGAAAGAAGTCATGCTATAGTATCTCGAAAAAAGTCATTATATTATGTTGAAAAAAGTCATAGTATAGTACGTCGAAAAAAGTCTTGTTAGTACAGTATGTTGAAAAAAGTCATAGTATAGTATGTCGAAAAAAGTGGAAAGAAGTCATGCTATAGTATCTCGAAAAAAGTCGTAGTATAGTATGTCGAAAAAAGTGGAAAAATATAGTATAGTATGTCGAACAACGTCATAGTATAGTATGCCGAAAAAAGTAGAGAAAAAGTCATAGTATAGTATGTCGAAAAAAGTGGAAAAAAGTCATGGTATAGTATCTCGAAAAAAGTCATAGTATAATTTGTCGAAAAAGTCATAGTACAGTATGTTGAAAAAAGTCATAGAATAGTGTGTCGAAAAAAGTCTTCGTATAATATGTCGAAAAAAGTGGAAAAAAGTCATAGTATAGTATGTTGAAAAAGTCATAGTATAGTATGTCGAAAAAAGTAGAGAAAAAGTCAGTATAGTATGTCGAAGAAAATATAGTATAGAATGTTGAAAAAGGTCATAGTATAGTATGTTGAAAAAAGTCTTAGTATTTTATGTTGAAAAAAGTGGAAAAAAGTCTTAGTATACAGTATATCGAAATAAGTGATGAAAAAGTCACGGTATAGTATGTCGAAAAAAGTCATAGTATATTATGTCGAAAAAAGTTATAGTATAGTATGTTGAAAAAAAGTAGAGAAAAAGTAAAAGTATACTATGTCTGAAAAAGTGGGGAAAAAGTCAGTACTGTACATCAAAAAAAGTGGAAAAAAGTCATAGTATATAGTATGTCAAAAAAAGTGAAAAAAGTTATGGTATAGTATGTATGACATACTTTTCTACGACTTTCCTTGAAATATTTTTATGCCATACTATACTATGACTTTTTATGCCATAGTATACTATGACTTTATATTTTTGATGCATACTATATCGCTGATGTAATCGGTTAGAACTTAAAGTGGCGATGGTCTTAAAATCTATGGAGTTTTAAAAAAAGGACTTAAAAAGGTATTACATTTAACTTCAGGATTCCTGCATATACCCTGATTAGGTACGGCTAGCTAATTCCTAATGCAATTCATACTGTGTCCAAACACAATAGTAGGATTTATTACATGACTGTAGTCAACCCATAAAACTGGAAATCTGAGTATCTCATGATACATTAATGTTGGTATTTGATTCATGCAACAGATAAAACCAAATCAACAGGGTCTCATGCATCAGATCACTCTCAAAGCCTGCACCTCAACCACACTTACCTTCGTCTGGTCCTCCAGACAGGCCTTTCAGGCCAAACAGGGTGCAGTAATTTGTCTATCATTATTTCACATACAGGATGAGAAGGAAGAGAAGAGTAATTCACTGAAAGTAAAAATGTACCACTGCGGACAAGACGATTAGTTTGCCATTTTGTAACTGGGGCATATTTTTTGGTAAACTCACCTCTAAATTCCCCCTGGCTTTCTTCAACACTCCATGGGTTAGATACACTAGATTGGGGGGAAATTATTTTATTATTATCAAATAAAGTCACATATCCCAGTTTATTTGCTCGCAGGTAAACAGAGGAGCTGAAACTGATAATTCTTTTCATTATGGATTAATCTGACAATTATTTTTGCGAACATTAAGTTGATAGAGTGACAGAAATTGTAAAAAGACATTTTCCAAAACACAAAGATATTCAATTTACAATTATATAAAACGAGGAAAAGTGGCAAATCCTCAGACTGTAGTGTATGGTGCAGTAACTGTAAAACAAAAAAAGCAAAAAAGATAATCTTACACTGATCTATGATGACTTTTTCCATTCCCTCTTTGAGCTGGTTGGTTGTTCGGAGGCGTTTAACGGCTCCACTCAGCATCCTCTCCTGCTGTGACAGCCTGCTCTTCAGTCTGGCTATCTCATTTTTCAGCAGCTCATCCTGATACGGAGGATAAAAAGATTAAGATTTGGTTTCGTAGATACTTAATTGGATAGGGTAGATACAGTATATGTGTTTCTGCATGTCTACCTGCTGGTTGTTGCCGCCGTCCCCTGCTGTGTTACCGACTGGCAAAGAGACTCTCCACACCAGTTTGAGCAGTCGCCCAGCCTCCTCTAACACGTGTTGCATGGTGTTCATGCTGCCAGACAAACTTTTCAGGTGCTCCTGTTCTATCACCTATGAAGATGTACACATAATGACACTAATGACTTGTTATGTCTGATTTGTGCAAGATGTGAAATAATTAAAACCTCAGTAAAACCTTTTCATTTAATTTGTTTTATGCATCACAAACTGCAAATAAAAACATCTTAAACATGATAAGTTGGCAGTACCTTGTTGTTAGAGCCCTGCTGTCTGAGTGTGTGCAGACTCTCCTGCAGTTGTGTGTCCATGCTATGCGACAGCTTACGTCCCTCTGAGATCTGCTTGCGGAGGGCATTGTAGTCCTCAATCAGACCCAAAATATGGCGGCCGTTGCGATTGGCCCACATCCGGTGGCCCGGCACCAGGCGAGAGGGCGCGCCGGAGACGCTTTCACCCGAGCTGCTGCTGAATGACCGGCCGTCCACCTCTGAGCAAGCATTACGTTTCTCATCTGAAAAAGAGGTTTTAAAATATCATCATTCGTTCTCTGCAAAACACTGGATAACAACACTAATACCCCTTTCACACCAATGGCTCAATCAGGGTTATACCCGGGTCGACTGTGTTTGAATGGGGTAACCCTCCTCGGTTTAGCTTTAGTCAGCTTCGCGACCCAGGTCGCCAGGTGGGTTTGATCAGGGTAGACTAGGGTTGATTTCAATGTGAATTGTGCACGACCTGGGTCGCTAACAGCTGGGGCGGGACAAATTGTGATTGGTTGGAAATGACAGTGGGGCAGTCGTCACAGGTCGCAGAGTTTTCACCACAGACTGTATAAAACTCAGATTTTCACAGGCAGTTTCAACAACAGCAGAGCGGTTCAATTCATTTCCCAACAGTCCACTGGCAGTGTGTGCCCGAATGTTCACTAGTCTGCCTTATGCAGGGCGTGAGCAGAGTTTTACAGGCAAAGCTGCCTGTAAAAGTGTGAATCTCTCTCTTTTTTGTTTTTAAAAAATGAGTCGTGAAGCCAACAGCAAAGCCCAACTTTACTTTTAACGAAATCAAACAAAGAAATGTTCTCGCCTCAAAATAGTCAAAAATCAATACTAGAGTAATCTACTTACTTGTCCAGCTGCTGCAATAAATATGCAGAGGAGGAGATATCAGTCCGCACAAAATCATCTGAGAAGTGTTTGATGGTTATTTATTTGTGCTTTAGAACCTAATCATTGCAAAACAATCATAAAGTAAGCTTTATTTATATCTCCCTACTGTACAATGACAGATTCTAGTAGCTTCAAAACATTAGTTCTGCTGGTATACATATGGACTGGAGTATGTGATGTTAGCTGTTCACTGAATATTACGTGAAAGTCTGCCCATTCTAGCATTTAAGGTAATTGTTATGCATTGCTTCTGGGTTGACCAGGTGATCTCTGAATTGTCAGACAACCCTAGCCCAACCCTGGTAGGTGGTGTGAAAGAGGTAAAATAAAGACTTGTATGTAATTACTGCTGAAATGTAAAGCCGATTCCGATGAGGTTTTCTTACCATGGAGGAGACTGGTGTGTTCGTTGTGACTCTGAAATGAGTGACGGGCAGGATCGCAGCCTCCACGACCTGGTGACCTGCCTCCTTCATCTAAGAAGAACGTAAAACCAACATTGAAATGGCCTGGCAGGTTCCTGTGTGTTTACATGCCTCTGTTTACCTGTCACAGGTAACTAGCAAGCAAGTCTGTGCCTTGTGTTTACCTGGAGAGGACAGCAGGTAGTTGATGTTGATGGTTTCAGAGCGGTTGGGTCCTCTGAGCAGCTGCTCCTCAAGTCTCTGTCGCAGTGCGGTGTTGGTCTGGATGCTCCTCTCCAGCTGCAGCCTCAGGTGTCTGATCTCCAACAACAGCTCGTCGAGGTGGACTGAGCCAGAGTGAGGCTCCTGGGTGGCCTCACTGGATCCTGCTTAGAGAAGAAATTGTGTTAATCTATCAATCTCTATGTCAGCACCCTAAAACATCATATATAAAAATGTATAGTTTAGTCTAGGGTAGGAATTAAAAGGAAAATCTGTCTTTGGCTACAAAGAGTGGTACAGATACAAAAATGATCACGAAAACGTTTTTAAAATTTAGATAATTTGTAGTTATTCTTTAGTCACACCGTCTTGTCTTCCTCCATTACTATATAAACTACATAACACGTCAATATGCTCTCTAAAAATAAACTTGCAGTACCGTTGGGTTTGTGAGCTTCAGTCTTGATCTTTTCGTAAACTTGCAGCTCCACCCGCAGTGACTGCAGAAGATGCTGCGAGTCAGAAAGCTGCTGCCTCTGGAGCTTCACATCACACTGCAACCTGGAAGCATTCACAAAAACACACACCAAAATCAATGAAAAAAATTAAATAAAAAGGTAATCTACTCCCATCTATGTACTGCTCCTTGTTTTTATTCTAAAAAAATGGGTGACAATGAGATAAAAGAAAAATATTCTCATTCATTCTGGTGGTTAAGACGAATACCATGTGCCACTTTTTCTCACCATGTTTCCTGTCCGTTTCTAAACTGTCGCTATCCAACAAAAGGTCAAATGTAAAAAAGGAAAAAATGCAGCTCAAACTTTCTAAAGTGCAACCATTATTGTTTTGCCTCATTTTTCTTTTCTATAATGTTTTCAATTTTCACTTTCTAGAACCTGAAGACCTTTATGAATTGTCCTCGGTCCATTTATATATTTTATTGTGATTAACAAACTTTTATTTTTAAACATACAACTCGCAACATGACCACAACACATTTCCCTCCCCACCCCCACGTCATCACCGCCCACCAAGACAAAAATCTATAAAAAGATATTCATGACCATTCAACAAAATGGTAACAAAATAGACAAACTATAAACCAAATAAACCAAAAATGTGTATAAATGACAACACCATAAGCCCATCATACACGTCTCTCCCCAGCACAACGCTTCTAAGGAGCCTTCCAGAAAGCTCAGGTGCTTTTCCCATTTTCAAGTATAGCCATCCAATCTGGCAAACCGTTTATATGACATTTTTTCAAATGCCGGCAACATAGCCATCTCACAAGCCCACTCCTTTATTCTTCCATCCTCCTAAAAGAATGTGTTGGGCTATCATTAAACTAGCCTGGACACAGCTTCTTACGTGCCTATCCATCCCGCTTAGGATTGACCCATCTCCCAGAACAAATAATCTTGAGTTGAATGGAACCTGGGTCTCTGCAGTCTGACATAGGTTATCATGTAGCCCGGTCCAAAATTCCTGGACCTTATCACAGGACAAGTAAATGGCTGTCCTCAGACTTACATTTCGGTGCATTTATATTAATGCAGCTGACTAAATATTGGAAACAACACTCAACACAACACAATTCGGCAGCACCACAAATCGAAACTGAGTGTGAAGTCCACAAAACCACACACACAAGAGACGAGTAAGGAAAGGGAGAGGAGAAGTGATCTGACTGTAAACTAGACTCCAGGTTTCGGGTGTCAGCCTCAATCATCTGTGTCAGTAGGACCCGGGGCAAGAGGTCACATACCATCATTATAGTATGTATGCGTGCATGCGTGTGTGTGTGTGTGTGTGTGTGTGTGTGTGTGTGTGTTCAGGGATGAGCTTACAAATGAGACTATCATGTTTCCGAGTTGTACCAATAGTATGGAATAATGGTAATTGTAATGACTATTCAGAATGGTAATTAGTAGCTTCGTGTAGTTTCCGGTTGCCTGAAGGAGAGTATTAATGATAGTGTGTGTGTACTGCGAGGAGACATTTAGAAGTGTAGGGTAGTGAATGCTACCTGTGTGTGTGTGTGTGTGTGTGTGTGTGTGTGTGTGTGTGTGTGTGTGTGTGTGTGTGTGTGTGTGAGAGAGAGAGTGAGTGAGTGAGTGCTTCCAGGTAGCAGTGTGATGTACCTGTGCAGCTCCTCCTTGCTGTAGTGCAGTGACTCCTGCAGCTGGGAGTTTTCTTGGCTGCTGTGCTCCAGCCTCTCCTGCAGTCGGCTGTTTTCTTGCCTCAGAGCTTCACACTCCCTCTTGCTCTGCTCCAGTTTGGCCGTCCGCCTGGCCAGAGTCTCCCGTAGTTTCTCGTTCTCTTTCTGCTTGTCTGAAGGAAATACAAATATTTTTGAGTTAGTGAAAAGTTAAGTTAGTAAAGTTAAATTGTTTTACTTTAGTTACTCTACTTTTAAGCACCGTCAGTGATAGATGTGTGTCAGTTTTGATAAAGGCATGGCCAGCACCAGCCAGGACAGACTAGCAGATGGGTATCTGGAAAACTAATGGCTCTCTACATCTATTGGTATACTGACTGAAAATACAGTATGTGTTCCTGAATAGAGGTTAAAGAAAGCTTGTACGAAAATGTGTTTTACCTCTAGACCCCAGGCTGAGCTGTTCCTTCAGGGCTTGGTTTTGTCCCCAGAGGAATCGCACCTCATTGGCCAGCTGACCCTGCTCCTCGTTGCCATGGATGAAGATGTTGGTGGCTGCTGAACATGGACACATACACACGCATCACATAAATAAGAGTATTTTTCATTTTTGTGCAGAATTTCCCAACCAAATTATTGACACTATATAATATCCACACTGACAGAGAGTGAATTAAAAACAGGCAGATGATTTCAGGTGTGTACCTGGATCTTTCTCCACCTCCGCTAGTCTCTTCTCCAGCTGTTCCCTGAGACGGTCATTGGTGCGGATGCTCTCCTCCAGGCGCTGTCTCAAAGCACGGATCTCCTGCAGATGTTCTGCCAGCAAGTCTGACAGACACATATGCATATTGCTAAATTAAAGGGGTACTTTGAGGGGATTTAGTAGTAGTTACATAAACTGCACTCACAAGAGACACACATAAGACATAACAGATTCGTAAGTCAACTATCCTGACTTGTAATCCCCAGCATGGGTCAAAACTACAAAAACACTAGATCCAATATTTCCCATAATGCCACTTGATAACCCTTATTAACCCCTTATGAAACCCTCGCATTTGAATAACCATGTCCTTTCAAACGCCACACCCCAAGTTTGTAAGACGTATTCTTCAAGCCCAAACTGAGATAACCCGATGACATCACTATGACATCATCAGGATTATTTTTTTCCAGACCTTGAGAAGCTCCTCCAGAGCCAAAGAAGACATAATTCCACTGTTTTTTTCATGTGCCAAATACTCATTACAAGTAAACTGAACCCAAAATGTTGTTACACCATGGATATACAAAGCACAAAACCACAATTTGTCTTCAAATAACAAAAGCACAATAAATGGAATTGTGACAGCCCCATGTTTACCTGAATTCATTGTGCGAGGCTGTTCAACAGCATTCTTTTGTGAGCCAGTGTCTCCGTCTCGTTTATGAGACTGAGTCTGAGTCTGAGGCCCTGAACCATCCTGGTCATGGCTTTGATCCTGTTCCTGATGGTGGGAGCTGGTCTGGGCCATAATTGAGCGATGAAGGTCCAGTTCACTGCGCAGGGTGGCGTTGAGCTCCTCGCTGCCCCTCAGCTGATCCTGTAGTCGCCAGTTCTCCCTCTGCAGGCCCGACAGTCTGCTGGCAGCATCCCTGTGACCAGACACACCGTCTTCCTGAGCTCCTCCTACAGGAGAGACAGATACTCCTGTCCAATCAGAGGGGTGTCGCTGGCCTAAACATGTACAGGGAGACAACAACGGGTAAATAAATTAATAATGAAAACGTAAATAATACATTTTTATTATTTTTTTGGGGGCGTTTTGGTGGTAATTTTTGTGTGAAAAACTTTCTGTTACCCCTCATTATAAATTCCTAAATTGATACTAGGTCATGTTCCTCCTTCTATAGTTGGGAGTTGGTAAACCAAAATGTCATCCACTTCCTATCCTCCATGCTAACACAAGTAGCAACAGAACCACTAATGATGAACCACAACTATAGTGTTGTAGCAGTAAGGGAAATGTGAGTTTGGGTCTACAGGCCCATCTGCAGGACCTCTCACATATCCACACGCTTCACTTATCTCTGCAATAACCTTTGCGATCTCTTTTCCCGAGGGAAACACAATTTGAAGAGTGAACCGGATAGGTGGCACTGAATAATGCAACTTTAAATGGAGGTGGATTGAAACTGAATACTTCATCAGCCCTTGAGCGGCCTGCTTTGTCCTGTGGGACGCCTCACTGCAACAGAATGGATCTGAGTGGAAAATAAGTGCCATTACAGGCTGCGACTAGACTGACCAGGCCCGTGGACAAGCACTCCGGTAATGTCAATGATATACCACTGAGGTAAGGAAAGGGATAAATATGCATTTTTAAAAATGAAGTAGTGTGGTCTAAAATAACCAAACTGTCTGTGACACTTAAGACTTTAATTTGACTTGGCTTTCACACCCAATCACTAATTTATTTGAGATTGGGTTTAAGTATTATATCTAGAAATCTGCAGCTTATATGAACATATGTGCTTACTGTGGGCTTGATTAACACTTTGTGTGGTCGGGCTGCTATGGCAGGAGGAGGAGTTCCGGTCCGAGTGATACAGATCAGAGCGAGAGCTGTTGTGGCTGCTGGGACTTTGGCCTCTGAACTGGCTCTGCAGGCATGGGCTCTGCAGCCTCTGGATCAGACGGTTCTTCTCCTGCAGCTCTTTCGCCAATCTGGGAGGAGGTGGAAGAGGAAAAGAAAAAGGAAGGGAATTAGTCATGTTGGTCTCCTAGCCGATGCAACATTTGGATTTTATCCATCACACAATCTTGCTGGGCGTTGGCGAGCAAAACAATGTAAAACAGAGAAGATAAGTACTCAGCACAAGGAGGAGAACCCCAAAAAGAGACACAACTTGAGACTTAAGATGTCAAGAAAAATGTGTTCCCACAGGACTTGCAACTTTCAGCAGCAACACACAGCTGGAAAATATGAAAGAGGAGTTCACAGCAAACGTCATGCTGTTTGTCTGGATCAAACCCGCTCACAGGTCCAGCTGCTCCCTGGTGTATTCAGCCAGCGTGAGGTTTTGCTGGACAAGGAGGCCGAGGTGCTGCTGCAGCAGCTCTCTCTCGCCCTCTAGTTCCAGACGCAGATTATCTATCTCCTGCTGGATTCTAGCTGGGCTGTCAGAAGGATCTCTCATGCTCTCCTCACAGGACAACAGTGATCCCTGCTGAAGCTCCCCAAGACTGCCCACATCAGTAATAATATAAATTAACGTATGTCACTATGAGCAACTTTATATTCTAATCTAAAAATGTAATTGTCATCATGTAACACCGAAGTCAATGTTACTGTGTCAATAAATCCAAATAAAAAAGCAATTTTTAAAACCACAGATGCTACAATTTTTACTATCATTCCCAATCAAATATAAGGGAAAACTGCACTTAGAGTCCTCTGATAATTATTTTTCCAGCCAATAGTTGGAAATTGTGTTTCAAATTCTGTTAATAGGGTTGAACTGTACATATACAGTGACACTCATAAGTTTATGAACCCATGCTAAAGTTGACTAAAAAGAAGAATAAAAAAAATCATCTACTGGAAATTGATCTTAATGCCTTAATTAAAAAAATTAGGAAAAATCCAACCTTTAAGGACACCAATTTTCTTTGTGAATGAATAATGTATCGTAAATAAATAAATGTTCTTCCTTAAAATACAGGGGGCATAAGTACACCCCTATGTTAAATTCCCATAGAGGCAGGCAGCTTTTTATTTTTAAAGGCCAGTTATTTCATGGATCCAGGATACTATGCATCCTGATAAAGTTCCCTTGGCCTTTGGAATTAAAATAGCTCCACATCATCACATACCCTTCACCATACCTAGAGATTGGCATGGTTTTATTTCAGTTAGCCTAATAGCTGGTTTGATTTGCACTGAGAGATGATTTTATGGAAAGTACCCCATGTCAATCTCTAGGTATAGAGATTGACATTTATTCCTCTTTTTAGTCAACTTTAGCATGGGTTCATAAACTTGTGAGTGCCACCCACTGTATACAGTACAAATATTGGTGTTTTATGCAAAGCTTAATTTGCTTTCTGGATGATACTGAACTATGAAAGACATGAATGGATTAACACTGACATGTGGTGTGTGTGTGTGTGCGTGTGTGTTTTTTCCCTCTAATTTTTCAGGGACCCCGGTGACCCAGTTTGGGGGCAGTGTAACCTTAATGTTTTGGCTGTCACCGCAAAAATTAGGTCAACAGCAGGACGCTATTCAAAACCAACAAAACACGCACCGCCCGGGGTCATGAGGCAATTGGCTGGCTGGAGGTGGTGGGGGGGTCTTTAAAGGGTCATGAGACCAGCACTAAAACAGCACAGCTAGTGAGTAGCCATTGGATGCCATTAAAGTATCACAATGAGTAAGTAAGTATCCCTGTAACCCTAACATTAAGATGGATTGGAGGATTCTAAATAATATAGATACTTGTTTTTCACCATGAATAAACACCCGACCAATTGAATACAAGTAACTAAATTAAGACATTGACAATAAGCAAGGTGCAGTGTGAGAGTTTGAGACGTACCTACGAGACAGTTCCAGGGCCACCACGTCCTCATTATCCAGACAAGGCTCTCCTAACAGACAGAGGAAAAGACGCTGTCAAGGGCCTGTCTGTAGAAATCAGTTACGAACAACTGCTCTTTTGTGTTCATCTCCTTCTGCTGGTGGCTTGTGCTTTTTTGTAAAGCATTGACACATTTCTGCACAATATGTAAATACTGTTTTTATAGGACTCAAACACATACTTTAAGACTTAGTAGCCGACTTTAAGACTTAGTAGCCGCCTTTAACTTTATTAAATATTTAGATTAAGTATTAAGTTAAAGAGCCATACTTCATTCTTTATTAGCATGTGTGTCGGCTAGAGATTTATGTGTTTTGGCACAGTGCTGTATCATAAATCAAATATCTTAACTGTGTTTGTGCAGCATGGTTCGGATAAGCACTATGTCTTAAAACACAACAGATGCAATTACAAACTACCTTTGTCCAGCCGTCCCTCCAGCCTGTCCAGAATGCCCAGGCTCTTGTCCAGCTGCTCTTTGACCGCCTCCCCCATGTAGTAGTCGACTTTACCAGCCTGCAGGAGCTCCTTAAAGGCCTTGCTCAGCTCATCCAGCTGCCGACGCTGCAGGGCTCCAAGCCTACGGCTCTCCTTGATCTGCTGCCTCAGTTGTGACAGCTCCCTGGCTTGCGACTGCACCAGGGAGTCCAGTCTGTGGAGAAGACAGAATGAGGGCAAGCGGGGGTGAAAAAAAACAAACATTTGTCAAGATATAATTGTCAAAATGACTGTGCAGCTTTCACCCATTGTTAAAAATAGTATAATTAAAAATAAAAGTTGGTAATGCACTGAGAAAGACTGTTGACCTTGCAGGTGATGTAGAGCGGCTGCGGCTCTGCTGCAGCTGTTCACTCATGCTTCTGTTCAGTGTCCTCTCTCTTTCCAGTTCCATAGTCAAATGGCTGGTTTTATCCTTCACCGCCAGGTTTTCACCCTCCTTTTTCTCCCCTAGCTGCCCACTTCTGTAGCTCCTATCTTGCCTTAGGTCCTCTCGCAGTGTCCCGTCTTGATTCCTGACTGTTGAGGGATCAGAGGTGTTGGCAACTAGGTCACTGGAGTGAGAGTTCCTACGCAGAAGACTTTGCATTTGGAGGATGAGTTTGGTCTGGTTTTCCAGCTGGACCTTCAGCTCTCGGACTTGTCCCTGAAGCTGCAGAGGGTCTTTAGAAACACCGTACTCATCATAGACCTGCAGGCTTTTCAGACTGACCTGAAAACAGAAAGAAAAAGGTTAAATAAAAATATCAGATTTTACTAAAATTTGGGTTGCACAATTTTTACAGCAGCAAATTGTTTACAATTCTTAGTAATTTTGAAACCATGGGTCCTTGATTTTACAGAAGTAGACAAAAGCTTCTCATTTCTAGCCAGCGACCGGCAGTTTTGCCAGCTGAAAAACTGCACAAAACGGCACATTAGCTCCATGAGTTTGTTCAAAACGCTCAACATCCTGCTGAGGATTAGAAGACATGGCAATGGAAACAGCATTGTTCTTATAACATTATTGCAGTGTAGAGCAATCATAAGGAAAAATGTAAGCTCAGACTGTTATTTTCTGCCAAGCTGTGAATTGTACGGTTATCCTGGAGTCAGTTGCACCAACTGGTCTTTACTAAGCCTGGTCCTAACTGCTTACTTGGTCTTAAGACCAGTGTTAAGACCAGTCTTTAGAATTGACTTCACGTCAGTTGCACCAACCAAACTTAAGCCTAGGCTTAACTACGCCTGGTCTTAGCGATGCACGTTCATGCGAATGTGGCTATTGCTTAGCAATGTGCGTTGCTAGGATACGTTGTAAACGATTTCCCTCTATTTTGTAAAGTTGTAGCCGTTTCAATGGAGAATCAAAGAAAAAGAAAAGGCAGATTCACTGACTTTGAGATAAGAAAATGATTAGAGCTGTACAGTCAGCACAGACATACTGTATGTTGACTGCCAGGCAGTCCAACATTATAATCAACAAAAAGAAACAACATGGAGACAGATAATGGAGGCGATCAACGATTGCGCTGACTCAAGCAGCTTTCGTACAGAGAGTGATGTACGAAAAAAGTGGAAAGACCTCCTGAGCAGAGTGAAGAAAGACCAGTCCTCAAAAAACAAACCATCCAACCGGCAGGGGTCCTCCCCCTAATAACGTCAATTTATAGTGACATAATTGTGGTTATATTTGGAGAGGACTCCCCGGCTTTTACCGGTTTAGTCGGTGCAGAAAGTGGTGGTACCGACCTGGAAGAGAATACTGTCTCTTCAGGTCGTCCATACAGGTAGCGTGAGTGTGAATTGGGAAGGTGTGTAGAAATGTGCTTAGATTTCGACTTTACGCCTGGTGCAACTGGCGTAACTATTAGGTCGGACATAGAACGCTAAAATGTGGTGACGCAGACACTGTCACCACATTTAAGAATAAACTGAAAACCCTGCTCTTTGATAAAGCGTATAGTTAGGGAGTGAGGAGATCCAGAAATGCTTGTTACTAACCTAGCTCTGGGGAGTTTACTCCCCGGAGTCCTTATGTTTCTTTTTCCCAGCATATTTTGTTGGATTAGGATGGCACCAAGATCTCGGTTGCAGCTGTCGCCGTGGTCCTGCTTCACTACACCCTGCTACGCTCTACGGTGCCCTGCTGCGTCCTGCAGAACCTGCTACATCCAGCCACGCCTTGCTGTGCCACGCTACATACTGTAACGCCCTGCAGTGCCCTGCTATGACATGAACTACTACGACTACCATTTTCTAGTCACTGTTCCATTATCTTTATTGTGACTATTATTGCCACTGTTCATCACATCCCCAACCGGCACCGTCAGACACTGCCTACCAAGAGCCTGGGTCTGTCCGAGGTTTCTGCCTAAAAGGGAGTTTTTCCTCGCCACTGTCGCACTAAATGCTTGCTCTTGGGGGAATTACTAGAATTGTTGGGACTTTACAGATAGAGTAGGTCTAGACCACACTCTATAATTTATAAAGTGTCTCGAGATAACTCTTGATATGATTTGATACTATAAATAAAATTGAATTGAATGCTGAGTTAAGACTTACTTAGCTTAAAACCAGGCGTAAGTCCTGTTGGTGCAACCGGCTCCTGTAGTTTATATTTGTACGTTTTTTTATTACTTTTTTAAATGAAAAGAATTAGGACTAACCAGTGTGTTTGGCAAACGTAATGCTATCTCAGGTGATGTTTGCTGGGGTTTCTGGAATGTAAACTTCCTCAGATACAATAAAGAACAGGACAGAGCTTCTAACATTAGCCTACAGTAACTGTGTTTTTGTTCTTGGAAAGGCTAAAAAGACACAAGCCTCCAAAGTCTTTCAATACAGAGTATCTCACCCCATGCACTGCATAACATGTGTAAAAATACAGAGCTTCACAGACTTGCTGTGCCTAGTTACAGTTGCTAAGCTATGATTGGACAATCGCTCAGGGCAAGGAGATTAGCAAAAAGTAAGTTTAATACCTTGGCAGAGCTGAGAGCTGGGGAACTAGGGTATGGGGTGCTGGAGGTTGAGTCCAGGTTTTCAGTGGAGGAAAAGGTGGCCTGCTCGTGTTGGGAAGGCAGGCTAGAGGCGCTGCAACTAGGGTTCACACCAACCTCTAGATCTGGCAACACAATGGACACAAAAAACAATCAACAAGGGAACAGAAGAATATTACAAAGTTGTGGAAAACAAATGGTGATTGTGCTACAATAGGAAATAAATCATTTGAGATACAGTTTGGCTTTGAAATAAGGCAAGAAATAAAAGTGAAAGGTTAATGAGTGCTCGAAAGACATTCCCAAACTTCAGAGTGGAAACATGCAAGAATTTGTCAATGCAAAATATCGACAGCCCATTTACATTTGGGAATAGTGTGGAGAAATACCAGGTTAAAACCAGTAGAGTGTGTGGTTGCGAGACCCAAACGGAAAAAAATTCTCAATGTAAGAGACAATGTGTTACAGTCGCCTCTGTTCACTCCTCATGCAGACATATAGAGAGAATCTATCGACATTTGAGATTAGTGTCCACTCAGCAGACAGACATGCAATGTCTGTCTAAAAGCCGTCTACCTGTGCTACTGCTCTCTTCCCTATCGTTCTCACTCTTGCCACTGGTTTCGTAACCCAGGTCCTGCAAATCCACCTGCACGCCTTTGTCATCCTGCTCCAGAGCTGGCATTGGAGGCAATATATGTTGGATTAGGAAGAAATCATTTAACATGTACAGAATCTTGTCTCTCTCCTTCATGGTGTTCATGATGGGTTTGACTTAAACATTTTGACAAATTTGCATGCAAACATGCACAATTCAAATACTTTAAGCAAAGAATAAAAAAACTCAGCATGTGTTTTCTTACCTCTCTGTGCAGTTTCAGGGGACGTAAGAGCAGTGGCCAGTTTCTCTTCCAGGCTTTTACATGCTTTCTTCTTCTCCCTCAGTGCCTTATGGAGAGTCTCCAGTTGGACCTGAACACTTGGTGGTAATCCCTTGGCATCCTGCACAGTCCTGTGGACCTCACTCTCCTCTCTGCGGCCCCTCTCTTCTTGTAGGAAAGCCTGCAGTTCAGAGATTCTCTGATAGTGATCATTGAAGACCTTGTAGAGGCGGCAGAGGTTGTTATGGAGTTCTTGGTGAAGCTGTCCCTTTGTTCCAGGTGAAGCAGCGGACTGATTGCTGCTAGATTTTGTGGTTAACTGGGTGGGTTCTGCTAGTTCCTTCCTCTCTTGCAGGGCTCTCTGAAGTTTGTCTAAGTTCATCTGCAGGTCAGGACTGGTCTGTGATGATCTACCAGAAACCAAGGAGCTGGTATTTGTACAGTGTGCTGCCAGAGAGGCAACGGCAGACTCTGCTGCACTAAGGCAGTTCATTAAAACTTTTGTCATCTCTGGATTTAAACTGACAATATCAGAACTTCCCATTCCCCACTGATGTTCCTTTGACTCCTTTTCCTTTAGTGATTCTGCTGCTATCTGCCTTGAACATTTCCCATTCTGGTCATTGTTGTAGCCATGTTGAACAGCAGCATCTGCAGCTCTCAGTTTTTCCTGCAGCTCTGCATTAAGCCTATTCTGCTGCCACAGTGCTTCCTGCAAAGAGTCTGTGTGTCGCTGCAACTCTTGCATAGAGTCCTCTGTGCCTCCAAAAACACTTCTTGGGCTCTGGCTATTTGAAGATGTGTTCACCTGCTGCAAGGCCATCTCTATCTTTAAACATAAATCACTGATTTCTGGAATCTTTTCTTGGCCGGCAGTGGAGGTGATGGCTTTCTCTGCCATGTTCAGAAGCTCTATAAGCTGGTTGTTGAGCTCCTCCTTCTCCTGTAGGGCTTTTTGCAGCTCCATGCATCTGCTGTAAAGGGCAGAATCTGAACCGACAGAGCCAGAACCTGTACACGGACTGGTGTGCGACCCAAATCCTCCTTGGCTGTCTAGACTGCAGGCGGTCAGGTAAGCGATGGTGGATTCTGCAGCCTGTAAGGCCTCCACGTACTGGCGATTGAGATGGTCCTTTTCCTGGAGCTGAGCGTGGAGCTCATCATAATCAGCTAGCTGCTCACTTAGCTTCTTGAGGAGGGTCTCTTTCTCTTCACACTCCTGGTGGAGAAGCTCCAGCTGAGTGAAAAGAGCAGAGTCGCCCTCGGTGTGATCCAATGTTGTTCCGGCTTCAGAGCCCTTATCTGACCCTACTGGACTGCCGGTACGATGTGCATATCTGAGCGTGGAAGAAGGGGAAGTGCTGTGCTGGGGTGACATGAGGGGGTCGGAGTCTGCATGCAGTTGCTGGTCAGACACATATACACCATCTAAATGAAGGTGCTGAAGAGCATCAGTTTTGAGATGGTCAGAGCTCACAAACTGCCTGCTGCCGCTAGCCTCCACTGTCAGCCTCACAGGGACCGGGAGGCGAGATTTGACACCAGCCTGCAACTGAAACAAATGGAACAGATATTAAAAACAGTGACAATTAGACTTCATGCAGAAAGCAATGTAGTGTTTCTTTACACTCAATACAAAACTTACCCCATGCCTTACGACATGCTGCTTTGCACTCTTGAAGTGTAACTGGCCTTTAGTATGTGGACTCTCCATCCCCTCTATGGTACTGACAGTTAGCTCAGTGATGACAGGAGTATCCCCATCTGACACCTCATTAGAGTTCTTCTCTCCCTTTTCCTTCGACGGATTGAGGACCTTAGAGTGACCTTTTGACTCGGCCTGCGTGTCCACACTCCTTCTCAATTCAGCCTGTCCATCACTGCTGTTCCCTGAGGCGTCTGTGCTCTCTTTCTCTTTACACTCGGTAGATTTTTGTTCTTTCAAGAGACCCTGCAGCTTTACATTTTCTGATCTTAGTCTGAGCAGCTCCTCCCTGCAATAAGGGGCATTTGGTTAGTTTACTGTTCAAGCAACTTACTCTTACAGTGAAAATAAGTAGTAGGATCTCGACACTACTGAAGAAAAGACCCACCTAAGCTGCGAGACTGATGAAGTCCCACAATGACTCAACAGGGTTTTAAGTGCCATTATATCAGTGTTCTTAGAATCTTTCTCTACAGTGTCCAAGGTGTCGTTGCCAGACCGAGCATGTTCTCTACTCTGGCCAAGGCCACTGTCCATACTCATATCACCCAACAGCTTTCCAGTAACCATCTAAAAAGAAATAGTTTAGAAATATTGGTTAAAGTTACACGAAAAAGGGAGCAATAACATTGAATTTCAAAAGCTTATTGAATTTAATAAATGATCATCTATTTTATACCTGTCCTAGTTTGATGTCTGTCTGACTCTCTTTATCTTGACCAGAGTGATGCGTCCTGTTACTGTGAGCCACAGGCTGTATCTCCTGCGTCTTCTCAAGCTGCTAGAGTAATGGAATGGGAGGCGAGTGTGACACACATGGCTCGGTAAAAGAAAACTTAATGAGGAAACATAATCCATAAAAACACTGCACAGCAACAGCAGAATGGTATGACGTGTCTAATGTGGCATGGCAAAGAGAGAGCATTTCATGGGACACAGAGATAAAAAAGAAAACAGGGACTGATTAGGAAAGGTGAAGGAGAAAAAGAAGACAGTCTACTACAGGCAGGAAAGTAAAGAGACATTAGTAACAGGCTAGACAGAGCAAAGGTTAAGATGTAGGTTCAAAGGTTAGAAAGGAGCTAATACAGGTGGATGTTAGACAATAACTCAGATATGATTCATCAAGTATTTGCTAAATGTGGACATACTGTGCAAACATTTGCTGATAAATAACAGAAAGTTCCCCTTTATTGTTAAGTTTTAGGAAACTTTGACACCTCAGCTTCAAGGGCTTCCTCCATTTGCAGCTGTCTTTTGCGGCCTCTAACCTGTTTTAAGGGGCTACTGCTGGCCACGTCTTGATCTTCGTTGTTGTAAGCATGATGGTCTGACTTCTCCAATAACGACAGCCGGTTCTGCAGCTCGTTGTTTAAAGTCTGCAGGCTGCTGACACAGTCCTGCAGCTCCAGCACCTAAGGCCCAGACAGACTCATTTTTATCCATTTAATTATTGTCTTCCTTATTTACATATTTTGGGGACACGTCTTGCCAAACCAGCTAAAATCTACTGTTGTATTCATTACAGAGACAATGCTTTAGTTCTAACATTTTATTTAGCTTAAAAAGTTAGTTTCACCTTCTGCCTAAGCTCCTGTGCAGAGAGTAGAGACAAGCTGTCATCCTGCTCATCTCCCACACAGATACTCAGGTAGGAGGTCTGATCTCCAATGAAACTCAAAGTGTCACCTGAAAAATATTAGAGTCACATGTAAAAAAAAAAAAAAAAAATAAGAATGAAAAAAAATACTCCCATCTACCAAAATTCTGAAACAAGAGAATAAAAGTGTATTTTCTACTACTTACCACCATCATTGGTACCACCCACCCCTCCTCCACGGTTCTGTATGGCTCCTAAACGAGCCTGCAGCGAGGCATTCCAGCGCTGTGCATCTTCAAGCTGATGTCTCATGCTCTCCAGTTCTTTAGGATCAATCAGGTCCGTACCTGAACAGATACAAAGAGGGTTACACAGCCATGCCTCTGGTGTGACAACAAAGTACATTTCTGCGTAGGTAAGTCTTTAACAGACAGAATGTTTTAAACTTGACATTGATTCACAATGATTAACATGCTGCATCATTAGTAGTTAAGACTTGGTGTGACCTTATGTGCAAGAGGTCATTAAGATACTGTATACCTCGATTGTTTTCCACAACTATAAAAACACTGACGTCATGTATGCATAGACAAGAGGCACAGATTTTTACATAGGATGTGTAGCTCAAGCCAAACTTGAAATTTAAAATTCATAGTTCACAGTATGTATCTGTGCAAAATCTAGCTTTTGATCATTTGAATAGTGACCTAATTTAATGCAATTTCAAACAAACAAAATTCACATGAAGCATTTTTCAGAAAGTAAAAACTGGTAAAATATATATATAAAAAAAGTACTGTACATCTATGCCTTATGAATGTAAACTAAAATAGTTCATATTCTTTCTTGAGAAAAACTGATTAACAAAAAGCTGCAGTTTGAAGTTTGGGATCTGCAGCTACAGAAAAATACACATTCCAAAATATATAGATATATAAATATTATCACTATGTCTGTATGTCTACATTTAGCATGCACACATTGTATGTACTGTATATTATTATGACTATATAACCAAAAGAAGAAATGTGAAAATGTACTGTGGTAATTACTGTAGCTACATCTATCTTGCATTCAGTGTGAATGTGAGCCATGGGCCTCTTACTTACAGCTGACCTATTTATACACATGGCTCCCTTCAGACAGGGTGGGGGCTGTGCACTTGACACGCTCACATGCGAGCACACATATACATGTGGACATATACTGAAGTAATTTGGCTAAGACGACTACCTGGGCGCTCAGTGACACTTTAAATCAGTCTCAAGGCCGCACGCTGATGTCACTAACTGTGCTAAATTACATAGACTATGTGATCTCATATAATAAACGTAGGATTTTCTTTAATTAGTATCTATTTCAGGGGAGCTACTATACAGTGGGATAACATTTGCTTCTATAGCAGCATAATAACCTTTAATACCTTTCTTAAAGTTGTTATATAATGACATGCTTATGCAATTATGTGACAGATGGCTGGATGGGCTGGATTAATAAACAGAGGGGTGTTAGAGAGGTGATGCAATCAACAGACCAACCAACTTTGTGATGGGACAGTGAAAACAAGCAGACAGCATGTTAAAAGAGAAAGACAGGAAGACCGGCCAACAGCAGCCTTTATTAAATTTCTTTTATAAATGACAGACAAACTGAAAAACAGTGTGGAGCCATTACATATAAAGAGTGGGAGAGAAAACAGGTAGCACCTCTATTACGGACAAAACATGCAGATGAGGAGGTGATGATGTAAAGAACAGTGAACATAAAGTGCACAAAGATGAGGAGTGAAAGGACCAGGTGTGCATGCTGAATAAAGCAACAGATAAAGAAAACGGGATGTGAGCTTGTCAGCAGGAGATATTATTAGAGTAAACACAGTAGACAGAGACGACAGGTGTGTTTTTATGCGTGTTTGCCCTAGAACCTATGGATACATATCTACCTGAACTATACTTCCCTAAGTCTTCTAACAACTTAAATTATGATTTATTTTTCCTTTCATGTTTTTTGTCTTTGTTTCTTTTCTCTTTTTTCCCCCCCATTCAGTTCCCCTCGTCATTTACCACCCAGTGTGTTTGCACTGCACCTTCTCTGTGTTTGGCTCTGTGCATCTCTCTCTCCAAGTCGTCCCTTAGCTCCTCATTAGTTTTGATGCTCTCCTCTAGCTGCTGCCTGAGGAGCTGCACTGCTGTCAGCTCCAGCTGCAGAGCATGGAGACGCTGGGCGCTGCAAAATACAGAGTAAGGTCTATTCATCAAATAAATTAAGCTACTGAGAACAATCTTTTCATTTTCACTTAATGCGATGATTCTTTTGTTACAGTGACCATTATCCCTACCTGTCTTGCTCCTTTACAGTCCTGACCAGGCTGGAGTAGAGCTGTTGTTCTGCTCTCAGTGCTTTGTTCAGAGCATTATGCTCCTGTTGCAACGCTATAAGCTTGGGCAAAGCCTTAAGGGAGACAGAAAATGAAAGGGCAATGGTCTTAATGTCAGAGCATTATTTGAAAAATATGTTATTTTGTGGTATTTCATTCAGCAGAAAAGCTAACGGGTTTAGTTTACTTCTTGCTGGCTATCTCCACCAATCATGGTTCTCTCTCTCTGAGGGAGACCGGGGAGTGGTCTCTCCATGTCGGAGCCAATGATCTGATCCTGGGTATGATCAGCCCGACTGTCCCCTCTCTGACCGAGGCGCTGGTGGAGAACCTGCTCACAGACATAAAGAAAAAATGAGAACTACTAGAGAAGAGACTGCTGTGTTCAAATGCATTCAGAAGAAAAGCTCCTAATCCAAAGCTGCTGTGTGTTTCATTCAGTGACAAGAGTTTGACTGTGTGAATGGATGAATACTTACATTGATAATCTCATCCTTGGTCTTCAGGGTTGCAGTCAGGGACTCAATATTAGCAGCCTGACCTTCATTGCGACCCTCCAGCTCAGATAGCAATGACTGTAGCTCTGCCAAAGTAATCTGGATATATAACATACAGACACCTGTTAGCAAGTGTCACGATTATGGAAAAAGTAAAATGCTTCTAACTGACTGACCTTCAGCTCATTCTCCCTCTTCAGTGCTTTATTCAGTGCCTCGGTTTTCTGTGCGAGCTCCTTCTTCAGGACGACGACCGTCTTCTTTGAGAGCAGAATGTTCTCCACATTATCCTCACTGTTCCTCCTGGACAGGTTAGCTTTAGTGCAGACAAAAGAGAATCAAATGTAGTACCGACATGCATTTTATCTTACCAATATCCAGTGAGAGGGTTAAAAACTCTAAAGGACTCACTTTCCTTCTCATCCAACTTCTCTTGCATGATTTGGATAGTTTGTCTGAGCTCCAACACTTGATCAGCCTCCTCCTTCTGCCTCATCTCTGCCAGAAACTGGTCCCTCACCTGACCACGCTGCAGAAGCTTCTGCACATTTACAAATATATCAAGTTAGCACACTCAAGGATGTACAACTGATACCTTAAACTTGGTCAAACTAGGCCACCAAGTCATTTGAAATCAGAAGGGAGGAGAGGAGTATTATTTGTGCTATTCCCCATGGGACTTTTCATTTCCTCTCCTTGTTATGCTTCTAAGTCAAGCACATTTTACAGCTGAGTGACTGTGTTGTATCCCAGAGGAACTTACGTTGATGAGGCCGTCTTTCTCAGCAAGCAGGGCTCTGAGCTCTGCAGTCTCTAAATAACCCTCCTGGGCCGTTGTGGAGCTTTGCTTCTCAGCAGTGGCAAGCTGCTGCTGCCTGTCAGACAGTTGCTTCCTCAGTTCCTGAATCTCTTGAGCGCGCTCAGACAGCATGCGGTTGTAGTGCTCTGCAGACTTCTGAAGAGGCAAAAGAGAGTTAGTGATGTTTGCCCTGTATATACGAATGGCTTTTTCGTAGATCGATCAATGTAAATACAATGCATATTGTATGTACAGTATGTATAATGTGCCAATTCACTTTTCTAAAAGTGTAAATAGTTTGAGATTCATTTTCGAAACATATGTGGTTAGACGTCGCTTTATTTAAAATGACTACTTCTTTTGCTACTACTTTATTGCTATTATGTTTTCTTTGTTATATTCTATCACTATGTGTTGCTACAAAGACTAAGCTTCCCTGAGGTAATCCCTGAAAATGTTTTCATAATTAATTGTTGACCTTGATTAGCTGGTCCTTGCTGCTGATTGTAGCCAACAGTCCTTCCACAGCACTCTCATTGTCAGCAACCAGCCTTTCCCTGGCCTTCACCGCCTCAGCCAACATAGCCTCTGTAACCTTTAACCTCTGGCCCATCTGTTCAGCAAGGTCACGTTTATGAGTCTGCGACTGGCTCAGTATCGATTTGGCCATTTCCTTCAAACAAAGTATGCCAGAATTAGAAAAGAAAACGGTTTGTATATGTAAACATCATGGGTCAGAATGGAAAACACAATGTACATGGCTGAAAATACAGCAGAGCCTGTGGTGACATTTTTTAAACTAACATCCATATCCTTTGTCTTGCCCTCCAGGGAGAGCTGTAGCTGGCCGATGATGGAGTCCTTCTCCCTCAGTGATCTGTTCAAGTTATCTTCTACATCTTGCTTGGCTCTCTGCAGGTTCTTTAGAGTGTTTGCAAAATGCTGCAGCTCCACATCCTTCTCCTTGATCAGACTGTCAGAACTCTGGAAGGAGAGGAATAAGCAGACAGATGGATCAGAGTGAAGTCCAACCTCCCAAAAACTATATCTGTATTGATTACTGGAAAAGGCAAATCTCTGGCCTCAGTGTCTGATGTTTTTTCCCCAATCAAACATGGTCATGGCTTCTTACATTGATGGTTTCCTCGTTGTAAGAGAGCAAGTTATTGAGCCTGTCCAGGTCTCGCTCCCTCTCCCTTAGAGACAGCTGCAGCTGGTGTATCTCATTGTCTTTCTCCTCAATGGCAGCAAACTTCTCATCCAGCGCTTGCTGTCAGAGAGCAAACAGAGCAATGTCAGGATCAAATTATAGTTGCTGTGGTGAGCAGATTACTCAGAAGGAATGCGCACCTCCAGAGCCTTCTCCTTTTCTTTCAGCCTTTGCCGCAGCTTGGAAAGCACATTATCGTTTCCTCCTGGACTCTTGCTTTGCTCAAAGTCTCTGACCATGTTTATGTACTCCTGATGAACACAGAGAAAAACAATGTAAAATGGCAACTATCTGAATATATTCAATGGCAGATTTTTCCAATGGTGAAAAACATTAACACACACAAAGAGATTTGATCTTTTGGTGTGATCTGTCTGTATATGCTCAATGTTGTTGTGTCACCTGTAGCTGCTGCTCTTTATCAGCCAGATTGGATGTGAGCCTCTGGATGGTGACCTCATGGGCCTGCACTTTTCTTGTGGTTTGATCCAGCAGTTCCTGGTACTGCTGCTCCAAAGCACTCTCCCTGTCCCCGATCTCACCACCCAGCTTTTTGAGCTGATTGTTCAGATCCTGGAGAGGGAAGTGATAATAATGTCACACAAAATCTGATATTTGAATGGTGACAGATAACAGATAACAAAAAGGGGAATTAAAATGCCTGATGGCTTTGTTCGGGTGGCAACAATACAGTTTTATTTGAATAGATTTAATAGACAACCACTGTCTTACATTTACGGCCTTGTCTCCCTTCTTCTTCTGCAGTTGCAGGTCCTCCAGTTCCACCTCTAGCTGGTCCTTCGCCTGCTGCATGTCAGCCAGCTCTTGCTCCTTCCTGTCCAGGCCGCGCTGTAGCTTTTGGGCTTCAAGCACCTTGGCATGGTGTTCCCCCTGAAGTTGGGTGAGCTCCGTTTGCGTTGCCATTAATAGATTTTGGTGCTCCTCTGCTCCCTGAGGGATATATGCAAGAAATTAGAGCTGGGCAATATATCGATATTATATCGATATCGTGATACGAGACTAGATATCGTCTTAGATTTTGGATATCCTAATATCGTAATATGGCATAAGTGTTGTCTTTTCCAGGCTGCATTACAGTAAAGTTATGTCATTGTCTGAACTTACCAGACTGTTGTAACTGTTCTATTATTTGCCTTTACCCACTAAGTCATTATGTCCACATTACTGATGATTATTTATCAAAAATCTCATTGTGTAAATATTTTGTGACAGCACCAATAGTCAACACTACAATATCGTTGCTGTATCGATATCGAGGTATTTGGTCAAAAATATTGCGATATTTGATTTTCTCCATATCGCCCAGCCCTACAAGAAAAGCTTATCTTTACAGAGGCTGCAATCAATGAGATGGAGATTTAATAAAAAAAAATCACTTTCCTGCTTCTATTAAAATTCTATGAGATACTGATCTCTCTAAGTAATATTATGTGTGAATGTACAGGCACACACAGAACAAGGAGCCATTAACAATATTGTACTGAGTCAAGTCAAAAGTGCAGGACTTGCCTGGTATTTCTCCAGTTGGGCTTTATGTGCTGCCTCTCTAGCCTTGGCCAAAGCGTCATCCCTGTCCTCAATCTCATGACACAGCTCTGCAATCTTTTTGACCAAGACAAAGGCAGACAGGTTGGTGCTGGGGCATTGTATAATGCAGAATAGTGAGAGCACAGACAGGTGAAGCCTTAACAACTGTTACAACCCCTATAATAAATAAAATGGGTTAGTGACAGTATGATCCTTACCTCTTTTTCTTTTTCTTTTAAGACCTGGGTAAGCCCCTGGATAGTTTTGTCTCGCTTTAGAGCATTTTTCTTCTCAGAGTTGAGTTCATTCTCCTTCTCCTCCAGCTTCCCTAACAAGGTCTGTTTGCACAAAGAAATGATCTTACACAAAGAAACCTCTGAAACTAAATACAAAATACTGAATAGAGCAAAATGTCATCTCCATGTACCTTGTTTTGTTTCTGGGTATCCTCCAGTGTTTTAGTCAGGTTGACATTGGTGCTTTTTGCCTGGGTGAGCTCTTCAGTCAGGCGCTTATTGCAGGACTCCACTTGCCTATCCCCACTCTGCAAATCCAGAGAACACATAAAACGGGAAAGGGGAATAATGTATTAATACCAGCAACGTTAAGTAGCAAAGCTGTTGTCTGTCAAAAGCTCATTATCGGTGCTATGGTGTTTGACCCAGCTGGGATTACTGAAAGGAACTACCTCCACCACTCTGACAGGAGTGTATTCATCATCAAATTCCTCTGTAAGGTCATGAAGAGACTTCCATTCTGCCTCTCTGTGTCTGCGCTTGGCTCGGGGGTTGAGAGAGCCAGTATTTAACCTCTTCAGGACAGGGATGTGGCTCCCTGCAGGGGCAGAGACTTGTTGTTTGGGGATGCAGCGCAGGAGCTGGATCAGGTCAGAGATCACAGAAGGCTGACTTGAGGAACTGCGGAGCAACGCTTTGGCCTGAACCTTTCCTCCTGGGTCATCTGTGACACCATGTCTGGCAACAAACACCTTGGGCTCTCTGAGTTTTGGTTTGGGTAGAGGGTCCGGAGTGGTGTCAAAGGAAAAATCTTTATTGAGGGACTGCAGGGATGTGGAGCGATCTTTGAATCCAGGTCTAGGCAGTGTGCCCTTACGTTGGACCAGGTCAAGGTACATGCTCTGCGAACTGTGCCGTGTGCCTCGGAGACTAATGCTCTTCATAGAGCCATTGAGCCCTGCCACTGATCCCAGCCTGCTGCTCCTGAGGCTTGAGCGTCCTGGAAATGCCCCTTTACTAGCAATGCGATCCAGACTCACACACCTTCTCATGCGATTCTCCACATGACCACTTCCACTCTCCCTGAACAGCTGTCCTTCAGAGGCCAGCTGACACACAGCCTCATCATCAGGACTGCCCACCCCAGTGGACCTGACTGGAGCCTTGCAGCTGGTGCTCTCCACGCAAGTCTTGTACCGGCTTGGGTTGTTTTTGTTGTAGATGTGGATGATGCACTGGATCAGGAGGTCTTTCTCCGCCTGCAGCTTCTGGATTTGACTGTTGTGTTCATCCTGTAGCTGGCCGATGTTAACATCACATTGTACCACCTTCTCCAACTGGAATACACATTTACCACAGAGGAACTCTCCACGACCATCACGAGTCACCTCCCAGCCCAGCACATGGGACAAGATGATTTGTAGCTTCCTCTGTGCTGATGAGCTGAAGATCCAGCGACACTGGCTTCCCACCAGACGAACACCACATATACGACACGGGTCCCTCATGGCAATTTAGATCTTTAGATTCCAGATTCACCCACGTAGAATGAGTCAAAAAAGCCTCTCACTGACACACAAACTGTCCAGTGACCTAATGGTCATCAGCCTGCCAACCATGGAATAGCCATCTATCATTTTCTCTTGCTGCATCCGCAAGAGAAGCGCAGAGGAGAATGACGGAGGGCAGAGCAGTATAAGCCCTAAGCCTTTGATAATCCCTGCTCCCGCCTCTATTCCACTCTCCCCCACAAATTCAATCAGATCAAATCTTCTAGGGCTGCTGCAGTGATCTGTGTTATGGCCGGTGTCAGACCACCTCTAGAAAAAAGCCCTCCGAGATATAATGATCAGCCCCATACAGGTGCCTCTCCAGGGGACTGGTGAAGATGTAAGCAGCCAATCACTCCTATTGTCTATCCTGCCTGGCAGTACATCTAAAAATCTGCTTTAAGATTAGAGGGGGTGTTTTCAGGAAATTCCATTCCATTATACCTCTATCCTGGATAGGCCACTCAAAGTCATGTCATGCCACTTAAGCATCCCAGACACATTGTCCCCAATCTTTCAAAATCCTTTGCAATACATGCAACACATTAATTTGCTTACCCAGATCTAACCAACAGTGACAGGTCACACCAGACATAAATAACTCTCAGGAACTGTCTCCAGACAGCATGGTAATCCAGTCTTAACACTGTGACCTGAGTCCAGACTGGCCAATGGGTTTGTTGACCAAGCAATAAAAAGTCCAAACAGAACTCAACGCAGACTGAAGAAGAATAACAATGGTTACAATTGCATCGTCTCTATAGGGTGGACATTATTAAAGTTTTCTAACATGACTAACTATAAGAGATTTTGAGAAACTAACTACCATCCATCAAACAATAAAATACATCATAATAGCCCAATTAACGACGAATTAATTGATGTCAAGGATATTGTGTTACAATATTCATCTCCCAAAGCCACAGAATGTGAAACCATATAGCCGACAGAGAATATAGATAGAAGAATTATTATTATAAGAGAAAAATCCTCCAATACAGGTTTACTGTCATTTAAAGGATTATAGGAAATTGAGAGGTTATTCCATAGGTTACAAACATCAATCTAATGCCAGGCAAAACAAGTGGTGATCAAAGAGCACCAGTGGTGACTACTCCAAACTCTCTCCGTCACCAAGTAGTTAGTGATATAAGCTTACTACTGTGAAACCCCAAGATTACCACAACAAACAAGAGTACGCCTCCTCTTTACTGAGCAGGGTACAAAAATAAAACTGCACCAGGAGGCACATAGAGGAAAAAAGCAAGTAATAAAACATGCCAAAGTACATATCCTGTGGTTCAACAGAAGAAGATAAAAAAACCCTCTGAAGTTGACGGCCTGAACAGAGCGAACATAGCCTGCATCCAGCTGTTGGTCTGCAAGTGTGTACATTTAAATGGCATGTCACATTAATGCACGGTTACATGAGTTAGCTTTTAGTTTGAGGCAATCCTATTGCTGGAAACAGAATATGAAATAATGGCATAAAGGTCTCCTGGTGGGCTAGACAAAAACAACAAAATATTTCAAAAACATGGAAAATCCCAAAAAGCATTTAATGAGGAAAATCGAGGAAATCCCCACAACACCAACCTGATGGTCCGGTTCGGTTTTGTCCTTCTCTCTATGTAGCTCATCCCTCAGTGCCTGGGAAACAGACAGTCAAAGGTCACTCAAATGCCTTTTAATACTGCAAATAGTGCTGAAACATTAGTTATTTAGTGGTTGGTAATTGTGGCAATACATTCCATTTCTCTGAATATACTGTATATACTCTGAAAACATGGCAACAAATTACTTTGTCACCCTCTATTATTAAAACAATTTGATACATTTTGGTATCATTACAGAGGGAAAGCTCCTAAATAACATATCTTTAACTATGAAAGTCATACCTCAAGTTCCTGATCTTTCTTGGCGATGAGATCAGATAGTTGTTTAACACAGTCAGCTGATGGTGCATCTGTCTCTTGGTCTGCACTTTTCTTCTGATGGATCACAGCTTCCTGGTTCTTTAAAGTGATCTTGAGCTGCTCAATAATACTGGTGTGAGCAAAACAAAAAACAAAAACATCAGAAACACCTAGGTCTTAATACAACAAAAACTATTAAATAATAAAATATGAATGGGTCTGTGCGCATCTCTTGTGTCCCTACCTGTCTTTCTCCTGCAGGGCCTGCTGCAGGTCTTGGGCTGGGCTGGGGACAGGGGTGAAGGTGCTCAGTGGACCCAGGGCTTGGAGCTGCTTCTCCATGTTAATATTCTTAAGCTTCTCCTGCTCAGCGATGGCTGCCATCTTGTCAACCTCTTCCTCTGCCGTTTGCAGACACTGTAAGGAGGCAAAAAGACCAAGTGAGACAACTACCCCCAACTACCTTGGGGATGAAACCGAAAATTACTGCTCTCAGCGAGTATAGTAAAGTAAATAGTTTTGACTCACCTGTTCTAGGTCAGCTATCCTCTTGTTGAATGCGTCTCGAAGTGCATCCATCTCTCTCTGAGCTTGCTCGCGCACACGTTGGGGTTCTCCTGATTCTCGACCAGCCAGACTCTCCAACGCTTTCCTGAAAAACATTCACAAGGCAAGGCAAGGCAGCTTTATTTGGAAAGCACATTTCAGCAACAAGGTAATCCAAAGTGCTTTACATAAAACATTAAACTAGAGCAATTAAAAATGGGAGATTAGTTAGCGCTCATATACATTTTTGCCACTGGGCTTCCATGACATCTTCCTGCCAACTAAGATCTTGCTTTTGTCTGAATTCTTAAAATGACACTGAATAGAGAATTAAACTTATAGGGAATGAAACTTACGATGCAGACACGAGTAGCTCCTGTTTCTCTGCCAGGTCTCTCTTCATAGACTCCAACTCCACTTTTAGCTCAATGTTCTATAAACAGACAGCATTCAGTCCATTATAGCATACATTGCACATCTGGAGTGATCATAAAAAAAAAAAAAACTGGCACAATAATCATATTCAAGAGATTCTTAGAAATCATTCTCCCTGACAGTTGCATTGTTAACATTACCAAATTAATAATTCATATAACAATTCAATTAATAATTCATAATAAATAAAGGTTTATCTTGGAGTGTGAGCATAAAGATAACATTCTTACATGACACTTCACCTCTCTAAATGAAAAAAGAAGAAGATAAGAAACACAAGCAGCCCTAATGAGACCAGGAGATTCCAATGTGCTTACATCTCACTCGAAAAAAAAAAAAAAAGCGAAAAGGCAAGACAGCTGTTCCAAGATCATAAATGTGGGATTTTGGTGGAACCTAATCCAGCTCTTGGTGTGGCTGAAGTTGTGATCTCAACTAGTCGTGGTTGGAAACACTGAGTCACATGCAACTTTAAGACACTGAGGGACCCCATAAATGCATGACAAAGAGTCTAATACATGTTTTGCATACAAAAGTAAATACAACACCGTTTTGAAAATGTCCTCAGTGGAGTCGTCACATTTCTGCTGCATGCGCTCCTCCATGAAGTAGATGCGCAGCTTCAGGTTAAAGTTCTCTTTCTTCAGAGCTGTGATTTGCTACAAGAAAATAATTGAACAAATGACAGTTTATTGAACAAGTTGTATTCAATTATGTTGGTCTTTGTCTGGCCCAAAAAATAAATCTGCATTTACTTTATTCTAGATGATAAGAAAATAGGACAAATGAAGTTGGGTCCAAGAAAAACTGTGAAATATATTGAAAATATTCACATGGCAGAAAAGGATCATGTATGGTTATTGTTAAAATGAAGGGAGGCCTTCATACTTGTATGTGTGTTTGAGTGTGAATGTGTGTGAAGTCGACTGTGCATCATTGTGCTGCAGGCTCAGAACAGCATACATCTGGTAATGGGGGTTGGGTAGACTGTCAAAGGGAGGAGGTAGAAGTCTGGACCCCTCTGTAAACCTCTAATCATTAAGCCAGCCAGGCAGCACAAGCCAAAAGATCTGAGAATGCATTCCACTCAAATGCTGAAATATAGGCTTCACCTCAATCCTGCTCACACACACACACACACACACACACACACACACACACACACACACACACACACACACACACACTAAATCTCCATAAATGGTCAGTGTAGCTTGGTTTTAGTCAGACTAAGGATCAGGTTTCAAAAATCACAATTACCCTGTTTGTTGTGGTGGAGTTAAGTTGTCTGCATAACCTTGTATTGACGAGCTCAGGGTTTTAATGTATTAACAATTAACAGCATAAACCAATTAATAAGTTCAGTAAAAGTTAATGTTATATAAAATTAGCTTTAGGCAATCAAAGAGACATTGTATAGCAACTCCAATATAAGAAACATCACGCCACTTGATAAATGTCACTCACATTCTCATAGTCCTTCATGGTGAGAGCTTTGGTTGGGGACATCTTGTCAGGGAAGGATAGAGCTGTAAAACAACAAAGTGATTCACTTTAACTCATTTGAGTCACAACTGGTCTCTATAGTATAGAGAGTCTTCCCTGCTTACAAGAATAACTCATAATCCCAGCTTTCGTGTTTATTTTAGAGGGATATAGAGAAAGAGAAAGCAGAAATGTTTTCCACTGCAAAGGCATCAGAGGTGAGACAGCTACTGGAGAGCTGCCATGTTTAGGCCAGTTAAAAGCAGCCCACAGCTGATCATGTAACACTAGTCAACAACACATTTCACAACATTAACTCTTGATTCAGTTTGATGACCCTCACACTTACGGTATCAGTTCCTATTATATTACTATATTATTATATTTATATTATTTCTAAATCCGAGCAACAGAGATGTTGCTTTTGTCCTTGTTGCCTTCGGTGTATGTCAATGTCTTCAATGTTAACATGAATCTAGATCTCTACAGATGGTATTACCCTTCATTCACTGCTCTCCTAATTCCTGGATCAAGCTTCTGACAATACCACTGAGGAGAAACTAGGAGCAGGCAAATGTCAGAGACAGCAGCAGGAGACAAAAGAATGTCTGCTGCCATGAAATTAAACCTTACAGATTGATCTATGTTTTATGATTAAAGTATAATTGTGGTTATTTTCAGCATGAGCCTTATTTTCCAAGACTCTGCAAACCTGATGTTTTCTTGTTATTTTTTCAGCACAGGCTTTATTATTGCACTTTAAAGTAAGTATGTGGGGGGAGAAGTACCTTGATCTGAGAGATATAAACATGTTTTCCAACAAAACCTGCTGGGCAATGAATTAAGTAAACAATACAGAAAAAAATTGGCAACTATTTTTGATAATCAATTAATCATTTCAGCCGTTTTTCAGTAAAAGTCTCCAAACATTCCCTGGTTCCTGCTTCTGATTTGCGTCTTTTCTCTTTTCTCTTTTTCTTTTCTATATAAATGTGAACCTAGTATGTTTGGGTTGTTTAGGAAAAACAACTGATTGGAGACATCTCCTTGGGCTCGGGAAAAGCGATGAACATTTTTTCACAATTCTTTGGATATTTCATCGATCACTTATGATCTGCAGATTAATCTAATCTAAAAATAATCATTATTTGCAGCCCTAGTTTACACACACACACACACACACACACATACAAGAACTATTATAATGCCGCCACAGTCTTGTTTTGCCTGGATGTATTTGTCCACGCGACCAACTTGACAGAAAGCCACAGATGCTGACCTATATCTAGAAATCATTTGTTTACTGGCTTGTATGTATTGTTCTAGCCCTGGGTATATTGTTGGCACAATACAAGAGCTTGACAAGGAATTAGAAACAAACAAGATTAGCTAATTAACATCATACAGCTAATCCCTCCCCTCATCACAGCTTTGGGGACACAACTGTGGGAGGTCACAGCCACGATTCAACAGCAGTATTAATTAATACACAAGGGAGACACAACCTGTGCAAGGCAAAAAACAAGGCGAGAACAAAAGAAAGTCTCACTGTACCTGTCATGCTGTCTGTGGAATATTCTCCAACATCTATGGAGTCCGGCAGTCTGCAGCTGTGGACGGAATCATTTTGTTAGCGATGCGATTCCTAGTCACTACAAATATTTGGAAAAGGGATCACACTGTAACATTACGCCACATTCATCGAAGACAATTCAGAATTTTTAAAATCATAGCAACCAAAGCAAGCTCTGTTCTCCATCCTTGCACATTGTACACACACTCTAAATATTATGGTTTTTGAACAACATATAAATGTGCTGTGTTTATGTATTACTCACGCTGGCCAGTTCCATTGAGCCCCAAGAAGAATCCATAAATAGCTCAAGAATGACTCTGCTTCATTTACATCCACTCTGGCAGAGCGTCCTTTAAGTGTGTGTGTGTGTGTGTGTGTGTAAGACCATGTGCCAGTGGCAGCCTAGCTCTCATGTTTAGAAAGACAGGACAAGAGAAAAACAGAGAAGCCAGTGGACGGAGAAGGCTTTCTTTGGTAGACAAGTAGACTACTGTGGCTGTGATCAGCTAAGAATCACACAGTGATGGGACAGTGGCGTCACTCATAGACACAGTACAATGCACCAAGCATCAGCAACACACATCTGGATCAAAATGACACAGAGGGAACCAAGGTTGTACTGCTACAACAAAAATGTATCTCTTGCACATGTAATAATATTGTTGTGTTAGTGCAAATTTCTCCTAACAAATCTGGATTTAAGAGGTCAATTACTTGCACAAACAAAAACATGAACTACTTGGGTCCAAGACGTCCCTTACCTTTAACCCTTGCGTCTAATAATAAATAATGTCCAGCATTGCATAACTACTTTCCATACCTCCCCCGGCAGTGGAAGCACAGCCACTCTGCTGCTTCTCTGATATATTCCTCAGCAAAGATCAACAGTTCCAGCATGATATGTTTATATTTCATGATGCCTAAACATTGATGTTTTATGTTCTTCTTTGTATATAGAATAGCAGACTGAGCTTTTGCTAAGCATTATAAGAATAAAAAATGTATTACTATAAAAAAAAGATTTAAAAAAAATAATATTGGAGGATGCATGTGCAAATTACATTCTTACATACTTGTTTTTCTCTAGCTTTCTGTGACTTTGCGAACTCTGAATATCCCCTGCTATAATTAAACTTCATTTAAAGCTTCCACGGTGTCAGGCTGCAACAATAAACCACAATCACACTGCTCTTCCCCATCTTTGTTTTGCTTTGCCACCCAGCAAACACTACAAAGTAAAACATAAAGCGCCATAACTCAGGACATTACAGTGGAGAAAAAAAGACATAGTGCCAATTGAAATTACGTAACCCCCTTGGACTTTTACAATATTGAATCCCAGTGTATGTAATGAGGCTTTTTGACACTGATCAACAACAGAAAAAGACTCTTAATGTCAAAGTGGTCCAACATTTCGTGTGTCACAAGATTAAATAATAAAACATGAAGAATATGTGCAAAAGGGGTACATTATTCCTTCACGAAAACACTGAAAGTCAGTAAATTAAAATTTGGTGACAAATTGTTGCGTCACTTAGGTTTCACAAGCAACCCCTTCCTGTGTTAATGGGCAGGAAGCACTCTACAAGAGAGCCATGATAAGAGTAAAGCACCAAACATAAAGATGTGAAAGAACTTCCATAGAAACTGTCACAAATGAAACTCTCATATCATAAAGAATAGATGATATTAAAACTGTCTGTGTCAGTGTTATTGACGCTGCATTTGTAGCAACCCCTCCAGCACCCAGTGGAAACAATGTAAAAGCCTGTAAACAGTGACTTCCTCTTTTTTTCTCTCACTTTGTTCAACTGCTAGTGACAAACATGGAAGCAGCTAAACTCACAACAATATCACTTGCAGCAGTTAATGAAAAACAACAATGACTGCAGCAACTAACAGTACGGAAATACATTTTTTTCTAAACTAAAAAGGGTAAAGTGAATCAGGTTTCAGAATTACCGAATAAGTAATTCACACCACACATATCAGCTAACATCTTGGATTACTGAGGCACGCTTACCACCTGGATGACCGCTTTTACACAGGGCACGGCAGGGCTAAGTCATTTAAAAAGGAGACGAACCAAGGACACTACACACTTAAACACATAGATGCTAGAACTAGTTTTCCCAGTGAAGCACAATGAGCTTTAGACTAGCTATATTCAGCAAACACTATCCATCAAGAGCACCTAAGAAGAACAGAGCTAATACTACACAAATCACCTAGCTAACTTACCACAATCACACTCTTCTCTCATGTCAAGGAGAGCACGCGGGAAAAAAAAACAAGTATGACATGTTACTCCACATTTTGTACAAAGAGTGAAGGGAGACGCCGTTGCTTCACTCTGAACCCCGCTGACAAACTGGCTCTGATAATTTCCGCTTTCTTTCACTCTCTGAATGACAGGTCAACAAGCCGACCTACCAATCGCAGCAATATCACAGCGGAATAAGATTTATAACGGTAATATCTACGGGTAATCTACACATAACAGGCTTTCTGCACCAATGTTTCTATTGCACTTTTGGGGTATCATTTTGGTGTTTGTCCCCAAATAGCTTCTTTATTTGGTTGAGTGAAACTGACAGCGCAAAACTGTTTTTTAGGTAGAGATTTTGCTCATATTGACAAAAATCGTTGTATCGTTAATGTTAAAAGCCACATTTCGTGCATTGGTAAGAATGTTTTCCATTAATGTTGGTCAGAGTTAATATAACGTTAACGTTACTGTTGGTCAAATATGTTGCGGACACAAAAGCAACGGGAGCACCTCTGTTGTTTCTGTTTGAGATTTGTGAAAGATTTATTCTATTTGTGAAAATGCAACAATGAGAGATTCCACAAATCTTTTCACATGTAACGTTAAACCACATTAGACCAGCTCTTGTCAAATCAGGTCTAACGTTAGCTACATTATCCCAGAGAAGCTAAATATTCTTTAAAACACAGTTTCAGATTATCAACCTAAACTGAAAGATCATTGTCTATATAATTTAATTTAGCTACTAACTTAATTTATAAGCTAATGTAAATTAGCGTAACTTTAGTTTTACAGTCTATGTCAACAATATATTAGATGTGAAATGTAACATACATTTGATGTGTGATCATCCAAATGTCGTACTTAACGTAACGGTAACGTTACCACCAATAAATAAACAAGAGCAATTTCTTATGAGACCTAACGTTAACAACCTATAACGTTACCCAATAAGCTATAACATTATGTAGCTAGCTAACGTAATTACTGGTAGTAAATAATACACCAAAGTTAACGTAATTCAGTAACGTTATAGCGTTAGCGTAATATCAAAGACATGACAACTTGAGTGCTTCTGTGTCATTCCAGGTAATAGTCAGGGCCCGTGCAGCGGTAACTAGCTGCTGTCGGATTAGTGGGTTAGCTATAACGTACTCTTACACGCTAGCGTTAGCTGGCTAGCTATCGTTGGTGGGTTTACCTTCCGTTGATGTCAACGGGGAGCGTCAAGTCTGCCCCAACGACGGAATCCATGATAAAGGTTCACTTATCTTGTGTTCTCTCCAGAATTAAAAGACATTTTAAAGACTAGACGTAAGGTAAACTTAGAAAAGCGGGACGGAATTCAAAATAGTCCTGGCTACCGCCATCATGATATGGTAAACGTCACCATTGTGCACGTTGGAAACTGGCGATGTGTTCAGGCTGTGTAGGAAGATTTTAAATTCACGACTGAAACCCCACAGAATATGACTTAAAAACAAATAATATGACGATGTAACTTACAACGACACAGGTTATGTGCTAAATTGACTTTAAACCTCATCTCGGTATTTGTTCACAACTGTGCTTACATGCAAGTTTGTTATTTAGGACTTAAAAATAAAGAATTTACGAGCAGTAGAAAGGCAGCATAAAAGAAGGGTGGGTACTAGGACAAAGCGATTGGCCAAAACAAACACTTTGGGGAGGGACGTAGTGGCTCAAAAATACAGACGCAGCCGCTGAAGAATTCAATTTGCTCCTTTGCAATGTAGTCGTGTTACTATCTCTGACAACGCATTTTTAAGAAAAGGTGACGTGTTTTTATTTAGCAAGCCCAAAAATCCATTTGTTATTTACATAACGATGTAGATCACAGACAGAGAGCATGTAACACAAATGAATACAAAACAGTATGCGGGTTTGTTGCTAAAGTGCGGCATCATCATTAATTGCATTGCTTACGAGAGAGGGAAATAGATTTGTGTGTGTGTGAGACATATTCATCACCTTTAAACATAGTTTTTATGTGTGTGTGGCGAGTGTGATAGTGGGTGTGTTGCATGGTGGCGCAGACTAATTAACACTTACTGCATCGGCTAATTATAACATTTAGTAGGAATACAGTCTACAGTACCGTCTGGGTATTTTATCACCCGTTTAGTTAAGTTTAGGAAAAGGCTGAGCCATATAAAACGTCCTTGGTGTAAACAGCTGGTCAGGGTTAGGGTCTCGCATTGCCTAGACCTATCTCCACAGCGCTATGGAGTATCTTCAAATGAAATCTATCCAGACAACAATAGCGACACCAAGTGGCGTAACTCTTAATTTCAGCCTGGCTAGAGCATAGTTTCACAATTAGTAATTGCTAGGATGTAAAATGGTCCTTATTTTATTGTAACGTTAAGACATAAAACTGTAGTGTGATGTCAGCGATACAATTTAACATGGCTGATAACCATGTTATATTCGTTCGTCCTTCAGATGCTGTATACACACACACACACACACACACACACACACACACACACACACACACATGACAGTGGTGTTCCAGGCAAGATATCATGATGACCATTATTAGAGTTTATGTGAATTACCCAACACTCCCCTTTCTCCTGTAACTGACCCCAGGGCCTCCTAACAGGTTAATCTAGGCATGGGCACAACACATCCTCAGCCCCCCACAAGGTAATCATCCTCCTCCTCCACTGTTTATGATATATATTGGGACATGAGCTTTCTGTTGGATCTTGGAGGTCTATGCTTGTGTTGTGACTGCTATGAATCAACTAGAAATAGTGTTTATATCTCAGCTTGTGGGGAACGTTACACGTCTGCAGTCACACAAGCCAGCAAAGTTGAAATGATGTGTCTTTAGTAAAAGTGTCCATATCACCTTTTTAGAGCTGCTTTTAAAGGTGTAGCTACTATGAGTTCCTGCATGACATCACTTCTGTTGACGTTCCAAGTAAATACCAAACAAAACAGAGCAAGCTCGCCCTTCCCCCCATATTTCTGTAACTGTCATGACTAACTGACTAACTGTCACTAACCCCCACCCCCTCCCCCAACCATCTTGTCGGTGATTGGCTGGAGCCTGTTTTATTGTATTTTGGGGCACAGCGTGTGCCCCTAGTGTTTGTTTGACGTTTACGACCCCTGTGTTGTCTCCCGAGACCGAGCTTTTTCACAGTGTATTCAGGGGGCAGGCAGCTAGCGGATCAAGGAGAGATGCCTACGATTTGAGGCAAAAATGAAATCGCGCTGAAACCATGCAGGAACTCATAGTGCACCTTTAATGTTTGATTACTGTGTGTGTATTTTAGTGTGTGGATTGTGTGTGGATTTAGTGTGTGGATTGTATGTGTATTTCTTTTTAAAAACTATGTAAAGTGTCTTTGAGTGTTGTAAAAAGCACTAATAAAATGCATTATTTGTATTATTATTATTATTGTTGTTATTATTATATAATAGTTGTGTTGCAAAACATTTGGCCACCATCACAACTCCTTGCATCCGGTACACCATGTAAAAGTATTGGCTATGTGTAAAAAAAAACATTTTCAGACCCTTAACCATTAAGATATTGAGTGACCAAGACTAAACGAATTTTAAACATATGCAATTGTTTATTGTACTTTTAGAAATGTATTAGGCTTGTGAATATCAAGAGGCAGATCATTGCATTTCTTTAATTCTTAAAATACATGTGTAAGTGATATACTATTATTTTAAAAATCAGGTATTTTATTTTGTTCATGGGTATTCCAGCCATCCAAATAGTTAAAAAGTAATAATACACACACAAATTGAATGTATTTATTGTACAAATGGACATTGAACAATGAATAAACAGTAAACAGATAAAGGATGTTGGCACCAGAAATGGTCTTGTTCAGAGTTTAATGACTTAATGTATTTGGCTGATATTTCCAAACAGGCTCTAATTATAAAGGCGACAGAAAATCTTTGCTCCAAGTCTTGTGTAAAAATGTGAGGTATTCTTAGCTCGTTTTTATGTCTACAACAGATTTACAAAAAGAAGAAACAATTTTCACATATTTGCATAATTTTTTAAAACACAAGTTATAGTATAGCAAAGAGTCCTGGTACAGTACATGGTTGATTATCATAGAGGAAAAACAACATAAAGCAAAATAACAAAAAATAAAAAAATAAAAGATAATTAACATTGCAATAAATTTGTTCTCTGGAGCCCCAAATTTACACATAAAAATCTATAAACTCCAAGACCAGTTGGGCAAACTGATATATAAAGTTGTCAGAGAGAGTAGTACTGCTTCAACCAACAGAACTTGCTCAGTCAGCAACCACAACATTAAATAACATTAAATTAGCAAGAGGGGATCCACTGTATACAGCAAGGTTTGCACAATTATACACACTTGTGTCCAGCTACAACAAAGAAACCTTTATTTATTAAAACTATTTCCACTAGTTGTGTTTCTAAAAACATATTACATACAGCTGTGGGGGGCTTTGTACAGAGTAAAACAATTTTTTATTCTTATAAAATACTTTAAACCCTGTGATTTATACTGGATACAAAGGAGTAATCTGTTTTATAGTTATCTCTAAAACATTTTCAATCAGAATAAGCATCTTTGTAAATTGCAGCATTGAACAAAAACAGACTATTAGGGAACTATGTAGTTTGAGATGGGCTATTACCATTATAGTGCATTATGGAAGCTATGGCAATATATTATATTGACTTTGTTATTCATCTAAGCAAGCATGCACTATGAACATCAGAATATTTCAGCAAAGTGGTGTAATTACAGCACTATGGTTAGCACCTTAGATAATTTACTTAGCACCATGCATTAGAGAGAGGATGGGATAGAAGATGAGGGATTATTTTGATTCATGGACCCACTCTCCTCTCTCTTGTGGCTCAGTTCTCCTCTAAGGAATGCCTGTACCTGTAGTCTGTCTACTGTAAGTGGGGTAGAAGAAGAGACCCTTGGTCCCATGTGGTGCTGAGTAAATAACTATTACCCTCCAATCTCTTTTCATAAGTAAGGAAGCAAAGAACTGATACTCCACACTCCACAGTTGGAGAGAAATTGATAAAACACTATTGAGAACTAGAGCTCCGTACTCTTTTTTTTTTTTTTTTTTTTACCATGACCTCTAAACTCCAAGACCGCAGATATTCTCCCTAATCATCAGTGGCATCCGGTTCAATAATGTATGCGTAATAAGTATAGTGATAAGTATTTAATGCACTGACTCTCCATATGGACGGCTTGTGTGCATCAGTGTGTGGCTTCAGAGAGTTGACACTGATTTTCCCACATCAGGGAGGAAACTGATAGCCATGATCTCCCATTTGGAGCACTAGTAAATAAAGATGTGATTTCTGCTCAATTCAGGCAAATGAGCCTGCCTCAGGATTAATTCACATGGGCAAGATCACAAGGAGATGAGCACCAAAGGCAAATAAAATGGCACCCCTGAAAAATCCTTCCATATAAGTTTAAAATATCAAATTATCTTCTCATTTTCTATTGCACTTGAAGATTATTTCTTTACATAAGATATACATGTATAAAAGTTAATAATAAGCATACATATATATGTACATTTAACTGATCCCAATTACTTGAATTCTTCTCTCCTGACATAATTCCTGGTACTTCCAAAAAAGTACACACAGTATACAGACTGTATACGTAAAAAAAAAATAAGTTACTATAATGTCCGCTGATTAACTTGGCCTTGTCTCCCTTCACTTAGCAATGTTTTCGAGAGATTGAATGGCAAAGAGCCTTTTTTTCTCTCCAAGCGGGCGTGCACATGGAGATCCTTCTTGAAGAGCTTGAAGAAACTTTTGCCATATGGAGAAGCTATTAGTGCAAGAACTCCCCTGCTCCTCCTCAGCTCTTCTTTGTACCCCCCAGCTTCCCCGTGCTCCCTCCCTCTGTGTCTGCAGTCCAATGGGAGTTTGGAAGAGTAAAGCAGGATCTGTTTGGAGGGAGGCTTGTACTCGCTTGGATTATTTTACCCTGGATTGGAGGAGACTGCTCCGATCTCCACGCCCACATGAGGGTGCCACCAAAGGGTGATAATCCATCTCTAAATGCTCAGAAGACTTACACGGCAGCCCTCACAGGAAGCATACAGGACCTACTTCTAGGTGGTAATGTGAGCCAGGTGTAGTCTTGGGGAGGTTGTAGATGTCGACCAGAGGGAGCAGGGAGGGATCCAGGGAGTGGAACACAAAATGGGTTTGGTGCCAGCGGCCATCTTTTATCTGAAACCCAGATACACAAGACATTTATTGGTCCAAGACACGAACGTCACAATTAGGGCAACAAGTTTGAAAGTCTGAAAGTCAAGAATGATGTCAACTTAAAGGGCACAAAGCCAGATGACATCATGTCAGTCCTACCCAGCAGGAGTCTTCCAACACTTCTGGCTCAAACTCTCCTCCAACCTCGAACACCTCCCCACTCCAGGCCTTGAATCTCACAGAGCCCTGGGCGGCTGGCTGATCCTCAGCTGACCTCCAAACCGAGATGTTCAGGCAGTGGATGATGATGTGCTGCTCTGCCTCTGAGCTCAGCAGGTGCAGGAAGTTCATCTGGACACGACCGACGCTGATTGCTGGCTGCTCGAACAGGCAGAACAGGAGCTGGTTAACAAGTCTGGTATGTGCTCATGTGTGTAATATTTCTTGAACTTTTTTTAATTGTGTAGACTTTGCTGGTGTCATTGGGGCTGTGTCTTAAATACCTTGGATACCGTTATTGGTTTTAGGCAAGTCTGTCCACCGCCAGTAAAGTTGCAGGAGACTTCTATTGTATCTGACGAGCAGCCCAGGTTGGGGTCCATCCAATAAGTGCCTGAAAATACATATACATCTAAGGGTAATTAGTCTATTTGAACATAAAATTGCTCTCCGCATCTGTCTTAAACACAACACACACACACACACACACACACACACACACACACACACACACACACACACACACACACACTCACCATCATTTAACTTCTGTTCACAGCTGTGCAGGTCCCTGCAGATGCGGGCGGGGTTGTCCCGAGTGCCCAGTGGGTTCTTCAGGCTCTGGATCAGGTTACTGAGGTAGTGGAGGGTCTTAAAGATCTCTGCGCCCTGGTCCAGCATCGGCAGGTCCATCGCTGGCTTATTCTGGAGGATAGACAGAAAAAAAGGTGAGTCTGTGCAGTTTGCAACACATTAAAAATGTAACAATACAGAAAGAATGTTGACATCACACTCTACTAACCTCAGTCCTAAGTCGGGTGTGTGAATCCATTACCAAAAGACCATCTTCCTTCTGCAGCAAAATCACAAAATCGTATTTCACCATGTATCTTTCTGGATAACACATTACAGTACATTCTAACTTCTTTAAGCCATATTGGATGTAATAAAATCAGCAAACACAACATGACTTACAAATGATAGAGGGATCCCCGGGCGACCCTAAAGAGAAAAAAAGAGTGTTTTAGACAATGAATCATGCAACTTGGATATGACATTATGTTTGTTTGACAGCTGCTTAAACCTATAAAGGTGGAAAACGTACTGGAAGTCCAGGGGGTCCACGAGGTCCAGGAGACCCCTAATAAAGAAGAAAAACACACATTCTGCATGAGGTTTTATGTTGTCAATCAAGTGTCCTTATGAAATACAAATGGTCTGTAGCAACAGAAAATTACACACTATGCAAACATACCATTGGGCCTTGCAATCCCTGTTCAGAGAGAGAAAAGACATACTTTCAGCCTGAACATTACCATCAAATCTGCTTTTTACACAGTAGACAATGTAAACAAAGTGTAAAAAACTAAAAGGAATAGATGCGGTGAGAAGTGAAGACTTACAGTCTCTCCATGATTGCCCTTTTCTCCTCTAGGACCCTGTGAAGAGATGTACACAGTCAGCTGGCTGAAGAATAACAGCGGAGATAAATAATATTAGCTTATCTCAATCTGTATAATACATACTGCGCTTCCATTGGGACCAATGATTCCCATAGGGCCAATGACTCCTCCTCTGCCCTGATTGGGAGAAAAAAAAGAATGAAATAAGAAGTTCAGTATATTTCATCAGTGTAATTTAGGTCATTAGTTTACTTACCATTGCGCCCTGTGGCCCTTTTGGTCCCTGTATGCCCTTTGGCCCAAAGTCTCCTGGAGACCCCTGAAATAAATATACATATTTATACACATATACTCTGGCAGCCAGGAAGTAAGGAAAACATTTGTAGCTTGCTATATAAATGTTTATATATATATATATATATATATATATATAAATATTATAGTAAAACAGACTTCCCACAAACACAGACTACACCTGAATCCCAAAACAAGCCATATTTGTACTTAGAGACTAATCCACTTCCTGTACAGACACCCCAGGTGTAATTACTAAGGGGGAGTGAAACTATTTAGAAATTAATACAACTGCTCATCCAAAAAGGGCTTATTCTACGAAAGCCATTTCTAAAGATAAACCAACCAGATTTCAATTGCTCATTTAATGTGTGTAGTCCCTCAGTAGCAGATGAATAGATTTTGCTGTGTGTGTGTGTGTGTGTGTGTGTGTGTGTGTTCAAGTCTACTGTATATACATCCATTTACTAAGAAGCTACAAATGCTCTGTCACCCCTGAAGAGTTCTACTTTTTAAAGGTTAAAAGATTTAGGATCAAAACACAGGCTGGTTTTGGATTTGGCTGGGTTTGGGTTAGAAGTCTGAAATGTCTGTGGCTGTTGTAGAATCACATGCTGTTTGGTGCTGAACATACCCTTGGTCCAAAAACTCCCAGAATTCCTGGAAAACCTGCTTCCCCTGTATCACCCTGAACAAGAATTAAGTCAACAATCAGAAACACAGAATCTCCAAAATGTCATGAAACCATATCATTCATGGTGTTGGTAAGTAATTGCCTGTATGACATATGCTACTCACAGGTTGTCCTTTAGGGCCTTGGTCTCCCTGTGGCCCTGGCAGTCCCATTCCGCCTCTGAAGCCTCTTTTTCCTGGAGGTCCACTCTGGCCTCGAAGACCCTGCTCACCCTGGATGGATGGATGGATAAATGATCAAATGACTGAGGAAAGATCACTCATGGGCAGTTAAATAATTATTTTCACATTCATGTGATATTTAAAGCAGTCATACCAATATGTCTCTTGCACGACAGCACATTATATCTAAAATGATATATTGCTTACTCACTAGCATGACATTACAGTTATTCTATTTTGTCATGCATTGTACAGCATACTAAATGCACTATACAGTAGGCATGGGCCGGTTACCGGTTTCAAGGTATACCGTGGTTTGGAAAAAGTCACGGTTTCAAAACCGCTAAAATTTTCCGTCATATCGTTCCTGCGGTTTGAGTCGTCAAGGAAAGAAAGTGCAGTTTAGAAATCCCTCTTCTTGCCAGTGTGCAGTGTGTTAAAAAATAAAATATATTGTGTTCAATGGGCGGAAAAACGCTTTTACCCAGGCATTTCAAAATAATAAATTTTTGTGAAACCGTGATATTTTTGCTGAAGGTTATCATATCGTCAGAATCTCATACCAGCCCATGCCTACTATACAGCTTATTACTTATTCCTCCTACCTTTGGTCCAATAGTCCCCTGATCTCCTGGGAGTCCTGGAACGCCAGATTTACCACGTAAACCAGCTTTGCCAGAAAGACCATCCTCCCCATCATCACCATGTTCTCCCTAAATACATATTATGGAGGCAGAATGAATGAGATTCATCACAAAGATTAACAATCCATTCATATTTTTTGGCAGGACCTAAGGCTGGCGATTCAAGCTTGCCTATATGTCCAGCACTTTACCCCAGTGCTCAACAGAGGATAAGACCTTTCCATTTTGGGCACTCTTTAAGCTTTGTTAACACACGACATCTCATTATTCAATAGAGAGCCATGAAATGTGCTGATTACATTCATGGTTCCAAGAGGATAAACCATTTAGAGTTTAATGACTTTCCTCTAGCACCACCCTCAGGACAAATCTGTATTTGTCAGCCCCATTAAAGGTCAGTCTTTAAACATAGCAAATATAAGCCGCTTTACGACCGGAGTGATTTTTGCAGTTCCTAGAACATAAAATTCCTAGAACCCTTTTTTCTTGTGTTCCAACTGGACCAATTTGGGGATTTTTAAGTCCCTCTGGCTGCAGTTCCTGTTACTCTTTCAGCTCCTACTTCAGGGCAGGGTCTTTTCCCTTTTCCCTTTTCAGCATACGAACCTAGGTCAACGAGGGTCGGGTTTCCGGTACAGACAGACCAACAACGGGACAATTTTAACAATTTTCACCATCTTATTCATCACTAATTTCACTTATGACAACGTTTTAGGCGAGAAACTAACTATTTAGGCAGTCTTGCGAAAATTTACGCCGAATTGACAATTTGCTTCAAAGTTTTTGGAGTTGAGAAGCTCGTCGCTAGCTCGTCGCTCGGCCAGTTATGCTCAGAGACCCCGCTGTAAGCTGGAGGTCTCTCAGACCGCTCTCGTAAATAAGAGGCTTTTATTTCGCTGTTGATGGTTCGTTTGTTTAAATATCACAACACATGTCCATCATAAGATTAACGAGAACCTGTGGTTAACTGTCTTTTCGGAGTTAAACTCCACAAGCGTATCCGGATGTCTCACTCACACACACACACACACACACACACACACGTCCACAGTGCAGCAGGCAGAGGCGGGGGAGAGAGAGATACTCGTTTCTCTTCAGGAGACTTGTTTAAATTATGACAAATATGCTATATACATTAGATTTAGTATTTAGTTCATACTTTTTTGATGTATTTGTTTTCTGATTTTAACGCTATAACGACCGTTGCCGTGCTTGCATCACTCCCTTACCCCTCCTACCAGTCTCTATGGCCACTTGGCCAGTGCGAATGCAATTGGAAAAAACGGTTTTGGGGGAGAGTAGTTAGTAGATCTGTTTAGAAGTGGACTTTTCCTATAACTACGTTCCTGTAACTACTTGGTCGGAAAGCGGCTAAATATAGACTCTATAGGCTTGTGTAAATAGGATAAATAAGATGAATAAACAAGAGATTTCTTTGTTAGTCTCACCGGCATGCCTTTACTGCCATCTTTTCCAGGGACTCCATCCATCCCGGGCACACCCTCCAGTCCCTCTCGGCCCACCACACCTCTGGGACCAGGAAGACCACCCCCACCCTGAGGAGAAGAGTGGATTTATCAGAAATCTAGACTGAGCGTGACAGTTTGTGAGACTGACTTCTTGTCTATCAGTCTTTACTTGGGTGAATTAACACAATCAGTTTGATCCTGTCTTGGTCAATCTTTTTATGACTTTTGCTTACGCCTTGTTTCCAAGTATTCTAGTCATGAATACAACTTTTTAAAGGCTGAGAGTATGCAAAACATCTATCTTTTGTAATGAAATACTGTAAATCGCTGAAGCATCTGTAGATGTATGGAGAATTGTTGACTTACCTCCTGTCCTCTGGTTCCTTTTTGTCCTGACTGGCCCTTTTTGCCTTTCTGACCCTGAAGAGAGAGAACATGTTTTAAAAGTGAAATGAGATTATTATTTATTATTGTTAATGTCCCACATCTGCTGGTCATTGTTCTACAGTAACATTTAACCAGGTGATAGTAACCAGCATTGCATCCCTCTCTCAAACCAAACAAATCAAATGACAGCACAGTACTTTCGTATTATTACAGTACTTTCAGGCTGATTACTGGCCTCTTTACTAGATGTTGCTGTTGGATCTCTGCTACATTTAGATAACTTTCTCACTTTGCCAGAGACCTACTGACGTTGTTGCAACCCCTATATTGCTGATACATATTCATAAAATAGGCCAAATAATGCTTTTTTACCTGAGTTCATTACTCAAGCATTCAACTTACAGCACATACAAGCTTTAGCATTGCCTCTAAAGCTCTAATGGACTGAAGCTAATACAGACAAGAAATAGGACTACACATAATTTTTAATTCTTCAGACATGCACCCTTTAGCAAAACACACAGCATTTTTTTTTAATGTTTACATCCTTACTTGATCTCCTTTGGCCCCTTTGGGTCCTTGTTGCCCACGAGGTCCAGGCTGTCCCTGAAATTGCCAGTTGTGTTATTGAAAGCACATAAAGACGACCTGTGTGAGCATGCCCACTGGTTGTTTGTATAGACTTTTAATGACAGAACTGTGTGTGGAAATCACATGTCTTGACACTCACAGGTTGTCCAGGAGCTCCAGGCCTGCCTCTTTCCCCATCCACACCAACTTGACCCTGAGAAAGAGTAACAGAATATAAACATCATAAACCCAAATAAATCATTTTAAAATCACTGTGAGTGATGGTACTTACTTTATACCCCGGATCTCCTGATTCCCCTCTCTCTCCTCGGTCACCTGGAGTACCCTGATAAAACAAGAAATATATGAGTTAACAAGCAAATTATTTGATTTCTGCAATTTTATAGCAGGCAAACAATAGAAGGAGGGAGAAAGGTAAGTCAGGTGTGACTTACTATGTCACCTGGAGGACCAGGAGGACCCTCTACTTTCCCATCATCCCCCTGCTCGCCCTGCAGATAAAAATCAGAACAATGTTAGATGTTTTATATAAGACAGACATCCCTGCTGTTTCAGTACACTATATCTGGCTTTTGAAACTTGGCTCACACATGGCTGATTATGATGAGTTAAAGCCAAAATCTAAAAACCTCCCCATGTGTGTAAAGTCTCTCTGCCTTTGTGTAAAATAAAAGCCATTATATTTTAACATGTTGTCTTTAATGAAGGCACTCAAACCAAGATAGATCAGTACAAAATGCTTACAGAGAGGGGTGCATTTTAAGATGCCTGTTTCATAGCTCAATAAAAAAAAACTTTTGGTGTTTTTGATCTACTTTCAGGTGATTTGTGACCAATCTAAACTGTTGCTGGGATACACTGGGAACAGATGAGAGTCACAGAAGATAAAGAGGAAGAATAAGAGATCAGTGTTACACATAAAGTGAACGAGGTGTACCTTTTCACCTTTTGGTCCTGGAGGCCCAATAGGGCCCTGTGGTCCCTGATGGCCCTGCAAGGGAAGACATTATGTTATGTAAATTGATTAAATTGTTTAATGTTTAGTGTCCACATACAATAAGGTCATCTTACCTCATAACCTGCAAGACCAAGTTCCCCCTGTTGACCCATTCGACCAGGAGCTCCCTAAAGAGAACAGATGTTGTGTCTTCAGTCACACTATACGTGATATAAAACATTAGATAACATTCAAACGTATTACCAAAACTGTTTAACCCTCCAGTTGTCCTCGGGTCAAATTTGAACCGTTTTCAAAGTTTCTATATCAGAAATTTGGGTGTCCATCAACCCAATTGCCCAAATGTAACATAGATGGTTCCATTCAACACTCTTTGCAAGTAGACTTAATGATCGGTTCACTACTTTCATGGAATTTGAAAAAAAGGTTTAAGTGGTTTCAAAACAGCATCCTGACTAAACTATCACTCATACCTGTCTGTGATCATCCACACATCATCCTCTGATCTTAACGTTTAGTCAAAATTATTCATAATTTCTGCTTTCTGCTACATTTCATATAAATTACGTTTATTGACCATGAATTCCAAGAATAAGTGTAAAACTATAGTGGTAACAAGTTGGTGGTAGTGGTTTAAATAATAATGGTAATGGGGGAAAAAAGCGTAAAAAAGGGACAAAAAACTTCCACAAAAAAATAATAAATCAAAAAAGTGTTTATTTTCACAACAAGTTGATAGTCGACGGGAAGACAACACAAGGGTTACAAAAATGAATGATAAATATGTATATCATTACTGTTCCACTTTACCACGTGTCCAATGGTTCCTCTGGACCCCTTCTGCCCAACAAAACCTGGTGGTCCAGTCTTTCCCACCGTCCCAGTCTCCCCAAGGTGTCCTTGATGACCTTTGGCACCCTAAACACACACAAAGGATAGGTTACAGAATAGTTGACCACAAAGCATTTCTATGTCATTGCGTGTGAATACTTTTGGTTTCTAAAGGTATTAAACAGCCTTAAAAGAGGATTTGATTTTAATACCTTTGGCCCTTGTTTGCCTCCTTCCCCAATTTTGCCAGATTTCCCTTCTGGACCCTTCAGAGAGAAAACTAAATTAGGAAACAGCTTACAAAAGTCAGTTTACAAAAAATGTGTGTGACCAGAACAACTACTTACTCTGACGCCGGTGAGTCCAGGACTTCCAGGTGAGCCCTCCTTTCCCTTTAGCCCAATTTCACCTTTTTCTCCGTTGTCGCCCTCCTGTCCCATGTCACCTTTTTCACCCTGAGCATATGCACATAAAAAAACTACTTAAGTTTCTTTACCTAAAACATGCAACAAAAAGCAGATCTTAAAGGTCCCATATTGTAAAAAATTAGATTTCTATGTCCTTTTTGATTATAAACCAGGCTGAGGTGCTATATAAATACTGTGAAAGTATCAAAACGCTCAATCCACAGAGAAATGCACACAGCTCGTATTCACGTATAACGACCCCTCAGGACTTGCGTACAGTTGTGATGTCACAACTATAGTACATATAGGTAGAAAGTGCCGCTACAGTGCCGTTATAATCTTTCCCCGGCTGCAATGACGGCCCAGTGCATTTCAGACAGAGGTTAAATACTGGTAAATTCAGACAGTATGAGAAAAATGTGTGTACATGTAAACTAGTAGAAAACCAAACCTGAACCTGAAAATGAGCATAAAATGGGACGTTTAATAATGCAACATCACAACAACACGCCACCTTAGCTCCATCGGGACCAGCTAGACCAGCTTCTCCCTCTAGGCCTGGCTCTCCCTGTTATCACACACACACACACACACACACACACACACACACACACACACACACACACACACACACACACAGGTTAATGAACAAACAGCGGCACTTGTTAAAAATATTTGATAGTTTAATGCTGATAAACACACCCGCTGTCCTATTATTCCCTGCTCTCCGATGTTCCCAACAGGTCCAATGGCTCCCTGACACACACATACACAATACACATGAGCACAGACAACATTCCTTCTTGTAGTTTTAAACATGACTTTGATCAAATAAGGCATGCAATATTTGATATTAAACTTGAAGGTGAACATAAAAACTGCAACAATATATTGTTTCACCTTCTCCCCTGGCTCGCCTGGCAGTCCTGGTTCCCCCAGCTTGCCTGGAGGACCCTTTAAAAACACGTAGAGGATGGGAGAGAGGAAAATGTTGAATGCTTTTGGGCAGACATTAGGGGCTAATTAGTCTTTGGCAAAAGATATGTAAAATATGTCAGGGGCGAGTTCCATTATGTATTGTCATGGGAGAAAGAAAGAGGACACCTTTGTAATGTGGGTTAATTAGTTTAATTGGACAGATTACTTCAATCAGGGAGCATTATTGATTCACTGGGGTAGGGTGAACAACAGATGTCACATATTTAATCATTTAGTCCTCACAATACCCTTTGTGTGTGTGCGCAGATGAACACCAGTGACCTTATCCATGTGGAATCTGCATGCATGTATATGGCTGAGTGTAAGTGCAACATGTGTGTTTGCAAAATCTCTTACCTTTTGACCAATTTCTCCTAACAGTCCCACAGTCCCTGGAGGCCCAGGTGATCCCTTTGAGGTGACAACACAAATACTTCAATGATAATCAGACTAAAACCAACTGGTGATATTTCAGGCTAATCAACATCAGAGCTTGTTTAATAAAGTAAAAAAATAGGAATGTTGATTGATACATCAGTAAACCATCTGTACACAGTTTGGCTCTGAATGCAATGACTAACTGTGTCACTAATTATGCTTCTAAAACATTGATGCTTTGCCATGAATACTTCTCAATCTCAGTGCATATAAATAATGTTTGCTCCCTGGCTGACTTGCACCATAAAGAAAGTTAACAGCAGAGCTCAGAAGTGTATTATTTCATCAGTGAAAGGAGCTGTGAGACAATGGAGAATGATTAGGAGGGAAAAGATGATTTTCAACAATGTATAAAAAGAAGCATTCATATGTAAAGATGGATGCTGGGTAACTCCACATTGTCCTCCTACTATGATTGAATATTGTTCTATAGGTAACTACAATAGCTTGTCTAAATCCAAACAACTATTATACTATTATTATTATACAACTATAAATAATGTTCATAGCTCACAAAACTGTGCAGATAAAAACACATTTTATAGCTTGTATTCAACATGATCATGTAATCGTTAATTACCTGTAATTACCATGATCTTTCCTATTGTAGGTATAAACAGTCTGCTGTATGAAGTAAACTACATTCAGCTGCCTGAGTGTCCTCTTGAGATAGTTATAGCTAGATATCCATGCTTTATTTAATTGGAAACAGGAGAATATTAGCCTGTGATTCATTTGTACCAATGAAAACAAAGAGGCAATGGGTGCCTGTCTCTAATTTTGGTGATCCATTGTTTTCTGTTCTGCCTCTTTTAGTGTGCATAAAATAAAACCACAATAAAACAGCAAATCTTTTACAGTAAATGTTTTAGCCATCATGGCAATACTCACATATATTTCCCCCTGGAGTTCAGCAATTTAGCACTTCTATTAATAAGCTTCCTTTTCACGTTTTCTTTAAAAAAATGCTCTATTCAGTTAATCACCCAGCATGCTTACAGTTCATGGTCCTGCCACTACAGAGCAGATGTGTGAAGGACGAGACAACTCTCTGGCTGCTCTGGAGGAAACATTTAATACAGGCGAATATATTTTTAATAACTACTAAAATGTGTCTCATAAACTTTCTCCTGGCTTTGATATTTTGTGGCTAACAGGGCTGGGCTGAGAGAACCAAGGTGCTGTTTGTTGCCAAAGAGAATCTAATAAAACTAAGTATGGTTATAAAAAATGGAGAGGAAAAGTTTGATGAGCTGGATAAGAATGTTGCAAAAGATTGGGCCTCGACAAAGAAAATTAAAGGAGATTGAGAGAGGGAAAGATACTCAGTCAGATGAGGATGGCAAGATATGTCAGGCCTAGAGATGCTAAGAAGATGAGGAAACGGGAGGAAAATATATGAAGGGATCGAGAGACGGTTGGAGGGTCATACCGGCTCGCCCGCTATTCCCTTGTCCCCGGGAGGTCCTGAGGGCCCTTGAATACCCTGGAGAAAGAAGGGTAAGTGAGTTCAGAATACATGTACACATCATCTTACATTCATAAAAAACAACATACTTCTATTGTTTTTATGAAGATTTGAAGTGTTTTACTGTGATACCATCAGCAACAGAATATAGCTATAGTATGCTTTGTTTACACATAAAACGTCTAGATACTATGCAATATAAAGCTTGTTGATTTGGGCTTTATCTGTGCATCGTAGTCTCTTAAATAGTTTATGTTTTGTTATTTCTATGTCTAAGCAAAGTGAACTCACAGGAAAACCTTTAGGCCCAGTTTCCCCTGACTCTCCGATCTTCCCCTGTGACCATATAAGGAAGAATATGTAAGACAGGATAAAGACATGTTATGTTATTTATAATATCTGTACCATAATCTGTAACCATAGTACAACACAAAACAAAGAGGAAGAAAGAGAGTTGTGGCTGTGTGGCCACTAAACTTTAACTTGACATTGATTTTCACTGAGCAATGGCAAAGTGCACTTCTCTTAACCTTTTTAATACATAAAGATCATTAGCATTTTCAGCGATGTATGCTGAAAATAATTTACAGAAGTGGAGTAAAATATTCTCCCACTAATGAGCTGTGCAAATAACTTTGTTCAACTGTCATGTATGTAAATCTGGCCCACAGTCTGTAGAAACCTTCCAAGGACAGTTCTCTCCTCCAAGGTAAAATGTTGTATCTGACTGTGGGCCTCACTGCTGGTATCATGTAGGTCTTCTAAATCATTCTGATGCTTCGCCTCTCCAGAGGAACATAACCACAAAGAAATATATGAGAGGAAGGAGTGGAAAAGTACCCCAGTGCTTTACCTGTGGTCCAGCGAAACCTATTTTTCCTGGAGGACCATCAGTACCCTGTGGAGAGAGGGAAGGATGAGAGATAGCCGTGTGCTGAGACATGTCAGTTTACTGTATATTTCCTGCCTCCTGATTGGAGGGAGATGTGCAGCTTGCTATTTTTGGTGCACAAGATACAGTTTCCCTCCTAAGAATCTATTATATATGCCAGGATATATTTGTTACACTATTAAATGTCGATGTGTGGTCACTACTCTTGTGCCTGCACCGCTTCCAATAAATGCACGCAATCAAGTCAGATTTCTTACCGTCTTGCCCTCTAACCCCATCTCTCCTGTTGGACCATCAGGCCCTATCGCTCCCTGAAACACAAGACAGCTGTTACTTCACCAATAGAGGTCACTGTAACACAGCCAGACAGCCACAACATGCTGTAAATAAACATCTCTGTATAGTGCATTGATGCCAATAATACCCCCATGTCAAAGGCAGTGTGAGGGTCTGTTAACTACACGTTTTAGGATAAACAGGAAAGTTAATTATGTTAATTATGTAACTGTGTGTGTGTGTGTGTGTGTGTGTGTGTGTGTGTGTGTGTGTGTGTGTGTGTGTGTGTAAAAGTGAATGTGTGCATTAAGGGACAGTGTAGTAATAGCTAAAGGTCTCTCTATAGGGTGTCACACATGGCAGTGAAAGCTACTGGTCTATGACTTGCATTGTTTTAATAATCAGGGCACACACATACATACTATTCATACTTAACACACACACACACACACACACACACCCACACACACACACTGTCAGAACAGTCTGACTGTTTAGATTACATGGGTGCAACTGTCAAACATAATCAATCTAATGTGCTTAAAGGCCTGCTAGTCTAGTGAGTAGTGATAATAAATGGGAGCCAGGCAGTGGACCAATACAGTCCATCTGCTATGCACCTGCACAACTTTCTCATCTATACAGTGGAATATGGTGGCTCACTGACACTTTGAAGATCCTCACATAATGTGATACTCTGTGTGTCATCACAAATGATTTTCTCAGAATCATTAATTATTTTACAGGAGAAAGCAAATATAACATGACACAGCCACACAGGCAGCCTTGTTGTGTGAGTGGTTGACTACTGGGCACAGGGGGAGTCTGGCCCGTGGAGAAAGTGCTATAAGCTTATTATACATAGAACTGGATAAGCAGCGCTCATTAACATTCCTGTCTGGGGTACCTGTTACCCACTGCTTACGTTTACATAGCCGGATCAACCGATGGATGTGTAGGGGAAATATTTCACCCTGTCAGGCCTCGGAAAAACACATTCACTCAAATATTATGCTTGAAAGCTAATTAATCACACTGAGTTACATTGATTTGTAACATAAGTTTCAAACAAAGACAGCAAAAAAAACACTAGGAGCATGATCTCCAAACAATCAAAAACATCTATTTAAACAAGCTAAATAATAACTGCCGAGAGGGAGTTGATGATGAGGATGAGATTAATACTCTTCAATATGGAAAACATTAGCTAAAAACGTGTAGGTCAGACGTCAAGAGGAGTTATTAGATACAAAGCAAGATTAGCCAGACTGGTGATTCCTCATGGCTGACATCCTTTTGAGCCCACATATGTATTAACATAGGCTTACATGCAGGCACAGAAAACAGAAACACAGAAAAACTGAGACGAGAGTGGTACTATCTTCCAAATTGGTCTGATGCCAACATGTACTTTTATCTCTGGTCTCTGACTCCACACTATTTCCATGTTAGAAAACAGTCCAGTGCCAATGTTTCTGAGAATGAGGCCCGATGTTACATTGCTGTCAACATTAAGGCCTTGTGTCTTATGCCAAGTGGCTAACATCCAAAAGACATATGGTGTTTCAGTCTGTGTAAAACTGTAAAACTGTAAAACACTGTCTGTGTTGTATACATTTAGCACAAATATTTTTTATTTAGAGCTGAAACTGAAACATCTGAAACTGTCTGTCTTAATCTAGACTTTATAGTCTTGGTTTTTACAGACAAATCAGTGAGTGGATTCGCCCTCTTAGCATATCTTAAATAAAATCAATGAATCAACAAAGGGGAGTTTTGTTTGTTGAGGCAAATAGAGGATACATGAAAACTTAAATTCTTTCTTGTGCAGACCAAGCTTATGTGTGGTTGGGGGAGTGGGGGTGAGACATGAGTGTGCGTCTGTGGTTGCACACATTTACTGTCTGTGAGAAAACCACCTCGACGTCTTCTGGCTTGCTACACTCAGATTTCTCAGCTTGGACTACCCAACATAAGTCACGAAGCAGCAGGCAGATTTACTGGCACTGGAAGCTGCAGACATTAGTATTAATTAAAAACACAGTTTGAGACATAAGAGAGCGTGTCCAGGCCAACCACAGTGAAGCCCATCTCCCATGGACGCCTCAGATAAAGAAGCTCAATGATATTTTGTCCCACTTTCCAGCTGGCTAGGAGGACCATAGTGATAAGACATTTTTACAAAACCTTTGAAAAAGATCGGGGACAGGGTCTGTACTCAACAAGAGAGCACATAAAGGACAAAGGCTATTACATTGCCAGCAGAAGCTGATGTGTGTCAGCTGACCTCCCAAACATCAATTTGACTGTGTTCTGCATCATTGCCATAGTTACAGCCATTATCATCACTATCAGAACAAAATATTTTCATTATTTATTGCCACTACATTCTCCTGGCGTCCACTTAGTCCCCTCAGTGAACAATCATTTATTGGCTGTATGTTGTTCCAGAGGTCTAAAATTTCAGCCAGCCAGCTAAAATTCCAGCTGTTATCCGCTTGTTTTCATCTCTCACATAATACCCAGAAGTTGTATACGATTTCACTTTTATTGAGAGTGCAAAGCTGTAATCATTTCTGCATAGTGAGAATTTATTATTATCTATTATACTGTATTAGCGCTGAAACTGCATCATACAGTTATGTACAGTACAGGCCCCATATTACACTCATTTTCAGGTTCATACTTGTATTTTGGGTTTCTACTAGGGGTGTTGAAATTAGTCATTGCATCGATGCATTGAAATGCGGACGTGGATGATTCTGCATCGATGCAGTGACAGACAATAATCGATTATTGCCTAATGATGTCACTTGTTGATTTTCAGTTTGCTGCTTTTATGTTTATGCTTTTTGTCTGTTGTCTGCTGTATTCAGACTCCGCTACGTACAGGATGTGTCTTTTTTTAAGGGGCTTAAAACACCATCAAGCTAAATATTCATACCCCTAGTTTCTACAAGAACATATTTACATGCTTTAATGTTCATGTGTGTAAAAACATTTTTTTTTCATACTGTCTGTCTGAATATACCCATATATATTATAGTTGTGACATCACAACCGTACGGAAGTTGTGACGGCTCATTTGAAGGCACAGTTTCTGAATACGGGCTCAACTCACTTTTTACAATATGGGACCTTTAATGTTTTTGATGCTAATATGAAACACCTGTCCACTGGAGACTTTCAGACATTAAATGTCTAAATCCGGTGTATACTACTGTTATGTGATGTGATTAAAAAAGACAAAAAATGTCATAAACATTCCACCACATTATCTAATAGTCCTTTCAAAAGTTGTGCACATTTAGGAAACATAAAAACCGACTTGTACTTCCACAGCTGATTCTAAAAAGGTTACAGGTCTAAAAGCTGCTATTGTGGTTTTTTATGAATAATGTATTATGAGTTTGCTTACCCAGAATGAAAACTTTGCTTTGCTAATCCCCCCCATAAATCATGTTTCCCCAAGTTTGCTAAACTTAACTGCAAAGCAACCTCCAGAAAGCCACACTCACATTTTCCAGGACAGGATTGACAGCGGGTCCTTCCTTCAACTAGTAGTCATTGTTCCATTTATATGGAATAAAAAAAAAAGAGCTGTTTGTTTTACATCACTGGAGCTCTTCCACCAGTTATAATGAGCACTGACTTCTGAAAAGGATGGAACAGACTCATGCTTTGACTCTAAACCCGAGAGCGTGTTATGCAAGCACCCATGTCCATTAAACACACGTGACCTCAGTTCAGAGGCAATTCCATATCACTTCATTATGTCCACCCACTAAAGTTTTTCCGACAGGTCAACAACAGCAGTGGCACATGGCTCCTGTAGACACACATTACAGCATGCATAAAAACAGCAACGTAATGTGTATCTACACTCTGGGAACTATAATACACTGACTGCATAGCACAAGTCAACAGCTAAGCTGCAAAAACAACAGGTGTGAAACTTCAAACTCACCCGTAAGCCTTTGGGTCCTCTGGTACCAGCTGGCCCAATCGCTCCAGGAGTGCCCTGACGAACAAAGGAAAAGGGGGATAAAGAGGGAAAGAGAGGGGGAAAGGAAAAAGGGAAGTAGAGATAAAACGAAGGTTTACACTGACAGAGCACAGAGCCCCCTGGTTGTTGACCCAGGGGGGCAGCCTGACCTCGGGAACACACTACGGGGTTTGTTGTTAGATCCGTCACTCACACCAATTAAAGGGCCTGCTCTGGAATCCTGTCCCGCTGCACCCCAGAGCCTCATATTTATGTTTGTTTTGGTGGCTCAGTGGCCCCCTCCTTCAGCCAGTGCTCAGCCCGCACTCTGTCAAACCTGACCGTGGCAAGGACAGAGCAAGGGGAGGCAAGGGCAGCTTCTAATTGGTTATAGGTGTTGCGCTTTTGACTGACAGGAGGTTAATGCAGGTTCAGCAGGAGGCTGCCAGCTCTCATAATGCTCAGACAAAACCTTTGCTGCAGACCGTGGGTTGTTAACACTACACACAACTGTCATCTAAAAGAAATACCACAGAAACAGTTACTCAAAGACATCTTTGTTCCTCTGTTAGCCTTTTAGCTATTATTGTTTGTCAATTTTCTATGACACAGCCATGCTTGCTACTCTAAGCTTATTAAAACTGCAGACACACTGACCAGACGGCTGACCCTCGGCAGAAAAGGCAGTTGGACTGATCAGTCTCCCCGAGTTGGTCAAAAAAGTGCCTCGGAACACACCAAAGCGACGGGACGTAATACGTCTCCATAACAGCAGGCAGCGCTAATCTGTATTGTCGCCCAAAAATGAAAACCGGCAGCTGATTGGACGAACACGTCACGTGGGTCTGGTTTCTCCGGAAATTCAAAGACAGACTGTCATGGCGGCTTGTTCAAAATACGATCTCATATTGTACTAAAATAGTTCACCGAAACGTGTTTCTGAAAACATTTTAAGAGAGAAATAGGCCGCGCAGTTGCTGAATCTGTCTTCATTTCAGATCGACAAAGGTCAGTTTAAAAGATTTTCCGTCAGATTTTGAGAGACTCTAGTCATGCTCATTCCGCTCCCCATTTCCGGATTAGCACTCTACCAATCAGATTGGTCATTTGAGTCCGACTGCCGGCAGTGCCCAACCCACCGAATTATACATATGTATATGTAAAATCGGCCAAAATGAAGGCCGACAGCCCCTCGGACGGACGACGGCACGGAACACACCAAACAGACTCGAGTCACTGACCTCGCCAGACTGTCCAATGGCCAATTATCGGCTTGGTGTGTCAGCGCTTTAGACAAAACCAAGATGCTGATAACCATACAGCTCATTGACTCTACGCTATTATCTACAAAAACTATCAAGTGAAAAGAAGGGAGAAAAATGCAAAACAGGCAAAGGAGAGTTGACTTACTGGTCTTCCTGGTGGTCCTTTGGGCCCGGTCTCACCTGGTGTCCCTGGGTGACCCTATCATATGTAAACAGACACAAATACACACACACACACACACACACACACACACACACACACACACACACACACACACACACACACACACACACACACACACACACACACACACACACACACACACACACACACACACACACACACACACACACACACACACACACACACACACACACACACACACACACACACACTTTTGGTTGCTTTTCTTTCACCTTTATTGGACCTCACTTTTTGGCTGGACCATTTGTAAAAGCATAACTATGTAATGGGGAGTATTTTCAGTCTGACTGCTCAGATCAGCTGAGTGCAATAAAATCTATCCAACACGCAAACCAATAACACAGTAGGCAGCTCTGATCTCACGCATTCACGGGAAAAGAAATCATAAATGTCTGCAGTATGAGCTCTCTGTTAACAGCTATAGATGTCTGCTGGTCAGCTCCATTCACTTTGTATGACACTGTCTTTTCCAGGAGGTCTGCTTCCTTATAAGTGTGTGAGTGTGAGTGAGTGTGTGTGTGTGTGTGTGTGGTGTGTGTGTGTGTGTGTGTGTGTGTGTGTGTGTGTGGTTACGTCCCTAGAGAGATCCAACTGGCTGTCAGCCAGCAGGAAACCTCTCTCTGTTTCAGCAAGAATGATGACTAAATTCTTATCCACTCCAGCTGGTCATATAGTATACATTAGATGGTCCATATCAAATACAGACACTACATGACAGAGAGGCCACTTGCTCTGTTTGAAAGAGCAAGGTAGGTGTGTGACAGCGGCAGAGTAAGGACCATAAAACACAAGGCCTTTGGGGACAGTTGTCCTGCAGACTGGAGACAAAATATGAATGGATGTCTGAAAACGGCTTACTGGCTTTCTTCACTCCTTAATTGTTTTCAACAAATTCCAGTAGCATTAGGTGTTTCAGAATGAGAAGTCAGCACTTCCTCTGGCCATTAAATACCGTTAAGGAGGTAAATCATTGGACGTGATCCATTGGAACTATTTTGTCTTTTGTTTAAACCAGTGTTACGACTTTTTCCAGCTAAAGGCCTCCTGCCGAGTGCTAAACCACAGCTTAGAAAACATGATCCTAAATCGTCAATGGGGTGATTTGCCGCCTTTCCCTTTTGGCATATTATTGTGGTATTGACCTAATCCCACACAGTATATTCCCATGGGAATAACACACACAGTTTAGTTTAAGATGACCATTTCTTAGAATTTTTTTAATGACACCGCACCCAGAAAATAATGTGTAAGCTGAGCTCATATTCAAGCATTCTCAACTGTCCTCAAACACTGTGTCTTACCGTTGATCCCTTTTCTCCAGGTGGTCCGGGATGGCCCATCTCCCCTCGATCCCCCTAAATATACATGAGCACAATGTTCAGTCTTCAAAGTCACCTTGTGCGGACTTAAATGAATACATTTACAAGGAAAGAACAAATTATTTTACCTTCTCTCCTGCCAGTCCCGCCTCTCCCACAGGCCCGATGAAACCCACCAAACCCTGAAATACACAGACTCAGTGTTGGATGGATGAATGGATAGACATTTGGGGGGGAAAATGGAAGTGGCTATGTCAGCGTTTCTTACTCTTTCTCCCATGGTTCCAACGTTTCCTGTGACACCGGGCTCTCCCTGCAGAGATATTACAAGTCATTTGTTTACAATAATTAAATCTTTAAATATTTTTTTATATTTTGAGTAAAAGAGCAAAAAAATCATACAAGAGTATTAACTTTATTCACCTTAACTCCCTCTGGCCCAACTTTCCCAGGAAATCCTTTCCTGCCCATTCTACCCTGAAAAAAAAGACAATGATGAATAGTTAATTGCAAGACACTTGCCAGTTAACGGATCATTAACATTCATTCCAAATTCCTGATGAATATAAAGGATCTGCTTCTTATGAGACGACAGTTTGAGGAGAAAGCTGGGAAGTTGTCTGCAGCTGTTGCAGCTCACTGTACATGCCGCTGAAACGTGCAATGGCGTGCACAGGTAATGCTGACAGTACATTTTGGCATGCTGTGAAAGTGTTCAATGACTGTAATGTTCCTCTTGCACAGACAGTAATTCCCGAGGTTAAGAGGGGGGCTAAGTGCTTTTTTTTACCAGCAATAACTACAGGTCAGAGACGTCTAAGCCAAACTCCTAAAGACTGAGTGACTCAACAATTCCAAAGTTCACTCCAGAAAGGTTGCCAGCTTTCATAAAACAGTACAGACTAACACTGTATTTCACTCAGAAGCACACAGTAAAAGCAGATTATTGTAGTAACATGATAATTAATAAGAGCTGTCCAGGATTTGTGACTCGTTATCACAGATTTAGATTTATGTTGCTAACTAATCGCATTAACAAAAGAAAGGAAGACTAAGAGAAAGAACAGAAATTGCACAAAGAGAGAGGGATGGAGAGGAACTGAGAAGGTGACGGAGATGGTAAGAAAAGGGAGACAGAAGGTAAAGAGAGGTTGCCATTCTGAGCGGAGCAGTGAAGCTAAAAGACAGCTGGCTGAGGAGGAGGACGAGTTGGAGGACCTGTGGCACCTGGCCAGAGATCAATCACAGCTCCTGAAGGAGTCATACACCTCTTCCCCTCGGATGGAGGAGAGAGGGGGTTAGAGAATGAGACGAGTGAGTGTGTTGGAGACAGGGGGGAGAATGGAGGGGGCTAGAGTGAAAGAAAGTACAGGGTGACTGTAAGTAGGAAGAAGATAAACTGATGAAGAAAAACAGGTAGGACCTGGGATAGTGAAAAAAAAGCAGCGTTAGAAGAGAATGTTTGAAAGCATGTCTATAATTGTATTGTAATTTTCTTTGTGATTCAATGAAGCATTTGAGAAATAACATCAACAAATATTTCTGCAGTGACCCATTGACATCTACCAGCAGTTTTTGGCAGCTACAAATCTTTCCACTTATAAACATGGTGATGGCAGTTATCACCCCCTGGTGGCCAAGAATATGGACTACATGCAGTCCTTCGTTGTGAGAGGACTATCGTCATAGCCATAACAACCTCCATAAAACACCAACTATATATACCTACAGCTTCCCTTCAATGCAAACCAAGAACAATCCATAATGAAGACCTACTTTATTACCTCAAATACAATTCAGATTAACTCTCAAACAAACTTTGGGATGCACAATTAAAACTGAGCAGTTCAGTTAAACTTCATACTGTATAGGTGGCTGAGACTACAAGCAAGTTTGACGTGATATAGAGTGTATTGATCGTAGTATGATATTACACATTCAATGACTCATGGAGATTTACATTAGTTGGCTTTCACTGCAGAGGTAGCTAACACCATGCAAGGATTTCATGTTCAGATAAATACACTGTGAATGACTTTGAACAGAAGTATGTAGCTAAATCTGTTTGCATGCTTTAGCTTCATACTTCTGTTGGGTTTCCATAGACTCAGTGATATTTCTGTCTGTCCCTGTCTCTTTCTTTGATTTGTTTACCACAGATATACAAAGGATATGGAATGAAACCATAATGATGCACACAATAGATGGTTTGATTTTCTTGAATGTTTACAGTTTAAACAAACATGCAAACTTACAAGAGTGCACTGCACACACAGACTATGACTAAACACACATGGATGTTATTTTCTCACATGCTACACTTGTAACAGTGATCCCTGTTATCAGCTCTCTCTCTCTCTCTCCTTTCCACCAGCCAGGCAACACCAGGTGTTTATCTCATAACTCACCTCCAGTCCTGTTGGCCCTGGTGGTCCGATCGGGCCCTCATCTCCCTGGAAACAGATGATATTGATCTTAGCATGAATTATGTTTGGGGACATAAAGCAGCCTTCAGCAAAGAGAAGCTTTGTGCCATTAAACTTTTAATGCCTTTTGGCACTTTGTGGTCGTTCTGATGTGGGTGGCAGTCTGACAGTCTTACCTCTAAGCCCGGCACCCCTCGAGGCCCCGGTAAACCTCTGGCCCCTGGCTTTCCCTGGATGTGTAAAAAGAAGTCAAATGAATGCTAATGTATAAAAGGTAAATGTGGTATTTACACAGATGTTTTAGCCATGAGTGGTGTGTCTGTCGGCCAGTATGTCCATCACTTTAGTGCAGACTGAAATATCTCAACAACTATTGGATGGTTTATCATGACATTTTGTATAAACATTCATAGTCCCCAGAGGATGAATCCTTATCACTTTGTGATTGTGATAACACCATCATAAGGTCAAATTTGTTCAATACTTTTAGGGCTAATTAGCAAATGTTAGTATGCTACCACACTAAAGTAAGATGGTGAACACTGTAAACATTATACTGCTAAATATCAGCCTGTTAGCATTGGAAAAGCACTGCTGCACCAATATACAAATATAAATAAATATAAATACATAAAACCTCACAGAGCTGCTATCATGACTACAGACTCTTGTCTTTTGTTTTAAAACATTCAGCAGTTCATAGACTCAGCCAAGATGATGGTTTTGCTCACCTTTGGTCCTTCAAGGCCATTCTCTCCCGGTGGTCCCATGTCACCAGGGAAACCCTGTCATAATCAATAAAAAATGTTTTTCTTCTATTGTCTGTCTGAAATGCAAACTCACACATTCAATGCAGAAATGTGGCTACAAACCTCAGGGCCCGGCGGTCCAGGTGCACCAGCAGGGCCTCTCTCTCCTAACTTTCCCTGTGACAAAGACAAACGAGAACAAGAGAAATGTCTTAAAGGAATAGCTGGATATTTTTGGGAAATATGCTTATGCGTTTTCTTGCAGAGAGACTTACATGAGAAGCTCATTATCGCTTGCATATCTGTTCATTCAATATTAGGCTACAGCTTGTAGAGCCTAGAGGTGCTGGTACGTGGATTTTGTTACCTTCAGACAGAGTCGGGCTAACTATTTCCCCTTGTTTACAGTCTTTATGCTAAGCTAAGCTAACCCAACCGGCTGCTGGCTGTAGCCTTATACTGAACGGACAGATATTAGTGTTGTCAGTCCCAAAATCATTTACATGAAAAGCATTCTTTTCACTAAAGCCAAAGCTAACCTGTGGTCCTGGTTTCCCACGGATGCCTGGTAACCCTGGAGCCCCCTGGATGCCCTGTCCAATACAAACACAACATGTAAAAAATAAGACAGTCGGACAGTATTCAGAAGCAAAGAGCAGAACCCGAAATAAGAAAACATTAGACATGCATGACTCTGCTCAGTATGTCTCTTATCTCTTGGGACGACTCTCTTTTATGATGCTAAAAGGGTTAGATTTAACCTTAGCTTGCTTACACACAGAAACACATACACACACACACACACACACACACACACACACACACACACACACACACACACACACAAATGAGGAGGGTTTACATAAGAATTTCCATAAGCTAGACAGCAAACATCTGGCTAAGTCATTTAGCAAAGGCACAGTTCTGCAACAAAGGTTGTGTAACTCTAGATGGGTGTTTTGGAGGCAGCATGCAGGTCAGTGTCTGTGCGTGAACATTTATGACATGCACATAATGTGTTGCAGTGATCTACCTTGTCTCCTCTGTACCCAATCTCCCCTTGTTCTCCGGGAATCCCAATGTCACCCTGACAGAGAGAGGAGGAGACGAACAGTAGGACGGATGAAGTGCGGACAGAAAAAAAGAGAAATGGAGAACATTAGGGGGAATTGTAACATCCTACTTTGTCAATCACATTCAGCTTTTTCGACAGGCAATACTAATTACTGCTCTGTACATTATGAACATTCACACACAATGAGACTAGTTCATCGCATTAGCCAAGTTCTTCATGTGCCGTCAATCTGTCTTATGAAAGGCACTATTGGCAATTATTCAATCCTGTAAACCCACGTCTTGTAGAATAAGCCAAAGTTCAACCGATTAGTCAATTAATTATTTTAACTCTATTCTGAGTAGCCTCCTCACAAATGTAAAGTGCATACTGTTGGTATATTCTTTTATTCATTAGAAGCTAAAGTAACTAAAGTTGTGCAGTAATGTTTCATTCAACTCTGGCACATCACTTCTTCTTTTCTTTCATTTTCAAATCCGGAAAAAGTCTTTTATGTCTCTATCTCTGCTCTTAGGAAGAGAATTATTTTAAGATTGTCTTAGCTTACATATGGGATTCTATTCATGAGTCTGACCAGTTCCTAAGATTCAGAGCATTTTAAGCAGTTACCAATACTGGCCTGGTCAAGTTTAAACAAGCTTTTGCTAAGGCCCCTAAGTTGTAAATCCTCCCGTCTGAGTATCGCAAACATGCAAAGCCAGTGTTCCTATTTCAAATTTTCTGTTCCTTCTTCTTTTTCTGGCATTGTCCTAATTCTTTAAAATTCTTTTCAATTATAATTTAGAAAATATTTTACTGTTTTATGTATTTTAGTTTTCTCTTAACCATGTATTTGGTTAACATTGTCTTTTAAACAGTAACAATGTGTAACATTGTTTATAAAGCTGCTACATATTTACATTAAACTTAAAGGAATAGTTTGACATTTTGGTAAATATTATTATGCGCTTTCTTGCAGAGAGTTAGATGAGAAGATCGATACCCCTCCCATGTCTGTACAGCAAATATGGAGCTGGAACCAGCTGCTGGTTAGATTAGCTTAGCTTAGCTTAAAGACTTACTGGAAACAGGGGAAACAGCTAGCCTGGCTCTGTCTGAAGTCTTAAAAAATCTGCACACCAACACCTAATATTTAGTTTGTTTAATTCACACACAAACTGAAAAGAGCTGGACTATTTCTTAGCCAGGTGCAATGACTTTCAGAGTTTTGTCGTCACTGTGAGGTTGCCAGGCAACCAGCGCAGACTCCAGGAAGTTACTGCACCCAGACAAGAAAAAGTCCCACACATAACCCCCAGTAAAAACCCCAAATAGTAATTTCATACTTCTTTTTTTACCAATAAAATAAAAATGTAATTAAACAAACAAGATATAATGTGAGCTGTTGAGGTGCTGGTAAGCAGATTTTGTTACCTTTGGATGGAGCTAGGCTAGCTGTTTTGCCCTGTTTGCACTGCAGTCTTTATGCTAAGCTATGCTAACCGTCTCCTGGCTCCAGTTATATACTGAACCGACAGATATGAGAGTGGTATCGATCTTTCAAAAATGTCAAACTATTTCTTTAAAATGTATTCAACAGACCGCCTCCTTGCTGACTGCCAAAAAATGAATCATATCACAAAATGTATTTCATAGAAATTACATAGAAATTACTTATATGGAAATTAAAGAAACCCATCCCATCTCATGCTTTATATAAGTATGACAATCATCAGAAGTTTGCATCTGTGTGGTTGAAGGTGGGACCTAGTGAAAACATGCTCTATGTCTAAAGGTTGGACAGAGATGGCTACAATAGGATACAAAGTACATATCCATCACATGCTGCTCAAACACAGGCCAATAACAGGAATATTCAGATCACCTTATCACCTTTCAGTCCTGGTTCTCCTGGATTTCCTGGCACCCCCTGTAACAAACACCAACAGATGAGTTACAAAGGGACCCCCAAAAACGGAAAAACACCTAAATGTATTAAAGTGCACATAATATCATTAAATGACAGTGCAAACAAGACAATACAAGTTAGTGAAGGTAACAGTTTCCATGTGTGTGTGTGTGTGTGTGTGTGTGTGTGTGTGTGTGTGTGTGTGTGTGGGATTACCTTCAGTCCATTAGGTCCTGGAAGGCCCATCTCTCCCAAAGGTCCCATATCACCCTGCCGCCAGAAGAGGGGACAAATAAGAAATTCAGATTCAGTGATATCATTCACAAAGTACCGATAAACACATGTCTCAGACCCCTAATTTTTATTTAACATACAGACACAATGAGTACACTCTAGTTCACTTTGGCATTCATTAAACGTAAGAAGAAGCCTCATAGTCTTGCTTCCAGATTATCCAGGCGGCCATCACATTGCACACAACACAAACACAATGAAAACATGATGATAATATACGACTTAAAGATAAAGACTAGATCTTGCTGCCTGAAGCCAAGCATGTGTTTCATCTGAAGCCTGAATCCAATGATGTGGATGTAACCAATAAATGCTGAAGGTAACATCTGTCTGCATCTTAAATATTTATCTCTCTCTGAAAACTGTAGTATCTGCATGTGTGACAGAGGATGTTATTGAATTGAATAAGATACTGCCAAATTGTCCCTCACACAAAGTCACTTAATTTTGGTGCTGATGGTTGAAAGGTTAAAAGGTTTCTCCTTCTTCAGCTGGGAAAATCTTATTCTAATTGAGAATATAAAGTTGTACTCATACGTTCCCTCTAAAAATAACAGTATGTGTTCTATGGCTGTCCCTATCAACCACATATTTCCTGCTTACCTATCCAAATTGCAGAAATGCATAAATACAATATATTATCCTGTCTAATGTGTTGAATTGAATAATTGAATTCAGATTTCTTGGTTTCTTATAAATGCATGCCACAGGGGGCGCCCAGGTTCAATTCCGGCCAACCTTTTCAACCTCCATCATTTCAAAGCAGGATAAGAGGAAGATGGTGTCAACTGCCAAGTATGAGATAAATAAATATAGAAAGATAGAGAGAAACAACGAAATAAAATTGTACTGCTGTTCAGAAAGTCCCTCTTCTTCTTCTTGAGAAGTTGTCCACATAAAATACTTTCCTTTCCTCAACAGTGGCCTGCCTTTCTCCAAAGTTCAGGCCTGCAGTCCCCAGAGAAGGGTGTTTGCATATTTATATCTTTGAAGTGCAGCTCAGTTGCTGCTGCTGTGTGTACTATACAGTATACTGTAGGGTCAGATGGATGCAGATGACACGGAGCTCAGAGCAGAGCTGTAATCAGAGAGTCCTCCAATTACAGGCCTACTACCACCACCGGTGGCCTAGAATAGACTGGGAGGAGCGGCAGCGACGGATGAAGACGGGACACGACAAGAGAAACCAGGGAGACATTATAATCAGACACAATTATGTGGCTATCGGGCTGAGCAGGAATGAAGGGCAAGGTGATGGGTGGGCACGGGGAGTTCCTGTTAAAAAAAAAGTTAGTAAGAGAGAGAGATTCAAGAGAAAAACAAGATGCCTCATTAAGGTCTGTTTGATCGATCACTGGATCACTGTCACATTTGTCACGAGAGGAAATGGGAGGGACAAAATGCATAACTCAGACTTTACAATTATGGCGAAAAAAAACATTCTCTTCCGTCTTGGATTCCAAAAACAAGCCACTTTCACAATTTTAGATATGTTTACAGCAGTAAAAACCTACAGAGAGTGGTTAGTTTCCCACCAAAAGTGGCTGGCAGTGTAAATGATGATGAGAGCTAATTGAGGTTTTTTCAATTAAGCAGGCATATTATGTTTCATTTAAATACAGTCCCTTATAGCTATGTATTTATGGAATAAGTGTGTGGGAATATAGGATGTTTAGACTAAGCACACCGACTACACACAGAAACACACACAAACTGCTACTCACAATAAGTCCAAGAACTCCGTTTGGACCGGGGGCTCCCAGCTCACCCTAGTCAGAGAGGAGGAGAAAGATTCAGTGAGATGAAGGGAGAGGGAGAAGGAGCAAGTTTCTGGGGTTATTGGCTCCTTTTAAAACAAACATGCTCAGAAGAGTGGCTCAGTGTTCATCACAGCTTATGAGAGGGGGCTGTGTGCATGTCTATGTATGTGTGTGTGTGTGTGTGTGTGTGTGTGTGTGTGTGTGTGTGTGTGTGTCTGAGGTAAAGGTGGAGGGGGATGTTAGCCCATCGTCCCACTAAGGCTTTTTTAAATCAGCAAGTTCGTTCTCCCTCCAAAAATGAAAGACACAGAATTTTGTACAGACATTCGTGTTACTCGGAGGACGAATCCTAATGACTTCAATGCTCCCCTGACTTTCCACTAGCACCACCAGCTGGTCAAAATTTTCACTTATCCATTCATGTTTTCAAAACGATGTATTGTTGTGGCTCCTGACCTTTCCTCTAGCGCCACCATGAGGTTGACATCTTTGATTTTTAGTGAAATGTCTCAACTATTGATCCGCTTACTTTTCATGGTACATGGAACATGGTAAATAACCTGCTGAACATCAACATGTTAGCATTGTCATTGTGAGCATGTTGGCATGCTGATGTTAGCATTTAGCTTAATGCACCGACTCATTGATCCATTATCTGACTGAGGTTCGGCAAATAAAAATCTATGGCCCTGACCATGTCTCTGAAATATCAGTAGCCTAACTGTGCTGTGTATTGATAAATCCATGGTGCTGTCTGTGGTGCTGAAGCAGCAGACAGATTTGTGACTTTTCTCGGATTCCTGCCCTTCTGTCAGATTTGTCTTGGATCTATTATATTCTCTAAATTATATAGCTAGGGGAGAGGATTATGGGCGCTTCGCTAGTCGCAGGTGAAGAAAACATTAAAAATTACCAAATCGCCTACTGGGTGTGTATTTTGTAAAGGTTGTCACCGTGGATTTCATGTACAGATTATTCAAAATATGGGCTAACATCTGATGCATTTGATGCATAATTCACACTCTGAAAGACGTGGCCTTGCTCTCTGGGGGGAAACAAGCAGCAGGGCTGAGAAAGGAATTATTTGGGGTTCAGTTGTGTGTGATCTACAGGACTGTACCATTGGAAAAGTCAAGGATGTATGAGCAAAGTCTTTCTTCAAACATGAATACGCTTTATGTTTATGAGTGTGTTAAAGAGAAACTTGCTGATGCGTTTCTGTTTTCATTTTAGAGTTTACCACTCTGACTGATGAAGTGCTACATTTGTCAGAATGACAATATCCAGAAATAGTGAAAATGCTAAGATCAAATAAGTAGATGCCTTCCAGCGACAAACTCTTTGGTGACATGTCGTTACTAAATTGGGAACAATTACTCAAAACATCCTATTACATAATTTACTATTCTTGGATATCACCTCCTAATAATACTGCATGTATGTGTGTGTGTGTGTGTGTGTGTGTGTGTGTGTGTGTGTGTGTGTGTGTGTGTGTGCGTGCGTGCATGCATGTATTTTTGTGTGTGTTGGCGGCCAGTTTACATTGGAGAATGGAAAAGGTTGCATTTGAAAGCCAAGCCAGCTTACTGGTCTCTGCTTACTGCTGCAGGTTTTTGAAAGTGACTGCCAAGTAAAATTATCGAGATAGGATGAAATAAAATACAGCAGTAAAACTTCCAGAGCAAAAAACTAACTTTAAATGAAAGAGAAAAAAAACTGCAGGACTGCTAGGTGATTTACTCACCTGCACTGCCAATATATCAGTACTAAAACAGCAGGGGGTGAGTGAAACCACTGCTCTGTTTGTGTGTGTATGTGGGAGTGTGTTTGTGTGTGTGTGTAAGCATGTGGATTGGTTAAGTATTTAGGTGTGTAACTGTTTGTGAGTAACTGAGTGTGTGACATACTGGCTCTCCATCTGGTCCAGGTGGTCCTCTCTCCCCAAAGTCCCCTGGAAACCCCTAAGGACGGACAGAGAGAGAGAGAGAGAGAGAGAGAGAGAGAGAGAGAGAGAGAGAGAGAGAGAGAGAGAGAGAGAGAGAGAAAAGCTTTTATGTTCGGCTGCACACTAACAGTGACAATCAAACTCAGACATCCATTAAATGTAAAGGGTCCTATTCTTTTATATAATTAGCATACTGGCTGCTTTATTAAACATGTGCTATTTAATTATTTGGCCACTTTGTAGCAAACATTTTCTTATTTACACATCCAGCAGATACAGAGCAACATTTGCTTTCATGTGGAGTCGTGTTTCTGGCCACCTTTTCAGTTTTGTTTAGTCTCTACCAACTCCTGAGGGAAATATCTGGCTCTTTAGTTATGTAAGTTAAGTTAAGTTATGTACCATAAAACCAAAACAATGAGCTGAAAGTTGCTATAAATCTCCATAGAGCTGAGGGGAAGATAAATCACATAAAAGTAGTAATTTGATCTATTGTCAATAAAAAAAAACATTTTGGTTATAGCCGCTTTAATGTACAGTAAAAATAGTTACTGCAGATATAGTTCTGCAATTACAGAATTAAAGACACCTGTTGTAAAATATGACAAAAATGTGCTTTTCATTGGAGGAGGGTGTGTTTAAATTATGGAAATTATGGCGTAAATTTAACCATGGAGTCAAATTTATAGAGCATGTGTTCACAAATACCGCTGACTGTTACACAACCAAGAGTGCTGCTACTGTAATTCCACAGCAATTATAACAATTTGTCTGAGTCAAACATAACATTAGATATAAAGCAATCTGAAATATGTACAAACTAAGAGCATAATTGCCCCATTATATGCATTAAATCTATCAGCTGTAGGGTGTGGGCAAACAACTGTTCTATTTAGGCTGAGTACACTTTCTAAATGCAACAAGAGAGCGCCAAGTAATTACTCTGTCCATTTAGCAGTAAACGGGATGCTAATCTGAGGTATGCTAACAGTTGGTGGTGAAGCAAAGACAAACCACATCTGCAGAAAGCACAAGAGCCAATGCATCTTAAACCTAGACCATCCAGAAACACTCATAATGACTAGGTCCTGCTGTTGTGGCCTCCACACATTGTTCCAAAATGGTAATTACTGTAGATACCTTCAGAAAATGGCAGTTATTTTTGTAATAGTAGAGATGTTTTAGATAAACAGCATGCATATTTATTTTAATCTGTGGCTTGCTTTAGAATAGAATCTGCTGACTAAATGTAACTGTTTGTATTTGAGTTGCAGTTTTGGATATTTTTGACTTCATATTCAAACAAAAATAAATCCTTGTGACTGATGGTATGCTAATTTTCACGTATCCTTCCATCTACTGACACATCCCTTCAGGTCAATGACACGGACAAAACTTACTAAATGCTGTAATTGTAATTGTACAGTGTAACAAAAAGCTCTTTTCTGTTCCTATTAGGTCATTGAATAAAATTTGGGATCCCACCAAAACACCGCATGGGACTGCTTTATGGTTCTAAGAGACTGTGCGCACAGGGGGAAGCACAAGTGCAGCAGAAATCTATGAAGCATGACAGTGACCCAAAGGATGAATCATACAGCTGTCACAGCTGCCGGACAAACTAAGGACAAATGTGGGAAACGTCTCTTTGCCAAGTACAGCACTTTAAAAAAGCCTTTGATGAGAGTCATACAAGCCTGCTTTAACATGATGTGAGAGAACCCTGTTCTTCAGCTTGGAGATCAAATAGTAACACACCGCAGCAGCAATCAGATACCGGGTTGATGTGAAAGAACTGCAACTGATGAGCCTGATAAAGACAACCTTAAAAAAGATAAACAAACTCTAAAAAAGTTAAGTTGAGTGCAGAACTCTTGGCGATGCACTTCGGAAACTTTTTAGGCTCTCCACTGTTTTAGATATATCTATTCCCTCATCACTCTTTGGTAGATTGCAGACTGTGTGTGTGTGTGTGTTTCCTCGACAGAGCAAAAGCACTGTGCATGTATGGCCATTAAATGTCTGGCTGCAGTTTAGTTCTTCTGTTCTTTGTCCTCTGCCAGGGAGGGGAGGGATGATCTCCTAGGGATCATCTTGTAAGTGTCCTAGCTTTCCATTTTCCATGCAGGACCACTGAAATCAAAAGATGATGATTTGTGTCTTTTTCACTTGCGTTTACACGTCAGCTATAAGGGGCTGTAGCACTTAAAGTGGCCTTTTTTCAAAATTATCAAAATTACAGGACTCCCCTGCTAATCTATTCTTTTTAGTGTGAAACTGCATAAACAATGTTATGGATTGTGATACACTGTCATTAATTTGTTTTTGGCCTTGAATAGCAGTCCTGCGGTTGTCATAAAATCATCCAGGATGTGCTTGGAGCAGTATAAGACCAAGATGTGATGACAGCACTTCCATATGAATAGTGAATACTTTAAGTTTTACATGACCTGTGCCAAAACAAAATGGCCTTAACAAGTCTTGTTGCAGAAAAACTGAATAAGCTCACGAGTTTTAGAATGCAGCTCTATTTGAGTGGGGAGAACACACAAACACAAAAAAGTCGGATGCAAATATGCAATCCAAAGCCTCACGCATGGTGAGTCTGCATCCACAGCTACTTCCTAAACATTTATCTAATTACAGAATAAGCTGCAGTTCTCAGAACCTCACACTAAGTGGACACTGGCTTTCGTGTGTTCAGACATTTTGGTCTATAAATGCCTTATTTACTGAAAAGCCAATAAGAAACAGCTGCAGAATGACCTCAGCAGTGAGTTTCGGGGTTACACACTCTTTCTCAGTCTGTCAAACTGACTTTTGAACACTATCTGACACACACAACAGATCCGACGGCTTCCTCCAAATTGCTTGGCTCCATGCTGGGGGGGACCAAAAGCCCTTTATTCCAACAAACGCCTTTTTTCTTGTTGCATCCAAGACCTCGAAATGCGGCTGGTGGGACTCCACATGTATTCAGGCTGCAGCTAACCCTTCCAACCACCATGGAAATATTGTGTTGACACAATGACGTAAATCCAGACCTTATCAATTTTCACATGTGTAGTGTAGGTGTTGGGAGTACTTGCAGCAAAAGCTCTTAATATGACCTAAATAGAAGAATGAAACTTTATTGTGATGCTAATTTAATCATTGCCTCACTTGAACGTCGTTTGATATTTGTCACCATCTCCCCAAAAAAAAAATCACTGATAACAGATGAAACATTCACAGTCAGCCAAGCACAATTCATCACAATTTGAAAAGATTATCTGTAAAGTATGTTGAGACAAAACTTTACCGGCCTACCCATCTTGCCCCTCTTCCCTGGTTCACCGGGAATGCCCTGAAAATTAAAACAAGAGAGAGCAGAGGTGGAACAGAAAACAAAGCAGAAGTGGGAAAGGGTTCAAGGAAGATAGAAAAACAAAGAAGAAAGACAATATGTAAAAACCATATCAAAACCAAAGCATAACACTCTTTAGCATAACTGATTCAAGACCAAAACACACAATCAAAAAGCCAAAGCTGTAAGCTTCTCTAAACTCCTGCTTCAACAGATGTGAGGAAAAGCTGACTGCAGCCTATCCAAAATTTCCCCAGCCTATTATGAGGGATTTAGGGCTCCATCTCATAGATACAGTATATATGTTAAATAAACACCAGTTTCTCCTGGGAGAAGACAAGCAGACACAGTCTGTTGTATGGAGCTAAGGTATGAGTGATCTCGCAAACTGGCTGGCTGGAGAGATCCTGATTACAGCCTGCCCTGCGCTGACGCAACCTCTTGGAGTATGTCATAAGTAGGCTAATTGCTTCATGTTTTAGAGGCTGTACAGAAGGAGCAGGCCTTGATGAGTTCAGGCCGTTCAAAGGCTCTAAAAGGGGGCTTTTATCATATGAGTCATCAACACTCCCACACAGCCTTATACACACTCACTTAAGACAGCTGAATGAAATGGCAAGACAGGCACTCATTCATCTCATAGGACCCATTACCTGGGTTCAGTTGGTCACTGTACATTTTTGCAATTATTGAGTGTGCTTGAGAGAAAAATACACATTTGACAAGAACTCACTCTTTCGCCATCAGGCCCAGGCAGGCCAAAAAGCCCCGGGATTCCAATGAAACCCTGCAGGAGAGGAGAGGAGAGAGGAAGGTGGGAAAAAGAAGAGAGAGGAGGAATATGGGATGTGAGTATTTGGACGCCACAAAAGCAGCAGGAGGAACAGCAACTCCCATTGGCTCTAGGGCTGGGTTTCAGGGGTGGAGGGTCCAGCATGGCTAGGGTGGACTTCCATGAAGAACCAAGCCATGAGGCAAGTGTATATGCCCATGGACTGCATGGTGCTGGCTTCCACGATGTAGTCCAAGGGCACATACCCTCACGCCAGGGATCTCTGAAGATAGCCAGGACATCACACTGAGCTGTCGGTGCAGGGGGAGACACACACAGGAACACAAGCACAAACACCACAACAGTTGAACAGTGGAGGAACAGGTAGATGCTAGTCTCAAGCAAGCACGAGTTGGGTTGGTTTACGGGCACACAATATGGAGTATGCTGCAAAAGAGAGTGCAGAATATTTGGAAAGGTGGTTCAGTGAGAGAGAGAGAGGACTAGAATGCCTCCTTAAGACAGCAGGGCCTCATAGGAGCTTAAACAGGAAATTCCAGCCAGTGGGGGCAGGGGAGGCTTTGGTGCAGCCAAGGGGAGCTGATAAAGAACCTTTATTGGAACGCAACATAAAAATCCCTGTTTGTGTCTGTGAGTGTTTTTTTTTTGTTTGTGTACCTCAAGGGTGTGTGTTTGTATGCAAAAGCTTATCAACAGCCAGTCTTTCAGTAAGTGTCTGTATACAGTAATACACTGTTTACATTACAAGTAAAGGCTTCAAGTTTAGCATACTATTAACAGTGGCACACACTGGTTGAGTGAGTGTGTATGAATGTGTTTATGTGTGCAGAGGTGGATGACACCAAAGTGCGTGCATGCTCTCATACATGCATGCACGTTGGATGTTGTTGCATCTACGTGCACATGCATGTCCTCATGCAACAACAGGTTTACAGCACAAAATACCAACAGTTTGCAACCTTTAATTAAACATCTTTCTACGTGTCTTAACTGAGTCTCCTCTAAATATTGCATATTAAAAAGTGTCAGAAAGCTGTCAGGCTGACTGCCTTCCCTATAAACATGTTCACTGGTCCTGTCAAAGAACAAATGTTAGTAATTTAGACAGATAAAATCAAACTTGAGCGACAAACTTGAAGGGAAGACGATGAGTTAACTTACCCGAACGCCTTTAGGCCCCATTGGTCCTATAGGCCCGGGTAAACCCTGAAAAACAAAGAGAGGACATTTATTTCAGCGGCTCAACACATACTGTGATGTTTTTCTAAAATACACTGTGAATGTGTTTGTCATTGTGCATCATGATGGCATGAAAAAGTGGCAGGCCAAAGACTTACAGTCTATCAAACACATTTAAGATGAATTCTATCCAATTAATTTAGTTACTTTTATTATGTATACAGTTCCTTGTAAATATGCCAGTAAACCCACATACTGTAGAGAGGGTGGACACAATAAGAGGTACAACATAATACATTCCAATATAGTAGCTCTGCAATAAATGTACCCATTCAGCTTTATGGTAATTAATGAGGCTGCAGCTTGTGATAATGTTCTCAAGGATCACTTCATTTATTTTTATTTTTTATATTTCAACGCCTCTATACAGTATTTACCCAGCTATTTTCCTCCAAATCAGCTGTACAACATAACCTAATTCCACTTGGCCATCTGCCCTTACTATGGCCCTGACTACAACTGTACCAGTCACAGCAGAGGATTTACTGCACCTGCCTGCCAGGATAACCTTTGGCACCTGGGCTTCCGACTGGACCTTGCTCTCCCTGCAGAGGAGAGAGAGAGAGAGAGAGAGAGAGAGAGAGAGAGAGAGAGAGAGAGAGAGAGAGAGAGAGATGAAGGTGAGATGGTGATGAAGAGAGGTTGGGTGGGTGATCAAAATGACAGTAAAGCAAACACAGGCAGGCCATTCTGCACAGTAGCAGACAGTTTCCGAGAAGGAGACAGCGCACAGGAGCTACAGTTAAAAGAGCCAACTACTGTATAACAAGGTTATGAATTGAAGGAGTGTTTGCATGTTAAACGTGTGTAGCTATTATCAGCAAAATGAACTCAAAGTATCAAAAGTACTAAATGCCCCTGGGGGGAGGGTCTGGCTAGTCCACACAGCATTCGGGGATGGGAGAAAAATGTGCTCTGGTTTATTGGCATTTCTTTAAACCAATCACAATCGTCTTCGGGGGCGCCGGACACAATGACGGTGCCTTTGTTAAATAGCCTCGGGAAGGAACTTGTTTTAGTGGAACATGTGCTCGTTCAAAAGTTGTTTTAGTCGAGCAACAGAAAACTCAGATTGGACAAATAGTCTAGCTAGCTGTCTGGATTTACCCTGCAGAGATCTAAGGAGCAGTTAACCATAGTCCTCATAAATCGCCCGGAGTTTAGAATGCCAACACAAAGAAAGCGGAAAGTAACGGACATCAAGCCGAAAATGAGGGACATCTCTGGCAAAATTTCCGGCGGCACCTGAACAATCCCGGAATTTATTTTTTATTGTACAATAGTCAAAGTGTTGACAGCTTTGAGACAGAGACAAAACATAACAAATACATAATAATGGGGGTCTTTTTAGTCAAGTAGGGAATGTAAGTCCAACAAAGAAAAGAGTCTTTAAAAGTTTTTTTTTAAATAAATGGGTTTTTCACTGAATCAAAGGATTTGTCAAAACTTAGAAATAGAATAAATCCACTTTCTATAAACACATGACTGTAATCAATCAAATCTAAAACCAGTTTTATGTTACTGTGGATAGATCTTCTACCAGGAAACCCAAATTGAGTTCCATTTATTATGTGGATAGAACCTAGTTTCAGTCTTACATCCAGAAAGCAGTTTATAAGCTGCGTTGAGAAGTGTAATTGGTCTTAGATTGTCTAGTAATCTTTTATCCTTGCCAGGCTTCGGAATTAGAGCTATCAAACAATCCCGGAAATGAAATGTCGTCGATATAAACGATTATTACAGATACATTCAAAGTTGCAATTTACTGCTGTAGTTTGTCAAGGTGATGTTAGTGTTAAGTATTGTTTTTACTGTTGTGTTGTTTTATACTGTTTTTACTGTATTTTAATTTATTATTAACAATGATGATCATGATATTTTGAACATGATATTTTATAAGATGATCGTAGGTTTTGGATATAAAATCTTAATTTGTAATGTAACTAGTAACTATAACTGTTTAATAAATGTAGCAAACACTACAAGATTTGCCTCTGAATTGTAGTGGAGTAGAAATATAAAGCTGCATGAAATGAAAATACTTAAGTATTTTAAACTGGTACTTAAGTACAGTACTTGAGTAAATGTAAATGTACTACCATTCCTATCAAGTATATCTTTTGGGTACCAGGAGTCATGGTTACTGCTAAGAGTTAATGAGATGTGGACTGTGCATACAAGCTAATTAGGAGTGTGGTTTGTGTGTGTGTGTGTGTGTGTGTGTGTGTGCGTGCGTGCGTGACACACTCCGGATGTGCAGCCATGTGCACTGCTTGCCATTCCCTCTCTTGGATAAATATAGTGCATAATGCAGCCAGTTAAAACCAGACAAGATTTTAGCTGAATGAGGTTTGGATCTTTAACTGGCCAGCAGTAGGGCTCTGAGCATGGCCCATGGCGTATTACAGTAACAAAGACGTATCAACACTTTATGCACACCAGCTGGTCTTGCTCTTAATAGCTGGAGAGTCCACACTGCCAAACAGTTGTGCTTATTATTCTATCACTGCTGCTACGGTGATTCGGACTAAGGGCTAGAGCCGTCATCATCATCACCATCAGTAGCAGCTCTGTGGGAAAGAAGGGGGTGTTCGAAGGATGGACAGAGTGACAGGACATGGCGGTGAGAGAGCAAGAGTACTCCTCCAGGATAAGTAGTGCGGGAACTCCCTGAGCAGGTGACGTCACCCGGAGAACAGGGACTTGCTTAAAACCCTGTGACAATGAGGAAAATGTTCCACTCTGCTTTCCATGACTCAGGCCTTTCCTTAATATCAACAGTAGTATGACCCTGACAGCCCGACTGAAAATAGCTCTGGACAAGAGGCTGGATGCTCCATACTTAAAATAGTCCTTTTGGGCTGAACTAAACAGCCAGAGTCATGTCTCCTCCCACTTGTTGCAGTGAATAAAAGAGTTTGTTGATAGAGGATAAAGAGACTATAAGAGAAATGACATGCACACACAAGATTGAGATAGCATCAAGGTAACATGCTGTAGGAGAGGCCGAACGTTGTCCAGAGACAGAAAGTCACACAAAGGAAAACTTTCTCCAAAGCTGCAGTGTTATAGCCGTGAGTGTGTCACTGTTGGCCTAGTTGGCTTGTTCCCGTTTCTCTTCTCTCTATTTTCTCTCTCTTTGGCATCGCTTTCTGATATCCTGGAGAGCACCGCTGCAGCACAGCACTTTGGCCAGATGTCTACCCTCACCAGTACTTCGTAACAGGCTAATCTAATCTGGCTTCACCTCAGGCATGCTTGCTGCGTGCACACAAACACACACATACACACAGATAGAGTGGATGACAACTGAGCTTTTAAAGAATGAGGTGAGACGTGAGAATATAAGGGATTAGTCATTGATAAGGGCCTTGATGGTGGACTCCATACACTCATTGGGGAAAATGCACAAAGTGCAGGTTATGGGGTGTGCATCAGGGATGTTAGATACAGTATATATAAGCAAGAAACAAGGACAAAAACATTACATCATCTTGGCATAAGTTGCAAGATGTGAAAATGTTGAATTTTTTTCCAAATGTGGTTGTTGATTAATGGAAGTGTAAAGAATAGCAGTGACATGGGAGAACAGCATTTACATAGTATTAAAGCCAGGGAAAAAGGTATCGATGAAATAGAGAAAGATACTTACAGGCTCACCAGGGAGTCCAGGTGGACCAGGGTAACCTTTCTGTCCCTAAAGAGACAAACATAAAGAGGCATGGGAAGTTAGTTGAAGCATATAACTATGGACAGGTGAAAGAAAACACAGAAATTCTAAAACAGTACACAGACAAGGAAAAACCTGACAAGCAACAAGCGTAGTTTTGTGCAAAGTAAAATATGCATGTCAACGATAACAGGGCAGACAGACAAGTCCAGTGCCATATGCAAGGAATCAATCTGCCCTTCTGTCAAGGGATCAGACTTTCCATTGGCCGTGTTCATAGAGAAATGGTGCTCGTAAGGCCGTGCCAGGATCATGGCATGTTGAGGATATAAATGCCTTCCTGTTTGAGTCAGATAGCAGGTCCCTCCCTCCGCCTGCAGAGCAGACTACAACACTGAATACAGCCTGACATAGTGCTTTTCTACAGTTCTGCTGACTCCAGCAACGAAAGGACCCCAACAAAGATTGGAGAACAACTAAATCAAAGTTGGGAAGACATTCCTTTCCAGACCACAGTTTGATAGAGTGCGAGAGCAAGATGGAAATAAGAGGAAAGAGGGGGGAAAAAAACAAAACAAAAACAGAAGAGCAAAGAAAGGAAAGACTCCTGTTGTCCCGTTTTCCTAAACCACAGCTCCAGAGTACCAAGCCAAGACTCCCTGAGCAGGGGGAGAGGACACAGCATCCCTGTTCTCATTATGTTACATGATCACTCTCACTGGCTTACAATGTCACACCAGCACTTTAAACTGCCATTGTCAGCATTATACTTCACAATTACTGTAGTACTTAAACAGGTACAGCAACTGTGTCAACAATACATTTGTTGCCAATATTACAGTTCAAATAAAATAACTATTCGTTTTAGATATTTTCATTAAACTAAAATACAATTTTCTCTGCATCTAACACAAATCCAAGCTTTCTGTTGGAGAACCTTTCTGCCTTGCTATCACCTCACATCATCTGTTGCACATCATCAAAAGACCACTAGGAGGAAAAGACTGGGATGAAAATACATGAGTAATACACATTAAACAAATAGAGATGTCACCAGGTGCCGACAGACCACTTCCGTAACACAAGCAGAAAGGTGTGTGTTTTCCATAATTTTGTGAAAGCCCTGTTGGTAAGCAGTGTTGTAGAGAGAACAGACGTTTCGAAGATTTCCATTTGATGTTGGTTAACTGCAAAACACAGTTATAATAACATGTTGATGATTTTGTGTTTGTCTGACTTGCCTCCATGTGTCTGTTGCCACTAGCCTAATTTTCTCCTTTTGGTTGATCTCTGTTTTCCATCTACTTCTCCACTTTTCAGGAGATGTAGTGACCTGATGCCATTCATATGGCATACTACTTCATTTTAGAGCAACATAGCCCAAATAAGGTGATGCAAGAACGTGCTAACATCAGAACTTTCACAGGTTGTCCTTTTTCCTCGACCTTAGTCTAGGTGGTGGTAATGCACCTTAACGCTGGTTGCCACCTGCCATAAATCAGAAAAAAGAAGAAGCGAGCTCACTTGTCAGTCAGTCTGACAGCACAAATAGCAGCAAGTGATATGTGGATGGCAAGGTAGGGAGAAAAATGGTTCCAAAACTGACGGAATGTAAATTGCTCTGATATTCTGCTTAAAAAATGTTTGCTTTTACAAAATGATACTACAACTTAAACGCAAGACAGTTTGCAGCAGGCCTGGCCTCCAATCTTTGGTAGCTAGCAACCCTGAACCCACAGAGTCCCTCCACATAACAAATTCCAATTAAACCCCTGCATGTGTGCACACATACGCATGTCAAAAACAGGACAGGAAGAAAAATACACACACAGATTACCTGTACACCGTCATCTTATTACATGGCTTACTTATAGTACAAACATGTGTAGCGGCCTATGTTCCCAGGCTGTGCTGTGAGGTCCACGAGCCCCACGCACACACACACACACACATACACACACACACACACACACACACACACACACACACACACACACACACACACACACACACACACACACACACACACACACACAGGGCATTAAGCATTGCCTCCCAACCCCAGCCAAACCATCTCAGATCCTTATCTCACTTATTATGAGCTTGCTTATGAGAGCAGCTATTCCCACCGGTCCACCTGTGTTTACAGTGCCACTTGCTTAATGAGCATGTGTGTTCAATCAGATAAACCCACCAGAATGCTTTTCATAGCACCCTGTAACACAACACCCCCCCTCCCCCCCTCAATCCTACCCCACTAAGCCAAGGACTGCCCCAGGAACGTTAAGCGCATTTTGAGAACTTAAATAAAAGACATTGTGTCTGCAAAATACATGTCATTCTTCTGACTCGTTACTAGCCACTCTGTACACACTACTAACTTTGTGGGTGTTCAAATGAGCCCAAGCCTCGTGTCTGTTTACAACTGTATTTACTATATGTGTCCACTGTCTGCCTCCACTGGACAGCGCACTGGTAGCAGAAATATACCCCTCATCTCATTCATCTCTGCTTTCATCTTTCCGCCTCTCTCTCTCCCTGCCTGATGATTGCTCAGGGAAATCATCTAGCTGCATACATTTACAGCAGAACATAAACCCTGCATGCGGATGTCTGGCGGGCACATACGTAACAAACAACTGCATAAACCCAACAATTTGGTTGAAATCTTCCCAGCGGAAAAACATCCCTCATCTCATCCCCGTCTGAACCGCAATTTCAGCAGCATGTTGTGCTTGCATGCAGTATCACTATTAAACTACTAGCATGGTGGAAGATGGAGCAATGATTTGTTGAAGTTCTTGTGAAACATGCAAAGAAAATGATGGTTGATTTGAATTCTCCCATAATTACAAAGATGATGAGCATGTGGATTTGTTAGTTTGAACAGTGGGCAGAAGCTAAATGGAGAGAGTTTGGTTTGGAACAGGTCTTGGGGAGCTTCAGACAGATTAATGTCGTACAATAAATGAGGAAAACGAGGGTGATTAATACACTGTCTAGCCCCTGAAGGGAAATTACAGAAGATAATACTACTTTGTATTTGTAGGATGTTCTTGTTAGTACAACTATGGTTTGGACTTAGTTTGAAAAGAAAATGATCTGTATAACATCTTATCTAGTCAGCAAAAGCAATTGTGAGGATGAAATCGTAGTACATTTACACACAAATGTTTCACTGTGTCATAAAACGCAATGAAAATACAAAGAGGTCTATGCACAGTATCACCCATCATTGACCCTAAAATCCTCACACATGTATGTATAGCACATATGTGAGAAGCACATGTAGGCATTTTTTTTATAAACAAATCCCAAATATAATGTGTCTCAAGACAGTCATATTTTCCCAGAATAGAAACTTACTCAACATGAGTGTTTATGGATTAGTTGACTGACTTTTGTAACTGCATATTGACTATCTAACTGACTTTTTGGGACAACACTATTACTCTTAAGTAGTCTTAATAACTGCCTGCAACTCTGACCTAATACATTTTTTTCAGATAAACAGCTGTCATTGCTCTGTCCAAGGTTTACAAATACACCTACCAGCACCCCTAATGCTCATTTATTTAAAGGTGCAGTAGGTAAGACTTTCTGTCAAATCCATCGCTCCCTGTTCAGATGCACCAATCAGGGCCAGGGGGGGTGTCTAACTGTGTGTCAATCACTGTTCATGCACACGCATTCATTCTCCCTTGTGGGGGGAGGGGCTTAGGAGACTGTTTTGGGCTTTAACAGAAAAGGGGGAGGGACTGAGAAGTTGTCGATGCTAAGTCCTGGATCTTCGCAAACAGAAATGTAAAAATGTCAATTTTTGACTTTACTGGGCTTTACCTGCTTTTTCTTTGCGAACAGCCAGGTGCAGTAACTTCTTTATGCTAAGCTATGCTAACAGCATCCTGACTAGCTCTATTCTTAAACAAGAGTAATTTCATCTTCTCATCTTACTCTTGGCGATAAGCATATTATCCAAAATGTCAAACTATTCCTGTAATCAACATCCACCAAAGTATATAGACATATTACGATTAGGTACCCACTGATAATAGCGGACCCTAAAAACTCTAGGGGTACTGAGTAATATAGTAATATATTAACAAATACCAACACAAACAGTACCAGCACTTCATTTTAAATATGTGAAAGCAAACTCTAAGAATGTGTATTTAAAATTCTGCAAAGCTAAGTCACAATGCTACTGTACAATATGTCTTGGCTTTAAGGGGGAAAAAGCCGTCATAGTGTGAAAGACAGATGTAGAAAAGGCAGACAAACAGTGAGAAGACACAGACCAACTAGCTGTGGGAATAGACAAAGAGGAAAGAAGGATGGAGGCAGTAAGGTAAGACGTGTGGCTTGTAATGTGGCCTTGTAGTTGAGGTTTGGCCCTGTGTGTGTGTTCCCTCTCCCTGACCCTGCCTACCATACTGAAAAGCCATTCAGAGTGAACTTGGTAGAACAAATGTTGTACAGAGCAGAACATGCTTGGCTTGTCTGGCGGTGTAAAATCACACTCTCCTATCTCACGTTCAAAGCGCTACTGCTTTCTCCATTAACGTTTTCCATGGAAAACCAGCAGTTCCAGAATTCCCGGATGAAGAGTCAACCTAAGGCTGATAAAAAGCCTGTGTGTGTGTGTGTGTGCGTGAGTGTGTATGTGTGTGTGTGCGTGTGTGAGAGAGACATACAAGGTGGAAGGGAAAATATGGAGCAGAACAGAGGAAAAGCTGCTGTTGTCCCGTTTTCCGAAACCACAGCTTCAGAGTACCAAGCCAAGCGAGTGAAACGAACAGCTCGAGAGGTATGAAGAGGAACAAAAAGCACATGGGTGTTTAATTGCAAAAAAAGTCATTGCTTTTCAATATTGTATTAACCTTGCAGCAAGCCTCAGTGGAGAGACCTGCACCAGGACAGGACACGCCTGGGACTTTCCACCTGAGCGGACCCAAAACGAACAGAACAAAACAAAGCAAAGCCTGTTTCTAGACAGTCTGCACTACCACAGAACAGTTTGGACATTGACTCACGTCTCTGTCATAGTGGTGCAATGTGTAGGCATGTAGGATCAAGATTCATTAACATCAACAGTGTGTGAAGCACAGCTGAGACCTGTGAGTTATTGTACATTGTTTCGCACAAATGGGTTAACTAGCCACTCAGTGTTTGTGTTCGGAAAGGAAGCAGACTCCTTGCGGCTAATTTAACAAGTTTCCTTTACAGTCATCATGTCTGTGGGCCAGTGACCAATACCTGAGGCATGCTATGATGATGCCAGAGTGTTTTGATGAAGATGCCATGGCAACAACTTCCCATAGTGACGATGTGCCGTTCTAATATACTCTGAAGTGGCAGCTATAATGTACACTTGGGCTTCATAAAAGACAAGTTACAGAGCATTTGCACTGCTCATCTAAGTGTAAACAGGTAGGGAGTAGGCTATGCACTTTCAGTTTCTGTCCGTGTCAGGTAATCTTACCTTTATGTCAGACAATAATTTGTGGCTTGTCTCAGCTGGATGTTTTACACTCTCATCTGCAGCTCTGATTCACATGCCACTGTCTAACTTTCTGATAGGCCGTCAAATCACTGCTAAGACTAATTTAGCTTGAAAGAAATCTGCGAATGTTTTCCACCAGCTTTACATTTTCCATTCTGACTGAGAAAGAGAAAGACAGAGACATACAACTGGACACAGAGACACACAGAGAAAAGCAGACTCCTAACTAAAGCCATATGCTAAACTTGAGGCAGCCATCCAAGTAGAGTCCGATACTGTTACAGAGCACTGTGGCTCTGGGAAGTCAGTGAATACATGCAGAGGCACTTTACACCTCTGCACCTCTGAAATACATACAATCTACCTGCTATATTTAATAACTCAACTAATTATTCTACTTTGTTTGAAATGTGTGCATCAGTGGGCTCAATTCTATTTGATACAGCATGTGACTGAAAGCAGCCTATGATCTTCTTCTTCCACCATGAGACGTGTGTTTACATCGGATTGTTAAGAATAAGTGAAACAGATTATTTTACTTCAGACCTGAGGAGCACAGAAGACTCACTAAGCATCAAGACAGTTGTGGTGATTGTGTCTTGTATTGCAGTGGATCCCAGACTAAGCCCACAGCCCTGTCTGATGAACTCAAGAACCCATTTTTCATGTTCAAAATCATGCGTGTGTGTGTGTGTGTGTGTGTGTGTGTGTGTGTGTGTGTGTGTGTGTGTGTGTGTGTGTGTGTGTGTGTGCGTGCGTGCGTGCGTGTGTGTGTGTGTGATTTTAATCTGGAAGTTATTAAACACAATTATTTACAGCATGATTGCTATTTTTAAAAATAAATAGTTTAGGTCGGTTTGGTCAATTAGTAATTTTTTTCAACTGTTTAATACTATACTATACTATCAACGCTTTATCCAATACATTTAACACAAGCTATTTCAACTACTTATCTCTTGCTGTAGCTAACTATTTGGACTGCTTATCCATTACTTTTAGCTAACTATTTAAACTGTTTGTTAATTTTAGCTAACTATTCCAACCATTAGCTTACTGTTAAAACCTGCTTACTTACAATCTAACTAGCTGGTATTTATGTCTGTTTTTTTTTCCACATTTAATTAACAGAGCTACTCTACCATTTTTCCACTTACCCCCTGGTAGTCTCGCTTTGCCAGACCCTCCTCCAAAGTGCGCTGAAGGAGGGTCTGGCTACTTCACGTAGCATTCGGGGATGGGAGGAAAATGTGCTCTGGTTTAATGGCATTTCTTTAGCTCCACACAGAGCCGCTGCAAAATAGTTGTGCGAGAGAAAACTCAGATTGGACAAATAAACTAGCTAGCTGTTTCAATTTACCCTGCAGAGATCTGAGGAGCAGTCAAAAATAGCCCTTATTAATCCACCGAATTTAAAATTCCAACACAAAGAAAACTGAAGGAAACGGAAAATACATGCATCCGGCGGAATTTCCTGCGGCACCGGAGCAATCCTGGAAGTGTAACGTCAAGGATATAGACTAACCCCCTGGTAACTGCAGAAGTACCGCTTGGGGTATATTTACCCCTTGTTGGGCATCACTGCTTTATTGTATCTAATTGATGTCTGTTTTACATGCACAAACACTGACAAACACGCAGGAATGCATGCACACAATCGTGAACTTAGAGACATACACAACTCAAACTTTCCCATTGGACTCATTCTTGTTCCACTCCTGTCTACCAGAAGCTCTGTCACACTTATTCTTCCCTACACTCATGAATCACTCAAGTTGTGACTTCAGTAACATCTAAGACACTGGGGATTTTGTGTTTGAGCGCACGAGTGCATGATCCCCATCCTTGTATCCCTGATGACAACCCCCCCTTCATCCCTCTTGACATCCTTCCTGCCAGCATTAAAAACCCTCTGTGCTGAATCCAGCCAACACAGATGGAAAAATGGTGAGCACAGCACAAAGAGAAAGAGAGAATTAAGGAGGAGGAAACAAGGAGAGATCTTTACAAAGAAGAGTGGGTTTACACAAACACATACACACACACACACACACACACACACACACACACACACACACACACACACACACACACACACACACACACACACACACCAAAAACAAAAGGGTGATGAAATGGTGACAATGACCAATGCAAACTTTATTTCTTTCCCAAACTTAACAAGGGCCTACCTATTCAAAGTTTGCAGATGTTCCCATTTTACTCACAACATCAAGTGGTAAATGGGAGCTCCTATGGCAAGCATTGGAAAGAATTTGGTGCAAGGGTATTTAGGTGTATTGTTCGGTCTTACCTTCCGACCTTCCTGGCCAGTCAGTCCAACTGGGCCAAGAATCCCTGAGTCTCCCTAGAACAAAAAGCGAGAATGTCAAAAGGCACTAATGCAGCAATGAGTGGTTGCACAAATAGCATCATCATAAATGTGCTAGAAGCTTGCCAAGCAGTACGTTGTTACAAATTAATGTAGTGTGTAAGAAAAGGGGGGACGCAATACCTTCTCTCCTTTTGGTGCTGGCCCAGGTGACATGCCAGGATCTCCTTTTCTCCCCTGATGAAAAGAAAAACACAAAGGGGGACTTTGTATGGGTGAAAAACCCAAATGTACCTTAGTCTCTGAAAGTATCTGACTAACAATCATATTAATAGATAGATTCATGGCCAACACATTTCCTTTGGACAAAGGGTTAAGCTTACAAAAGCTTGGCTCTAGAAATCCCATACTAGATAATAGGTGAATAACAACAAATGATGAAAAAAACGGATTTAGTTATTCACATTACAGATGCTTTTCTTAGGCGCAGTGCATTATGTGGGTTCAGTGCCCCTCCAGTCACACACAGCAAGCTTCATTGTCAGCAAGTAACAATAATGGGGCTTCAGCACATCAAAGCTATGGATCGGAAATTAGACTGAGTGCTGAGTGCATGGACTCCTGCTATTTACAACTTTGTTTCATTTCAACGATGAAAGAGAAAAGATCGCAGTGCACCTCCAGACATCAAACGCTTCAGACTCATTCCCTCAACACTACTGCCAGGTAGAAGAAGTCTGCTCTGCACCACTCCGCCGAGAATTTACTCTTCATTCACTGAGGCACGGTTTCAAATACTTGCTCCACTTTTTTCCATTATCACTTCATTAGTGTTCCTTGAGTGCTCTTGGATCTGACGTGTTTGTTTGACTAACATTTTTACTATCTACCCTTTTTTATCATTATTATTTACCAGGGACTTTTCTATGATTACATGATATGCATCTCAAAGGAATAGTTCAACCTTTTGAAATACTTACACAATCTAATACAAAGTCCACTTACTGAGCGCCTATAAAGCTCACAAATTACTTTGTTGGCCCAAGTGTGATGACTTCCTCCAGGCTCACTGCTCCCAGCTAAGCAATAGTCTGGCACATACAACCACAAACTTAGTTGTTTTTTTTTTGTATGGATTTAATAAACAGATATAATGTGTTAATTAGTGAGGTTTAGAGGCGCTGGTAAGTGAATTGTGTTACTTTTGGAAGGAGCCAGGCTAGCTGTTTATGCTGTTTCCAGTATTTATGCTAAGCTACAGTTCCTCTACTGTTGCCTCCGATTTGAGCCTTATTAGTGATGGATATTGTTAGCTCTTAGAGGAAAACTTAAATTTGGGTTAATACGCTTATTTGCTTCCTTGCTGAGACCTAGATGAGAAGATAGATACCACTCGAGATGGTATCTATCTTCTCATCTAGGAAGAAAACAAGTAATATGTATATATAACTATTCCTTTAAGTAAATAAAAGATAAGCATGTAGGATAAGATAAGGGTAAGAACCAGGTACATAATGATGGGAAGAAGATTGCAAAAAGTGAAGAGAATGCAACAAGGAAATAATATAAATTACGTCAGCGAGACAAGGACAAATACAGTCTGTTTGGGTGACCTGGGGAGGTCAGGGCTCTGGGCAGGGCAGGCAGGGCAGCTGCACAGTTGTCATTTATGCAAGGCATTTTCATAATGCACTTTAAAAAGCGGTAGTGCTCCTCACTCTGAGCACACAGTACCAGAGGTCAAGGGTGTTTGCTAAAGCATACATCAGTCCAGACAATCAGATGAAGGATGCAGAGAATTTGTATTGGGCAGGGTCATCTCCTGTTTAAACGTTAAAATTAGACAGATTTATTAGAGTTCTCACTTTCCCACTTGTAATGTCTTTCCCTGGAGCTCTGATAAATCACTTCAACTCCCCTGGTATCCAACTACCCTTCTCTCTCCACTCCAGTTGCATAGGTAGAACACTCACAGCTTACATTGAGCTGACTTCCAAGAATCTAAACAACCTTAATGAACTTTAAATATGAATGGGAATCCTGACATTCACCTCTGCGGCACACATGTTAAAGTGATACAGCTCTTCAGTATTAAGTGCCAGGGTGTTTGTACTGTAGTGTCTTACACTTCCAGGCTGCCTGCCGTGAACTTAGATAGCCCTGATTCTTTAGCCACAAAGATCCATTACCCTTGTTCCCTTTATGGATTCCAGCTGATATAGAAAAACTGAAAATCTAACACATTCTCGTGAGATTAGAGGCAAGAGAAGATCATAAATATTTTATTAAATTAGTAGTCATCATGTAATGGAAAAATCAACGTGGCTGCCGGGCTCTTGATTAAAAAAAAAGAAAGTCTGACTTGTGATCATTAGTTAGAGCAAGAGTGTGTAAGATACCTTGAGCCCGGGTGGACCAGCTCGGCCAGGGTTTCCATGGGGACCAGGGGCGCCCTGTGGAAAAGCCAGATGGGAGAAAAACATGATCAAACAGTGATTGAGATCTCTATCAATCATCATATTGGGATATAGCTGATGCAGACTGTGGCTTTGCTACTGTGAAGACCATGGAAGGGGGGTTGGGGCAAAGTCTGTCTGGAGAACCTCAGATTTCATGCTACTTTAACCTATTTTCCTATACTTTAGCTGTGTGTGTGTGAGAGTTGGGTGGTGAGGTATTTGGGGTTGGTGTTGGGGGTAGAAGCTTATGGAAAATGGGGCTCTGTGGAGCTGCTTCACCATATGGATGTGGTTTTCCTGCCCCCTGTTGCCTCCACACTCCACAACCCCCCATCCACACACACAAACACACATTTGCCAGGCAGCTTAATGAGTAATGCAGATCATCTCGTATCATAACATTTTGAATTCCTCCGCTGGTGTGCGTTTCTGTCCACATTGGCTGTTGCTGAGGAAATGAACACAACTGTGTCTGAAAGCAAACAAAGCAAGATCTACAGTAGCAGCATATTGGTAATGTGAACCCTCTCGACTCGTCCAGCAGCCCCCATGGGATGGTTTAACAGAAAACCTTTGGAAGCCAGACAATGAATCTACACCAATTTTTAAACTGCAGCCATTAGACATTAACAAAGGGGTTGTTGCTACGTCTCCACCATCCATCTATCTGTCTGTCTGTCTACCTTCTCTTCCTCTGAGTGACTTTTTCCGTGGATCTCTGACCTCGCTCCTGCCCTCCACGTGGTGCAGCACCCTTTGGGCCCCTAACCTACCCCCTGAGTGGGTCAAGGGTCGAGCGAGTCAGAGAGGGCGGAAAAAAGCCACAATTGCTTTAAGAGCCGGGTCAGCAAGTTTCACTGAGGTGAGTCAAAACAAATCAGGAAGCCATTACATTAGTGATCTGCAGCATCAAAAAATAACATCTAGCGACATCCAGGCAGCTCTTTATTATCCAACAGAGGGGGGAAATGTGGGGTTTGGGATGGTTTATACAGTACAGCTCAACAAAAAAGCCCTTTGAGCAAAGTTCAAAAACAGACATACTGGTCGGGTGCAGACATGACAACATAAATGCCTTTTGCTGTAACTGCTCTTCCTTTCAAAGGGCGCTTTGATAGACAGTCATGTCTGATTCACTCAAGACAGAGCTTCTCAGGAATGAACAGGACGTTACTAAGTGTATAGGTGTTGGTATCTCTAAAACAACAACAACAATCCACATAATTTAATAATGCTGTTTAGATGAGATCTGATCTGTTTTTAACTTGTTATATTTCACAAATGTGAATATTTTCATTCCAAGGATTCTCAAGTTTGAAAGATCTTGCCCCTTTTTCTCCCACACTCTCTTTCCCCTTTCATTTTCAGTGTATTTGTATTCAGCTGGCATTCCCTCAAGAGTTATTGTGTGTCCAGACTGATGTTAAGGGATGCTGTTGTGCCCTAAATAAACTTAAACAAACTAGACATGTTTCAATTACATGCTTCAAAATGAACCCTCTGGTTTACCACAGCATTGGGCAGTACACTGGTAGGCACAGGCTGGAACCAACATTTGGTACTGTGCCCTTGCCTCCATGTCGTGTCCCTCTCTCGCACAACAGGTGTCTAATTAGAGAAGACCAGGGTGGGGCGCACACAAGCTGAGGGCTATCAAATGAAAAGCCACCAACCTCTGAACAGCGATGCAGGGCGTTACTGTGGTTCCTGTGGTAATAATGCTGCTACATGTAACTCTGTGCAATTCATTATGATTCTAAGTTAAGGCGTTTTACGTTATGGTAACATGCATGCTGCCTGCTCTCAGGTATATAAATATACAGTAAGTGCTCGATTCAACAAAATTCTATATCAACACCATATGTGCAACTTAAAGCCAAGAAATATTGTATATGCACTTGTGGATCCTAAATCTGGACGCATGACATCACTCCAAGGGTTACATTCCCACACTGAATATTTTAGACGAGGCCTTTTAATGGGCAATGCTGTAAACATAGTCTGACTTTCAACGCTTGCTCGTAAAAGACAGTTTAATGTATATACAGTCACCGTATTAAAGATAAAAGAGAATTTGTATGATGCCGTTCCAAATGAGAGCCGAAGGGGCAATGTCTGATAAACTAAACATTAGATCAAGAGAAGTGAAACCGTTGGACGTCTTCTTAATTAACCATCCCAGTCAACACACACACACACTTAATGATTTTCCTCTGTGGATTCAGAAAAATATTTCACTGTTCGTTAAAGTCGTAATAGCATGCCATGCCATCGCTAAGTGAAAAGAGCAGAACTTGCAGCCCAATGCTATATAAATTACAGTAAAACTTCTTAATAACAGAAGCAGATAGGGCCAATGAATTAAGATGCTGGTAAAAAGGCAAAACTTTAAAAGCAAACCTTTTTTTAAAGTTAAATACATCATGCAGTGACCATATGAAAAAGGAAATAGTAAATAGTCCAAAGTATTTTTTTAGAGATTTACAACAATAACAGTAATAGTTTATAATGGCCATGACAAGTTTAAAAATAATGACCTAACCTAAAGCTAACGTTATGCCAAAAATATAAAAATCTGGTGTTCAAAAATGTACTAAAGTGCCCAAAGGGAGATTGCAAAAAATAGTGAATTGGAGCATAGACTGTGATTTTACTGTCCTGGAGCTTATTACAGTAATGTTCCAGGGGAGAGATCCATATACACAGTTTACACTGGGGATTGTAAAGACCCTTAAAAAGCTTATTTGTCCCCTGGTGCTAACAAAACAGCCGTTGCCTTAAGAAGAACTCAACACCTTTACTCATTTAGTTCTTTATAGTCATAGTTTTCCAAGTTTCTATATGAAATGTCCATCTGTGATCTGAATTAGCTTTACGTACAGGTGGAGCGAGGTGGGGGGATTTTGTATAGTGACAGAGGAGTGGTTTGGAGGGGAAGGACGAGGAAAGATGGGCGAGATTTTTTTCACTCAGACAAAGACCCTTTTGACCCAGCAGGCTCCAGACAAATACATGCAGCCAGTCTTTAGATAGATACCGGCCTGTGTACCCGCAATGCATCCACCACACGTTTTCTCTCACACCCTCCTACCACCGTCGTCATTATACACCTTCAAAGAGACTCAAAAGAGCTCACTCGGACTAAATGGACACCTAGCAAATGCTTCTGTACTGACAGCGGTTGCCATAGCTACGGCGTCTCACACTCACATGTTTTGGATCAGAGGTCAAGGTTCATGGGTGGTGCTTGGTGGGCTCAATGGTGCTCTGTGTGTCATCATGCAGACTTCCAGTAATCCAAGGCTACGGAAGGTCATGCAAAAAAAACTGACTGACTGGAATTTAGTTTTTCACATAAAGTGATGATGCTTATGATCAATTCATGCACTGCCACCTGTGAGCCTGCAGCCTTGGCAACCTGCAGTGTAAGTTAATTTGGAATTAATTTATATCAGTGATGAACAAGTGAATTTAATTTCCCAAATTGAAACCACACTCTTATCTTGCCAAGAGGGAAAACGTGTTTGTGAGTGTGAGTTTGCAAGTGTGTAAGTATACACACACACACACACACACACACACACACACACACACACACACACACACACACACACGTGAGCAGCATTAAACTTGATAAATGCTTTTGTTTACAAGAAAAGCTCCATAATCGGTCTCACTCTTTATATAAGCAGGTCATAAACAAAGCTACATATGTCTGTTCTACAGGGGCGTGGGATTAGTGCTGTAGCGTGTATACACTTCTGTGTGAGCGCTGATGTGTGCTTGTGTGTGCGTTAAACAAAATTACTGTGAGGTCAGAGTCAGACACTGGTGGCATGTTTGCAAGTGACCTCTATTAAAGTGGCATCAAATCCAAAAGCCTTTACAAGTGCTTTCTTATTGAACATGCTTGTTTTCATTATTTGCGCATTGCAAACCAACCATTTCCACTGAATGCCACAGGCAGTTCAACAGCTGGTTTGCTGTGGTTGACAAAGGCCACGTCTAAGCTGCCAGGATGTAAATCAGTATGAGGTGATACATACTGTTGATGAATGAGGTTTTAGACAGGCAGAGGGGCTTTACCAAGCACAAGTTTAAGTCGAAACCGTATGTCCAAACCTGTCCATGCTTCAACCTAAGCTGGAGGAATTGTGTAGCATTGCATATTGCATAAGTCCCTTAACTTAAATTGGGAGCACATTTTGAGAAAAGCTGAGCTCAGTAATACAAAAATAGTTCCACTCTCAGTCATATCACAATCACATTTTGTGATTTTTAAGGCCAATTAAAGTTTTATTCCAGGTAAGTTTGATTTTGATCATAACAAATCCACCTAAGTAGGCCTGATGTTGTGGAACTGCTACTAGAGACGGGATGGGAGGTACTGCAGGGGCTTAAATAGCTTTAATTAGAGCCAGACAAAGACCTCCTTATACATCTATAGTGGTGGGGGATCACAGAGACTTTGGCTTAAGAGTCTCTCCGACACATAGGCCTATAGACACAAACAGTAAGTGATTAAAACACACACCCACACATAAAAAGACACAAGCACATGCATCCATTGACATAAAGCATCCATTACTGTATATTTGATGCATGTAGACTTCTATTGTCTGGACTGACTGAGTAGCTTGTTTGTAGTGTTTGTCTATTAATGAGCGAGAAGCTTCTGTAGTCTACAGGCATGCTAGCGACTTTGTTTGGCTGTTTATAGGTGCAGCAGTGCTAACATGCAAACAATAATAATGCTAACATGCTGATGTTTAGCAGGTATAATGTTTACCATGTTCGATATCGTACTTAGTTTAGCGTGTTAGCAATCTAACATTTGCTTTATAGTGCCAAACACCAAGTACAGCTGAAGCTTATGAGAATGTTAAATTTTAGTTTTGCAAAATTAGTTTTGCAGGTTTTGCTCATAAAGTCAATAGTTGTTGAATGAGACATTTTTCTAAACCATCAATGTCAACCTACTGGTGGCGCTAGAGTAAATGTCCGGGGATTACCAAAGTTAGCAGGATTCATCCTCTGGGGAACATGAATGTCTGTGCACATTTCCATTGCAACTCATTCAATAATCAGTCTGAAGAGAGTAACAGAGGAAGTAAAATAGAGTTCCTCAAAGAAGACCCATAAATGAGACTATATCTATTTAACCGCCTTGGAGAAAGAGGCCTTTCATTAGTCCAAAATGGGATCCCTATGAAGTGTTAGTGCAGCCTGCTGCAACAGCTCAGTGAGGAGAAGAAAGTCCAGTGGAGCCATGTGTTCTCTGTCTGTTTACAGTGCTTTTATTAGGCATCCTGTGGCACAGCCAGCCTTTTGAAAGGCCGTCTTTATAGGAGTTTTCCTGTTTATGCTTAGGGGTGGGAGGTCAGCACTCGCAGCCCCGTGCTGAATATGGTCAATCTGTCTGCATAGGAAAACTTAGTGTGTATGTGATTGTGTGTGTGTGTGTGTGTGTGTGTCAGCTAGGTGATGGGAGGGATTTAAAGTGATGTGGGAGCCTGGCTTGGCAGGTTATTATTGTAACTTTAGAAAATGGTCCAGGACGTTGCCTTCTAGGCTGGAACACACAGATACAGTCCTCTCTGTATGTCTGTCTTTCTGAGTCACCTCTCTGCGAAGGGGGTTATTTACTATACTACTATACTACTGTGTTTGAGCTTTCGTTAACATGTACGTCAGTGTCAGTAGCAAAAAACACAAACAAACAAACATGCACGCAGAGAGACACCCACAGTTTACCTAAATAAAGACACGCTTAAACATGGTACCATAAAAACAAAAATGTTGGAGTCGAACACCAGATAAAACCATTTCTACAGGTTACAAATGGAAGTGTGTTTAATGTGGCTGGAGGTGTTTGCGAGCGACCAAGGAGACTTACCCGAGGACCCCTCTTGCCCGGCAGGCCTGGCTTCCCTGGAGGTCCTGGCAGTCCCTGAAGAAAGAGAAAGTGTACTGAGTGACAGCATATAGACAATCTTATTTAAAACCCAAGCAATCCCCTTTTATCATACTCTATCAAAATCATCAGGTCATTAAGACACAGACACAGACATGTGCACAGTGGCTGCAAGGTAAAAAAAATGACACATTTTCGCTCTGAAGTAATTCTATCTCAAGGTGATGAGAGTTCAGCCTTATCCATCAGGAACGTCTTAGCCTGTGTGTGGCAGGAAACCATAGAAACCACTAGAAATAACAGGTCATTTCCTGTGCCACTCAATGCCTCTGTGTGGCTTTATCAGCTTTGTGCTCATTCGATTTCTTTCAATCAAAAAAGAGGAAAAGGAGAAGTGAGGAAAACAGAGCCACTGTTGATTGCTGTGGCTAACAAGAGCTACCTGTAGGGCTCTGGATCCTGATGAAAATTTGTGTTAAAGCCTCTATATGGCATTTTTTAAATGTTTTCTTCACTGTAAATGAATGACAGTATTTTTACTATGCTGTTAAATCCAATGCCTGAGATAACAGATATGAGGATCTAGTAAAAAAGCAGCAGCATCTACTATAAAGCGCAGTTATTGTAGTGTGAAAGTTTTACCCTTTCTGTAGTTTCCTCAGCTCATTTTTCACAAGGCTATGAACTTTAAGAGACAAAGCACAACTTCAAAAACAATTTCAACTTCAAAACCACGCCAACCTGAGTCTAAAGATTATTGTGAGCATAGCCATACAGTATAATGTACGTAACTGTCTGTCTGCGATCTGGTGTATCGCTCTGAAGATTATAATTTGCCCCCCGCCATCTCTTCCAGGAAGACCTCCATGGTTGAGACCACCCCCATTGTTACAGGTGGCATGCTCTGTGGTGGCCTAAGGACCTGTCAACATCACCCTCCTGTCCATCTTGACACTTCCACCCCCTGCTTTGGCCCTTCTTCCTTAAACTTGTTTGTTTGTTTGTTTGAACTGTCTTTTCCTCTTTGCACCTGTCCATCTTCAACATATATTTTTTTTGAGAGAGAATGTGTATGTTGACTGCTCTCTAGCCAGGGAGGTAGCAGTCTCACGAAATCCCCACATCAGTAAGCATTATCCAATCACCACATTTCAAACACAGCCTGATGGCAAAGTCTGTTTTCAGTTATAAGGTTAAGACTTGCTGACTGTGTCTGTGAGGTAGCTAGAACATGATTTGTGCCACCTGACAACTGAATCTGAATTTCATACTTAGTTGTGCTATGATCTGTGAATGCATTTGTTTCAAAATATTACTTGTTTGACTTGTTTGACAATTTTAATTAAAAACTACTAGGGGTGGGAATCACCAGAGGCCTCACGATACGATATCATCACCTGATACTTACGTCACAATACAATATTATTACGATTTTGAAACATATTGCAATATTCTGTGATATATTGCAATTTATTACCTTTTTTCCAACTTCAAATTTTTCCCAATTTCAAATTATGTTTGTTGTTTTATCTAAAAAGATAGATTTTTCGGTTTGTTCATCTCACTTCAATTGTATTGCTGCAAAATGGGATTGTCAAACAGAAAAACTGACCAACACATATATAATAATAGATCGATACTTGGCATCTGTGTATCGATACAGTATTGCCATGAAAAATATTGCGATACTATGTTGTATCTATTTTTTCCCCCACCCCTAAAAACTACTGGAATACACAGTGCAAACTATGCAAACTCCCCGTAATTGTCATAATTTCAAAGTACTGTAACTTACAGTAACTGCTTAAAAGTTTTTATTGTGGCAACATTTAAGGCAGCTTTCAGGTACAATATAACTGAATACAGAAACCTAGTTATGTTAGTTATACAAGTTCAGGTTTAAATCAAATTAAAACTCACAGCTAAAACAGCTCCAATTAAAAACTAATCAGATCAAAACTCCAACTCTCACTTTCAGCAATCACATAAAACTTCAGAACATATTAATCACATACAGGTGTGCAGTGGAACTGATTTTTAAGGCAGCATTGAGGAGCCAAAGGCGCCTCAGATAGAAGAACTGTGCCATATCTGTGCCTGCACGGGATATTTCTCCTGGCAGCCAGAGTGCAAAATCTGCACAGTGGAGTCCAAATCATGGTTCTATTGTGTCTTTTAGTAGAAGACTTTAATGTTTTAGACAGCAAGACTGCAAGAGATGAATGATGAAGCTATTGGCTGAAACCTCAGTGAATGCAAGATTTTAATTGTCTTTGAATTTCATATTTGTCAAAATGTGTGTGTATAAAAAAAAGAGAATGTATGTTTGTACAAGACTGTGCTGTGAGAAGGAGAAAGAGACAGAGTATGTACATGGCATGTGTATTTATGAAATCCAAACTACGTTAAAAAGGAAGTGTGACTGGGTTCATCTGGGATCTCCCGAGGCACTATATGGCAACACAGAGACACGCATATGCATAAAAATAGGCCTACACACAGACTTTGACAGAAAGCACCTGTTTAATCCCTGAGTTATTCACAGAATAAATCCACATGCAAGGCTAAATATGTGATCCTGTCAAATGTCATTTAAATCAGAATATAAATAATAAAAAAAAATATTTTTATATTAAGCCTAGATCATTAATACAGATTCTGAGACAACTAGAGTACATGCTACAGTTTTGTTACTATGGTTGGCCGTTCAGTTTTGTGGTCTCAGATTGGGGTATTTTATCATATAATTGGCATAACAAGGCAAAAGTTTGTTTGGCCTCCTCAGTATAATATCAGCAATAAATGTGTCAGACAGTCCTTCAGTAAATTACCTTATAACTTCCTTTAATCATCCTTCTACAATCTCTTTTCTCTGGTAGATTACAGCACTTCATTTCGAGATTGCAGGTAGTGCCTTCTAAATGCCAGTAATTTGGTTTAACGTAATAACAGTCACGTCTGGTGTAGACATCAGCATAGATGTAAATTAGCCAACCCTTGACACACCACAATCTACAGCAGAAAATTACAGACCACTACAAAGAATAAGAAAGGCACACATATCAAACACACAGGCCCTGCTCACACCTTACACTAAAATGACTCAATTACAAGACACAAGTGCAAACACACCCAGAACGTGCTTAAGAGACACTGAGGTGGGATTACTCAGGCCACATTTGAAGGTGAGGTGAAGAACGGTCTAGACAATTATGTAGAGCTTATAACGCGATGCAGCTCCCAAACACAGTTGATTTGTCTATCAACATTCTGAACTCCATATCTCCTATTGAGTAGTCAACAAATCCCTTTTTTTCTGATCTTTGGCCAAGCACAAATGTAAGTGTGCATGTGTATATTTTCGGGAAGCAGTCACAGTTTACTCACAAATAAAATCAACTATGAAGCTAAATTTAATATCAAGTGGTCAGTCAAGATGCAACTGAGATGCTGGGTGTGACAAAAGGTGAAAATAGACCTGACTGCTTCAGTGTTCCCACTGCTTGTGATATACTATGGGCCTAGCCTACTTTTGCGCTGCGTTGGGAAGCTTAAAAATGATGGTGTTTACTGACTGTTTTGACCCTTGACCTAGCTTTAAAAGGAGGGCCATGAGACCTCCACTAGTACTATATGACAGAGGAATCTGGTGCAAAGACGGCAAGGCGTCAGACCTGACACGTCACACCCAGCCTGGAGGGTTCAATGCACAGAGGAAGGAGGAAAGGAGGGAGGAAAAAGTAAGATTACTAACCTTTGTGGGAAAGGACATAGTGTTACATTAACCTACATATCTTTGTGGTCTTTCCAGCCCAGAGCACTAAAATCAAACCTGGTCTTTCACAAGTGACAAAGACCAGCACAGACTGGGATGTCCTTAATGGAGTGTATTTCACTCTTCACCACTTTACTTAAGTAAACCATCAAACTCACCACCCACAACTGCCAGCATGAACAGCTTAGGCATACTGCATGTTTCTTCATCTTGATTTTGCAGAACCTTTAGCTTTTTGCTTTTGCTACAGCCAGAGCGGAAAAGAGGACTACAATGCATCAATCTTACCTATGCTACACTGGCACCTTGTCAGCCTCAGAAACTATTTTATGACTCTTTTTCACTGTATATTCCTGTTTTCTTCTAATGTAAACCATAGCCGGGGCCCCTTTTTATTGCTACGCTTCTGTGTTCCCCACCTGTCCACCAGGCACATTAAATCCTTAAAGCATGTAGTGTTAGCTAGCTCTTGATCGAAAAAGAGTGCTCAAGCACATGAATGCATCTGTTGTAAATTTACTGTTGTTAATATGCTTTTTTTTGTCACACACACACAAACACACTCATTAACCAATCCAATAGACCAGACGTGCTTACCGATGGGCCTGCTTCTCCTTTCTGTCCTATAGGTCCAGCTAGCAGGGAGAACTGAGTAGGTGGCACCTCCCAGCTCTGGAAGCCATCAGTAGCAGGTGGTGTTACTGGGTTGTATGAAGATCTGGTTGGTTGCGGGGTGACTGTAGCCTTGGTGGTTTTGGTTTGCTTTGTTGGTTTGATGACCTGTTTGGAGACTGGCTTGGAGGTTTTAGCAGTTGTAGTTTTGGAGATTGTTGATTTTGAGGGGTTAACTTTGTATATCGATGGTTTAGAAGGGACAACTTTGACAGAATTTGTTTTAGGTTTGGACGGAGTGGCTTTGGATGGTGTAACTTTAGGCTTGGGAGATGCTTTCTTGGCTGTGGTGGGTTGTGGTTTCTTTGGGACTACACCTTGTTCTGATAAGGCAGAGTCAGGCTTGGTCTTGGAGGGTTTGGTGCTGGTAGTGGCTGGAATAGTAGGTTTCTTCTTGTTGTCTGTTCCTGCAATCGTCTTTTTGGAGTTGTTATGAGGAGTGGGCTTTGGGGGGGTTTGTTTGGAGGGTTTCTGATTTGAAGCTTTAGAGGTGGTGGGTCTTGGGTTTGGGGGTTTTGTCGGGGGTGCTCTTGTCCCGAGTGGTGCTGTGACACTTTCAGTCCTGGTCTTTGGAGGCGGGAAGGCCATACCAAGCTGGACTGTGACTGGCATCGCAGTTCCCAGAAGGGGTGTAGAAATTGTCCCAGGGCTGGGCTTTATTGTTTGGGTGGGGGCCACATATCTGACAGCCGAAGCAGCAGCGGCAACACTCCTGGCAAGGCTCAGCCCCGTGGTCTTCCTGGGCGTTTCCGGGCCACCACGTTTAGGGGTAGCAGCGGTAGCTGTGATGTTTGTTTCTCGCTGTAGGATAGGCAACAAGGGAGGAAGGTTAGGCCTGTATGTGTCAGCTTCCCTGCACTGTTTCTTAATGTACCTGCAGTAGTTGTGAGCTGCCTGTGCAGAAGGGACCAGGTCAAACTGGCAGATGGCTCCTTCAAAGTGTGCTGAGGCTTGCTGCTGGCTTGTCCGCCCCAGCAGGAAGGAGCCCTGGAGCTCTGGAGCCAGTCCCTCCTCACTGTCCCACCCAAAGTCTGCATGAACACTTTGCTCTCCGCAGGAGGCATATAGAGTCACTCTCTGTCCATTAATTCCCACCGCCAGCTGGTGCCACTGACCATCATGGGGCTCATAGGGGAGTGCCACCGAGGTGTTTGGTCCAGTGTGAAGGACCAGATTGCCCGGTGTAAGCTGCAGACCGAGAAGGAGCTTCTTGCGGCCTGAGAGCAGGGTGAAGAGGAAAGCACTGTTGACACGGTGTGAGCGCACACTCAGGACCAGTGCCAGGTTTGGCCAGATGGCCGCTGGGAAGACTGAACGCAATGGAGTTTCAATGTGCGCCCGCTGGTTGAGGATGATCCCCGATCTGAATGGAATGACCCCTGCTGGCACCGAGCGTGACGGTTTCTCTCCCTTGAGCCCCAACTTTTGAATGATGTCCACATCTGGATAAAAGGGAGAGCAGTGTTAGAGGTGCAAATAATGATGACAGTTTTGTTCATAAAGGTTACACACACAAAGCCTATAATTATGTACTCTCTTTAGTACCTGGAGTATATTTTACAATTAATTTAAAGTTTGAAGACTACATTATCCTTCTGGTCGCAACTGTTTTGTTGATCCTTAATCATTCTTTTCATATTTCATTATAAGTCTGTTTTATTTAAAAAATTCAAAAATCACACAAGGGAAACCGCAGGATAATTGGCAGGACACAGGAGAGTAATGAGTTTCCCACTGAGCAGCTGGACTAATAAGAAACCTTTGCTATTGTATGTGCCCAAACTGAGTGTTGTCCCTAAACACAACACTCATCACACGTCAGTGAAATCCTCCATGCTAACTAGGAGTGAAACACAGGGGAAAATGGGAAAACTAGCCTCAGTTTTGTTGATATAGTAACACTCAGAAACATGACCAATTGAGCAACAATACACACACACACACACACACACACACACACACACACACACACACACACACACACACACACACACACACACACACACACACACACACAAAAACAGTTAGCAGATTAGGATGAGAGCAATCATGCCAAGACAACTGTTAAACATCTTAAAATTATTAATAGGACATTATGCATATACTGCAGGATGACCAGATGGGAAAAAAAGATGGTTGATGCAAAAAAAATAAAATAAATGAAATCCAAAGAATAATAAACTCAGTGGGTTTTAAGGCCACCACGATGTCTAGTGCAACTTTAGGCCAAAACAAATGACTATGTATAGGTCCACAAAGACATTAAACTAGGCTGATGATAGGGGAGTGGAGCGACCTCGGTTGGTTGGTCTCTGAGTGGGTAGATGCTGCACAGAGGTGCTGTGGTGGACTCTGTTTCAAATGTCAGCGGTTTGCAGCCTCACGCTTCTCTCGAATATGGAAAGTTCTGGCATCGTTTTGACCATATGACAATATTACTCTTGTGAAGCATAAAACAGCTTTAAACATGCCCACAACAGATGTCCTCAGATTATAGCATGTTTATTGATACAGGTCTGCAAAATCTTAAAGGAGCTGCTCACCCAAAAATGTAAGCCTAATGTGGCCATATTGTAACAGCTCCAAAGGGTAACAAAAAAATCATTTAAGGTTTCAAAGCCAGACCAAAGCACTGTGGTTCCAAATATAGGGGCCTCACCTTATTTTCCTTCCTGTCTGTCATGTTGTGCTATTTGAGGGGGCTAAATAAACTTCACATTATTTTTTGGTTTACATGAAGCAAAACATTAATTAATATTGGGTTAATTAAATGAAATATGAACATGAGAACTCTGACTTTAACTTGAGACATACAAAGTAGTGCAATAGCTATTCAAAATTAAATGAAATATGAACATGAGAACTCTGATTTTCACTTGAGACATGCAAAGTAGTGCAATAGCTATTCAAACAAGAATAATGTTCAGGTTCAGGTGCTTTTTTCTAGTGCTAATCAAGTTACATAGATCCATCAAAATCGCCCAGAGACAGAGAAAGAGACAGAGAAAAAATAATGCAGGAAATATATTCATTCCTTCACCATATTCGTTTTAGGGACTCCATTGCCTAAAACTCCAACTCCACTCCAACTGACCACTAAACCCCCATGATCATGTGTGGCATGGAGCAAGACTTTGTTGTTGGTGTTCACCCTGTGCTTATGGAAACATGACGGCTGGTGGAGGTAATTCTGAAGGGAGCTCAGTCAAGGCCAAAGCAGCCAGTACCAGGAACCCACAATCAGGCTAAAGGACCTAATCCTCTCTTATAACTGGCCAGCGCACTCCACTAAAGGAGAATGAAAGACTGTTGGATACTGTATAAAGCTAACAATATGTGTTTCTGAAATTTTGAGGAACAAGGGACAGAGTTCAGGTTCTTGCATCACTGATATCAAGGCATTGCATTTTTGGTTTAAGGCTATAGGGGATTAATGAGCCAAAGGACATCGGCATCATCAGAAAATCTCCCCTCTTCCCTGCTTCTCTCTGCCCTTCTCATCAATAGAGCCAGTTTGGAAATTCAGAACAAGGCCACAATAACCGCAAGTTAGTATAGCATCACCCTGCCTGGAGGCAGAATACAGTTTCCAGCCTCTCTGCCAACTTTGACTTTCTATTCAGCATTTCAGTCTCAGGGGTCCCATTCTCTATATGACCTGTGATCTCAGACCCAGGCCCCTCAACATCTTTATTGTCTCTGGGCTCACTCTGACCTGTGGTCACTGGGCCTTGCCTAATGGGGACATGTGTATAGAAGCCCTGCTTGTGAAAAGACTATGTTGATGACATGACAGAAAGTAGGAAAGATGAGGGGCTAGACAGATGGGATGTCCTAGTAGTTGCTGTACTGGTAAGCCATGGAGAGAAAGGACTTCAATGAGATGCTTGTCTTTCTATAATACAAGGCTTGCTTCATTAGACCACTGACGAGGGGCTCAGACTTTGGAAATATATAATTGCACGGAAAGTTTAAAAAAAAAGTTGAGAGAGGGTATTTGATCCCTTGTAGTCGTGGTAGTGATCAAGGAATTAGACCTGAGGGAGGAAGCTGCTCAGAAGTGAAATGTTTTTTTGCAGAAATAGTTCTCTTCTCACATTTAATGTCAAACAAAAAAATTAAACTAATCTGTCTAGTCGGGAATTAGTGAGGGCTATTGATGCACACCAGGAACACATTTTGAATCTAATTTCATGTGTTTCATTATACTCAATCACAATTTTGTTGCACAGTGACAAGTGAGGAAAATGCAGATATTCCTCTCCTATATAGCCAGTTCTTAATGGCCTTGCCATGCTCTGTATTAGGATGTAAGATTTCCCCTTGCCTCAAAACATTAGGGCTTTGTAAAATAGCCAGAGGAAACAAGACCTTCATGGGATATAGTGTATCCACAGTGAATTCAGTGTGGTCTCTTCTGCAGTAAAGGACAACAGGACTTGGCAGTATGGCAGGGGGGTGTATTACATTTATCTGGTCTGTACATAGACTCCTGTCTCCAAACTACTTTATTTCAGTACCACTTGCACTATTTCTGGGATATGCATCAACCATGTGGTTTTAGATATACAGTACAGCATACTGTATGGATGTGAACACACACAAAGAGACAGACTTGTGTTTAACACATGGCTCGAGTTCATAGCCTTGATCTGTGCCAAGTCACTCAAGTAGGACAGAGAGAAAGTCCAAGGCTATTCAGTCTGTAATGTTATCCCTTGTAGAGGATGAAGTCACCGATTCATTCGGACACATTCAAAAGATCTCTCTTTGGCTGGCCTACACAGGTCTACAGTGAGCCATTTATGTTATCATCCCCACAGCAATACATCACATGAATTCCCACAATATTAGATTTGAAATCATGATTTGAATAAGATACAACACATGGCAAAATATTGTTTCTTTACATTTTCCTTCTTTTTTTAAGAGCTCTTTTATGGTATGCAACTCATCCACTAGGCCTTTATTTTGACAGTTGACAGTGTAGAGAGAGACACAAAACAAGGTGAGAGAGAGTTATACCATGCAGCTGAGGTCCACAGCTGGATTTCGAGCACAGCAGGGACAACTCTGCAACAGTGATGTCGGTAATGGACAGTGTTGCCAGATTTGACTGACGCCAAGTAGCCCAATCAGGGACTAAAACTAGCTATATTGTCATAGCACATTTTTTTACATTTAGGAAAGAGATTTGTTTTATCAAATATAAAAGTCATCACTTAAAATAACAGATGTAAGCTTTTACGAGGCTTTTATCACAGAGCTGTGAGGTTAAATTGAAAAAAAAGGTTTCAGCCTTGTTGTAATGATCTGAGATGACATTTGTTTTCATTAGTTTTCAGTGACTGCGCGTCAGGGCTATTGAACTTCCTGTCAGTCTCAATCAGGATAATTGGAGGAGAGAAGAGGCCGATTCACTGGACTGTATCAATACATTTTCATCAGGGGAAACCGCCGAATGGTACAAAGAGTAGTTGAAATGATCGTAAGCCGCCCAAAAACATTTTTACCTGCCCAATCATATAACAACTAGCCTAATCAGGCGGAAAATCTGGCAACTGTCAGTGGAGATTGAAACGCATTATTGCATTATAATTTAACCTGCCCTTCACCTTTTTCACCAAACCTACAATAAAAAATTGTTTGGCTACTTGGCTGTAGCTGAAACAATTTGTGATATTGATATGGCGAACTTGTTAGCAAACAGTTGCTAATTTACACATCCAGCAGTTACAGAGCAACAATATCATTCATTTAGAGTCAAGTTTCTGTCTACCTGATGGATGTAAGTCCAATATCCACTCTCTTTTAGCTCTTTTATTGGTCTCCAACAACTCCTGTCTCTTTAGCAGCTAAATGCTCCACTATGTTCACCGACAGCTGTTGAGTCCGAAAACAACGCAATGAGAGCAGTGTGAGTGAACCAAACAGTTAAGTTGCAAATCTAGACAATGAGCTGAAACGTCGAGGGAAGATCTGGGTTATTCATTAATAGCGACTCCTTAAAATTTTTCATTTGATACATTGTAAATATAAAAATGAAGTTGTTATCTTGTGTCTAGAACAGTGACCTTTACGTCATGTTTACTGTATGCTGTAAATCAGAGAAGTGAGACAGGAGAGGTGTTTTGAGACCAACATTTCTCTGAATCGTTCAGCTCTGAATCTACGATCTGAACACTCCCTTGCTCACTCAGCTTACTCAAGACTTGTTGTCATGCCAACAGTTGGCCCAATTTTCATAGCAATGTGTTTACATGTTTGGGCAATGACCAAATAGTCAAAGAAAAAACTCCAAAATCCCCCAAGTGCTCCAATAACTTTTACAGCTTTTCCACAGGAAAGAGGTGAGAAAGTGAAGTGAAGTGGAGGTGACATTAAGTCTTACCTTCAGAGTGTACTTGTGTAAGTCCCAGGTAACAAGTACAATATAATACGGTACAGAGCAATAGGGCTCTCCTGGGGGAAGAGAAGAGAAGACGTTAGAAAGAGGCAGAAGTCACACATTACTGAAACATGCAATTGTTTAACTTTTAAAATATTTTGGTGATATTTTCTAATAAGGAACTCTTTATAAATAATAAATCAAATCATAACAAATGCTTTATTTACACGTCATTGATAAGAGAAAATTTAGGTTGCAAGATTGTTAAAAAAAAGTGTTTGTCCTTTCTACAGTCATAAATGTTAGTAAACCATGAATAAAGGTCCCTGGGTTTCTAACTTGCTAATTACCCATACATTCAGTAGGTATAGTTGTTAATAAGGCATTAATTAAGGGTTTTAATTATCGAGTCTGCAGTTGTAAGTGTTAATAAATTGTCTACAGATAGATTGCATGTGTTTTAATAGATTGCAAAATCATGAAATAGACTGAGAGATTACAAAACTGGTATCATGAAAGGATGTAATAATAATGTGTAATCAATTTTAACATCACACCAAAACACAGATTCAAACAAAACCATATGTTTTGCATTTGAGCTACTGAAACCATGTGAATAACAAATGGGAACTGGATTCTGCAAAAGCACTTACAACTCAGAGCAAAGAAGAGCGCACACACACAGACACACACACACAGACACACACACACACACACACACACACACACACACACACACACACACACACACAAACACACACACACACACACACACACACAGCTTGAAGTTACGGTTTTCTATAGTAGACTTATCCTACTCTCCTCCCAAAACCAAGATGTGTACTGTACGTATAGCCACACACACACACACACACACACACACACACACACACACACACGCACGGAAAACAAAAACAAAGCAGCCTCTCTCAACATCCGCATCCAGGTGAGCAGCAGAGCTGAGGAGACTGATTAGAAAGTGGACTGAGCTCAGCGGGGGACTGAGATCTGGTGACAGGCAGGGGAGCCACTGTTTACCGCTGGAGGTCATCCAGACACACATGGTCACCCACACACACATATTGGAGGAGGAAATGTGTATAGCAGCTGTGGCTCGAGGGCCGGAGTGGAGCAGGCAGTCAGGGGCGTGGGCCAACAGCTCCAAATACATAAAATGTGGGAAAGACAGTAACTGTTGCATAAACATATTTACCTGCACTATCCCAGGCTAAGATCTTTTTTAGAAATATTTCTGCAAACAACCCCTGCACCAACCAGTAGCTGCTTACCCTACTGGTCTGACTGATTATAATCATGGTGTGTACATATCTAAGTGTATGTGTGTGATGGTGTGTGTTTGTGGTGTCTATGTCTGCCTCTCTCCCAGTTCCTTGTTGCTAATAAAGCTTCATCACAATCAACTCCACACACAGCTGGCTGTGATTACTCAAGATGCTTAGTGTGTGTGTGTGTGTGTGTGTGTGTGTGTGCAAGAGTGAGTGTGTATCTCCAGGACTCCCAGCTGGTTACAGTCTCATTCAGTGTCTTATCAGCTGAGGAGAGATCAGCTTTCTGAAAATGAGTCATGAATGCTGAGATTTTTACTGCAGCAAAAACGACTCTCATTCTGCCCCTCAAGCTGTTTACATCTATGTACTGGTCCGAGTTTCCTGGGAAACTGCGTTGTTTTCTCTGGCTTTTCATTTTAAAAGCTCTCAGTAGCTTGTTTACATTTTCATTAGGGTGCTTTTTAAAGTGTACGTGACAGGTTGGAATTTTTCTTCTGTGGAGCAGTTAAAGGCGGTTGCACTGAGGTGGATTTGTGCACAGTGGACATTTAAATCAGCAGGGCTGACATCTGTAAACTGACCCTGTCTGGTGTGGTTTCCATACTGCAACAGTGAGCTATGACATGACTCCCTGAGGGAATTCCCGGCTAAGCTGAGTGGACAAAATACAGGCCAGATGAACAATACCTCCTCCTAAGTCATCCACTAAAGCTGACATTGTAACCTATATATTGGGCTGTGAGCCACTGAACTCAAATTTCAAAGACAGAAGGGTGAAGAACACTGCTCTGTACTGCTGATAACATCTTTCTCTTCTCATTGAACTTCTTAACTTAACTGTGATTAGCACACACATCTCCTTTGCTGTCAAAAAGCCAAGTCGTTTAATGGAAAAACTAAATGTGGATAGACTGATCAACAATACACCGATGAAGAGAGTCAGTCATCAAGATATCTGGTGCCACGTTGAACAATCTGCAGCAGTAATCTACGGATGAATACTATACATTTCCTCAAAGCCAGTGTTCTCTTTCCGTGATGTATTTTCTGGCATCAATTGTCTTTATCTTTTTTCCTAAACCTCATTGCCCATGTCTAAACTCTGAGTCTAACCTCTTGACCCCAAAAACTACCACCACCCCCTCCCCACACACTCAAACAGCAGTCCATCTGTAGGACAGTGACCAGTCAAAGGTTGAGGAACGGGACACACTGAGAAGCCACTATAGTTTCTGTTATTTTTCACAAGTTTGGACTACTCAATGATTGCCTGAAAGGATTTCCCAAAGGCGATCCTGCCCCCTGAGCACACACACACAATCACACACACACACACACACACACACACACACACACACACACACACACACACACACACACACACACACACAGACACACACACACACACACACACACACACACACACACACACACACACACACACACAGAGTGGAAAATTCCTACAGAAGAGCTGACATTAACAGAGGCTGATGAGGAAGAGAGGGTAACTGACATCTCATGAGGCCAGTGTTATGTCCATCATCTGTTCTCTCTGCAGTCAAGTAATAGTAATAATGTACTTCCTGACCAATATATACTTATCAAACTATCAACTATTATTATGACTAAGAGCAGATAACATTAAATTGTATTTGAGTCATTGTAAAAAAAACTGAAACTAATTTTTGAAGTTAGAGTAAAAGTGACTAATTCAGAAAGTATCTGAGTTGCTATTTATTATATTTAAAATATTAAACTACACAGTTGTTTTTTCAGCTTGAAATATTGTCAAAATATACCAAATCATTGCCAAAGAATAATTGAATGCGAAAAGCCAGAAGAGAGACACAAAGGGCGACACCATGTGGACACGACTGATGCTCCATGCAGCTGACACCTCGCAGGTAGACTCCTAAATTCATCGCAATACATGCACATCTTAAATAAATGATGTAGCTGTAGTACAACTGTTTTCTGAGGATGCGAACCTCTTGTTTTTCTTAGTAAATGGCAGTTTCTGCAAAACGCCCAGTCAGGTGTGAAAAATTAAGCTGATAGATACCATTTAGACTTGTTTTCATGAGAAACTAACTGTGGGTCAAATCTCCGGACTTTTCTACTCCCTAGACAACTGCATCCATACTATCTCGCCACTGATTCATTCACTAAACCAGATGTTCACTGCGCAGTAAAACCAAATATCAATTTTAAGATAAGACTGAAGCAAGCATGTATTAATAAATGAATGCATAAATGAATGCATTGATGACTTATCAACAGTAATTATGCAACAGCTGGCTGGTGCATGTACTTCCCTAAATAAACGTCAACAGTGTAGCCAAGAGAAGACCAACATTTTCGGTCCATATATTACGATAGCTTGTCTGTGTAAACACATGCAAACAACATCTGCATTGCATGTCTCATAGTAGTAAAACCAATGTCAGTTGCAGATGTTCAGCTGGTGTCACAGTTTTACCTAGCTAACTTTAAAAGCATTTTCTTAAAAAAACAACAACAAACAAACACCTTTTAACTGCCCTGCGTAAATGTGTCTGTGGGCTCTGAATGCGTAAAAGGGAAAACATGTAAAGCATCTAGCAAACGCTCCAGTGGATGCTGATGAACTTCTCCTGAAACTTTATGAGTCTGAATAATTGCCTGTTTTGCTTGTTCTATCAGATGAGTCAGTTTAGTAAACACTATGGCAGAGGTCCGGCATACACCCGTTTTATATTTGCCAAACAAAAGATTCAAACACTTGAAATAATTATATTTCTTTGAGCAATTACAATATGTCTTCCACAAAAGTAAACAGATAAGAATGGTAATATTACATATTATTAATAATGCTTGGTCTATTTGATCCATTTATTAAAAATAGAAAAAAATAGGGGAAACAAACATTTGGACAAATTGACTTATTTTAACAAAGTTATGGTGGGCCTACATGTCAAACAAATGACAGCCATGGTCCAAACAGACCCCATTCAGAGCCTCAGTAGTCCCCAGTGGACGCCACTCCTGCATAGTGAGCTGGACCACAGCCAGCCGGCACATCACAGGTAGGCTACGCACATGGAGGCATGCAGTTCCTTAAATTGTAAGTCAGTCCCCGCCAGTGATCCGACTCACCTCAGCTCTTTCCAACACCCTCTGATCGGAGCACAAAGACACAAAAAATATATTAAATATATATTATACTTACTTTGTGTCTAGATGAGAGGTTCTGCAATCTCTCCTTCGGGTGCCTAAATTCATTTGTATTCATTTGTCCTGGCAGTCAAAAACCTGACCGTTAATCACAGCGTGACTCCTTTGCAAGGGGGCAGAAGACACCGGTCGCCGTTTTACACATTTGACAAGCTTCAGATGAAGTTCCAGAGGAAAAAACTCATGTTGATTTGCCTGTCAAGCCCGACATAAATTCCTTCTGGCAGGCTGGTTTGACAGAGAGTTTTCCTGTGCGATTGTCTGTCGATATTCCCCTGTGTTTCATTCATTTATGCCGATCCAGATTGAGGGACGCGCAGCCGGAGAGAAAGCTGGGTTCTTTTGGAGGGGTGTTACGGAGTCAGGAGCGTTGGACTCATCCCTTTCCTTTTTAAATAGGCTTTCTGTGGGTAAAGCGATGGCAAATGTACCGCACGGCCAGGTGTCAAGTTACAAACCCAGCGGTTGCATCGAGCAACTACACGCCTTCTCCAGGGGGTGGCCACATGGATTTTATCCAAAGTCCCATGCATGCACCGGTAAACCATATGAATGAACCACGGTAACACAAGACTGCCACTGCCTAACAGGAACGCCTACAGCTCCTCCAGAGACTCTCATTTAAGTATCCACCTTATTATCCCTTAATGTGTGGAATCATTTGGGTGATTGCAAATCATCTATGATGGCCTTCAGTCATTAGAGCCACTTCCTTTCAAGAGAAACTTACCAGCAAAGGATAACTTTATTTATTCACTGCAAACTTGGCAAGTGTGTCTCATCTCCCCTTGGAATATGGTAATATATGAGTAACCCGCTACAAAACACACTCACAATGATGTTTAAGATCTTGATAATTTACTGGAAAGAGCTCTCTCTAACTTTGTCACACACACGCACGCACGCACGCACGCACGCACGCACACACACACACACACACACACACACACACACACACACACACACACACACACACACACACACACACACAGTCACAATATGGTTTGAACATTGCAAAATCTAGGCCAGTTCATGCAGATATTTTGCAACATTTCCCTAAATGAGACATCTGCGTTGACATCAGTCTTGCCTATTGTGTTAGAGAAGTGTTAATGGAGAGGGAGCAGCACCTGGATCAGCTCCCATTACCTTAGGAGGGGTCATGGTCTGCTGTGGGATGAGGGCTACCAAAGACCTCCGCACAGCCACAATTGGTCTCCGGTAATTACCACCTGACATCATCTGTTTGAGATGACTCATGAACAGGTACGCTTAACAAGATGTTCCCCAACTTAATGTGGAAAAAAAGAAGAGTTAACAGTTTTCATAAGAACTATTTTTATGAGTTTAATGTGGTTCAAATAAAAACTCCTCACAGGAAGGTCTGCACATATCTAGAGTAACAGGAACCTAGTTTCTCCAGAGAGATGTTGCTAGATGTTAATTTCTTCAATTATTTTGTTTGATGCTGTGAGCCCCACAAATACATTTTCATTCACCTCCATCATATTAGGGTGGAGGCAAAAAGTAAAACCAAAACCATTTGCATAGCATGGCCAGATGACACTGGTTGTACATGTGCATTTTTGGGGTGGAACATCCTTTAATTGACAGGTCAAATGAACCTACAGTACTAACAACTCCCATGTCAACTAATTACCTCTGAGGAAAACACACCTGCTTGGGCATCAGCCCATCATCTCGTTTCTAAATAAGGACTAATACCTTTTATCAACCCTGTTTTGATTGTAATTAAATTAATTTGAAGTGGATAAATGGGTAGGAGGATCTTATCACATGAAACTTACTAAATCTAAATGAACCAAACACTATGAATTGATATTACATCAACGTGCTTGTTCAGATGAATGCTGAACACAGCAACATGAGTGGACAAACAACGTAATAAGGATGTAAGTGACTTGGATCCTGTTGCGCTCTCTCTTTGAGCTGACTGGCCAGAGGCCTTAAGGCACTGAAAGATCGCCTTGATTGACACTCTGTTAGGGTGGAGCTGACTGCGTGTGTCAGCGAGGGCGATCTCCCTGCATTTCAGCCCAAGGTCGTTGGTAAGCCAGCCTCAAGGGTGGGTGCTAATGGACGCAAGTCATTAACATCCTTTTTACAGTCCCCTTCACACACTCTGGCCCTTGTGTTTCAGTGCTGGGTGCCACCTGACCCTCCCATATACTTCCAATGAGCCACAGCAATTCTGCCCTATTCTTGCAAATTACAAACTCTGCGCTTGCTAGCGCGCTCACTGCCACCCCTTAAAGCTTCTTAATTATGGTCATTGGCACCAAGTCTGAAAGCTCCCTTTATCCCAACCCCCCCCCCCCCCACACACACACACACACACACACGTTCCAGAAATAGGCCCTGCTGAAGCACACAGGCAGCCCAGATCAAACGCTCCCCGTAGGGAATGGGTCATTACTGGTGCGCAGGGCGGACACAGCCCAATGGGTGCTGGGCCACGCCTTGAGCGCAAATTGCAGCCTGGGCCTAGTGAGGACACAAGACTGTTCTTTGATGCACGGCAAGAGTAACAGCAACACAGGCTGTTTGGATATCAGTGTTTAAAGTGAGTTGTGTACTGTACATACATATAAACAACCAATACAGTGTTTTGCAGACTAAAACGCTAGAGAATTGGGTGCCGGGCTTGGTTGGGTGTTCACATGTTTTTATGGTTTATATTGATCTAGATGTCATCCCTGTTTTACATAAGCAGCATGAATTGATTCCAGGTGATGAAGACCTTAAGTCATAAAAATGACTGAAATTATGTAAAAACTACAAGATTGTTGTTTTGTTTTAAACTTATTACATTGTCTGTGTAGTTTTTACAATTTAAAACACCTAAGGAAAGTAACATAAGCAACTGTGTTTTCAGAGCACGTGTGAACATTAAATTAACCTTATGTCACCCAACAAATAAATAAATTGTAAAGACAGTCACCTCTGTGTAGGTGTGTTTTCACACTGAGCAGTGGCAGAGGTTATAGAGGTGGTAGCGGTGAACCAGACAGTGCTGTCTCTCTCAGCTCCACTGCATACAAGAAGACTGTTGATACAAGGAATGTGTGTGTATGCTGAGTGGGTGAACACACATGTGCATGTGCATGTGTGTGTATTTGGAGTGTCTCGGTGGTTTGTGTTTTTCATTTACAGGTGGTTGTGTCCACTTGTTTGTGTTCCTGGTTCTGTCTACTTCCTGTGTAGGGATGGTTTGGTGATGCACTGGGAGGTGGAAAGTGTTCAAACAAGCTCCTGTCTGCTGTTATTTGTGTTACGCTCAGTTCCATGTCGAGGTCTTTCTCTTTCTTTTTTATTTCTCTTTGTCTTTTCCCTTCTAATCTGTCACACCCTACTCTACGCTGACTCCTTTATCTTCTTTTTGCTTTGTACTTTTATCTGCTAAATCCTCTCCATCTCTCCCTGTTTCCTTTTGCCCTCCTCAATCTTTGTCTCTCTCTCTCTCTCTCTCTCTCTCTCTCTCTCTCTCTCTCTCTCTCTTCCTCTCACTTCCTTCACCACAAACATTTTCAGTGTTGGCACACCAGAGTAGACAGCCACCCCTAAAGCAGTGCCACAACCATAATGAGCATGTTGAGTTCTCATAATAACACCAGAATAACCTGCTGGGGGAGACAAGGTCTTTTGGGGGCAGGCTCTCAGACCTGGCTACCCTGGATTCAAAAAAGTGTCAACACCACACAGACCCGCGCTTGTTGAAGTGTGAAATATGGAGTTGAGTTTCCCCCACTGTGTACTGTTTTTAGATTGATTTCTGCAGTGTTTGCTATTTTATTACTGTATTTTTGTGTTCAGGGTTGAGATGTTGTTGTAAGGTGCTAAAATGATGTACATTTACTGTAACTGTAACACAGTGGCTTGTTTAGGGACTGTACAAAAATTATTAAGAGGGAGGGGGAAGGTTGTGTATTTTTTCCTTTTGGTGAAGCGAGGGTAGTCTAAACTAGTTGGGAAAGTTAGAGAGTGATTTAAAGTGACAGCTATTGGTTAAACAGATATAGAATGATCAATTGCTACTTCCACTTCTATTGTGCAACTTGGTGGCTATGTGAAAATTATTATACCGCTAACATATCAAGGTCTAAAATGGAGTACACCATCTTAAACTTGCAATATGTGATTTTTTTGGACACTTGGGGGCAGCAGAACCAAGTTGTGAACGCAACATTGGAAGTCCTGTTAGCAGCGTTCCCGAGAACCGCTCATCCAATCGTCTTCACGTGCGATACTGCACTACCTTGGATCCTCAGCAATACACCTGCCAAGTGTGAAGTTGATGGATGAACGTTTCTCATTTGTGAAGGACAGTCATACATGCATACAGTACATACACAGATACTTCTTACTTTATATTTAGATGATGCTGCTACAGCGCCACCTATTAGCCAAATGGCACCGGATTTGTCATGGCCACGCAGACATCATATCTACACATGTCCACCAAATGTGGTTGTAATAGAACAAAGTGTTCAGGAGATAATGGGTGTTAGTGGATTTTTTTGGCCAGTGGGATATGGGTATACAGTGTGAGAGTGGTAAGTGTGAACTAAAACAGTAAAATAGTAAAGACTAGCCTGCAGGTAGTCTGACCCACAATTTCCACCAACTGCGGAATGGCTGCGGATCCGCTCCGGAACGGCGGCGGAGTCAATAGGTTTCCACTAAAGTCAATGTGTGTATTTTCACTGACTGCGGAACAGCTGTGTTCCGACTGCGTCCCAGCTCCGGCGATCCGCAGCCATGCAGAGCAGATACGCAGAGCTTCTATTTTGGCCGGATGCAGGAGAGCTCCGTAGCAATTCAACACAGGGCAGATTGTGCGGGACAGGAAGTCGAGCACAGAAACAAAATAAAACAGCTGGTTAATTTTCAAAATAAAATACACCGTGCTCACGGCGGATCATATTTCAGCAGGTCAGCACAGAGTTGTTTCCCCTCTACTCCTCTGGATGGAAACAAACTGTTGTTGGTTTTGTGGTTCTGTTTATAGAAACTACATCCTGTTATATCGCGCGATCATACGTGAATTCGCGAGATCTCGTGGGTCCTCGTGACTTCAGCTGTCAGTCATGGCCGCAGCCGTTCCGCAGCAAATCTGCGGACCTGGTGGGTATTGAAGGACGGCTGAGCACGGAGCCGACACGCAGCGGAGCCAATCCGCAGCCGGGTGACTCACCGGATGTAGACTGTGGGTATAAGGCTGCCATTGCCCACATGTTTCAAGTGGCATTCACCTCCCCTTCTGCTATTTACGTGTTACCATTTTCAAAATACTCTTCGCTATAGAAAAACAAACAAACAACATCCTCTGAGCAACCTAGCTACACGCTGAAAATGGCAAATTTTGACTAAGATTAGGATTGTGCAATAAGGCAGGCATGTTTGGTTCTTTCGGTAATGGTTACAGTACAAAAATGTACAATGTCAGAGCTCACCTCCTTACGTACAAATGTTCCACTAAAACAAGTTCCCTACGAACACTATTGTGCAGGGGCAACGCTGCTGCATCCTGGACAGCTCCGGCCAAGATGATTGTGATTGGTTTAAAGAAATACAAAATAGCCAGAGTGTTTTTTCCTCCTATAGCAGAATAATAACTGGTGCAGCCAGACCAATCTCCAGCGTTGACACAGCACTGTGGAAATAGTCTGGCTATATGCAGGAGAAATATCTTGCAATATATTAAAGTGGAGCAGAAGAGGCTGTATAGCGTTTGCCTATTTTCATTCCTGACACATTTTTTGGCAGTCAGATAGAATATTGACACAGGACCAACATGGCACACTCAGAAAGGCGCAACACACTAGAAAGTAAGTCGGCACCTGTGTGAGTATATAGAAGATCTACTGTATATACATACTGTAAGTGTGTGCGCAAGTATGCAAGGTCTTAGATGTGAGAGAGAAATTGGCTGGATTGGGTGCTGTGAAATTCTACCTTTCAAGCTCCTCCCTCCATCAACAGCAGACCCTGACAGCATGTACAGTAGGAGAAACCTTTTCCACCATTCCAGGCAGCTTCTTATTATAATGAAATCCCACCTGAGTGTGCAATTCATACCTTGATTAAATCCAATTTCAATTTCCAATTCACTGCTTATCATCTTTCAAAAGAGCCATAATTAATTCTTATTCTGGACACAAGGCTCTGTATTGGATTTGGATTGGGCCACCAGAGACCTGGGTAGCCTAAGTGGAAACAGCAGGGCCTAGTGAAACCTGCTCTCTCTGGCATAAAATCAGTGTTCAGAATCCAATGATGCCCTCTGTAAAAGGACTTCATTATGCTCTCAGAATATGGACTAGACAAATATTTGGCTTGGTCATTATGATGCTGTATCCACTTCCCCCATGGAACCAGGTCCTACACCAGGCTCAGTGTTTCTGCATCCCAGAGATGGCTCACCCTACCCCCCCATCAGCCACTCTCTGTCTCCTTCCTTACACGAGCCAAATCGGAAGAAATACAATATATTCCCCACATTGCTGGGATATTACAGTAAAAGAAAAGAAACAGATGAACAGAGAGGTATCACACTGCCACCATGGAATCATAAAACAAATGTTTTTGATAATCTTAGAGGACCAGTATTAAACATAAGGGGGGCATTTTGAGGAAGATCTCCCCTCAACTTTTAATTAAGCCTGCAGCTCCTCTGTCTCCATCATTCTGACATAATACAGAAATGGTCAGGAAGTGTCACCCCCTCAGACCCCCAGATCCCTCCAAACAGATGGTCTTTCACTTAGATTTTTAGCTACTACTCCTCTTCACCTGCCCCGTTACCCCCCCCCCCCCAAGCGCACACTACTATCCCAGTATTCACCGATGACCAGCTAAAGTCATGCATGTTTTTTCCTTCCTTAACTGTTTCCCCTTTATAAGGAGGGAAGCTCTGTATGTCTTTTGGTGTATAGTAGCCTCTTAATGTGCTGCTGTAGATTTAAAGGAATAGTTTGACATTTGTTAGTGTCCGACAATTTCTGTAACTTCCCAAAACCAACAAACATTTACACCCTCTTCCAACAGGAGTGTAGTATCAATCTTCTTATAATCAAGAAAGCAAAGTTTCCTAAAATGTTTAACTATTCCTTTAAATGACAGTAACTGAGCTGAGCTTTTTTTTTTATAAATATCTGACTGAAGAACTAGAACTAAGTGCAAGGATCGGAGGTTGGTTATAGTAATACTACAGGTAAATGCCGCAGCTTGTGTGCATGCTACATTAGCAGATACAATAAATGTGTGTGTTTCTGTACACAAAAACTTTGTGTGTGTGTATGAATTGCTGCCGTTAACAGTCCTGTAAAGCAAAACTGTTCCAGGCCAGTGGCTGTGCCTGGGAATTACCTTCAGATGGTTCTGATAATAGGATATTATCTGACTCACTGTGGCCGCAGTGACTGCAGGAAATTGGAGAATTTTCCTATGGACACAAGTAATATGGCCATATGACCCTGTGTCCTGTCCACACCAATGAGATAACTTCCTCTTCCGGATTGTGACACAAGCCATCACTATTAGTATGGCAAAGCTGAATGTTTCTTCTTATTAAAGAAACCCTAACTTGGCGCCTGGAGTCCTTACACAGCAGAATGCGGCTTAATGTACCTATCTTAGCCTGAAGCACAAGGCTTTCCATTAATGACACTCTTATAGGTTTACAGATAAGAAGACCATATTTTTTTCAAATCCGCTATTTAGAAAAATAAATTGGGTCTCCTGCAGCAAAACAAGCCCAATGGGAAATCTTCCTCATTCACTCCCAATAAATGCATTTATTTCTAAATCTAGCAGCTTGGCCTCCATTTATCAAAGCCTCTATATGAAAAGAGTTTGAACCGATTTAGGATCCATGCATCATAAATCATAAATCATAAATTGAAGCATCCCAGTTGGGAGGTCATGTGGCTTTGACGTGCTGCAGAGATGTCCTAGGTGAATGGAAGGGCTGATTTAGGCTGAGGTCCTTCTGCTGAGCTTTGTTGCATCCAGCGAAGCACATAGGCCAAGGCCCGTGCTTGGCAGAGCTCTGACTTTGTTGCCAATCTTAACTCCTTTACCCCCTTTTCCTCTTCTTTCATTCCTTATGCTGGTTCTCTTTTACTATTTCTGTGACCCTACCTCCACCTCCTGCCTCTCATGTGCCACGAGAGGAAGCCAAGTTTGGAGGGGAGAGAGGAAGAGCTTATCCTTTCTTTAAGTCCACCAAAACTCTCGCTGCAAAAGCCCTAAGGGCTATATAATAAACATTTCATTTCCTCTGGCAAGCAATAGGAAGGCTTATATCATGTAAAAGAGCAGAAATAGCGACTGAAAAATGCTTGTCATTCTGTGTTTCTCAGGCCAAGTTCATTCCTCCAGCTGAAGGGCTGGATCACTGTATACAGAGGCTTTTCATTCTAGAGGACATTTAGTTATCTTATTGCAGAGGCATAGAACTGTCTTATTTCAAACATAGTAAATAAAAAGAGACATGTTTTATTCAAAGATATAGGCCCAAATTAATCACATAAGGAATGTTGTATTTTAGGTCAGGGTATAATCAAAAATAAAATATCCTTCTTGACAGGGTCCGTTGTGAGAGACGACTGCATAGTGTTGGTGACAGAATCGTGTTTAAAATGAAAAGCAGTAAAAAGTTCATAGCTCTCCATCAGACAGTTTTTTTATGTCACTATTCCAGTCATATTCATTTTGTTTAATTATTGTCAGTAACATATACCAGTACTTGTCTTGACTATAATTGTTTAATGTTATATTCCAAGCTATTTAAACATTCATCTTTTGACATTTGCACTTAACAATTGTTTCAAAAGACCTTTACCAAACCTTTTAATTATTATTTAATATTACAGACTTTGGTTGGCTAATGGGATTTCTTTTGGATACTGTAGGTTTTTGAATCTGTACTTCTGTGCAGAGCCAAGCCAAGCCACACATCCCATAGTGGTACGAATAAAGACCACACAGATTTTTGAATATATCATTTTAGAGAAGACTTTGGAGCACTTTGAAGCTTGGTGAGAGAAACCTTGCTCTGTGTTTCTTCCCGTTTGTCTTCTATCATCTTGACACCAAGATCCTCCCTCTGTGTAGTTTGAAAAATATTAAGGGAGCCACTCCATCCAATAAACATGCCTCTGGCTGAACCTAATAATCCTAAATTGTAATTTTGGAGTATATATATATATATATATATATATATAAAAACACAAGGTATTTTTCCCATTAAAATCAAAGTTATGGGAACAGCAGTGATTGAATCAATGTGCCAGAAAACTAGGGACAAAATAGAACAAAGCCACTTTGTCAGTTATAGTGATTTTTCATGCCGGCGCAAAGATGCTTGCCTGCAGATCTGCAACAAGCTGGTATTTTCCTGACTTTTAACTGTTCATTTAGCAACCTTTGCCTGCTCATTTAGCAGTGTTGTGCCCTTTGAAGTGGGCATGGCCTAGAAGTGGGTGGTGCATAAGTGGGAGTTGCAAGTAAATGTGGTAGCCCAAAGTGAGGCGTCAGTATGGTGGATATTGAATTTGACGCTGGACACTATATGAGGACCATGAGTGTGCTTGAATCAACGCCATTCAGTCAATAGTTTAATAATGCTTTAATAACGCAGATATTTGCAGCAGGTCCTATACAAATCAACCCTTCTCACTCTCCTCTTAGTACCAGACTGTCAATTATTCTAACAGGTTGTTACACCTTTACACATTACCATTTGCTCCCTTGCCAAAATAAATATGCTACTAGTAATAATAATATTTAAGTTTCCTGGGTTTACCCGCAGTGCATTTAGGCATGAAAGACAGACATCTTCCATGCTTCTGCTAAACCATCACACAGTATGTGGGATGGCTGTAGGATGAGAGGAATATGATGTTGCCATCCGACACTATGCTTATTTTCTTCTGCACAAATAAGCACCCATTGCTGATCTCACCCCTTAATTCTTATAGTTTCTAATCTGAGAGCTGCACCTTGCCTTTAGCGGCTTTCTGCTCCCATCTCTAAGGTCTGTTTGTTGAATTACGTAGCCTTCATGTCCCTAAATTACCTCATCTTTTTAGCCACGCTTACAGTGTGGCTGTAGCGATGGCAATGTCAGTCTGTTGGTTGGCCCATTGGTCCATCACTTTGATCAAGACTAAAATATTTAGATAGATTGCCAGAATATTTTGTACAAACATCCATGGTTCCCAGAGAATGTATCCACCTGACTTTGGTGATCTTCTGACTTTTCCTGTAATGCGAACATCATGTTAACATCTGTGTTCAGGGTGAAATATCTTGATCTAACTATATTGGATGGATGAAATTTCCTCTAGAGGATCTAGAAGGTGAATCTTCTGACTTTTTCCTCTAGCAGCAGCAGCAGCAGCAGCAGCAGCAGGTCAACGGTTTCATTGATTCAGTGAAGTGATATAGTTTACATTTACCAGAGGGATTGGCTCAACATTTTGTACAAATCTTCATGGTTTCCAGATTATGTATCCTCATGGGTGTTGTGATCCCCTGACCTTTTCTCTAGCGCCACCAGCAGGGTGACATTTTTGGTTCAGGGTGATGGCTCACCATGCTATTTGGAGCAGATATTCATCCTACGGACTTTGGTGATCCCCTGACTTTTCATCTTGTGCCATCATTAAGTCAAATGACCAAATAGGCCTACCTGCAAAACTAATAACATCCACCATTAACCTCAGTGCTAATTAGCAAATGTTAGCATGCTCACAAGCTAAACAAAGATGGTGAACTTAATAAATATTACCTGCTAAGCATCAGCATGTCAGTATTGTCACTGTTAGCATGTGAGCATGCTGATGTTAGTGTTTATCTCAAAGCACTGCTTAGGTGCAGCCTCACTGAGCCACCACTAGCTTGGTTGTTAACTCTTGGTATAGTGCTGTTCCTAGGAACCATACCTTCCTGGACAATACTAACCAGTTTGAGTGTTTCTCTCTTTCTTTCTTTTAAAAGCCATCATTCTTCTGTCCCAAAACCCTTTTTGTGTGCTTTTGTTGTAAAATAGGAGGAGTATTTTCAGGTTACCAGTGGAATGCACAAGAGGTGCGTCCCTGTGAGAGCATATACATGATAATGATCCAAGAGAATCCAACCTTTAGGATGCAGAGACTGTGAGAACGGAGGGAGAATTGCTGGGTGTGGAGGGTAAGCTCAACATGATGTGCCCACAAAGACATCTGTGAAACAGGACTGAGGGCTATTGGATGACAAAATATTTTAGTTGATTAAAAGCACCACAATTGCACTACTTTGTAGAGGATGTTTTGCAGTCTTTTTGTCATTCAATTGGCACCTATTCCAAATATTTCATTATCCCATGCCTGTTAACCAAAAAGGTCATGTTAAGAGTCATATTATTTTTGTTCCAGCTGAAAACATTATGATATTAAAGACACAAATACTGTTTGTATAAGCCTGCAGTGGTCAAATTAAATCTGCATAATTCCCTTCCTGTAAAACATTGTTGAATGGTTTTATGACTCAATAAGTGTTAGAAACTGGAAATTATCATTTTTAAAACTCAGCTTTAAAACAGATGCAAGCTTGGAGGCGGGTCATACATCATCAAATTTTTTAGGAAATAATTACAACACAGTATGAATAACTGCCTCTCTTGGACAGAAAAAAGGAGCTTGTTCCATAACATCACTGTAACTGTAACTGCTTTTATTGCACATTTCCACCATCTTGCCTTGCATTTCTGCTGGTTTCCACTTTCTCGTCCAGTGAATGACAAATGATAAGGCTTATGCCATCCCTCGTAATGGGAAAGGCTAATCTGAATGAGACCATTTTGATGTGTGGCGCTGTGCATTGGGGAATATTGCACCAAGATTCTGATCTTGCTATTTTTTTTGAGTTTACCAAAATTTGTATTGTCTTACTGTCTTACAATGGGTAATGCCAGGTTTCTCAACGTTTTGTGGGATGTGGCCCCATTTTAAGCCCCCAAAAATCTAATAAACAGCAATTTAAAAGTTGTCATGCATGTTGATTATCATATACTTTTCTATTCTATTTCAAACGTTCTTTATGCACTTTGACTTATAAGATAAATTGTGAAACTTTTGGAGAAAATTCCACATTTCAGCCTGATAGAGGGATTGTAACGCTGTTTAGTCAGAGTTGTACAAACTGTGGTCACGTTAAGGTCAATTTATACTGACACATAGCAGGATAGGGCTAAATTACCACAGTAACAGACACATATTTCATGTAACCCCAGTTTCTGAAATGAAGGCTTTGTTGTGAGTCACATTTTTTAAAATGACAATTCAGGATTTTCCTAACTTTCAACTGAACATCAAAGGTTAACTCTAAGTTTTAGTTGTGCTTAGGTGTCTTAGGTGGTTTAAAGTTAGTTCAAATAAAAAAATTTTAATTCAAAGTCATTTTTTATTTTTAAGCCTATTTGTATCAAGAGAAAATAACAGTAATTGTAGTTTTGCATCGTCCTGCATGTACATGTAGCACAATACTCAGCATCTTCCTTGTCAGCCGCTGACACCGGTTCAACAGACAGTCGACTACTTTGCTCAAAAGAATAAAAAATATTAACTAATGGAAGTCAAAGCGTTTCCCTTTTATTCAACATTTGATTACCCAGTTGGTCTGGGGATGTTTAACCTCCTGATCGCAGGCAGGCTCGTTTAACCTCTTAGATATTTAAAGCTAATGACAGACAGTATGATTTTCGTCCAAACAAACAATCTCCCAGCGCTCATGGCTTGCTTTGTGTTGGACTAGACTCCCAGTGTACACGGAGCCATGTTAATCTGCGGCTCTGGCACATGTGACTGACTGTAGCTGGAGTGACTTATACTTACATTGAATACAGTCTCTATGTACTTCTGTTATTTCTGTGGGAGGGAGGGAGCCAAGGAGAGACGGGGCCATTCCAGTGCCATTTCCAGTGGCAGTCAACGAACGCTCGCCCTCTCGTAGAACAGGAGGCTGTGAAACGCTTAGAGCTCCTTGCGTGTTCGAGTAAACACCCTCTTTTGGTCTGGGGCCCCTCCAAGGGTCAATACACTGTTACATCACAAAAGCTGGATTCATGGTTAGTTGCTCCAAGGTCTAGAGGAGGAGAAGAAGGGCACAGTGCTGCCTCTCATGTGCTCTTTGTCACTTTTATATGACTACCTTATGTAGCTATCTCTTTGCATTGTTATTCTTGTCCCTCTAATCTCTCACACATTTCCTTTCTAATTAAATGTCGTTTCTTCCATTTTATGAAGGCTCCCTCCTTTCATTCATAATAATTAAGTTATTTTCCTGTCTTCTTTTTTGGCACAACATGCACACACCCTCTTCCATTTTTCCTGGATCCAGATAAATGAAGGCTCTGAGAGAGAGTTGACTGCGGCCACTAGCTGTCCACACCACAACGTAAAATGTGCCTTAGGTGGAGGTGGAAGTTTAGGAGCCGGAAAGATGTGTGTCTTCTGCTGACCGACCAGCAGCATCACAATCAGTGTTTCAGACTTAGAAACCTGCTTTAAAGTAGTCTGAATGTTCTCAGGAAAATGTCAACAACTACGATATCAATGAGGGAAATATTGTTTTGAGGTTTTCAAATCAATTTAGCAAAGTGTACATCTCATTGACATGCCTAAATACAGATCAGACTGCAAATGTTCATGTGATGCTTGAGAGTGATGGGCCCTGAGAGGAACAATGCTACCTCTGGTGGTTGTATGTGCACAATGCATGCTGCAGAATCAGTCAGTCCATTCATTTAGATATTAGAAAAAGATCTGTAATTGTGAAACTTGGCACAGAACACAGTAAAACCTTAAAAACAGATGGAAAATATTGTTATTTATTTCCAAAACAAGAAGTGACTAAACAAATACAATCCAATAATCCTCTTGTACATGGAGAGGGCTTGTTACTGAAAGTCTAATAGTCAAGAGACAGAAAGAAAATTAGTAGCTAGCAACAGCCTACTATATTTTTCTTTAGCATATGCAATAATTAACTTTATATATACGTTCCCAAACCCAATGCTTAGCCATCTCCAGCTGTGTATTTTTGGAACCAGCAACCAGGCGGAGGCCACTGTCATTTCCCAACAAGGATTCAGTCTTATGCAGCCTTGTCTCATATGAAGGCTCCTGGCTTGAACCGCCACACTTGTCCCAGTAAACCAAACCTTAATGACAGGCTTGTCTAAAGCTGGAGTCTGTTAAAATGCCTCTGGGCACTTCTATTTGTCTATGTCTATTTCCTATATCTTGTTTTGAGTTGATGTGTGCTTATATATATATATATATATATATATATATATATATATATATATATATATATATATATATATATATATATATATATATATATTTTCCTGGTTTTTGCTTCCGGTTATGGGAGAAAATGTTTTTTCAGCCATAAAAAAACTGGCACCCGGACATTTGTCCTGTGCTGGTTCTGGTTCCAGCAACTGAAATAGAAGATAAGTGTGCAATTTATAAAATTTGATTTCACTCCTTCCTTCTCCCAGAGGCAGGCAGGATGCAAGCTCAACTGAAATCCCAGTGGGGCCGTGTGTTTTTTTCTCTCCTTTTTCAGGGCTTATTTTGAATGGGGCCTTTCTACAAAACTCATTAATATCATAGTACAGTCACACCTGTATTCGCTAGCTGAACTTCCTGCAGAAATCCAAACAGGTCAGAAAGAGACAGATGGACTTTTGAGAATTCCCCGTGTTTGCCTCCCACTAGAACAGCATTCCTGTGTAGAGCCAGGGCTCTGCCTTATGAAGGGCACTCACTAAGGCATCACTGAGACTCGTTTCACAGAAAACATCCATCAAAAGGCTTCATTTAACTAGAGATGAAAGATGAGCTTTTTAACTCCTTCCTCTACCCTAAGCCTGGCCTGTTGACTTTCTCATCTGTTTACGTTCCAACACACAAACATCGAAAGCACCTTCTGTGTATGAGGCTCCTTCCTTCACATGATTAGCAATAGTCTGCATAAAGTCCTCATATTTTCTACATGATGGAAAAAATATGGCCCCTGCCACAGAATCCAATGCTCGCACTGTTCTGCACAGGATACTCTTTGCTAAGTGAACATGTGTGTTTATACGTGCTCATATGTAGCAAGCATCACTCTTGATCATATGCACAGTGCTTCAATTCCTGGACAGAGTTCCCAGACAGTCGATATTTCTGTATATGCTTGTATGTGTGCAGTATCATATCAAGTTTTCATGTCAAACCCTCCTATAGCGAGAGAAAGGGAAGACACACAAAACAATACATATGCACGTGTAAATATGTTTTTTATTGCTGTTGTAATTCAGACCAACTTGTACTATTTTACGGTTTGCTGTTAGTATTCGTATTATGTGGGAGTTTGTTCTCAACTTCAATATCAATGAAACCCATTAAACCCATTCACTTCACAAATTAAGACGGGAAACGATAGACTGGCCTCCTTCTCAATCCTAAACATGCATGTTGTATTTAGGTTAAACGCAAATGAACATGATTGACTATAATGCAGCAATAGCCGTTCGATCCTTGGCTTTACCTTTCCGCATGTTATAGTGTCGTGAGCAAGACACTGAACCCTGATTGCTTCTAATGATTAGGCCAGTGCTTTGCATAATAGCATGCTGCCATGTGTGAGTGTGGGTGTGTGGATGTGTAAACAAGAGGCAAATTGTAAAACTCTTTTGATAAAAATGCTATATAAATGCAGTCCACTTATCTTTATTTATCTGTTAAACCACATAAAGTAGACACCAGTTACAAAGTCAAAATTGTTTCCTCAATGTATGTGGACTAAAGATAATAATGCATTTACTCTCATGTTCTGTCACAATGCATCTCTCACACCTGTAGAAGGGGATTTAGGAAACTGGACGACAACCTACTATACCTATAGTTTTCATGTGTATGTATGGTCATTTTATGGCTCACCATAATATTGTTTATGATAATTTGGGTGCAGACAATGTCCACAACGTGTCAATCAGTTGTGTATGTATGAGGTTAGGTTAATCCAGAGTCTTCAGTCTTGTGCTAGAGGTACATTCCCAATTCAAAACTCCTTTACTTTCCACATTTGTCACATCTAGTTACAGTTTGAAAAATCACTTTATATTAATACTGCGTTTTGTCATGTTAATCAGATAGCTTTTGCAGTGCTGGAAACAACTCCACTTTTAAGTATTTGTGTAATTCTGTAAAATGTTGCAGGTAGTTGCCATATGGAAATATTTTGGCACAGCAAGATCATAGCCTTCAGCCTCAGTTGGTCAGAAACAGCACAATCAACAACAGAATGTCACAGGCTTGACACGTGTGACATGAAATTAAGGCTCTTTTACTGAAACGAGTACATACAGTATCCAACATATTCAGAAAATCTACCACTTTGTACTTAAAAGGGTGGAGCCATCCTGCCATTAAAAGACTACATTCAGTCTGCCACAGGGTAAGAAGGAATGCATGTGGATGCGTCTGGTACGTCCGCACTGTATATACAACATAAACTGTAAATATGCATCAAAGGAAGTGGCACCCCTGAAGCTAAATATTGCACCCCCTGCTAGAGAAGACACAACACTGTTCACACACGCACAGCCGGTACCGAACTAGTAGGCTATAACTCGCTTTTCTGTAAGTATTTCTAAAGCTGCAGTCACTTCTACTTAATACCTTTCATAGAACGATTTAGAGGAAGGGAATAGGAAATGCATTTAAAGTAACCTTCAGCTCTTACATATTTTAAAGAGGAACTTTGGTATTTTCCAACCTGGACCCTATTTTACTATGTTTTAATGTTTACAGTTAGTGACTAATGGGGACAACCATTTTTGAAATTGGTCCAGTATTAAGCGGGAGCTGTGCAGCCTTCAGCTACGAAACAGGCTACAATGATTCAATGGGGCAATTACAAACCGTCAATGTACAACCACTCAAAGTGCTGTTTTTGCCACTGACACGCTCAGATTGTGGAGTGTCTGTGGAATAAAATGTTTTTGATGTTTACAAAGGCATCACATATAGATGGAAAACCTTTATAATAAAAACAAATTGGCACATTCTGAAATGGTACAGTGAATTTCCACTAAAGTTCCTCCCCAGCAATAATGTCTTTTTAGATGTTTTCTTTAAAATAAATAATCAAATGATGTTGAGGGCATTTTTGTTTTACCTTTATTAGACAGCTGATAGTAGAGAGATGACAGGAAACAAGCATTCATGATCTTCGTTCTAACCCCTAGGCCACCGGGGTGCCTAATTCATGCTTCGTGCTCATGTCCAGCCTGTTTCTGACATAAAGAAATAGATCTAATTACTCACATATTAACAAATAACTCTTGAAATGTTGGATGAAACATCTGAACTACAACAATCAAGCTATTTTTGTATTCAGAATTAGTGTACACCAGCAGCACCAAAGATGAGATATTGTGACTTTTAGCCCCTAGAATGGGTCCAAAAACACTGGATCCTACAGTTCCCATAATACACATCAATAGCATCTTTCATTAGACCCTCCCTGACTGGTAAATGCCCACATCTTTTAAACTGTGTGCTCCCTAGTTTGTAATACTTTCTTTTACAAGTCTCCAAGCCCACGCCATGATAACCCTAATGACATTCATTCATTTTAGACTTTACGAAAGCTCACTCATTATGCAATTGTTTTTACAGGCTGGCATATGACATCAGGATATCTTCATGTGTAAAATTGGTGTGCCCCTTTAAGAAATGAACTGTTCTCCCAGCAGTGGCCAGGTTGTTATGGATGAGAGCCAAATGAGATGAGTGAAGACCGTTTGACCAGACAATAGAGATGCACGTCCAGCATTCCTAACATAGCAGCTGACCAGTGAGGAAAGGACCGGGCTACAACATCACACCGGGCCCTAAAACATCTCTGGAGCCACTGGAAACAGACTCTGCTTATAGTGTCTGGTCTGTACATCAATCTTTCGGTCTCTGGTGTGCGGATGCAGACATGCAAAAGACTGTGAGAAAGACAGCAATGAAAGTGCGAAAGCATCTTCCAGGATGTAAAAGAACAAAAGAGAGGCAAAATAAGAGGGTTAGCAAGATACAATAATCCCAAAACCAGGCACTTGATCAGACAGACAGAATCATTTGGTACAAGAATAGAGCTCACATAGCTTAGCATACCAAGTCAGAGCTATCATCATTGCAGAATAAATGCTTCTCTTTCTCAATATGAGACAAGGGACTGCACAGACATGTTTTTCTGAAGCTGTTAGCATCCACTGAAAGCTCCTTCAAATAAAAATGAAGCTGAAAAAGAATTTCAGTAAAAGAAAATTACAAACACAAGATAAAGTTCTGGCAGGAAGACCAATAAAAAGTATTACAATGCACGGATAAAAGACACCAGTAAAACCCGCTGACCAGCAGAAGCTGCAAATCTCAGTGCTATGAAACCTCTGCCTGCAGTCCTCACAGTGGAAAAGCAGCTTACCGCAGTGTGTCTCACGTCTGGCTGGTTGAAAGTCCTCCCTGAAACAAAACTCTATTCAGCTCAGATTAAGATCACATTCTGAGGGAGGACAATGGGACCACTGATCTGGGGCCAGCAGGAATAGAGAAGATTGCTTCACAGACCTTAGTTTGAGATACCCTTTCTTTTTCTTCTGCTGTTGCTAGAAAGCAACCAAATTACAGTGTTACAGACACGTAAGATGTAAGATCTTCGATCCACAGTCATTTTTGCAATACTATTGAAGGGACCCATAGATCCAATTACACTAATCTTATCAGTTAAATATAAAGATTATACTGTATAAAATTGGAGAATGGGTGTAACATAAAATGGTTTATTAGTTTTGACACCCAACAGAGCTTTTCAGTTGGCTGTTTATGTTCTACAGTAGCCTGGCTCCGCCCTCCTACGTACTTACGCTCAATTTTCATTTCCCTTCAGTACTGTACAAATGAAATGTACGAGAGTCTGGTAGGACCAGGCTAGTTCTACAGGGCACCTCAGAGAAAATATAAACATCTATAGAGACCACAGATTATCTGCTTGCTGACTCTTACATTTTTTAATGGAGTAGTTTGACATTTTTTGGGAACACGCTTACGGTTTTTGCTTTCTGGTGGAGAGTACAAAGAGAAACAAATCTGGGCTATAGCCAACAGCCGGTTAGCTTAGCTTAGCAGACTGATAACAGGGGGAAACAGTTAGCCTGGCTCTGTCCAAAGGTTTTAAAATCCACCTACCTTCATCTCTTAAACCAGAGACGGTTTAGAACCAAGACGCCTCAACCAGAGCCGGTCTACGGAGAGCCATTTCAATACCTATTAAGCCCCATTGTGCCGAATTTGGTTGCAGTTCCACCAGAGTTCCACTGGGGGTGATCGCAGGCGAGTGCAAAAGGAATGGGACTCTATAGAGCTAGACGGCTAAATTTGTCTCTTTCGCCTGATTGACGTTGACAAATCTCAAATTTGATTGTGGTTTTTGCAAGTTCAACATGGATTATAGGTCGAAAGTTGAATGAACGAGAACTTATGTCCTTTTGATTACTTACAGGTTGAGTCATTGTTGCCCATAACACGCTAGCACTCTGCTAATGAATGCTGATTGATCAGTGAAGGACTGATTATGACCAGAGATCCCACTTGATGGCATCCGAAGCGGAACCAGAATGTCAGAGTGAATATTTCGGGGTGGTCTTTAAAACATTAGCAAACCTCTTTGTAGCACGTGTATTAACAGGGAGAGCCTAACCTGTCAGCTGTGTTGTTGATGCCTCGAGAGAAAAAAGGAAGTGACTCAGAGCTTGCCGTAAAGCAGATTCTCTGGCCGTACGATGTGTATGATGTCATTGACATTTTAAAAGGCTTTTTAGAACAAAATAGCCATTTTAAAAAAATCTAACACCCAGCAGTGTGTATTTTCTTAGCTTCCCCTTCCCCTTTCGAATGCAACATTCAAATTATTAGACAAAAAATGATATCCTGAGAAAAGTGAATTTTGAGGGGTATAGCTCCAAAGACCACCATTCATTCTGCACTTGCCTGTGGAACCAGAGTGGAACTGCAACCAGGTCAGAAGCCGGAAGTATCGAGAGTGGAACTTTTTCCCTTATTAGAAATTCTTTAACCAAACTCAGAGTAGTTTCCTGTATCTGTATCACGTGGGCTCCACCACCGCCACGCCTCTTTAGGAGACTAGCGACAGGTCCTGAGTGTATGGATTCCAGTGGGAGAAGTGAACGTAAACACAGATTATGACCATTTCTTTCGCCCCATAGTCACCAAAGTATATATTGGACCCATTTTCACAAGCTACATATCTCCAGAACATTCTGACACTAAAATGGCACTTTCACACAGAAAATAACTTTGTTTGAGACCTGTTTCTGTATCAGGACCAAACTCTTGCGAGATCTGGCAACACAGAGAAGCTAAGGTCAGCTAATGTTCATGGCCGCAAAAAAACTAATCTCCGTCAGGCTAAATGTCTTTTAGCAAAAGAACATTTTAATAAATTTAAATATAACTTTTCATCCATCCACACGACCACTACACGTTCAAACGAGGCCACGCCCCTTTAGGAGAGAGGAAGTGCGTACCGTTGCATACCATTGGCGCTGCTTGAAATGCTCTCTCTTTAGTATAGAGGATCTATGCTTAAGCTCACTAATGTGAGTAAACAATGTTCTATCTCGTTTGTTTAAACCATACAAAAACAAATTTTCCGTTATGTTTTCGACTATTTCTTGGCTTGGAGCAGTTGCCAGGCAACCAGTGGAGAGTTGCCTACTGGTTGTGGCCAGAAAATTGTCCGTCACACCATCCATGAAACAGTGGCTTGTCATTTTTTTACACTTTGTTTTTTGTACATATTAAACAAACGAGATATGATGTATTCATTTCCCCATGTTTCCAGTGTTTATGCTAAGCTAACCGTCTGCTGGCAGTAACTTTAGCTCCTTAACAAACACACACGATAGTGGTATCCGTTACGATTTGGTTTAGGTTTGTTTAGACCCCAAGGCAGATTCAGACACTGATAAAATGGATTTAGAGTAGAAACTTCTTTATTTGGCCTAAGCCGAACTTGGTACTTGAAAGCAAAGTGTTTGAACGATGAACAGGTGGAATGGCTATGCAGGTGGAAGGTGATGGCGTCTGGTGGTGGGGAACTGGTGCAGGCTGGTGAGTTTGGTGGCAGGTAATGGCAGGTGATCAGCAGGGGCCGGCTCAGCTCAGGTTCTGGCAGGTACTGGAGGTGGAAGAGACACAGGTGAGAATATCGTTAGCACAATCACAGCAACAGATCATTTAACACTTTCACTGGAGAACTAGGGCAGAACAATCTGGCGACAAGTGAGTGGAGAGCTGGGGTTCTTATACTGAGCTTGATGGTTGATGGGAGTCAGGTGTGCCAAGTAGTGATTGCTGAGCCACGCCCCTGCTGAGAAACACACACACACACACACACACACACACACACACACACACACACAAGAGGAGGAGACACAGGGAAAGAGACATTTGGAGAGGTCACAGAGCGGGCTGTGACAGGTATCTATTTTCTCAGCTAACTTCTCCGCTCCGTTTTTCTTTTCCCTGCCCTTCCTTCAGGATCTTCAACCAAATGTATGCAATGCTGATAGAAGCAGCTTCGTGCTTACTGGCAAACAAAATAAAGAGTGGTGTGAGATGGTAACACTTCACTTGAGGGATCTTCTATGTGAGGTTTAGAACACAAAACAATATTATAGAAGGATATGGCTGTAGGATGCATTTAGTTCTTATATTCACATAAAAAAACATTACTATAAATCTGTGGTTGGTGCACTCTATTGGATCTCTAAACTTCAACCATAACCACAAAAGTTAGGTTAGGTTTGATACAGATACGTGCTTAAAGACAGCTACCCTTCTCACTGTCGTGGATTTAGGGCACTGAGATCCCATCGGTTCCTGTGGAACTGCTGAGGAGGAGGAAGCTGTAATAAGAGGTGTTGCATGATGAGGTGGTTTTATTGGGAAACCTGGCATTATAATTACTTTTACAAGTCAAGCCTCCCAGTAAAACACTACACACACGCATGCTTGCTCTCTCTCTTTGACTCTTTCCATCCAGCTTCACTGTGGTGATTAAAACACAGCAGCCATGATGTGACCCTTCTATTCTATTAGAAACGTTTATTACAGTAACATACAAGGCATGCCAAGATGTTACATTATAACACCTCAACCCAAAACCAATGCAATGAAAAAAAAGTTAAGTATAGAGCCATATCTCAATAGAAATGTGTGCCATACTTTTAAATGGCAATAATCTGTAACACTTCACTTTAAGTGTAATATTGAAAAATTATAACACCAAACATTTTAAAGTAGTATTAATGTTTATGTCAACAATATTAAATCATGTAATATATCTGTAACTGGTAAATGAATGGTAGACAATATAATATAACACAGTTGTAACAATTTTATATATATATAAATATTTATATAGACTATAAAATCAAAATTAACGAATCACATGTATTTATTCATTTAAGTAATCATTATATTTAATAAAGAGCAGGTTAAAGTAAAGTGTTAAAACTCTAAAAATAAGTTTTAAGAAACAACTAAAGATATCATTAGACATAGACAAGCTTACAAAACACAACTGAATATTATTTAGCTTTATTTGCAATATTAATGCGTAAACTAATTGAGATTCATTATTATTTTTGTATTTTTCTATTTAAGGGCTGTATGTCATGTGTTAATTCTATTGGATTGGCTGTAATGGTGATATTGTAACTGCCAAGGTAACAATGGGGATCCAAATAAACAACAAATAAGTTATCTAATAATGAGGATTGAATATCTGTTATTTTCTCTCTGACCATTTCTGATTAAACAAACTTTCTTTGTATTTTAATGCTTTTGAAAGAAATATACAATACACACTAAAAATAGCTGCAAGTAGCTGAAAGAGAACAGGGGAGCATTAGAGTGTTAGCAGATATCGTGATAATCTGGCAGTGAGCATATGAAACAAAGTAGAGGGAAAGATACCACAAAACCAGACCAGAGCCCATCAACAAATACAGTACAAGCCTCTAATAACATGTGATCTTATATGCTCTATTACAGACGGAGTCCCCACCCAGCACTAATCCTGACAGCAGTGACTGAGGCTCCCTTTGATACATCACTCAGTGCCTCAGTATACTGACAGGCACAGCCCATTGGAGTACTAACTAGTAACTACAGTAGTAGTACCAGAAGCAAATATCAAAAGATTTCCTCATTTTGAACGAATAGCCCACAAATGTCCAAACCTTGGCAGTAATTTAAAGGAGCCAACCACATGGGAACCTGCCAGAAGTGTAAGAGAAAACGACATTGAGGACACCAGGTCCTTGAAATATTTTTGGAAATTTGGGGAGTGTATAATGACTTGAAAAGGAGTTTCATTCTGAAATTACCATATTGCATGTGTTTGTTTTGTTTGTTTGTGTTTTAAGTATGGAAGCAAATAAGAGACATACGTAGGCTATTTGAATTTTAACAGCCACTGAATACTTAATATTGAAAAAATGTACTTTGAAAACCATGTGTCTGAATTCATTTGTTCTGAATTCACCTCTTTGAAATTAAAGTATGAGATTTCTTGATCTGAATTTGTGGCCATTTAAAAAAATATATTCAAATTCAGCTTTTGAAATAAAAAAGTAAAATATTTAAATATTAAGTAGTCAGTGGCTGTTAAAATTCAATTACTTATGTATCTTAGCCTATTTGCTTCCATACTAAGTTTAAATTTTTCCAATAGGTAATTTGGTTTATGACCAAATACCTGCAAAACTAATGCCATTCTCATCAGCCTCAGTTGTACTTTGTGTTGAGTAATTAGCAAATATGCTACACTAAGATCTAAACATGGTAAACATCATCCCTGCTTAGCATCAGCATGTTAGCATCATCATTGTTACTGTAACATGTTAGCAAGCTAAGATTAGCATTTAGCTCAAAGCAACGCTGTGGTCTTGTTTAGACTTCAGTTAGTTGTGTTTAAGCAAAAAACTTAACGTAAACGATTTTTTTTCTGATGGCTATACGGATTTCTTACAGTAATTGGGTTGGTCAGCTGTTTAATGACTTTATATAACCTTAAGGTACAGACTTAATGTCTCCTGTACATCCAGAGATTCTGAATAATCACTCAGCAAGATGGCAAGTTTAGTTTAATAAATGTAATTGTCACCAAAATAAAAATTATTAATAGAGATGTTTAATACATTACTATGAGAGGTCTTCGGCTGTACTAGTGTCTACCCCCAGACCTGTTGCATAGAGAATCATACTGAAATATGTCATGTTTAATGTACTTAATTTAATCCAGATGGAGTAGTTTTTAAAAAAAAAAAAAAAAAAATTCTGTAAGAACAGCCAAAAGCTATAGAATGTATAATTAAAACACAAGAAGTCAAAGCAACTGCACTGAGAGACACAAACTATTGGTTTGGCAAAGTAACCAAAACCACATAGAAAAGATTATGGAGTTTACAAAAAGGGAAAGGAGAAAAAACCACGGATGTCGTCAAAGAAAGAGGGTTTATCCTTGAGGTTACTGCTTCCATGTAAATGAACGTGGGATGTAGGACCACATGAACACTGAGCCTCTGATCTGAACATGAAAACTCACGAGAATCTATAAAGATTGTCCACGTGTGTACAAGAATGCACACTATGTTCTCATGAATGACACATGTGCACAAACATGCAAAATTAAAATGACAGAATGATTTCTTTCATCAGTTAGGACAACTCCCACTGACCCTCACTTTAAATCAGCGCCGCGGCCGTGGCTGTCGAGCCCCATACTTGTTTTGTCAGAGTAAACAGTCTAAATAAAACAGTGTTTCTCTGGTTTGATGAGTCCTTCTCTGCAGAGATGCGTGTCTCTGAGGGTAGGCATTCATTAGAGCGCTGCACCACCCACATGCAATTTACCCACTCCTCGACCTCACATTAACAATCTCTGCAGGCACTGTTATGAGTGTGTGTGTGTGTGTGTGTGTGTGTGTGTGTGTGTGTGTGTGTGTGTGTGTGTACATGTGGTTTTGGGGGTGCCTTCCCGCTCTGCAGACCCTGTTTCCACTTTCTCTTGGAAAGTCCTTCTAGACCTTGACTGAGTTTTTGAGCCAGTAGGTTATGTTGATGACTTTTTGTAAAGAATAACTACACTCAAAAATGTTTTGGCAACTTTTTCAATTCCACAGTAACAGTTTTGGTCTTAAGTAAAGTATTTCTTTTTGTGGACATAAGCCACGAGTTAGACCCTGCTATGGACCTTATGGACCACAGCTAGGATGGACTAACAACTCTTCAACTTTTTAAAGGAATAGTTTGACGTATTTGGAAATACACTTTCGCCACTTTCTTGCCGCGAGTTAGACAAGGCAAAACAAGGAGGTACTGTTGATTATAAAAAAGTTCAAACCATGCTTAATGTTATGAAAACAATGTCCTTTTGGTTTAAATGTACATAATGGACTCTGCAGCCAGATCTAATCAAATAACTACACTAATCAACATTTGACATGCCTCACCCCAACCCAACCTTCTAATAACTGATTAAGTCACAACTGTCAATTTGCATACTGGAGAAAGACTCATTGTCTTCACAGGAAAGGTAACTGTTGTCTTGGCATTTTGGGGAGCCACTCCCTGCTGGGCCAGACTGATTAGAACAAAGGAAATGCATATCTCTGTAAACTTGAGTAGAATTGGCACTACCATGATAAATGACCCTTGTCTTGACCTGGAGTAACTTGACAATTCAGAGGTAACCCCTTTTGTCTTGAGAGACATCTGACCAATAACAAAGGTTTTCATTTGAGGTACCACCCTCAACTTCTAGGGAATAAATTTGTGTGACTGAGGTGATTTCAGGACTGCAGACTGTGACCTCACAAGGAAGCATGTCTGTATGTCCGGTGCTTGCAGTGTATTGTTTTGTCATTGTCACATGACTGATTGATGTGACTCCAGAACGGAGATGCATGTTTTCAGTCCACTGTCAGCTGCAGTGTAACATTTGCTTTTTTTCATGTCATTGTTCATCATGTTGTTTATTAAACCTTTTGCTTAACTTTCAATTGGATCCTAGCCTTCTCCTTCGTCCTCAGGAATCAAACGATCACGTCGTTCTTTTAATTTTCTTACAGTACCACTCTCATATCAGATGGTTAACTAAGCTGGAGCCAGTTAGCTTAGCATAAAAACTGGGAGCAGGAGGTAAACAGCTGGCCTGACTCTATCAGAAGGTAAAAAAAAGCAACTATAAAGATAACAAATTAACACCTTATGTTTTTGTTTAATTGTTACAAAGCTGATGCCCAGATTGGGCAGCCACAAGCCAAACTGTTTCCCCCTGCTCCCATATGCTAAGATAAGCTAACCATCTTCTGGCTGTAGCTTTATATTGAGTGGACAGATATGAGAATAGTATCAATATTCCCGACAAACTCTTTGCAAGAAAGTGAATAGGTGTATAACTATTCCCTTACTGTAAGTATTAAGATGCTTCCTCAAAGGTTTCTATTCACTATTAGCAGTCCACCACCAGCATGCCTAAAAGATATTCTCTTCAACAGAGTATCCGGTTAACACTTGTTGCCATTTGGATGCTTCACAGAAACTCGTGGCACAAATGGGATGGTAGTGATCATTCAAATGTCAAAGGCCTAAAACTAAAGCAGGATGGGGCCAGTTGTTTAGGAACAGACAGACAGAGCGCCCAGGTAGAGATGTGAGGCCAGGGATCATGTGGTGCTGAGGCCATGAATGGAAGGTGTTGATGCTAACTAATCCAGATTAATCCTGGAGAGCGATCCCGGTTCACACTGATGGTATGCCAGACAAATTGTTGCTATGACTGGTCGCCAGCCAGAATGATTGTAGACATGCTGAGATGTTATTCTTTGAATACCTTGGCCTGATGAGGTGAGACAGGCAGCCAGGGAAAGCTTTGCAGACACAATGGAACCTGGCCAATGTGGAGTAGAGAGTTACAGTGTGAACCACTGGCAGGAAAACAGAAGAGAAAAGGTTTGTAGAACACCCAAACATTTTTGTTTGGTCAGCTCGCGGGAGTGGGATAGAGGCCAAACTTTCCTTAAGGGGAATTTAGGGAGAGCAGCAGTAGTCTGAGCAGCATTTAAAGGACATAAAATGCTGGAAATCTAAAATGGAGGTGAGACAGACTAATTTCATAAAATACCAATGATCACACCTTTCAGTCAGGCTAAAACAGTAAAGATAATTGTTTAATTTACATTCTAGAAAAAAGGGTGGCACATGTTTATGTTAAAGTGCCCATATTATGAAGAAATCACTTTTTCTGGGATTTGGGATGTTATGTTGTGTCTCTGGTGCTTCCACACATATACAAACTTTGAAAAAAATCCATCCATGCTGTTTAGAGTGAGTACGGTTTCTGAATGTGTCCTGCCTTCAGTCTCTGGGTGAGCTGTTCAAAATCGGCACGGCTTGTGACGTCACAAGCCGAAACAAGCAGGCTAACCGCAACATTAGCTCTAACGCTAGCATGCTAATGCTAGCATGCTAACGCTAGCATGCTACCTCGTTCTCAATAGCAAAGCACTGCTACAACACACACAAGTTCACCATAATCTACAAAAGAACTACTTACATGTGCGCCCTCATTTAGAAGTCTCCCAGCTAATCCTGCCTTGTAACTGACCGAAGTTGTAGAAAGCCATGATCTACATCTGAGCTACTGCGCATGTGCAGTGCAATCAAAGATAGTACAGAAGAAGAAGAAGAAAAGAGGTCTCACTCTGTAGCTAAAACAGAGACCAGGTGAAAAGAGGATCTGCAGCAGTGAGAGAGAGCGGTGCAGTACAACACAAATATGGTGTTTTTTGAAAATTAAACCATGTAAACCTATTCTGGTACAACCTTAAAATACAATTATGAACCTGAAAGTGAGCATAATATGGCTGCTTTAATACTGAAAATGCTGAAAACATTTATGTTGATTCTGGTAAATGTTTCATGTGTATTGACTGATCCCTGCAATTTTTACCATTAGCCCATCAATATTGTATAGGTGAAAATGTGCAAAGTATTTCTGTGAGTTTTCCTCAGGCTAAATCTTCACTGAGGTATACATATGTGACAAAGTTGTTGATGTTTCAATTGATATGTCAAATACCATTATTTTAAAAGTCCATCAGGTTGTTTTGGTCCTAAACTGCCTTTAAAGCCATTATCAAATATATAAAACAACTACAACAAATTAAATATTCCTTATAAACAGAACATTTTGTTTACCTATAGTAGATGAAAGAAATGGGACCATATCTTCAGATTATCTTGATTCTGTGATATTTTATTGACAAATGTAACAGATTCCTATGGTAAATACATTTTTTCTTCTTTTATTGAATCATAATTTGTTTGCCAGGGGAACATTTTAAGTACAGATGTCTTTTAAAAATGATGCAGATGCCAGAATTTGTTTTGTACATACATATTGTTGTCAGAGTCTCCACAACACATGTCCACCCACACAGTTGTTCTCAATGATTCTGCCTGATTAGACCTCGTCTCAGGACTGTGGGCAAGTGCAGACTGTGCTTCATTGACATCTCCCTGACTCACCTGCTTGTTACTGCATGAGTAAAAAGGGCAATACAACACCTTTAGTCCTCTGAGGTCAAAGTAGGAAAACACAGGCATGACAAATAACATGGAAATAAACACGACATTTACTGAGACAATGATGATGCAAAATTCACTTAAAGAAAGAAAGAAAAATAACTAATTATTCCTCTATTGTACAATTTGCACTGCACAACATAAATCTGGCAATATGGAATATATTACAGTGTTCCTGGTTGATCATTTACTCATTTTAGCGATCTTAGCCATCGTATGAAGAATTTAACACATATTTATCTATCAACAATACTGACAGGAAAAATGCAAACACTGGCACACAGGTAGGCTACACAAGGACAACACACTGTTTTCTTTTAACCCCCACTTCCTGTCAGTCTCCCTTTCCCCAAGCACAGGCATTAACTAATCACACATACTCTAAATTACCGTGCGATTCAGCTTGGCCCTTGGAGTTGCTAGAAGGACAGTTTATCCAGGTACGTCAGGGCTTTGCAGGTCACCAGGCCATAGTAGGTCTTTAACAGGGAGCATTGTTCACCCTTCTGTCCCAGGTCTGCCCACACTATATCTAGTTCATGGCTTTCCATTCCAGCTGAGCTGAATTGATAGCGGTAACAGCAGGCGTTGTAGCGGATATGTTTCTCTCCTGAGAACCTGCTACTGTGGGTTGGTACCACACCAGCCTTCTGAGCACAAAGGCCCACAAAAACATCAGCTGGCACAGGTGCACGAACTTCTGCAGAGGCAACATACACTTTTCGGACCACATCCTGGGATATAACATAAGCTGTCCCTTCACAGTATTCAGGCAGGTACTTGTCAGGGTAGAGCGCTGGGGGTAGGAAACCAGGACTGTTGGGGTCCCTGTCAGGGGAGTCTCTCTGGATCACCCTACCTAAATAAAGGTCCTCAGAGTGCCTGTGCAGCCCGAGTAGGTAGCCTCCGATTGCAGGAAGGTTGATAAACACAGAGTCCTTAGTCAGCAGAACAAAGCGTGCCACGGGACAGAAGGCAATCACCCAGCGCAGTGCCAGCACTGTCCTTTCTGTTGGGCCACGGAGGGACGAGTCAGACACAGCATGAACCTGGACCATGTCCCCATGGAGGTCAGACTCTATCATGAGGGCCTTTTGTGCAGCGGAAGTCTCTGTTGATCCTAAGAAGAACAGTATCCGCATTGGGAAGCCTTGGATGAGCGTTTGGTTAGCCCATGTCCTCCTGACTGCATCTCTTTGGGTGATATTAGCTGTGGAGCTGAAGACGAGAGTAAGGAGGAAGAGGTCAGAGTTTCTGCAGGCATCAGGATTTGTGATGGGGTAGGCCAGGGACACATTCTCCCTGACGTTGCTCAGGTCTAGTTTCCTTGCTTTCTCTCTTACATCAACAACCAAGCCATCAGTGTAGACCCCAGGTGTGGGCTGCAGGAGGTACTCCTCGACAAAGTCTGCCCCAAACAACAGGGCATGGAAGAGGAGGACGTTGAAGAGGAGGAAACACCACTGGTGGGTACGCAGCTTGCACGGAGAGCACTGGAGCATGAGACAGTAAAAGAAAGAGTATGAATCATCATAAATGTAGCCAATCAAACTTACATTATAATTCATAAGCTGCAAATAATGAACACTGTACCTGCATGACACCTGCCTTAACAGCCTTGTTTTTTCTCTGTGTATTGGCTGTCTGTGACCAGAGGACCTTCTGCTGCAGTCAGTTCAACAATACTAGCTGACAGAGAGGGTTTCCACTTTCATGAAACTCTAGCAGCATGTAACCTTGCACCCCAATCCAGTCACATGCTTCATCAAGAGCAGTGTGTCCTGCATCATGCATACAACATTAATGATACAGAGAAGGAAGCTTTAATCTCATACCACAAGAACATTAAGGATCCCCTCCAGACATGTTTTAAGTGCATACGTACATGTGTTACGTGTGTCTGTTTTAAGGAGAGAAAAAAGAAAATGTCCCCCTATCAGCAGATGAATGTGAAAACACCCAGCCAGTGTCAAAAGCTGCACATGCAAAGGCTACATCAAACATACACATACATAAGCAAAATTGTGTGGATAGTATTAATGCTTCAGCTTCTGAGAGCTTGCAAAGGTTTATAACTCACTGCAGAAAATGTTAAGGGACCATTCGGTATTTATGGAATGGACCACCGGAGGAAAATAGGGGAGGGTCATGTCTTTTTATTTTATGCTGAGGGGAGGGTCATCCAAAATTTTTTAGTCGGGTGGGGGGGGTCACTCAACTTTTTTATTCATGAAAAGAGCAAAATTTCAAAGTGGCTTGTTTGGTGCATATTTATCCATGTAGCTCTCAGTCTCGGCCCCCTAGCAGATGGTTCTGCATACGCGGAGTTTGCTGGGGGGGCAGGAATGAGCACTGCCCCCCTGGTGGCTCAAACAGGTAATTGCATTGTTTCAAAAATGAGTGGAATAATTACATCTGGCATGACCAGATATTTTATAAATATCTTAAATAACACAAAACAACTAAATGGTGATAGGTAATACATCTGATTTCATATACTGCTTTAGTAAAAAAAATATTACCTGGCTGACGATGGGAGCAGCAGGACGCAAAAAACGAAAATTACTGTTGCACTAGTCTGGACATCTTGCCGTGCCAACCTTGCAATAAAGGTTTCCTAAATGCCATGTATATAAATACGATGTCAGCTTACTAATTGATTGCGGGTTTTGTATAGATTTGGACTTTTATACGTTTATTCCACTTTGTTTAAACGGCGAAGTGGAGAGGCCTCGTTCACCTGTTTGGAGCTGGCTGGTGAATGTGACGCTCGTATAGGCCTTGCTGGATACACCGTATCATTTACCTTTTTGTGGATCTACTTATCTCTGTGGATTACTTTTTTCTTGTGTCATTGGATTACGGCAAAATAGGGATCTTTTTTTCTCAATGTGTCTTAACGTTTTATGGTGAGTTTGGAGAGGCATCTCAACAGACTGTAGGTCCAACACTGATTGTTCACTGTTACATTTTAGTTGAATTTAAGCGTCTGTCTATTGAGTTCCAAAACAGCCGTGCCGCGATTGGATTTCATAAGGGCGAATTGTTAAATTGTTACAATGTAACTTAAAATCTGCTTTAAAAATAAACATATATGTTTTGGAATATAATGTTCAGCTTCGGCAGCTTTACCTATGTGCTAAAATATACAATGACGAAGCCTAGTGACAAGTTCATAGCAACCAGTGTTGAATTGGTTATAGCCTATATCCCAGCGTCCTTTGCTGAATGGTCTCAATGTTTTATTGTTTTATTTCATATGAATACTAGTTTACTAGAGGAGTAACTTAGTATTTGAAGTAATGCAGTAGGCCTAATGCATGAAGTGTGCATTTAGTTTCCATGCTTATTGTGTTTCCACAACAATGTTAGTGAGTAAATCTACTGAAATGGCCACCACACCATAACAGAGGAGTATGATGTGTAAGATGAGAATGCAGAGGTTAACTTGTGTATGTCATGACTAAATCAAATGGTTTCTGTACTTCTTTGCTAAGTGCAAACTTGCACACAAGGGGTGGGTCAATCCTCTTTTTCAAATCATTTTGGAGGGTCATAGGAAAATTATTACTGATGAGGGGAGGGTCATGTCTTATTAGGTTAGAGGCCACAAAACTCCTCCGGTGGCTCCTTAATTAATTAATGAACAGTCCCTAAGTGGAAGACATCTCTGTTGAAACCAAAAACAACATCAACAAACAATAAAATACTTCAGCAACCTTTAATGGACATACTTGAAATACCTTTTTTCATATAAAAAGCATAAGTGTTGCCTGTGTGAATAAATGCAGCATTCTGTTACACACAGTACAGTAGCCTACGTTCCCATAAATGAACAGAACAATATCTGGATTTTGCATTTGCATTACATTTGTATTTGCGTTTCCTCTACATTGGATTTATAAGGTTTAGATAACGTGTTGCTTGGTAAAATTGGTCATACATTAGGTTGAATATAAAAAGCCAAAGTTGTAGAGAATATCTTGCCTTGGTTAAACTTCATCATACTGTGTGTAGCCTAAAGCAAAAGTTGCCTTCCTGCAGAAGAGGGGAATACAAAAAAAGTGTCTAGAAATTGTATTATTTACCATAATTTCTATTAGACTGAAGTGGACAGGTTGAAAGAATATCCGAAAACAAGACTTTCTAAAATCAAATGGAGCCTCCCACACAGTCCAGGAGGTGGCGGTGATGCGCCTATAGTTGACTTTTAACCGCATAAATTATGAAGAAGAAGAAGAAAGTAGGCGGATTAGTTTGACGGTATTGTATTTACAAACGAAGTCATGGCGGCTTCCATTGAGAGTTTGCTGGAAGAAATCTCCGGTGTTGAAGATCCAATTGAAGAGCTGCAGAGTTTAAAAACTGCTTTATTGTCGTTACCTCTCAGCGCTTTGAGAGACTCAGTGAGCGGACAGCGTTTTAATGTGATATTCTCTCTGTTACACTCAAATGACAGGTTGGTTTAGCTAGCACAGTGCATCTAATTCACACTGTTTATCAAACTGCTGAGTCAGTCAGCTCTTAGCATGTATTATAAGTCTAATTAACAGTTATTTGAACATTAAGTTGATACCGGTAGGTTAAGTTAGATGGCTAGCTTGAAAACATAAGGCTGATTTTTACCCGGTGCTAATTGTTACCAAGCTAAGTGGCTACAATGCTACCAAGAATATAGTGCTGTGGACAGTGAACGTTTTCCGTTGTAGAACCCTGTGCTATTGGTTTTAAAATGAAAATTACATTACTGACTTTCATATTATGGGTATTTGTGGGGTGTTCATATCTATATCACAACATAAATCGCTGCTCATTTTACACACAGCCCCCCCAAATACATTTTTGACAGTGCAGATGCAGAAAGACTGAGTGACCGGGTTGCTACACTTTTCGTCCAATATGGAGATGAAAGAGCTGACAATTGGCACTTAAACTACACAGTCATTGTTTAATTTGATGATTTCTGTGCGCTGGAGTTGAGCCAACCAATAAAACATTGTCATTGTCAACACTGTCCCGATTCTCAGTGTTTTCCTTTCTCACTTTTTCATAACAATTTTGCTAATTGATTGTTTACATATTTTTTAAGCAAATGTGCCAGCATTCAGCGGTTACACCTTACATTTGAATATTTTACTGGTTTTCCTCTTGGTCTATGATAGAATTACTGTGGGCTTTAGTGCAATTTGTATATGTAAGCGTGAGTAATTAATTGAGAAAAGAATTGGGAGAGTTGCCGCCATAACGTTACTAATGTGAGTTGTGTTCACAGGGAGCAGGTTGAGCTGTGTGTGGCCATCCTTGAACGCATCTTAATGGCCCTAAGCCCTGTGTCACTGGCCCAGAACTACAGAGTGGAGCTGCAGGGGGGTCTGACTCATCCTAATGAAACTGTTAAGATACTGGCCTTGACGCAGGTAGCCTGCTCTCTCACACACTCGCACACACACACACACACACATATACACATATACAGTACAATTGCCTTTTAGCCTCTGACCTTGTCAAGTTTCTACATTTATCTCTGTCAGATTGGTAGAATGGTGGAGCACCCAGACGCTGCCACTGAAATCCTCAACAACCATGGCATTCTCGGAGCAGTGATCCATTCCATCGGAGAAGAGAAGTTGGCCGTGGCAAAGCAGGTGATTACTGAAGCACTGAAATATCCTGCATTGATATTTTAATGAATCTGCAGTTGGTGCAGTAATTGTTTCTTTTCTTAGGCCATCCAGTCCCTGTCTAAACTGAGTCACTCCAAGCCTGGCTTAGACAAATTGTTCCAGAGCGACCTGCTGAAAGATATAAAGGATGTGATGGCCATAAGTGACATTGTCAGATACAGAATATATGAGGTACGTTCAACGGTGTGTCACTTCGGGTTCACTGCGGCTGATGATGCAAAAATGGCAACTTGTTTTGTGTGACATACAGTTGTTTTTAATATAAATTAAAGTACATTTATTTTAATGGAATCAATGGAAATGATGACTAATCATAACAAGATATCCTTCCATAATGTGGGCATGAGGATTCAGTTGTATTAAATTTGGTCTGGAATGCATCTTAATACAGTATACACACATAAAACAGCCCTCATATTCATTCCCTAATAAAGACTTTTCTTGCTGCTTGCAGCTGGTGGTGGAAATCTCGTCCGTATCGCCCATTTCTTTCGGTTACTGTGCCAACAGCAGCTTAATTTCTCAGCTGCTTGGAGAACTGACAGGGGATGATGTGTTGATCAGGTAATAAGAGACAGAGATGTAAACTGAGAAGTTGTTGAAAATGATCATGTAGTTACTGCAAATTAAGAATTGCGATTTTGATTTTGACTGCTTTCACAATCCTTCCTTTTTAATGAGTGTCTTTGCTCTTCTATCATTATGTAAATTTGTATCTGTTGTCTTTTTCTCCAGGGCCACAGCCATTGAGATGGTGACCTCTCTAGCCCACAGTCAGCATGGCCGGCAGTATTTGGCCCAGCAGGGTATAATGGACAAGATCTCCAACATGATCAGAGGAGCAGAGACTGACCCTTTCTCCTCCCTCTACCTTCCTGGTGAGTCTCTTTAGAAAACTGCTCAAAGAAAATGCAGAAATGTTTTGATTATGTGGTGCATTCCTCTTATTTAATACAGCAATTCAGTTCTGCATTATTCAGTCCTTTACAGTGCGACTATTACTCCTATAGGTTTGGTGAAGTTCTTTGGAAACCTGGCCATTATGGACAGCCCTCAGCAGGTTTGTGAAACCTATCCGGCCTTCCAGAACAAGGTGTTTGAGATGGTTCTGGACCCGGACCCTGCAATGATCGGTGTGGCTCTGGACACTTTGGGAATACTCGGATCTACTGTGGAGGGGAAGCAGGTCCTTCAGAAAACAGGTTAGCTTGTTATTTGTTATTAATTCTTGTAATTACAGCTGATGTCTTGGGGTCTGTGTGACTGATTGTCTATGTGTCTTCAGGAGAAAAATTCAAGGCTGTGCTGTTAAGAATGAGCCAGCTTGCTAGTTCTGGAGCTACAGAGCTCAGAGTGCGCAGCTTGGACGCCATATCAGATCTTCTCACTCTACAGGTATGTGTGTGCACATATATATGAAGGCACTTTTTATGTCGTTAAAGGCCATTTTCAGAAGAAACAATAATTTTATGAATCTATAATGCTTCATTGCAGCCAGAGCAGCAGACAGAAGACCTCTTGGCCCTGACAGAGTCCTGGTTCCACCTTTTGTCTAACCAACCAATGGACATGATCCGCAACATCAGCACTCAGCCGTTCCCAGAGCTGCATTGTGGGGCTCTGCGGATATTCACTGTGAGTGTTCAGCTGTTAATAACTACCATCATTTCCTCCCTGTGTTACTGACCTTTTGATATCCTGTAAAAGAACAGTAGATATTGAAAGGTTGTATTTTGTATGATTACACAAAAGCACAATGCCGTCAACATTGCTCCAGTAATATTTCTCTTCATCAGTGGATATCTGTGTGTGTTTTTCAGGCCATTGCCACTCAGCTGTGGGGTCAGAAGTTAATGATCAGCACTCCCAGTTTCATGGAGTTCGTTTTGGATCGTTCAGCGGGTCAGACAAAGGAGGCCAAAGATGCTAAGTTTGAACTTGTGGGGTCACTTGTGGGTACGTCAACAGCAGCAGAGATACTGGGCAGCCAGCACTACATCCGTCTGAAGACTTATCTCCAAGAGGGACCCTACTATGTTACAGCTGTAAACTCAGTCAGCACAGAAGGAGCAGACTGATTCAAACACACAGATACACTTTATTGGTTTCTAATTTCTTAAGTAATGGGTAAGAGCCTCAATAATCTAACCGTGGGTTAACATATACTCTGCCATAATAAACGCATTCTCTGATAAATACATAAATGGTTCTAACAAATTAGGGCATGGTGCTCAGTTGATGAAAACTTCCAAGTTTTTCAACCAAAAAATGACAAAATGCTAAATGTTCCACAGTATACATCTCAACTGCATCAATAAGCAAACTGGTAAATGATGGTTTAACTACTTTGAGAAATAAATGAGTAATTTATCCTAATTACGCAGATTATAGCAAAAGTATCCCTTTCACAGTTGGAAACCCCTTATTGCAACACGCATAGATAGAAGTTCTTTATTGTCCACAAAGGGGAATACATTTTGCTCAGGTCAGTACAATACTAACCTACTGGCAATTAATGAATAAAAATAGACACCACAGTACAACACATGATACTAAAATACAATATAAACTTCCACAATGAATGTGTGCTGAAAAGCTACTCACAACTGTATCAAACCTGGTGCTATAATTGCACAAGCAAAGTCGCCATTATAAGATCATGGATACTGGTGTAATTAAAGTTTTATAAGATGTAAAAAATGTACCATCCAGGCACTTATACAAATTCACATCAACTATACACTACCTTTCAAATCAGACACCAGCTCTTGATTTACATGTTTTGTGTCAACATATTTTCTCTACTGAATGGAATGATTTTTTTGTATTAAAGAGGAAGCAATCTGACAACAGATGTGTTTGCTTACTTTTCATATTTCAAGGGTTGTAGCACAGTGACACACCCAGAAATGTGATACTTGGAATTTCAAACAGACCTTGAACCTTTTTTTAAAACTGCAATTACATTTTTTGGTACCAAATAAAATCAACGTTATGTTTATGATTTAAGAGATTAAAGGCATACATCTTTTTTTTGAATGCCACTTAAATAGTTTCACTGTCAACATGTCTGTCACAATTTTATATCTTGTGACAATATTGAAAAACATTTTCATCAGCACAATTCAGGAATCATTAATAGATCAGGGAGTATTTCCACAGGTTCGATTCTCCCAAACCATAGAGAATGAACACACTTTTAGTATGTTTAACTTGAATAGTTACATTTCGCAAATCATCTAAGATGACATGATCAAACTTTTATAGTTCTTAGTAGCCTTTATCATTTTCAGATGTTAATCCAACATGTGAGGTGATTTATTTGAGGTCTTCATGGAATAAACTGTAAAAAGTTAGTAAGATGAAGATTTGGTAGGTAGATAGCCATCTTTGGGTTTGATTGGAGATTTAAGTGGTGTTCTTTGTCATCTCCACTAGAGGGCAGCAGTTCAGCTCTGCCTCCCTCAGACACTATCAGATGTCAGGCAAAAGCTCAAAATCCAGTTTTAGATTATTGATTCTTAGTGGAAGAAGTACTCCAATCCTTTAAATAAAAGTGGTAATACCACCCTGAGAATACTCCATTAAAAGTAAATACAGTATATAACTTATAAACCTTAAGTAAAGGTAAATTATCAGTACTGAAGTGCCTCACTGGGATCAATTAAAACCCTGAATGTGGACATTTTAAATGACCTGGTAGAGCATGTGCCCATATACAGAGTCTCAGTCTTCGACCCAGCGGCCGTGGGTTCGGTTCCGAGCTGCGGCCCTTTGCTGCATGTCATTCCCTCTCTCCCCTTTTATGTCCAAGCTGTCATGTCAAAATAAATGCCCCCAAAAAATCTTTAAAAAATAGGGCTTCAGAAAAGTATTGTCCATTTTGTATGTTGCCACCTAATGCTAAAAATGTTTTTCTGCAGACCCTCCAGGCTCTGGCTGGGCCACTCCAGGACATTAACAGTCTTGAGTTGTCTTCGCTGTGTGCTCAAGTTCATTGTCCTGTTGGAAGGTGAACCTTCAGCCCAGTAGGGAGGTCCTGAGTGCTCTGGACCAGGTTTTCACCAAGGATATCTCTGTACTTTGCTCAGTTCAGCTTTTCCTCAACTCTGACCAGGCTGCTGAAAAACACCCCCACAGCATGAAGCGGTCTCCATGTTTCACCGCTGCGATGGTATTACACAGTGATGAGCAGAGCCTGGTTTCCACCAGACATTAGAATTGAGGTCAAACTGTTCAATCTGAGTTTCAGACCAGAGAATCTTGTGTCTCACAGCCTCAGAGTCCTCTAGTTGCTTTTTTTTTTTTTTTTGCAAACTCCAAGCAAGCAGGCTTTCATGTGTTTTTTACTGAGAAGAGGCTTCTGTCTGGCCACTGGTTGTCCTTGTGGAAGTTTCTCCCATCTCCACACAGGATCTCTGGAGCTCAGCCAGAGTGACTCTTCTCCACCAATTGTTTGTGTAGGCAGCCAGCTCTAGGAAAAGTTGTTAAAAACTTCTCCAATTTAAAAATGATGCTCTTAGGAACCTTCAACGCAGCAGTCTTTCGACCTCATGGCTTGGTTTTTGCTCTGATACGCATCGTCAGCTGTGAGACCTTATATAGACAGGTGTGTGCCTTTCCACATAATGTCCAATCAGTTGAATTTACCGCAGGTGGCTTCCAAACAAGGTGTAGAAACATCTCAAAGATGATCAATGTCATCGCAAAGGGTCTAAATACTTCTGATATTTCTGTTTTTTTTCTTCTTTTTAATACAATTGCAAACATTTCTAAAACCCTGTTTTTGCTTTGTTAATATGGGTGTGTAGATTGTTTAAATAATTTTAGCATAAGGCTACAACATAAAATGTGAAAAGAGTGAAGGGATCTGAAGACTTTCTGAATGCACTGCATTTCAACCATTTTTACTATGAATTCCCACAGGTAATAATATATACTTAGCAATCACTTAAGGATCTTTTTTTTATTTAGTAACATTAACATACAGTTTAACATATTTTTGTCTAAATGGCAGCAGCATATACAACATATTTCACTCCCGATTGGATTGTGTTGCTGCTGTCATCAGTAATTAAGCCATGTGGACAAATACTATATTGTGCTTAATGTATTAAATGGAGTATTTCCATTTACTGCCGCTTTATACTTCTATTCCACCACAATTCAGAGGCAAATATTATATTTTAAAATTCACAAGCTACCGAGCAGTATGTAAAGTGATTCAAATTAGCTCCACCTTTTCAGCTGCAACATTAAAGTAAGTGATGTACAATTTTAATCCAGCAATATAATATACATTATTCTGAAGAGGGCCATTCTGCATAATAAGTATGTTTACTTTTGGCTTGACACTTTAAACATAAGTTGATGCTTATACTTTTACTTGACTTAAATTTTGAATGCAAAAATGAGAATATTTCTATTGCATCACCATTTTCTTGCCAAGAGTTCAGGCTTTCTCCTTTTTTTATTACCACATTTCCGAAAGTTTTGCGTTACGATTATTATAAGTTACATATATATAATTACGTGGCTCTATTTGAACATATTCAACATTGTTCCTTTAATCTGCTGACAAACCCAACCACCCTGGTGGGATAATCTCACAGATGTCACTTTTCTCCAGCAGTAAAAAAAAAAAAAAAAAAAAAAAAGACTTCCCACTCCAGTCACAGTGAATGACTCAATCCCAAACATCCATCATAAACTTAAAACCCTTCAACAACCTTGTACCACCGTCACCCCGGTGAATCATAACGCCTCCCCCACGTCTCCTTCATACTTGCTCCAGTTTGCGTCATCAAAAAATCAAAGAAAACATCCAGTCAGTCAATCTTTTTGGTAACACTTTACTTGAAGGTATTGACATAAGAGTGACATGACAATGTCATGAACACATGACACTGTCATGACACATGAACTCTAACCCTAACCCTAACCCTAACCCTAACTTGTCATGACAAAAACCGAATGACACTTACTAAAATAAGCTTTTTGTCATAAACGTTTATGACTTATTTATAAACGTTTATGACACATTCATGACAGTGTCATGTCACGCTTATGTAGATACCTTCAAGTAAAGTGTAACCATCTTTTCTCTTGACATCTTATATTAATTTCTTCTTTTGGCACTTCTGGGAGCGTAGTGGAAGTCATTTTGCTTCCCCTCCTTCTTACACCTTATATGACTGTTCAGTGTTAGTGGCCCTCTCTTGAAAGATACAATTACAACATAGACACTGAAAGCCACCTCATGTTGCAAAACATTTTTAAACCCAGTTTGTCAGGAGTTTTCAACTGTTAAGAGATTCTTCTTCATGCAGATTTACCAAACTCAGGCTGTGCTGCAATCATCCTTTTTGGTATTACACAAAAATTTGCACCGTAAGCATTGCCTTTTATCTCAAGAGCGGCCTGTTAATCCCGATGATGCTGCTGGTCTCTGTACCTTCCTCTGCTGTCTGTTAGAGAGCGTGATAATCCTCCTGGGTTTCCTCTGTCTGGAAGGTGGATGATCTGAGCCCAGCACACTGACAGCAAGCTCTAGCTGTAAGGAAATGTGGGATTTTCAGATTTTACTTAAACGATGAATCATCCTATCATCTTCAAGCCATTGTGTTTCTCATCATTCTTCTGTCTGTCATAATACCCACATATCATAACTGTGATTAGTTTGTTTACCTATAGTTCAAGAATCCTGATATGTTTGGTTGTCTTAAGGTAATATGTTGCATTGACTTGTTATAAAAGAGATTTTGTTTTGGAAAGATATATAAACATGCAGAAGTAGGCAAGTTCTGTACTTAAGTGCAATTGTGAGGTACTTGCTTGAGTATTTCCATCTTATGCTACTTTATTCTTCTACTTCACTGCATTTCAGAGGGAAACAATGTACTTTCTACACATCACTACATTTATTTGACAGCTTACTTTACTTTTGTAATTCAGATTTTTACGTTTCAGATGTCTAGGAATTGTTAGCAGTTCTACCCTTTTTTAAACGGAAAGTAAAGTATTTGAGGCCCAAAGAGGTAAACATATCGATACTTCACAAAACAGCAAAGATTAGAGAAATGTCATAGAAATAAATATAAATTTGTGTAGCAGAACTTTCTTCTTCTTCCCTATTTCATAAATCATCTCATGACCCCTCAGATTTATCTGTTGATCCTTTGAGGGGGGCCTGACCCCTACCACTGGACTAAACTACTGAACTATATACATTATAAATTAGTTAAAACTAGCTCCACATTGACCAGCTACAACAGCAAAATGCTACTTACATTATGAAACATTAGTATTATTAACCTAATAATGTAATATCCAATAATATACACACAGAGGCCATTTTTCTGCACGAGTTTTGAAACTTTAAGTACATTTTGCTGTCAATACATTGATGCTTTTGAGTAGGATTTTGAATGCAGGACTTTAACTTGTAATGGAGTATTTGTTTACATTGTTGTATTTGTATTTTTCCTTAAATAAAGGATATGAGAACTTTGCCCGCCACTCCGACTATGTTGATTGTATGTTTAACAGGGCGTAGGCCTACAAAATAAAACAAAAATACAATATAGCCTAATTGAGTAGCAGTGAGATAAATAATAACCTTTTGAAGCTGGTAATGATATTTTTTTCCTTTAAGTGTTGATTCAGCTGTGTGGTAGCCTAATCTTTGTGCTTATTTACAATATTGTTGCATTCTGAATATTAGGCTGATAAGTCTTTGTCTAAATATAATTGTCCCGTTTAAACTTTACATTTTCATTCCAGAGAACAGAAGAGACCCGAGCACTCCAACAGATGGTGCTAATCTCTCTCTCTCTCTCTCTCTCTCTCTCTCTCTCTCTCTCTCTCTCTCTCTCTCTCTCTCTCTCTCTCATCAAGAGTTGGGTGATCATTCAACAGTTATGTCATTAGGTGTACCGCGACTTCAGGAAGGAAAGCTGTCATCACCGTTATGTTCACTGCTGCAGACCTGTCCTCTGCATCTCCCACAATATTTCCCCCTCACACCCTGTCAGCCTGACTTTTTTTTGACAAATCTGCATCTCTCAGTTTGTCTGTTTAACGAGTTTATTGGCCAGTTGTCATTTTGCTCGCAGCCTCTTTAGCCTATCTGCGTTGACAACAAAAAACTCTTCCATACCTCTAAGATGCACCTGAATAGGTGAGGTGTGCATCCAACACACAGGGAGATATCACCTGTTTTTTTTTAAGAGCGCGCCTTTCTCTCCGGGTGACCACTCTTTTTTGGCAGATCACCCTCCGATGCAATTAACTCAGGAAGAAGACTTTGTCAAGGGGGACTCAACGCCGACCACCGCAGCTCTTCAGTCCGAGGGCAGCGCCGGATCACCGGTCAAAATGTGCAGTGAATGTTACGTGAATCAGACATTTGTGCACGATGATGGGACCGTGAACAACCACAAGCCACGGTAAGAGAGACAAGCAACAACAGACAGGAGCAAGTAAGGAGGCAGACTTGAGCTATCATATGTGGAGATTAGTAATGAATTACTTAGTGCTTTTGATTATTGCCTACTTCTCACATTTGTTGAATAAAAACTGAAAAGTGCCAAATATCTTTATGTTTTATGACATTTGAATATTGTATTCAGTTAGTTGTTGTTCAGTGTGTAAACATGCTGATTTTAGTTTGTACCAGTGTTTTTACAGAGCTCCATTAATACACCGTATATTCCTGTCACCACTGTTGTGTGTTCAGCTGTTCATTGCCTTGCTCTTTGTCTCAGCTTTCGGTACTACATCCTGGATATTATCTATAATAATAATAATAATAATAATAATAATAATAATAATAAATATGGTGGCCTTGCTAGAACTAGTAATAAACACATTAAATAATGTTTTAATGTGTTGGGCTCTGCATCTGTGTGTCTTCTTTGGAACATTTGTGTTACTTTTCAACAAAAAAACTACATGTGTTGAAAGAATGCACAGTGAAAGTCCCAAAGAAGACAAACAGGTGTGTTGTCAAACAACACATGAGCTCAAACCGTAAAACCTCTCACGCAACATGTGTTGTTCTTTGTTCTGTATACTCAGATGCCATAAATGACCTGTGAGCCCCAGTGCGTTTTATGAGACTGGTGCCCTATAGCCATTGGGTTTTGTTTGGTTAAGTTGGATGGATGGATTTCACCAAATATAGCCTTCAGCTTTTATGCAATATGTTTGACAAGCTTAAGGAATGGCACTGATGGAGAGGCGGAGAGATGGAGGAAACAGAGGTTTAGGGCTTTTAGGCTTTGTATAGATTGTACAAGATTAGTTTCTTCTTCAGTGATCTGTTTGGAAGAGACTGGAAAACAGCACCTGTCTTCAACCAAGAAGAATGAACACCGAACCACTTACACTTCATTTGAATAACAAAATGCATCTGTTACATCTCCCTGTGATGAGTAACCAAGGACCTAAGGAGGTGCAAAATCTTCCAGCAACTGAAGCTTGTAATATCTCAAATACCCATTCATGTAATGGTATTAAAAGAGTGTAAATATTAAGGTATAAATAAATCCATTCATTAAACTCTGGGCTTTCTAATTCATCTCATTCCTTCAAGCGACCGGCATTAGTTCACCTTTACACACAAAGGTAACATCCCACGACTGTACTTCTCTTTGCATGTAACTCAGGCTCTCAGCCTGTGATTGAATAAGAACTGGAAGAGGTGACTCAACATCTGCAGTCATTAAATTGTGCTCTTCTGTCCTTCAGTTGTTATGATCTGATATTCAGATGAATCTACGTCAGTCAAAAAGTAAAAGTACTCAATCTGCAAAAGAAATGTCCCCTGTGAGCAATACATTATTACATATTACCTTATTAGATTGTTAATACTCAAGCAGCATTTTACTGTTGCACCTGGTCGAGCTGGAGCTTGTTTTACCTACTTTATATACGGTTAGGTATTTTAGTCAAGTGCTCCTCCAAAGGCTTACAAGGTAAATCTGAGGTATCGGCAGATGATTAATGAGGCAAGAAGGTCTGTGTCACACATTAGTATTAATGCTTTGGATAGTTCTCTAATCTTAGGTTTTTTTTTATGTGAAATAAGTTTAGCTCTAACTACACACTGTTTTTCTGTAAGGAGTCACAAGTCAAAAATGTTTGAAATTGAAATTTATGGAAATTTATTGAAAACATTTCTGGTACAGGATATAAAATCCTCTATTCCAGACTCCAGCAACACAAAACAAATTATATATGTTCACATTTTAACATCTTATTTTCATAAAACACATTCATTTCATAATTGAAATTTTCTAACAATTCATAAGTAAGTTACATAAATTACTGACAAGATTTATAATTATACATTACACCTTTTGACAGGCAAAATGCATCCAACCTATTCTTAAAAGAAATTCTTCTGGAAGCTTGTTCCATGATTTTACCGCACGGAGTGTGAAAAAATTGAGCTAGACTGAGCTACCATATTCAAGATGGGATCTTACCAGGGATTTGTACAGTGGTAAAAATATGTCCTTGCATAAATTTGGAAAAGTTCTTTTTATTATTGCAATCATAGATGTTGCTTTTTAAACTTTTTCAGAAATATGTGAGTGGAATTCAAGTGAACCATCCACCACAAACACCTATGTCCTTCTCCTCTTGAACTGGATTGAACCACTGGTTTAATCTTTAACAGTGCATTGTATTCTATAATCTAATATGTTTTTAATCTGAAAATGAACTATAGCTGTAGGGTATATATATATATATATATATATATATATATATATATACAATGAAGTAAAATGTATAACATTCCCCCTCAAATGAAGTGGAGTATAGAGTGTGTTTGAATAGTCTCAGACAGGCCTTGCGGTTTAACTGACTAAAAGTCACGTACAATATGCTTGTCTCAGATGCCCTCAGCTGACCTCAGCCAAACAATAGCTGTCTCCAGGGAACTTAGAACATAAAAAAATTTGGGGAATAGTAATCATATCACGCAAGGCCAGGCCAAATTGACCTGGTAAGATAACCTTTGCGTGCAAGGCTGCATGCAGGGCTGTGTAAGACAAAAAAATGTGACCTAAATGCCTATTTTTAAAGATGTTTATTGGACACTATAAAACTAAGTTGAAATGTTACCCAAGACTTCTTCTCGAGAGTAAACCACAAATCTGCTAATCTACTCTTGAGTCTCATTATGCTACAAGTAAAAGTTTCATGAAATGGAAGTAGTACCTCAAACTTGTACTTGAGTAAATGTAATTAGTTACTTTTCAACAGGCACAACTAAATAATAGTCAAGTCTAAATATCTGTCACCTTGAGCAGATTTATTATGAGAAACAAAACATTTCTACGTTTCTTTCCATGTCAGAGAAAATACCGTATCAGTCTAAAAAACAAATGTAATGCTTCTTTTAATAAAGTTAATACCATAAAAGTTGTGGACTGTAAGAAACAGAGTTAAGACTCTGTTCATAACATTCACTAGAATGCATGTATGCTTACAGCCACAGTAACTGCATTGTATGCCTACATTGTAGTAAAGCAGTTAGTATGCATGGTGCTTTAGATGAACAGCTCATATTACAGAACAAGCGGCAAACAGACAGGTAAAGAGACTTTTCTCGACTGGGCGGAAATAATTTCTATCAGTTTGTGATGGTATATATTTTTTCTTTCCAATTTTCACATACTTTTCTGCATTTCTGTATCAGTCCACCATCTGCACTTCATTTACTTCTTGCTGTGTTCCTTGTTCCTTTTTAACATTTCCTGCCCTTCCAGCTCCCTTCTCTTTTGCACTTCTTCTCCTTTTCTCCCTTCATTTCCCTTCTGCTTCTTTACTTTTCTCCTCTTCCTCCTCTAGCTCCTCTCCAGCACCACTCCAGACCAACATCAACAGCAGCGAGGTTATTTTAGACATCTCCACTCTTACGATGGAGCAGCAGGAGAGTGAGGAGGTGCCTCCGCTGCCTCCCCGCTTTCGCTTCAGAGACCTACTGCTCGGGGACCAGAGCTTCCAGAATGATGACAGGTAGGCAGCAGAGTGGATGTGAAGAGAACTCACAGAAAGTACATTGAGCACTGATGTTTGACACAGTCAGAGATAGAAACATCACCTTTTTATTTATTCTATTTTTTGGTGATGTTTCAAAGTGAAAAAGTATAAAAACTGTGAGAGACATACCAGAGTTTGACTATCGCATACTGTATGGACAATACGGTAAACATTTTAAAGCTGAAAGGATTAGCTGATAAATCCATTTGTCAACCAAATCTCTTTATAGTCAATTTGTCCATGTCATGTCATGTCATGTTCATCTTTCTTCATTTGAAGTAGCAAAAAAACCTTTTTTTTTACCATTGGCACAGATTATTTGATGTCATTACAGCTGTTCATGTTGCTTTCACAACAATGTGCTGATTTTTTTACAGCTAAAAATAGGTCTACTTGATTTAGCATTCAACCCCACTTGACCTACTTGTTGTTTCGGTGTTTGTACCCACTTGCTTTCAAGTTACATCAGAGTCATTGTGCATGGAGTGTTTACCTTGTCTACCCCCTGCAGTCTTAACATACACAACAACATACACAAGTAAAATTTGAAGTGCTCTCTAACAATGTTATATGGTGTAAGTGGTGTGTGAATGAAACTAGAAATATGAGAGACTTTGGGGTACTGTCCATGGTGCTGAAAAAGAGGAAGTTTCTAAATCACTGTGGTTTTTGAGAAGTAGGGTAGGTGTATGTGTGTGTGTGTGTGTGTGTGTGTGTGTGTGTGTGTGTGTGTGTGTGTGTGTGTGTGTGTGTGCGTGTGCGTGTGTGTGCGTGTGTGTGCGTGTGTGTGTGTTTGATACATTCCCCCAAGAATGTGAAAGAAACTTGAAAAAGTCTGCCTCAAAACATGTTATTGTGACCTAATTCACAATACGAATTTCACACAAGATCTCACCATCAGTCCCTTTGTTATCTACCTTTCCTAAACCGTACTGTCTCCTCTTTTACCCTCAGTTCTGTACTCTGTGGCAGCATGCAAGCTCAATAGACAAGATCAGCAGCAGTTTTCTGTTTTTCTGAGATCGGCTTCATTTGTTTTCGTCCTGCGATTCAAAACTGTACTACAGCAAGGATTTAGATAGAATCTGTCTCTAAAGTCTAAAACAAAGAGAATTAAAAAAAAAAAACAACTTGTGTGCCCCTTTTTTCTGTAATTGCAGTGGTTTTAAGGAGGGCAGCTTTTTAACAATCTCAATCAGTTAGTTAAATGCTCATATTTGCGTTCCCTCAAGATATTTATTCAGTATGTAAGCTTGGTTTCTGCCAGATGGACGTCAGGAGAGTGATAATCAAATGTAATTTTAGATGTGATTACAGCAGCAACAAAAATTTGAGAGCGCAATGCTGTTTGTAATATCTGACACAGCTATTTGACGAATAAAAAATAACAAGCTCTGCCAATGCTTTCAGTCAAATTTGACCTTTCCCCAGCTGTCCTTGCAACAACCACTGTTTTCTCCTCAATAAAGCTGTCTACATTTTTCAGCTGCTATTAAGACAGTTATTATCCTTTTTCTGCTCTCTCCCTGCAAATGCACTTGTCCTCTGTTAGCGGTAGATAGTGTTGTTGGAGGTGACTGATGTCCAGTGGTCAGCGTCCAGGCTTGTGTCCGTCTGTGAACTCCCAAATGCCACTGGTCACATCTTTCCAGATATCATCCATCACTCAAATGTTCCTTTCTCAAAGGCAGGCATGCATGAGATAAAAATACAAAAGCAATAAATTACTACTTCATTACTTCTTCAGACTCTTCAAATTAAGAGAAGACAAAAAGGTGGGAGGGATGGGAGGGACGCAGAAGAGAGAGCGAGGGAGACAGACAGAGAACAGAGCCTCTTACATTGTTCTCTTATTTTTGTCTGCATTTTCTTAAAACAAAAAGGAAAAAGCATCTTTCTGTTACTGTCGTCTGTCAGTTATGATGCTGAAAGCTTCGTATCAGCGAAGCAGAGAGCAGAGCGATCCCCCCTCTTGTTGCTTTCTCTTGACAGAAGAGCAAAACAGAAAAACAGAAAGATTGACAATGTTTGACTTTGGGCTTTGTAGGCTATACGTCATGAAGGCTTCAGATGACATATTTGAAACACTTCTAAGTCGCTATAATAAACTCTGACATCCTGCAATTGAAAATGCCTGATGGCATCTGTAAAAAAATAAATTAAATTAAAAGACAAATCAGTGTTTATCTGCAGCGGACCCATCGGAATATTCATCCATTATGTCACAGTGAATGTTTACAGCTTCGTCAGGAGCTGCAGTGCTCCTGGAGAGGACCATGCTGCAAAAGCATCACTTAGGGTTATTCCTGTCATACTGTAGCAACGTTGCTGTGGCAACAGGCCCGCGCAAGAGAGACAGAAAGAGAGAGATTGTATACATATACAAATATTCAATTCAAATAAGCACTTCAGTCCTCACAATAAATCACTAATCGAACACATAGCCTATAAATAATAAAAATATAAATAAATAAATAATTTTTATTGTATGCTTTATAGCTTTTTGTTGTTATTGGCGAATTTGGATTTTTTTTGCCCAAAAAGAATTCATCTTCCGACAAACACAGTTAGTGTGTTGTTTTAGAGCTGCTGGGCTGGGAGGCGTGTTGGTCGATAAGTTAAATACTGTAAGAATTAAGACTGCACGACGCACACGTGTCCCGCACGATGGATCCGAGGCTCATCATCCCAACCTGGGTCAATCCGTCCGTGGGCACTTGGAGGTCGGACCCCTTTGGTAGTGATGCCGGGCAGAGGTAGGGCCACATGGAGTCTATACGTGCGCATGATGTCCTAATGTCAGTGGATTGGTGATGGATGCTCTGAATGGGAAGCGAGGGTACCACATTGTGAGAAAGTTAGTTATTATTTTTCCTTTTTTTTTTAGCTGTGACAAATTTGATGAGCGCGCCCAAAAATTGCTGATATCCACAGAAATGCCTGCGTGTTTATTCATTTAGAGTTACTTGAAAGTCAGTTATTTATCATATTCATGGACGCAACGGCTTTAATGTAAAGTAACGGTTGTCATTATTGATTCACCTTTTAATCTATTGGTTCTTAATGTGTCAGAAAATGCCCTATTTCCAAGTTGACTTATTAATGTGACTTGTTTTGAGCGACCAACAGTCCAAAACCCAAATATATTCACTATCACATTCAACAAAGAGAAGCAGTGTCACGGCTGGTGCGAAGGCAGGCAAGGTTGGGACCCAAATGCAGTTTAAAGAGCTTTATTCAAAGAAAAGCAAAACTTACTTGGAGCAATAATCCAATACATAAAGGAAATCCACGACAGGGAATGCAGAAACAAAACAGAACGCACAGCAAACAAGACGAGACGATCCGACAAGGGACAAGGGAAAACAGAGAGGCTAAATACACAAGGTAACGAGAGGCAGGTGACACAACAGGTGGAACAAATCAAAAAAGGCGGGAAACAAACAAAGACAGGAAGAAAGCTAGACAAGACAAGGGAGACAAGACAGACTACAAAATAAAACAGGAAACAAGCACAATACAGAACAGAAACAGACTACAAAAATAATACACACCACAAAATACCAAAACCCTGACAGTACCCCCCCCCCCCCCCAGAACAAAAAGACAACCCAGGGAGGGCGGAGGGGGACCGGAGGAGGGCCAAACAGGTCAGCAAACAAGTCTAGTGGGGCCAGGAAATGGAGAGACCACTCGGGACAGGGAACAGGAAGGCCCCGGGACAGGGACAGAGAGGCCTCGGCAACAGGGAACAGAGAGGCCTCGGCAACAAGGAGCAGAGAGGCCTCGGCAACAAGGAGCAGAGAGGCCTCGGCAACAAGGAGCAGAGAGTCACTGGCAACAGGGGGCAGAGAGGCCTCGGCAACAAGGAGCAGAGAGGCCTCGGCAACAAGGAGCAGAGAGGCCTCGGCAACAGGGGACTGGGAGCAGAATCGAAGGCAGAAACCTTCAGGCGGCCTGCGACGAAGGCAGAACCCTTCTGGCCACCGGCGACGAAGGCAGAATCTCTCTGGTGGCCGTACAGGATGTCGAGGGCACCGAGATGACTGGCGGCGAAGGCGAAGCCTCTCTGAAGGACGGCGACGAAGGCAAAACCCCTCTGGAGGGCGACAGCGAAAGCAGAATCCTTCTGGAGGCCGGCGGCGAAGGCGAAACCCCTCAGGAGGCCGTCTGCGGGGGCGAATCCCTTCTGAAGACCGGCGACGAAGGCGAAACCCCTCTGGAGGGCAACAGCGAAAGCAGAATCCTTCTGGAGGCCGTCTGCGAGGGCAAATTCCTTCTGAAGACCGGCGGCGAAGGCGAATCCCCTCTGGTGGCCAGACAGGCTCAGCAGATGAAGGGGCAGCTGGGCTGGAGACAGGCGACGGGTCAGCTGGGCTGGAGACAGGCGACGGGTCAGCTGGGCTGGAGACAGGCGACGGGTCAGCGTCTGCCAACAAGGTAACAGGATCAGTAACAGACAACAAGACAACAGGGTCAGGAGTCGGCAACTCCGCCGACAGGGTAACTGGCGCATTAGTCGGCCGGACCACCGACAACACACGGGGAGCAGGAGTCGGCCAAACCGCCGACAACACACGGGGAGCAGGAGTCGGCCTGCCCGCCGAGAGGACACGAGGGGCAGGAGTCGGCCTGACCGCCGAGAGGACACGAGGGGCAGGAGTCGGCCTGACCGCCGAGAGGACACGAGGGGCAGGAGTCGGCCTGACCGCCGAGAGGACACGAGGGGCAGGAGTCGGCCTGACCGCCACAGGCAAAGTCTCATGGGGGCAGAACAAAGGCAAAGTCACTAGGGAGGTCTCTGGGACTCCAGAGACCAACAAAGTCTCAGGGGCAGTCTCTTGGACGCCGGAGACCGGCAAGGCCTCTGGCTTGCCCGTAGACGTGGACTCTGGGAGAGCTGTCGACATGGACTCTGGAAGAGCTGTCGACGTAGACTCTGGGAGAGTGGTCATCGAAGACTCTGGACGACTGGAAGACTCTAGCAGAGCGGTCATCGAAGAGTCTGGACGACTGGAAGACTCTAGCAGAGCGGTCATCGGAGACTCTGGACGACTGGAAGACTCTAGCAGAGCGGTCATCGGAGACTCTGGACGACTGGAAGACTCTAGCAGAGCGGTCATCAAAGACTCTAGACGACTGGAAGACTCTAGCAGAGCGGTCATCGTAGATTCTTGAAGAGCGGTCATCGACGACTCTTGAAGACTGCACGTCAGCGGCGGTTCTGGGCGGCTGCACGTCAGCGGAGGTTCTGGAAGGCTGCACGTCAGCGGCGGTTCTGGAAGGCTGCGCAGTGCTGGGAAACTGGGCAGCTTGGGGACACTAGGAAACTCGGAAACATTAGGAAACTCGGGAACTCTAGGAAACTCGGGAACACTAGGAAGCTCGGGAACACTAGGAAGGCTGCTAGCAAGCCTGGGATCTGGGAGAGTGCTAACTAGCCTGGACTCAGGAGGGCTGCTAGCTAGCTTGGGCTTAAGGGGGCTGCTAGCCAGCCGGGGCTCAAGAAGGCTGCTAGCTAGCCTGGATTCAGAAGAGCTGCCAACTAGCCTGGGCTCAGGAAGGCTACTAGCTAGCCGGGGCTCAGAGAGGCTGCTAGCTAGCCTTGTTTCAGGGGGGTTGCTAGCTAGCCTGAATTTAGGGGGCCTGCTAGCTAGCCTGGGCTCAGGAAGGCTACTAGCTAGCCGGGACTCAAGAAAGTTGCTAGTTAGCCTGGATTCAGGGGGTTTGCTAGCTAGCCTGGATTTAGGAAGGTTACTAGCTAGCCGGGGCTCAGGGAGGTTGCTAGCTAGCTTGAATTCAGGAGAGCTGCACGTCAGCCCGGAGTCAGGAGAGCTGCACGTCCACCCGGAATCAGGAGAGCTGCACGTCAACCCAGGGTCAGGAGAGCTGCACACCAGCCCGGAGTCAGGAGAGCTGCACGTCCACCCGGAATCAGGAGAGCTGCACGTCAACCCAGGGTCAGGAGAGCTGCACGTCAGCTCGGGAACAGAAACACAGGTCAGCTCAGGCACACAGGTCAGCTCAGGCTCAGGTACACAGGTCAGCTCAGGTACACAGGTCAGCTCAGGCTCAGGCACACAGGTCAGCTCAGGCTCAGGCACACAGGTCAGCTCAGGCACACAGGTCAGCTCAGGCACACAGGTCAGCTCAGGCACACAGGTCAGCTCAGGCTCAGGAAGACAGGTCAGCTCAGGCTCTGGGTTGCTGGACAGCACGGGCTCGAGGCCGCTGGACAGCGAGGACTCTGAGCTGAAGAGAGGGTGAAGCAGGGCATGGCGTCGGGAACCATGTTGTCTTCTACCCCGTCTCCGGCCTCCACGGTTCCCAGGGAATATGGCTAGGCGAGTTCCCTCAAAGGATTGCTTGCAGTTGAGGGTGCCCGCAGAGTGGGTTGCCGTAGAGCCGATAGTAAAGCTTTCAGGGGAGCTGCTAGTAGGTGAACTGGACTGTTGTCTTTCAGCTTGAAGGCTGGCAGCTTTGGCCTCCTCAGTCTTTTTAACAGACATGGCAAAATATTGAAGCAAAGTCATATGAATTTCTGGCTCTCCTCCAGGTAGAGAGACAGGACTGGGCGAAGTGGGCAAAGGAGCAAGCGGGGTCAAAAACAGAGACCCTGTAGCCAGGATTCTAGCAGACCGAGAAGCAGGCAGGCTCGTCGGTGCTAGCTGGCTCGGAATCTGATGAGGCGCAGGTACTTGAGTGAGTGAAGCCTTTGTGGAGCTAACTGGCTTAGCTGAACACAATTTTTCAGTAAGCAGAGGAGCTGGAGCAAAAATGAAGCTGCTAATCCAGTTTGGAACAGAGTCCTTTAACCAAGGTTTTTCCGAAACTTTCACACGTGCTGCTGCCAAAATTGCCTCCTTTAAGCAATTACTGCTAGCTTCCTTCCACCTGGCTTTGAGCTCCACCAGGTCACACATAAGGTCACACAGTTCATCAGAAATCTCTGCTGGGTCCATTATTATGGTCGGATCATTCTGTCACGGCTGGTGCGAAGGCAGGCAAGGTTGGGACCCAAATGCAGTTTAAAGAGCTTTATTCAAAGAAAAGCAAAACTTACTTGGAGCAATAATCCAATACATAAAGGAAATCCACGACAGGGAATGCAGAAACAAAACAGAACGCACAGCAAACAAGACGAGACGATCCGACAAGGGACAAGGGAAAACAGAGAGGCTAAATACACAAGGTAACGAGGGAACGAGAGGCAGGTGACACAACAGGTGGAACAAATCAAAAAAGGCGGGAAACAAACAAAGACAGGAAGAAAGCTAGACAAGACAAGGGAGACAAGACAGACTACAAAATAAAACAGGAAACAAGCACAATACAGAACAGAAACAGACTACAAAAATAATACACACCACAAAATACCAAAACCCTGACAAGCAGCAAATCCTCACAATTGAGAAGCTGTGATGATGTAATGTTAGGTCAGTTCTGCTTGGAAAAAAGGACATAAATTATTAATCGATTACTTTTCTGTTGATCTACTAATTGATTGATCGAATACTTTCAGCTCTATTTGATATGGTGCCAAAAGTATTTTCACAATCATAATCAAACTCTGGTTTTATTGGAACTTTTTGTATTCAGAGCAACAGGTCTCTCTCAGGTTGATGAACACCTCGAAGTAAGTTGATTTAATAAAAGCCTGTTCCAGAGCTGCAAGATGATTGCGGTTGCAGAACTTTTTCTAGAAGATCTAATTATTCCCACAGCAGCGCATGAAACTTGATGTGACACCGCTGTATGACTAATGTCAGACCTCTTCCTGCTAGTAATTGTGTGCTCAACAGGAGCTGATTAAGGGTTATTACTTGCACCATTGTGTGTGTGTGTGTGTGTGTGTGTGTGTGTGTGTGTGTGTGTGTGTGTGTGTGTGTGTGTGTGTGTGTGTGTGTGTGTGTGAATGGGTGGGTGGGTTGGTGGGTGGGTGGGTAGGTGAAGGGGTGAGACACAGAGACAAAGAGCAATCTGTAGGACCCTTACAGCCACCTCTTAGTTGAAGTGCCTTTACCTCCACTGGAGCCCATCTCTGCCGTGCTGCTGGCCAGATGTGACAGCTGTTTTCAGATCTCATCTCAGAGGATTTGTTTCTTTGTTTAATCTCTGTAAGGGTTTCACCACTCTTTGATGTAGCTTCATCATCGTGCAGACCTGAAATAGCTGTTGCAGTGCACACCGAAAGGATGCCTGTGCACCCAACAACCCACACTGCCTTTTCCTTCCCACTGTGAACTTTTCAGCCACATGCTGAAACTTGAGATTACTGCAGCAACAGCAGACAACAGCCTCAAAAGCTTTCAACCTTCCTCAAATTCTTCTAATCTCTCTTGTCATTTTTACCTGTCCACACTCTCTTCTGCAGGCGGTACTGTGAAGACTATAATAGTGTAAAGATTGTCTGTGTGTTGCCAAGCTACCTACTGTATGAGTCTCTGTGACTGACTCTACCCCTTCTGTGCTTGGCTCTGTCTCACAAATTAACATCCAACATGTCTACTATTGTTTCAAAATGAATTTTTTCAAATTGAAAGAGGAAATGTTTCTTCACCACAAGAAAGTTACTCCTGATGGCTCACCTAAAACCTATGTTTTGTGTTTTGCTGTATCCATACCCAGCAAATCAACATGTATTGTAACTTGAATGAAAACCTTGTTTTACTTTTCTTCTTTATTCCAACAGGACATTTTGTTTTCACTTGTTTCAGTTTATTCTGAAATTATATGGAAGCAAAAAGCCCTAAATAAGATTATATTTTTCAATTTATGTTTTGTCTGTAAGTACTCACATTTGCATAAATATTGATGAAGTATTGACAGATTGAAGGTCACAGTTGCCTGGAGTATATGGAGGATAATGTTACTCAGAATTCAAATAAAAAAAATGTAAAATGGCAAATACATTATATGTTATTACTTAAGATAGTCAGACTATAAATAAATGTTAAAATTTATAAAGGGAAATTAAAAAAGAAATTGAATATTGAAATGACAAATGTATCTTGTGAAGTTGCAATTTGAAAATTAGTAGTGAATTTTAAAATCCTGAAATGGAAAATAGAAAAACTAAAATGCTCAAATTACAAGCTTAAATGCAAATGCTGAGATTTAAATTTGCACTTGAAAAAGGAAAATTAAAACATAACACTGGAAAGAAAAATATTAAATATTAAGACATAAACACTACACATACTTCACTATGAGGCGTGTGTCACAACTTGGTTCAGGCTTGGACCCAAATGCAGAAAGGCGAGGAGGGAGCAGCAGTTTGTATGAATAATTTTATGAAACACAAAGAGAACTTATACTAAAACATAATCCAAACACAGGAAAAGCCCAGAAATACAGAGAAATCCAGGAACACAACAATACAGGTAGCACAAGCAGAGCTCTCTCAACAAAGGAATGACAACAAATGACAACAAACCAACAACAGACAGAAAAAAAACCCAGACTAAATGCACAAGGTAACGAGGGTGGCAATGAGGGACAGGTGACATGAGGGCTGAGGGACAGGTGGAACACATCAGGGCGGGCAGACAATCACAAAGGCAGGAAAAGACAAGGCAGGAAGTAAAACAAGACATGACACAGGAGAAACAGAATGACTACAAAATAAAACAGGAAACTGAAGAATGAAACATACACAAGGAAAACCACACAGAGAACACCGAAAGAACATGGGTAAAACATAACCAAGAGCAAATAAGGGAACATTAACACAGGGAATGAATGACAACGTAAAACAGGAAACTAAATGACATGACAGTGGGAACAATACAACAAGGACTGATAACACAAAGACAGGTTGACAAGGGTGAGAGAAGCAGGTAAGGACTACAGAGACACATGAGGTAAACACAAGAACAAAGATGGTCAAATGATGATAAACTTAAAGTCCAAAGTGGTCTAGAGCAAGACCGTGATAGCGTGGTCTCGAGATTGGATGGATAAGTCGCTATTTCAAAAATCAATTTGTCATTTCAATGTTTACTTTTCTTTATCATTTAATGATGGCCTGACTATTCTGGGTACAAAAATAAAAAAAATTAAAAATTATGTATGTACCATTTTATCTTTTAATTTGAATTCTGGGTGAAATTATCCTCCATACTGTAACAGCTACTCTTTAGCTCCTTTGCTTTGCGCTGCATGTCCTACAGTATCTAGTAATTGTTAACAAAATCAGAGACAGATAATTACCAAACTCTCCTCGGGCAGCTGATTAGAAAAACAACATTATGAATATTCATGCTGTGTAAAATATCATACTTAAAAAATGGCTTTGAAAAACATCTGCAAGGCTCTTTCTGTTTGTGTTGGTGATTTTGTGTGACAGTTTTTCTCCTTCTCGTCCCTGTTAGAGTGCAGGTGGAGTTTTATGTGAATGAAAACACCTTCAAGGAACGTCTGAAGCTTTTCTTCATCAAAAACCAAAGATCAAGTAAGTGGATGGTGCAACTCATCTTCTCACATTCCTAAAGTGGCTGTTGCATAATTGAAAGGGTCCATTAAAAGGTCAACACAATAAAAGCAATACTGACAAATTTGTGCCTAACACACACAGTTGTTGCTTATGAGTCATAAGCTGTTTGTAGTGAGTATCTGTTTGGAAAATGGATCCCTCTCTTGCCTTTAGGCCTTCGGATTCGTGTGTTTAACTTCTCCCTGAAGCTGCTCACCTGCCTGCTGTACACCATCCGAGTGGTGACCGATAACCCAGGTCAGGGTGCCAGTGCCAGTCACAGCGCAGGACAGCAGAACGCTCCCAGTGGCAACAACAAATGGTTTGTCCATTGTCAACAGAAGCACTAATATACAGTCCAAATTATTAAAAGAGAGATAAAATATTAAAACAATGGCAATAAAATGCCCACCAAGTGCAAAGAAATGATTTAAATAAACACCGCTGTTTTAAGTGCTCCAAGCAACCAAACATGTTTAAATAAAAGTATGTTTTTGACTGCTCCAACAATAGGCATTTCAGTTTTATTTATTTGTGTTCAACATAAAAACGTGAGAAGAGAAGACATTCAGTTTTTAGTTTCAGACAGGTGAGGATGAAGATTAAACAGACTAATAGATATAAAATCTAATAAAAGATGCCGCCTAAAGTACTTCAGTAAAAATAACTTCACTGCCTACATTCATTAACTTTTCATTCTTTTTTCTTTCTTACTATTCTGCAGTGTCGACTGCCAGTGGAACGGATCCATGCAGGACAGAGAAATTAACTGGTAAGCAGCAGAAGGTGTGATTTCTCTTAATAGGGTGAAATAAGTAGAAAATTATTATGTAGCCTCTGTTGGGAGCAACGTTCTGTGTGTGCTCATTCAGCTCTTTGTGAGGTATCTTACCTCATGTCCTGCAATCACTTAAACTTAACCTGGCATGAGATCAATGTTGAACATGTTGATTGGAAAGATTGTCACATGTATTATCTCTTACTCGATTAATACCCATCTAAACATATAACAAGATCAGATATAACTGATAGGTCAAGTCTAATTTTGATTGTATTTATTTCTTACTGATACTGTATTGCATTTCTTGACTGATGTAGAGGTTATTTATCGTTGACTCTTAACACAAGAGTTGTGTGCACTGTGTGACAGGGATTTGATCTTCTGGGTGGATAGAAAGGTTCCTGTCTGGGCCATTCAAGTGAGTCACAACAAAATATGTACAAAGAAAAATAAGAATTAATTTGAGCAAACACAACCTGTATAAACTAAAGTATATGAACTGAAGTGATCAAATATTTGACCGGTTGAACGGTTCTTGCCAACACTGTGGATTTCATTCTCAGAGGATTATTTCTGAAATGGTCGTTCTGTTCGAGCTTGTGTTCATATTCCCTGTTTTGGTTTGTGCAGGTGATTGTGGCCATCATTAGTTTCCTGGAGACTATGTTACTAATGTATCTGAGCTACAAGGTAAGACACACACACACACACACACACATACACACACACACACACACACAAAATAAATACACAAACACCTTATGCACGTCAGTAATACAATCTTCACGATTAGTCACTTACAGTCTGTGAGATTGACAATCCATAAGTGGCGTAATTAGCATTAGTCATTTGTCATGGCTACATTAAGGAGAGAAGGTAATTACTGGATCTGGTTGAGGTGAAGGATTAAGTGGTCATAAAAATGACTGACTACAATTAAGATCTGCATCTCTGCAGTGACTCACTATTGACTCTATTGTGTTAAAAAAGTCTGTGCATGTTTTTTTGATTTTAGGGGAACATCTGGGAGCAGATATTCCAGGTGTCCTTTCTTCTGGAAATGATCAACACAGTTCCTTTCATCATTACGGTAAAACCTTTACCATGGCAACACTGAAATACTCAGAGAAAACACAAATACGCAATTACAAATGAATTTCCTAGTTCAGCACCACGGACAGCGCCATGGGTTTGCCAATACATAGCACAGCACAGCAGTTAGGCTACTGATATTTCAGTGCCATGGTCGGGGCCATAGATTCTAATTTGCACCAATCTCAGTCAGAAAAAGGAATAATGAATCAGGCAGACTAGATTAACACATTCAACTAAATAACCCCTCTGCCCTGCACTCTCTCTGCTACTAGAGGATGGAGAGGGGGGATGGCAGGTTAGCAAGGGGCATGCATTTGGGTAATTTTGCTAACAAAGGGGATGGCATCATCCCTCATCCCCCTCAAATAGCATACTGAGCAACCTACTGAGTATGTTAGTATGCGATTATAAATAAAGCCTTATCTTGTTTTCATATTCATACAGTGTTAGGCTTCGAGAATAGCAGCTAAAAAGTATTTTAAGTCAGACTAATCACACAGACACAGTAAATGGATTTAAATGGCTGCACCACAGTCATTTTGGGTGTTAAAATGTTAGATAATAAGAGAAGATTGTTATGTTTCACAGGTGAAGCATTTAAGCCACAATGCATACAGCATTTCCCATCGGTGTGCAGTTTTTAATTGATTGTTGAATGTTGAAATGAAACTGAAATGTTATCCATTAGTGAGTTGAAATGTTTCACTTTATCCTCAGATCTTCTGGCCCTCAATAAGAAACATCTTCATTCCCGTGTTTCTCAACTGCTGGCTGGCTAAGTGTGCTTTGGAGAACATGATCGTATGTAAAAAAGCATTAACTTAATTGTTTCTGTTAATGACTTGTTTTTAATCAACATTTTAATGACTTTGTTAATGCAAGACACTTCATGCTCACAGTTGCACGGCGGCTGCTATTGACAACAACACAAATCCTTCTGCTGTTTTAGTTCTGCTGATTGTGTGCACCCTGAGTGCTTCCTCTGAGGGGTTATTTGCAGTCCTCTTTGCATTTATCATGCTGTTCTGTATTTCATGCTGCTCAGCTGTATTGCTGCAACAGGAAGCATTTTAAGAGCATAACCATAATGTCAACTCTATTTGCAATAATGATGTGAGAGATTCTTGACAGAACTGACGTCAATGATCAAAGAAAACATTTGGTATATGCAAGTTTATATCTTTCTTTCATATGAATAGAGTTGAGTTTTTAGCTCCAAATGTTAAAGTGGGCTGTTGTTCTTGCATGGGTAGAATGATGTCCACAGAGCAATCCAGAGGACCAACTCAGCCATGTTCAACCAGGTCCTCATTCTGATCTGCACCCTGCTCTGCCTGGTCTTCACTGGGTGAGGCTGCTTCTTCAATGATTTAAGATATTTGAGTGTGAATTAAACCTTTCTATGTGTGTATTATGAATGAACTTGACCGGATGCCAAAAAATACTATTGGCTTCCAATTGTTTCTAAATGCTAAGTTAGTGTACACTTAAGACTTGTGTTTAGTTCACTGGAGGTAAAAAAAAAAAAAAAGAAAAAAAAAAAAGCTGAACATTTTTCAACAGGCAAAGAGACAATTTAAGTTTAAAAGAAAGGTCTCTTTAATGGAAGTTTTTCGGGAAATCAATGATAAACTCAACACAACAGATTGATCTTATATTAATATAACAACCTCAGAACTTTGTCTCTATTTTGTTTCCTACAGTTAGTACCAAATTACATAATTTAGTTCCTTCCAGGAAACCTAAAATAAATTATTAGTAAATAATTGAACCTGTAAGTGCAAACCAAAAACAGGAAAATGGAGTTGAGAATAAAATAAACTAGTAAAAGATAGAAATAAAAGTTATTGAATTATGTTTTAATATGTTTTATCAAGTTGATAAAGCCAAAAATGAGAAACAAAAAATAGAAAGCCTTTTTATTTTTTACTAACTAATCAGAAGTTATATAAAATATAAAGCTTTTCATTTCTTTTTGCAATGCATTTTAATTACGTAAATAACTGTATTACATATTGAGATATTACCTTATACCTTTGACTTATTAGATAGCCTATTACTGCTTTATGTGAAGAGTACATGGTAGTCATAAATGCTGGCATTGTGTTTGTATAAATGGTTTTATCTAACCTGTTCTGCACAGCACATGTGGAATCCAGCACCTGGAGCGAGCAGGCAAAAATCTCTCCCTCTTTAATTCCTTCTACTTCTGCATCGTCACCTTCTCCACCGTGGGCTTTGGAGACGTCACCCCCCGCATATGGCCCTCCCAGCTACTGGTGGTTATCATGATCTGTGTGGCTCTGGTGGTGCTGCCTCTGCAGGTAGGACAAAGCTGAAATAATCTCGGGTAACCTCTGAATGTTCCATTGGGAGTTTTACTCAGTTTACTTGTTGTGTGTCAGTTTGAGGAGCTGATGTACCTGTGGATGGAGAGACAGAAGTCTGGAGGGAATTACAGCCGCCACAGAGCGCAGACGGAGAAACACGTAGTGCTGTGTGTCAGCACACTAAAGATAGACCTGCTCATGGATTTTCTCAATGAATTCTATGCCCATCCTAGACTGCAGGTACCAAAAAACACAAACTAATGCATTTTTATACTCTTAAGTACACATGTAGGTTGTGATAAAGGTCTGCATTGTGTGTTTTTAATGATATTTAAAAGGGAAAATAACTTGTGATTCAGCTAAGACATTAACTGTTGGGCCATTAATGTCTACATGGTTCTTCATGCATTCCACATTGGTTAACAAAGTAGTTATTGTGCAATCTTAAAGGATTACTATGTAGTGATCCTGTGTCCAAGTGAAATGGACCTCCAGGTACGGAGAGTGCTCCAGATCCCTCTGTGGTCTCAAAGGGTCATCTATCTGCAAGGATCTGTTCTCAAAGACCAGGACCTGCTAAGAGCCAAGTAAGTGACACTTAAACTTTGGTCTGTCTGTCTTTCCGTCGGTCCACCACTTTGGTTCAGACTAAAATATCTTGACAACTATTAGTTAGATTACCATGACATTTAGGGTCCGCAGAGGATGAGGCCTACAGATAAAAGGTTACACTTATCCAGTTAAATATATCTCAACATCTGCTAGATCAATTACCACATTTTTTTTATAGACATTTATTGTTTCCAGAAGATGTATAATTTTTTTGTTAATCCATGGTCTTTTTTATTTAAGTTTCCAGTAACATAAATTTCGTAAATTCTGGATGTAACTGATATGAGACCCAACAAAATACAAATATAAATGCATATCTATGCACATACATATGCATACACATGCATGCACACATACAGATACAAGAACACAAGAAAATTATGAATAAAAAAAACTAATAAAAGAAAAAAAAGAGACAAATAAGATAATGCTTTTCTAACCTTATAAAATACAATACATTCTGAATCCAGCGAGTGTGGGGGGGTTTCTGATATCTTGCAATAAAATCTCATTTGTATCTGGGTAGACCTGTTGCCTCAGGGAGTACCCCAGAGAGGGCAGTGATTGATGATGTATGGGTTTGGGAACCACCTCGACAAGTAATTCAAAAACAGACATCCAATACAGAGTTATGGAAGGCCAGGCTCAGAACATAATGGTAAAGGTCAACCGGGCCCTGATGGCATCGGTTACATGAAGGGTCAACTTCTGAATATATTTTCGATAGTCTTGTTTTGGCTAGTTCACCCTGTCTACTAGTTTGCATTGAATCATTGAAGCTCAAAGCACCAATATGCCTAGTCTCACACAGCCGGCTACTGTGGCTGTCTTGTTCCTGAAGTCTAGCTTACTATGCTTACTATGCTTATATGATTAAACTAATCTGTCTGATTGCTATAATTGCTAAAATTAAAGGTGAAACAAATTATCAGATATATCAACAGAGATATCAAATTTTGATATCTCTGTTACCAATAGGCCTACTGGAGGGATGATAGATCTTAGTGATTGGCCTGAACAGTGTCTGCGTCACTTATGGGCAGGAGGATCAGGAGTGAGATGTTTACTTACAGTTTTTCTTGATTGCTTTGATGCAGCAGTCAACTCAAACTCCACATTTTTCAAAACAGTTAACACACAGGCCGAAACAGTGGCACTCATGGTCAAAATGACACATTTTGTTTGCAAAAGGCTCTAACGTGCCAAAACATTTAAAATATGCAACAAAAGCAAATTTTGTCTTCAAACAACACAACTTGCAAACAAGTGTATGAACTCTTCCAATCAACCATTACACAGTGGACAACAAAATACAAAATATAGCACTCAGTGCAGTCAATCTGTCAATCTGTCTTTGGATCATGCACCTGCATGAGCTGCACAGCTTTGTCTCTGAACAAAGTGTCAAACTTTTTATATTTTAGACATGTTTAAATAATTGCGGCAAACTGTCTGTTATTCTTCTGTTTTACTTTAATTTGTATTGTGTTTTAGTAATTCATAAACCCGCGTGTCATTACTATATCAATTCTTGTTTTATTCATTATTTATATGGTCATTTTCTTCTGTTTGTATGTCTTTAAAGCACTTTGTATCTTGTTTTTAAGGAGTTATATAAATATAAAAGTTATTATTATTATTATTATCATCATCAGTAGGATATGAATCTCTATTGTCCTTCCATTCTTTAATGTTGCCCAAATGTTCTCTCAGTCCTTTTTCAGTAAATAGGATTGTCAGAGCTATTGTGTTTCATACTGAGTATGGAGTTGTATTCCTATCTTTACTCAAGAGCGCGTTCTCTTAATTTGAGAGCATTTGACAACAGTATAATTATTTTTTCAAGCTCTACCAATTTCTTTTGAGACTCAGCTCTTAAATGGATCACTTCCTCTGAGGAAAGCAAACGTGATCTGTCACATTCTTCTGGTAATTTTGAGTCATGAAAGTGTTGTGAAAGAGACTATGTGGAACATGTTAACACTGATGGAAGGATTGAAAAAACTACTGTTAATCTGTACATCAAGTCAAGTTTATTTCTGTAGCATTAAACACATGCAGATCCCAAAGTACTTTACAGAGATAGAGCCAAGTTTCGAGAGTAAATCCACCTGATTTTACACAAACGGGTCAGGTTACTCGTCATATAGTTACAGTTAATATCTTATGTGGCTCTGCAGGAACTTTCTCCAGTGTAAGAAAATAACCGTGGCGATGTCATCAGAAACCCTACATCACTAACTTGGGATGTATCAGGAACTAAAAGTCAGGATATCTCAATTTCAACATACATTTTCTTTCTCTTTTGAGTCCCCCAAATTTATGGAATTGCAATACTTAAAAACCAAACATAAAACATGTCAAAAACACATAATAGTCCCCGTGCAACAGTTGTACCATAATGTATGGAACACATTACATCAAACACCAAAGTATTACTTCGATGAAATGGGTTTTATAACTTCAACTGTAAACATTTGGTAGGGTTGTAATAGAGCAATTAGAAGTAGAGGACTGGGTGTGTGTCTCGCTTACATCCTGCATCTGGCAACATTTCAAATTCGCCCACACTTGTTTTGCATTCTGCACTCTCCTGGCTGTTAATCATATGCAAAAACAGCACACCACATTTACAGCACATTTACAGCGCAGAGCATTTCAAGTTGTGTGTTTGTCTATACAGTATGCAGGCAACGTTAAGTTGAGTATTAAATCAAAAGGATGTTGCTGTTGTCTCTTCTGACTGATCAAAGGTCATTGGCTGACTCTTTTGTGGCAGGGTTTCCTGCTGTTTCGTATTTGAGTAATCTATAATTTGTCATAATGTCTCGCTGCTGCAGAATGGATGACGCAGAGGCTTGTTTCATTCTAAGCAGTCGTAACGAAATGGATCGCATGGCTGCGGTAAGAAGAGCAACAATTAATGAAACTCTCTGCCATAACTCTTTACCAATTATGATTTGTCATTCAATTGTTTACAAAAACTCAAGTAATTCATGCTGGCAGTCACAAAGACAATTATCAATTAATTAAAGAAGATTACTTTGAAAAAGCTAGAGTGAAAATGAATTATCTCTGACTGTTTTCATTCCATCAGGACCATCAAACCATCCTGAGAGCCTGGGCAGTGAAGGACTTTGCTCCAAATTGCCCCCTTTATGTCCAAATACTTAAACCTGAAAATAAGTTCCATGTAAAATTTGCAGGTGAGAATTTCCAAACTGTCAGGGAAATGCTTTTGCTTTCTGGCCGAGAGTTATAAGCCTAATGCTGGATTAGATGACCACTTGTACTGTATGTGAAATGGGTCACTTGTAGTAATAAACCCACAGAGAATTATCACCAAATCTGCAATTCACCTCAGCTCTACAGTCTTGAAGCATCTTTCAGTTTTTTTTATTTTGGCCTTCCAGCCCACTACTTTTCTATTTTGAATCACTCTCAGCTCTCGTAGCATCATTTTCGGTTGACTGACAAAGTTAGTGACTAGCAAACATATAGTGGAGACCCAAATATTTCCATCAGGAGTTGGTGGAGACAAAAACATAGTTGGACTTACATCCCATCAGGCAGCCAGATACAAAACTTCAAATGAATGCTAATATTGCTCCGTATTTGCTGGATATATAAATTGTTAATTGTTTGCCAACAAGTCCGCCATATGAACTTAAAAGGCGATAATATATCAATGTTGTGTTTACAGCTTGATCCACTGCCCTCAAATGGTGAAAGAAATGACAAAATATGAGGCTAAAGCCGGAAGTCAATTAGCTTAGCTTATCATAAAGACTGGAAACAGGAGAAGGCAGCTAACCTTGAAAGCTCACTAATTTATACATCTATATGATATATATCTTGTTTGTTTAATCCGTTTGAAGGACAGAAATGTTTTAACGACACGTGTTTGACGGGGAGTTAGTTGCTGTAACTCTTAAGATGAGATCAACTGTTTTTATTGATTTCGCACTAAGCTAATAGACTCGCAGCTCTAGCTAGCTTTATAACTAACGGACAAAGAGAGAGGTATTGATCCCCTCATCTAACTCTTTGCCAGAAAGCAAAATGTCGAACTATTCCTGTAAAATTTGTTGTCCACTTATAAAGCACCATTCCTGTGTAACAGATGGTAATATAACTTTTACTGCCTGGATCCTTTTCAGATCATGTTGTGTGTGAGGAGGAGTTCAAATATGCCATGTTGGCTCTCAACTGTGTGTGTCCTGCCACCTCCACCTTGGTCACGCTCCTTGTACACACCTCCCGCGGACGGTCAGTCATCTGGCATAACCAGGGGCTTCTCAGGCTTTTTGATTTCTCATAACTGTGATTCTAAAGTTCAAATTTCTGTACATGTTCATATCTGCTGATGTATATGGATGTGTCAATGGAACTGGCACAAAGAGGAGATAAGGCCAAGCAAAGACAAAAGTCCTAGTTCATTGTGGAAAACGGCAGGAAGTAAAGAGTTCATTTAAGCAAAAAACGAGAACAGGCGGCACCTAAATGGATTCTTATACGAAGTGTTCTTTGTAAAACAGTTTGAAAAGCTATGCGGGGGAAAATGATTTTTCACAGCATGCAAGCGGATCTTTTCAAGGCTGATGCTAAGGGCTCAGGGAAACAGCAATGAAGGGGAACCAGCGGCCTATAGCCCTTACTGTGTTCCTAACGTCAACGTTTTTGAAAGTGAAACTATGTGTATTTTTATTAGACAAAGGCAAACAGGTTTCGAGACTGCAAGCATCAACTATACATTATAGTTATCTGACTGTTCATGAGGGAGTATGTTTATGCAAGTGTGTGTTTGCATTGCATGTGTGCGTCCTTGAGTAAATTAGATGAATGTAGAGACATGCCGGCCAACAAGGAGGTTCAGTGGGAAATATGTTTAAACGGGACCAGGAGATATTAATATTAATGATCATATTGTTTTATCTTTACATTGAGTTACAGTATAGAAGACACTGAGTGTGAAACAATTTATAAGTCATCTTATGTAAATATTAATCAAGTATGTAAACTGCTACCTCAGGTTTATTCTGAGCATCAGAATGCTTGAGCAATTACCATAATTACCAGGAGTCATTACCATGGGCATATTAGAGATAAGCCGAGTGGCTGACACATGGATCAAGCTGTCTGCTTTCATCAGAGAACCCAGGAGACTCAGGGTGCGGGCAGGAGACCCACATCCCTCCAGACCCTCTCCTGGTCTGGAGGGATGTGGGTATAAGATGTATTGATTTGTCTGTATGTTTGATTGTATTTTCCCTGAATGAATGCAGAGAAGGACAACAGTCTCCGGAGCACTGGCAGAGGATGTACGGATGTTGCTCTGGCAACGAGGTCTACCACATCCGAGTGTGTGACAGCAAGTTCTTTGGAGAGTATAACGGCAAAAGCTTTACATACGCCTCCTTTCATGCTCACAAGAAGTGAGTTGACATGTAAACTAAAGCATCTTCTTTAGATGCTGACCAGTTGAAAATATACCAAGACGTGTACAGGGGTTGTTCGTTTGTCTGTTTGACCTGGTATCATCTTGTATAATCAAGTACAGCAGCAGTGGACTACTATTCTTTTGTTTCATCCTAGTTTAATATTAATTTCACACAGGTAAATAAATAAAATGATAAAAAGATCCAATAATCTAACTTTTTGATTATACTGTAGGTGTTATTTATCCAGCTAAAAAGTGATGTCAAATAATGTTGTGCATTACAAAAACATTTTTTAGCTCACTGCTCCAGAAGTTGAGTACAATTCTTGAATGTCAAGACAACACTTATTCCCTTTCTTCATATTTTGCCATCACACAGGGAACCAGCTAACGTTAGCTTGGTTCTGTCTGAAGGTTACAATATCTGCCTACAAGCACCTTTAAAGCTCACTAATAAACATGTTGCATCTCAAGTTTAAAACGACAGGTTGTGGTTTTATACTATAACTATTTTGAGGTGCTTGTACACTGTTATCCCGAATTAGTTGACTTTACTAGAAATTTGCATGGAAACCTGTTGCCTTAAACCATCTAAGTTTTTACACAAGGTTAAGTTGTATTAACACAGAGCAGTAAGTTGATGCAATAGACAAATCAAGTTTACATTAGCAGATTTTACTAAAAATCATTAGTAAACATACTTTTTTTTCTGGAGTCATGTTGTCAAAAATAAGCATGTTAAGTTAAAGCTTTAGTGCGGAACTTTTTTATATTAACGAACGTCTGTTATATTCAAGCCATTGCCAAATGAGTTGATACAAAGCTAATTAAGACTATCAGCTCCACAAAACTCTCTCTGTATTTCTCAGTATGGCTATGTTCATAAACTGAAAATCGAGTGAAGATAATTACCTTTTCTGAAGAGTCCATCTTTTTTTCTTAATCCTCCATGTTCTCCTTGGTTACTAGCAACTGCGTCATTACTTAGAATTCCTCATGGGGGACACATAAACTATGCACTATAGCTTTTAACACACAAAGATACATAAACATTTGACTACTTATCAATATTTAAGAAATGATCCGGGTCTCGGTCATGGTGCAACAATAAATGTAGATAAACATGAACACTAAATCAACCAAACAGAACTAAAACCCAGTTAACATAAATGCACATACGAAACAATAACAGAACATTATTCAAACACACTTTAACTAGGACAGAAACCGTTCAGAACATATATTTTTTACCATGAGCCTTTGCACCGTTTTAGCGCAGAACCGTTCAAATGACCACGCCCCTCCCAGTTATCTCTGCTTAATAAATTCTCTGCACTGCATACTTAAGCTGATAATTACAAACAACTAATGTGATTTAGTAATGAATATGGTTTTTAACAAAACGAACGAATAAGAAGTGACCACTAAAAAGTTGAATTACAACTAAATCTGGGTTTACAGTGTAGGTAGTGGACAGAGCCAGGCTAGCTGTCCCACTGTTTCCAGTCTTTATGCTAAGATAACTCTTGGCAAGAAAGTGAGGTGTATGTCCCAAAATGTCGAAGTACTATAACGTTTTGTGTTTTAAATGTAATGACAAGATTATGTTGTCAGATATTTACCTCAAGTATATGCTAACAGCAGGTATCTGACGTGCAGGTACGGCGTGTGTCTCATCGGTATAAAGCGGGAAGACAACAAGAGCATCCTGCTGAACCCTGGCCCGCGCCACATCATGGCTGCCACAGACACCTGCTACTACATCAACATCACTAAAGAGGAGAACTCAGCTTTCATCTTCAACCAGGAGGAGAAGAAGGGCCGCCCTGCCGGGGGACGCTATGACGGACCCTCGCAGCTTCCTGTGCACAGCATCATCGCTAGCATGGGTGAGAGAGTGTGATAAACTGCTCTTGTTGATGAAAGAGGTCTGAAAGGTATTGATGATGAATTTAGATTGATTGTGGATACGCTGGTTCCTTATGTTTGATGTAAAGCGCCAGTGAATATAATTTACAGGCACTGTTGCCATGGATCTTCAGAATACGAGTCCACCGAGACTGGTCCCACCTGCGTTAAATGGAACAGAGGGCCGCCGGCCGAGTATCGCTCCAGTTCAGGAGATCGCCGACTCCTCCTCAATTCTGCCATGTGACCTCCTCAGTGACCAATCAGAAGATGACTCCGTCTTCACAGATGAAAAAGGCCATTCATCTACTGAGTAATGTTTCTGTTTCTCTGTATAAATACCTAACCACAAGAAGGCAGAGCAAATGACAAAATAACACAGAACTGACTTAAATAGTACTCATGTAGAAGTTATTGTATCAGGGTACTGTGCCCCCCCATGCTGTTGCATTTCTAGTTGAGCCTAAAATACTTTAAACTACAGCCCTTTAATATATGCTAAACCTGCAAAATGCAAATTAAGCAAACAATCATACATATTAAAATTGAGCTTATAGTATCTTTACTATTATGCAACCTCCCAGAATGTCCGTCCAAAAAAGACCAACATATTAATCTTACCTGTTCTCATTCTGTGAATAGTTTACTTAGCATGCTTGTTGAACCTGAGTGCACTGATGGCTCATTTCCAAGGTACCATGAATGAATGAATGAATAAAATTGCAACAAGACAACGTGACAAATTTCACAGTTTGTTTTTATGAAATGTGTCAGTCTTGCTTTTTGGATTTGCTTTCAGGTACGTGAAAGGTTATCCCCCTAACTCTCCGTACATTGGGAGCTCGCCTACCTTGTGCCATCTGTTGGCTGAAAAAGCCCCGTTTTGCTGCCTACGACTTGACCAGGTGGGCAGTCGCTGTTCCAACTTAGTCACTCAGTTACTTACTGCCTCCATCATTCCTTCCATTCCTTCCTCTCTCTGTCCTTCACATCATAAAACCCAACCTACAATAAAATACCTGTTTTTTTTCTCCTTATGCAGGGTTGCAGGCACAACAGCTTTGAGGATGCTAAGGCTTATGGTTTTAAAAACAAGCTCATCATTGTGTCTGCTGAGACTGCAGGGAACGGTCTTTATAACTTCATAGTGCCTCTCAGAGCTTATTACAGACCGAGGAAAGAACTCAACCCCATCGTCTTGCTGCTTGATAACTCGTGAGTTAATCGTTCCTTTCTTTCAACCCTTACTCTGTCAATCACCATTTAACGCTGGGAAACATTATGCATGCTAAAAGCCAATGTCAGCCGAACGCTAAGGACAAGGCTGTGGAGGTGGAACTCCATTGTCAGTACTGATGTTTGGTTACTGCTGCTGCTCACAGTGACAGTGTGTTTTGAGCGACAAAGAAAATAAAAAAAACTGCTCCACTCTGTAGCTCCAGACAGTTACCATAGCAACTTGCTTTGCCTTGAACTTGAATGATCTATATTGCTACAAGGGGAGAAAAAGATCAAGAAAATGATTTCTTTGTAGAACACCAAGCAGCCCTGATCAGTCCCTTTTCAGCCCCCACAAGCAAGCTCTCAGGACTCAAAGAAACACACACATACCAATAACACATTAACCCCCCCCCCATGCATCTCTCTCTTTCTCCCTTCGTTTCGCTGTTGCACACGCATAAAAGCTAACACCCACACACTTGGATACACAATGCAAGCACTTACGACAGCCTTGGGTCTCTAGTGAGCAGGACTGGGCAGATGTATAAAGTAATGTTCTGTCAGGGTTGGTGGTGGTAGACAGACAATAATGAAGCAACTAAATCTCTCAGAGTGTGCCTTCCCCCTGACAGACTCATCCCTCAGCCTAAAGACGGACCAAGTAGGGAGTTAAACTACCACAGAGGCTCCTGAGGCCCCGGTACTTACTGTCATCACATAGTAGTAAACACTCACATCCCTAAAGCAGATATTAAGTTCTTTTCAGTGTGTTTAATGTGTACTTAGTTGAACATCTTGGATGCAAGTGTTGGAGAACAGTTGCTAAGTTATCAACACATTTTCTAAAATGTTAAGTATTGCATTTCATGATGTAAACTTTTCATATAGTTAATTCGTTAATTTCTATTTCCATGTTTTGTCAAACATTAAAATAAAACATCACATTTTCCAGTAACACAAATTAAAACAAATTAAAAAAACATCAATCATAACATCATATTTACATTTACTGTACATAACTGCAAGTAACATGTTTTTTACTCATGTTCCAGGCTTTCTCTAAGTTAGCAGTAAGATGAATAGTCGAGTATTCATGCATCGTCCATGTTTTAAAAACTACTTACTAAGCAATGCATTGTGTGGTTTGCAGTAAGAAGTGCAATAGAAAATAAAATGGAACTCATTTTCGCTATCATGTTTCCTATAGGCCAGAAAATCACTTTCTGGAGGCCATCTGCTGTTTTCCTATGGTCTACTACATGGCTGGGACCATAGACAAGTAAGACTGGCATTTAACCTCCTGCTTTTCATTATAATTTTATTATATATTACATTCATCTTTTGATTAAAATATATTGAAGCCAAGTATTTACTTAAGTATCTGAGATTTAATTGGATGTGCAGCATGTTCCAAGCAAATCTGCGGTGCCTGCTGTTGCTATTCTCATTGTCATTTGTGTGTGTGTGTGTGTTTGTTTGTTTGTTTCAGTCTGGACAGCCTGCTGCAGTGTGGCATTATCTACGCTGATAATTTGGTTGTTGTGGATAAAGAGAGTACGATGAGTGCTGAGGAGGACTACATGGCTGATGCCAAAACTATTGTCAATGTACAGACGATGTTCAGGTAATTGATTCGATTTTATCGTAATGTTTATGATATTATTCATGACATGGTCTTTACTTTTATAAGGGCATTGTGTGTATCTTAGCCTGCATTGGAAACCATGTTTGAACAAACAAACTTTGATTTTAAAAGTTTGGTAATAAATTGTGGTCTCATCATCTCTGACTTTTTTTTAATTGAACAACGTTCCAGGTTGTTTCCCAGTCTCAGCATTATCACAGAGCTTACTCATCCATCCAACATGAGGTTCATGCAGTTCAGAGCAAAGGACTGCTATTCACTGGCCCTCTCCAAGCTGGAGAAGGTAAAACATAACAAGTGGGCTTACAGTGAATTGGGTGAATTATGAACATGAATTGTAAAGACAAGATGCTAAAGCTAGTATTTTAGTTATGTTTGCCATTTTCCTCTGACCTTCTACACTATCAGAAAAGCGACAAACCTTTACATGCTGTTGATCATTGCTGTGTTGTGTGTCAAGAAAGAGCGTGATAAAGGTTCCAACTTGGCCTTCATGTTTCGCCTACCCTTCGCTGCAGGGAGAGTATTCAGTATCAGCATGCTGGACACCCTGCTGTATCAGGTTGGTACACTACACACCTACAGCAAAGCATCCCTTAAATAACTATCCCTCTAAATAAATACTAGGTGAAAGAAATGAATGTGTCTTACAGCAGAACAGAGAAACCGTAGTACCTGAAGAAACAGAACAGCATTACCAGCATAAAGCATAAGTGCCCTCTTGTGTTCAGTCATTTATAGAAAACTGACCAAATTAGTTTCTTTTCTGTTCTTTAGTTCTAAAAATGTTTTTCTTTGATTCCATGCCAGTCTTTTGTGAAGGACTACATGATCCTTATTGCAAGGCTGCTGCTGGGGCTGGACACCACTCCAGGATCAGGATACCTCTGTGCTGTGAGTTAGATAGAAAAATGAAATAAAAAAGTAGACACAGACACAGTGCCATACTCCAGTTTATCTAACTAATAGTATACCCATGTATCTCTTGTTCCAGATGAAAGTAACAGAGGAAGATCTGTGGATTAGTACTTATGGTAGACTGTTCCAGAAACTCTGCTCCTCTAGTGCCGAAATTCCTATCGGGATCTATCGGACAGAATCCCACATTTTCCCAACTTCTGAGGTGAGGTCTGAGCTGGTACTGTAAGTTGTATCAAGCTAAAATCCACCTTGATTACAAATAAGCTTGTAATCACTGGTTTCATCCTGTGGGAAACAAATTTCATGGCAATCCATCCAATAGTTGTTGATACATTTTACTCAGAACCACAAATGTTGCAGGGGGAAAGGTTAGAGATCACCTAGTGACGCTTTGCCAGACCTTCCTCCACAGTGCTGCAAAAGGCTAGTCCACACAGCATTCCAGGATGGGAGAAAAACATGCTCTGGTTTATTCGCATTTCTTTAAACCAATCACAATCGTCATTGGTGGCGCTAAACGCTGGGCAGAGCCACGGTGCCGCAGCAAAATAGCCTCGGAAAGGAACTTGTTTTGGTGGAACGTGTACGTTCAAAAATTGTTTTAGTCGTGCAACAGAAAACTCAGACTGGACAGATAGTCTAGCTAGCTGTCTGGATTTACCCTGCAGAGATGTGAGGAGCAGTTAACCATATTCCTCATAAATCGACCGGAGTTTAAAATTCCAACACAAAGAAAGTGGAAGGTAACGGACATCTGGCCGTAAAGAGTGACATCCAGCGGAATTTCCGGCGGCAACGGAGCAATCCCGGAAGTGGAACGTCGTGGATTTAGACTACAGATCACCAAAGTCATTAGGATACATCCTCTGAGAACCATTAATGCCTGTACTAAAAATTGTGCCAATCTATTAAGTAGATGTTAAAATAATTCCCAGAATAAGTGAAAACTTTGACCTGCTGGTGGCAATAGAGTAAAAAGTCAGCGGATGACCAAAGTCAGTAGGCTTTAGTCTCTCAGTCTGGACCAAAGTGGGGGACTGGCCAACCACTAAAAACTATAATTTACTTCCTGGTCGTGAAGGTAACTTATTGTCCCCCCCACCCCAGTCGCAGGTGTCAGTCAGTGTTGATGACTGCGAGGACACCAAGGACAAGGGGGACGAGTCTCGCAGCAATGACCAATCAGATCACCCTCTGCTGAGGAAGAAGAGCATGCAGTGGGCACGGCGTCTGAGTAAGAAAAGCATGAGGCGACAGGGAGTGGGCCGCGACTCGAGCAAGGACCACGGCCAGCGCATCGCTCAGCAGCGCCTCAACCTCTACCGACGCTCTGAGAGGGAAGAGCTGTCTGAGCTGGTCCGCAACCGCATGAGACATCTGGGCCTCCCCACCTCCGGATATGGTGAGGATGGACACATCTTTAAGTGAGAAAGCCAACTGCTCAGAGCTTTCCTTACCCAAACGCTCATGTCTTCTTCTGCTTAAAAGTTTGCCTGTTTCTTGTCTAACTATGTTGTGTGCAGAAGACCTCACTAATCTGACAGCCAGCGACGTCATGAACAGAGTCAATCTGGGATACCTACAAGGTAAAGATTTAAATTATGATGCTATTGCAGGTGTAAATTAGACCATCACACTGTCATACAGATGTGACCACTCCAGTTTGCTGATAGGTCATGTTTCTGTTTCAGATGAGCAGAATGATCACCAAAACACCTTGTCCTACGTCCTGATTAACCCTTCTCCTGACACCAGGCTGGAGCTCAATGACGTTGTGTAAGCATTAAGCGTGATTTATGCTTCTGCGTTAAATCTATGCCGTGGCTACGTACGTTGGTACGTGGAGACACGGACCCTACACTGGACCCTATGCCGAAGCCTGCCGTGCACCTCTCGTCTTTGTAGTGTAGCATTTCCTGGTTCTCCTTCTCCATAAACATGAAATCAAGGAGAGAATCAACTTTTCCTGCTACCTACAATTGTTTTAAATTGAGCGTCAGCGTCAGTTCTGGCAGGCCAGGTAGTCAAGACGCTGCTAACCGCTATTGGTCAACAACACGGTCTCATCAGCTGATCTGCATCAGCTGATCTGCATCAGCTAAGTTGCAGCAGCTGATCTGCATTAGCGCATCAGCTGGTCACTCCCCTCGCTGCTAAATGGCTACACTCAACAGGGCGCGCTACTTAAGCTGATTCAGTTGGCTCCTTCTGCTTGCTGCCTTAGCTGCTCCTAAATGCTGCTACTTTAGCTTGTTCCTACTGCTGCTTTAGTTTGCTCCAAATGCTTGCTGCTCGCTTTTTGCTACCCACCTCCTCCCCTGCTCCACCTTGTCGTGTATAACGTGGCATTTGCTTCTATGTCATTGTTGCTGCTCTGTTCATATGGGGGAATAGTTTAGCTCTCCCAGTATTAAACTGTGTGAGCGTCCCCTAATGCTGCTGCTGTCCCCTGACTCTCTGCTTTTTCATGGTGCTCATGAAAGGTCAGGGGACTCCTCTGAACAGAGCCATATCGCCAAATTTAATTCCTAATTTATTCAATAAATTCTTAAAGCTTTCATTGTCTGTGTTGTTCTTGATGTTATGGACCTGACAGAACTTATTGTTTTGGTTTAACAGGCAACTTTACTGTTTTGGTTCACTCAATCTTTTTCCCAGCCACAGCAGGCATCTGTTTCCAGCTAAAAAAAAAGCTCTCAAAAACACGCTGTACGCTACCTGCCTAACACCAAACAGCCAACAGCCAAAGTTAGCGACTAGCTGGTGAACATTTAGCAGCTTAAGAGCCAGATATTTCCATCAGGAGTCGGTGGAGACCAAAACAGAGCTAAAAGTAGAATGAATATTAAGCTTACATGCGTCGGGTTGATAATGATGTTGCTCTATGTCTACTGGATGTGTAAATAGGTAATTATTTGAAAAAAAACATTCATCATAAGAACTGCCAATTTGGTAGCGTATTATTTTGGCAATAATATAAAATTGCAGGGAAGCAACATGAACGAACAGCTGAACAAGCATGGCACCTATCATTATCCATGGCGATGACTGTTTCCTGTTCATGATAGAGATTGGACATTGCATCCCACAGTTTACTTGTTTATTTAGCTCCTCTTATTTCTTCATGGGACTTCAGTACTGAAGGGTTGGTGAGTATGGATCGGTTTAAAAGTACCTGAACGCTGAAGCTCCCATGTGGCAACTCCTCAACAAATCGATCCTTATCTCATTTTTTTATCTGCTCTCCTGACCTCTCTCTCAGGTACTTGATTCGTTCAGACCCTCTGGCTCACGTCCCAGAGGTGCCTCCTGTCCACAGAAGCAGCCTGAGAGAGACACACGAGTCCAGCATGGACGCAAGAGAGGACACCCAGCTCTGATACCATGATGACCTTCACTGGTACACTCTTTCATAATCACCCCCTTCAGCTTTCATGGGGGTCTGGTTGCAACCACGCCGGTCCAGTCTAAAAGAGGACAATTTGTGCTACAATGTTCCAGCACTGCAGTCTACAACTGTATTATATGAGTGCCTACTGTTTGGCAAGTGACATTTAACATCATCTGTGACGTTTTCATTCTCTTGCTACAATGTAAGAATAGTGCATTCGTTGCTGTGAAAGCTCTCTCAGATGAGCCGTCAGGGACACGCTTGTTTAACTTATTCAGCTAACTGAAGGGATTTGAATCTGTTCCATCACACCTGCAGCGTTGCCCTTTATTAGAGTGGGTTAGAGAGAGTGAAAGTGAATTGTATATTTTGCTTCTGCTCTTTTGGGTTGTGGCTCCCTCGGGAAAAGTACAAGTTGAACAACAAGATTAGAGATTTTGGGATGCAGAGGTTTGTTGCCCAGGCTTGACTTAACAGAAATCAGATGCAATTATTCTAAATTTCCCAGGGCCATATACACTCACCTATTCCCCACCAATATAAAATATAATCATAAAATCAAAAATAATGTTCAAAAGTATGTGACTTAAATAAATGTGCATTAAAGCTTTCCTTCAAAGCTTGTTTTTTTGTAGCTGAACCATAGAAGTACATAGTTGTTCAGTGGTGTAGAGGTCTTGATTAATATGTTTTGTACAAACAATAATGGTTACTTATGTTTCTCTGCAGTGCTTTTCTTAGGGTGGATGAGGTTTTTGCACTACAAGTGCTTAGTTCAACCCTTTTAACAGGCCGTGCCATATAGTCAGTATTGTGCTATAAAGGATTTATTTGATTTGTTTTATATAATTGTAACCAGAAAACCTCATTTTACTTTCAGCACTGCTCAGTAAAAGAATGTGCTTATGAATTTACATTTGTGGCTGTTTGGACAAGGTATGCATTCCTAAAATACTACATCTTGTACACAAGAATTTTTGACTCTTTGACTTCATCCATATTTAAATGTTGAAAATAGTTGTACTGGAGTTTTATTTTACTTTGCACATTAAAGTGCTATATTATGAAAAAAACATTTAGAAACTGTTGTGAGTTGTCTGATAATTTAGCCTTAGTATTGCTACATTTAAAGGAATAGTTTCTTTAAACTGAGATTTATGAGAATATCGATACCACTCAGGTCTGACAATGCGACACTACTCTTGTGTGTACACTAAATATTAAGCTACAGCCAGAAGAATGTTAGCTTAGATTAGGTACTAGAATAAAGGCTGGGAATGGGTAAACAGCTAATGTCTGAGCGCAATGTAGATTTGTCAGTTACCAGCCTAAATGGAAAGCAGAAGACCACATAAGAGTAACGCTCAGGGGCGCCTGGTTAGCTCACCTGGTAGAGTGGACGCCCATGTATAGAGGTTTACTCCTCGACGCAGCGGCCGCGGGTTCGACTCCGACTTGTGGCCCTTTGCTGCATGTCATTCCCCCCTCTCTCTCCCCTTTCAAATCTAAGCTGTCCTATACAAATAAAGGCCTAAAATGCCCCCCAAAAAAAAATCTTAAAAAGAGTAACGCTCAGGTCTGTGTGAAACACAGTTTTGTAGTAAATATACTCTATAAATAAAATAACAAAATAAAAGGAGAAATAATTGGTGAAAGACAAGGAGATGTTAATGGAAAGCAGGAAGGAGAAGCAAAGAGGGAAGGGTGAGAAGATGAGAAAGTAGGAGGTAGCCGTGTGACTAACAGGTGAGTCACATAACTGGCAATCAAGGCTGGAGATGAGCTCTAATCAGGCAACTCAAGTGAGAACACCTGTGTGGTTTTAATGTGGGTGCAGTGGCTTGATATATTGTTTGTGGAAGAATAAACTGCAAACGGGAGAATAGGTGAGGCAATATAACCAGTAAGAGCAGGGCAGTGACTTAACCCTTGTGTTGTCTTCCCGTCAACCTTGAAAAAAAACACATTTCTTCGACATTTTTGACGCCTTTTTTTTCACAGTTTGTTTTTGCTTTTTCCAACGTTTTAAATGTTTAAATTTTTCTTCTACACATTTTCAGCGCTTATTTCTACGTCCCATATTTTCTGATATAAAACAAAAATTTAAAACCGGCCCAATGTGACCAGAGGTCAACACAAGGGTTAAATCACTCCCTAGTTGCTATATAGTGCACCATTTACTGCCCCTCTTGCCACTTTAATACTCTATATTATATAGTGCTCTGCTACAATACACTACTTTCTGCTAACAAATGCTGGGACACTTCAGTGGAACATGTTGCTCCATAACTGTTCCTAAAGCAAATGTATGCTTTTGTAGGTATTGCAGGTTAAAGAAAGGAAAAAAAGAATGTTCCTTGCAGATTTTCTTTTTGGAATTAGCATGCTATATCTTCCTTGTCTCACCCGTACAAGCACTAAAGTGTTAAAACACCAAGTTGTGGTTTTGTGCAGGACTGTTTATTGGCCGAGAGCAGCGACCTCTTTACAGATTAAACAAAAATGTAACATGTAAATTATTGAGCTTTAGAGATGATTGTGTTTTTCCTGAAAAAAGGCCTATATTGGACGAAAGGAGTTGTTTTGCCCTAACTGTGTAGTAGAAAATGAATTATGATCCAAAGAGAAGTGTGAGTGAGGGTATTATTGTGTATAACAGTGTATAGCAATTTATGTGAGAGTTAAGTATCACCGACACAGCCTTACAGACATTTCTTAAACACTCAGTGAAAGAGTGAAACAGGAAGACAAATGGTCAAAGAAAGAAAATGGGAGCAGTAAGGAACAGATGTGCATACTGTATACACACAAATGCAAACAGACCACTAGAACTTAAGCAAGCACACACACTTCATCAGAAAACATACCTAGTTGCATTTTATTATCTCTTTAAAATAAATAAACATAAAATATCACACAATGAAATAAGACTGATAACATCTCTGAAAGCCTGTAACAGAATAAACCTTAAAATAGTGCCTGCTTTTTAGTAAACATAACTTGTACGTAATGTACAAAAAATACCACTCAAAAATGTACAAAATGTAGCAAACAAATATCAAGTATTGTGCAGTTACCACCCCACACACACACACACACACACACACACACACACACACACACACACACCCCCACATTACACCAGCTGCTGACAGTCAGTCAATACAGGGAAATTACTAGTGTTGAGTGCCAGAAGCTACATCGAAATCGTACGTCTCACCAGAATCCAGTGAGCAATTAGTGAGCAGCAAACAGCTCTGTGGCATAGCTTAGTTCATTTTGGTTCAGCAATATGAGCCAGTCAGAGATCTCAGGTTGGCTCGTATGGGTGGTGGCATATGAAGTTAATACCATATAATGCACTACTGAAAAGGTATAATGCACTGAGTCTGTAAAGCGCTTCCTGTTTGGAATACTAGTACAATTTTCCCTTCTGTAAAAATGATTTCACTGTTTCTGCAACAGCAGCACACAGCTCCTAAACTTAAAAAAAAAAAAAATGTTTTGTTGCTTTGCTCCATAGTTCTGTTGCAGTTTTAAAGCATAATTGAGAGTGAGAAAACACATTCAGAGCAGGATGCACAAGCGGTGCATTCAGCTCTCCCCTCCCCTAACACAAAGACTCACACACTTTCCCAAACACACTAAATAGAAAACAAGACTGGACATTACCCCTCACTAACATCCATTCCATACTTACAATACAAATGTTAGTTCCTTCTTCATAAAAGCACTGACCAGTAGGAGTTACTGGTGAATAATAGGGGCTCTGTGGAGCCTGGATTAATCACAGCAGTTGGGTATTTTTTTGCCAAGCTGAAATAGCATTATCAAGTGAATGTCCACCACTGCATGTCTGTAGTTGCACTTGGTATCAGTAGTGTGCTTGCTACCGTAAGTAGATCCAGTGCTATTCGACTTGAGGCTCCATCCTTCACTGCTACATAAGAATCAGTTTGTCATCAATAGTGCCTAATTAGTGTCAGACGTACACACAAATTAGAAGTGTGACATGCAGAATTAAAAGCTAACGAGAGACAAAAAGAAAAAACATTCAGTTGGCAGGTGTTTCATATTCTCGCACTGCCACAGACTGACATCTCCATTTGTGAGAACATCTAACCCCCTCTGTCTAAAGACATGTCAGTCATCTCAGAGATTATTGGGTCCTGCCCAACAGTCGTAGATAGAACAGAAACTATACCAAGTGTCATCTTTCTCACTTCCTCCGTGCACTCCCTGGTCTCTTGACCTGCCAGAGTTGATTGTGGATGGTCAGGGCGTCCACGCTGACCGACACCGACTTGGCAGGGATGACGTTGAACTGCTTGCGGTCCGAGCTGTATTTGTAGAGCTTGTCGATCATCTTCCGGCTGATAGAGCGCGGCCCTGTGCCTGTGAACTTGATGATCTCCTCTGTGTCCGGTGAGTACGAGTAAATGGCGCGGAACTGGCACCCGCTGTCGCGGAAGAGGATGATCAGGTGATTGGACTCGCACTTTTCCAGCTCCTGTGATCAGTGAAACAGACACAAAACATAGTTTGGGAATAGGGCAAAACATGAGAGAAAAAATGAACCGTGAGAGTAAGAGATAAACACACCTACTTTACATATTCACAATAAATAATCGCCATCGATAAAATAATTTCATGTGATCACACTGACCTCCAGAATAACATTCTTCTGGGTCTCATTAACCTTTCCAGCCAGACAGCAGTGAGCGATGGCATTGATGATGATTGGCTTGTTGGACTTGGAGCTCGGCTCCTTGAAGAGTTTAGGACCTTTAACAAACAAAACGTAACAAAAGGATTAATAAGATAAATGCATAAAAGTCTGTAAGTGTTTAAAGGAGAGTTTTGTGAAAATACCCCCATGCTTTCTTGCCAAATTAGACGAGAAGATTGATACACTCTCATTTCCAGAGAGTTGATTCGATTTAACTCTCGGCAAGAAAGTTCAAACTATTTCTTTCAAGCAAGTGACAACATTTTAAATATTATTTATCTTTAGCCTCGGCTTGAAAATTGTCTGCACAAATGATTATTATTTGATGGTGACAATCAATCGAAAACTCTAGTTTGTTAAATAAATACGTAGTCTTGTTCTGCATTTCTGCTCACCATTGTACTCAGTTGAAGTGATGGAAGAGGCTATAGAGCCGTTCTCCCAGTCCCTCTCCATGTTCCTGCTAGACGCCCTGCTCAGCATAGGGAACGTCTCCATAGAGCACGCAGATCCAGCCCTGGAAGACACAATTATAGGTCAATCAAATGACTACATGGGTACACAAGATGGGAAGAGATGATCTTGACTGTTTTTTTACACACAACACAGGAAGTCTCACCTGTGTGACTCTGCCCCTCCAGACATAACGCTATCTGCCTCAGTCGCCAAAGAGAGCGTCGATCCTCGATGACTGCAGCTCAGATCAGCTGAAAATGACAGAGACAGAAGGATTTGATGCCAGCTCCTTTACTAAACCAAATAACATAACACAGCATTGTTGTTTGCCCGTTCCACATTCTACTGTTTATATTATAATAGTTTACAACCCTGTGATTCAAACAAGAGACAAACGCTGCATAATAGGCAAGGCAACATAATAACAAATGCATCATAAATAGTGACAATCAGCTGCTTGAAAAATACTGATAGATGAGTGTGAGTAGTATGAAATTCATAGCTGACTCCTCTGGGGTTTGTCACATAAATTATTTTTGTGGACTGTGTTATGTATATTGATATCACATCATGCAGAGCAGGTTAGAAGGTTCACCTCCCCCGCAGCCTGCTGCTGAGCCCTGGGCTTTGATCAACATGGACGGCTTTAGAGAATTACCTGCATAACACACATGTACACACTCAGAGGATGACAACAAATGTGAACTAAACGGAACATACATGTGCCCACGCAGCCTATCAGCAAGTAGACAAAGGCACCGCTTTAAGCTGACAAACAATAAAAAGACAACATGGAGCACTAATATAGACAAACATATACACTGCTTAAGTACAGTAAAAAGTATTCTTACGCGTGGTGGATGCTTTGGAGAGGCTGTTGGACTCTTCACGGTGCAGTGATTTAGGCCTGCTCCTGCGGGATTTAGTTCGTGGGCGAGGCTTGACCAGACCTTGCTCTTCCATCAACGCTTCCTGCTTCCTCTGCAGGTATTCCTGCTTAATTATCTCTCGTCGCGCCTTCTCCTCCTCCTTACGAACACGGTCCTCTTCTGCCTTGCGCCTTAAAGTTAAGACAGGCAGAATTTAACTGCACGAAAAAAGAGCCACCCCTGCACACGTACCTGCAGACAAGTCCTTATCCTTATGATTAATGTAAGTGTGTGAAACAAGAACGTACCTGGCCTCATCACGTTTGACCTCAATCTCGACTTCTTGCTGCTGTTTGCGCAGTCTCGCCTCTTCAGCTTTGCGTTGCTGTTTGAGGAGGAAGGCAGCACGACGTTTCGCCATTTCATCCTCTGCTTTCTCCTCATCCTGGAAGATAAGATTTATTGTATTTTATTTAGTCTGTTTTTCGATCAAAAACTTGGGGAGACCCTTTAGTCTTTGAGGCTTTTGGCCTCCCTTGCATATTTTCTTTTTATATTGTTCTGTTAATGTTCTTTTTTATGTGCTAATTAAAGAGAAAGAAAGAAAAAAGAATAAGAAAGGGTGACCATCATTGAATTAGTAATTATGCTTCTCAGAAGGTGCTCTTAATATTCCAATTATCATCATCAAGTTAGACACCCGAGAATTTTACCTTAAAGAAGAAACCTAGCGCATTCTTCGGCTCGCCTTCTGCCGTGCAGTCTATAACGTCTGCACTGCCATTCTCCAGTGGATCCTTAAGCTCTGATAGGTCCACCTTGATCAGTTGACCCTTGACTCTGGCATTCTCATCTCCACCCACAGCCTCTAACCCTAAGTTGGCAACGTTGTTCTCTTCTTGATCGGCAGCCTGTGAGGGAGACATCAATGTATTGTCCAGGAAGCACCCAGTTCCCTCTCCACTGCTCTGTTGGTCGAGGTCATTGGGGACTCTGAAGGTGGTGTTTCTCTGAATGCTTCTCTCTAGCCTAGAACTCTCAGCAATACCCCTGTCCTGGAATCTACCAGAATTGTCTCTGCACTCCAGGGACTGAGTATTAGACTTGACAGAAGCCATCTTGCTGTTCTCTTTACTTAGTTTTTGCTCCGAGGCTTTGCTGCGTTGGCTGGAGCTAAGCTTGGGAGGACGGCGAGCAGGGGCAGTGTTGCTGCCACTGATGTCTACAAAGTGAACTGCGAAAGATCTGGAGTCTGAGGTAGAGGATGTTGATTGTGTTGTTGTGTCAGGGGTTGTGCCAGGGTTTGATTCTACACGTTCTGGAGGTGATGTCACGCGATTCATCGGTAGTTCTGGAGGTGACACCACACGTTCCATTAGCGGCTCTGGAGGTGACACAACACGCTTCATCAGAAGGTCTTGTTGTAAAGACAGCTGCATCATCTGCTGCTGAATGGAGCTAATAGCGTCATTGAGAAGATCTATGGAGTGGGAACACTCATTTAAGTCAGGTTCCGCCACATTATCCTGGGACAGGGTGTTCAACCTGTTGTTTCTGTTCATCTGTGCTCCTTCTGTTTGACCTGTCTTTGCCTGCACCTTCAGAGCATCAAGACAGGAGTCATCCTTGCATGACTGGGTCTTCACTTTACTCCTGTCAGCTAGTTCTGAGGATTCCTGGTAGTGTTTTATCGGCAGGGGAAGTGTGTCACTCTTCCCTCCTCCCTTCTTAACGATGTTCAAAAACGCAGCTTTCCCTAGCTTTAGTCGCTGTCGTGCTGATAGCGTCTCCATCTTCTTCTTCTGATACTCAATAGCACGTCTTTGCTCTTCTAGCTGCATGTGAAGTTGCAGCAGCTCTGAAGGCACTATTGGGGGACTCACCACCATATTCTTCCCCAACACAGAACTAGGCTCCTTCCCAAGCCAGCCGGAGGTGCAGTCACTCCTCAGTTGCCAAGGGGGACAGGGGGCAACCTCAGAACCATCTGGTGTGGTCTTCTGAGAGCTGCTGGTACTTGAGAATCCATCAAGGAGGCCAAGTTTAAGGAGCTTTCTCTCTGCAAAGCTGGTCATCTTGACACTGGTGCTGCCTGAAGCGCTGCAGCTGCTCGCCCACGATATGGTGCTGAGGCAAGGGCTTGAGCGTCCACTGCCGCCTTCCTTATCATCCCGCTCACTAATCTTCGAGTCTTCTCTAAGTTTGGCTGACTCACCCTCTGCAAATTCACACACCTCTCCCTTTCCTCTCTTCACCACCTCTTTAGTCAGCTCCATCTGATCATCCTCATCGTCTTCCTCAAGGTCTGCAATGTCAGAGTCGGAGTCATACCCTACCTCCAGCGCAGTGGAGTTAGGACTATAGTAGTCTGGCTCTCCTGACGAATGAAGGAAAAAGCCTGGGGACTGTTTCTTCTCAGACTGAGAGATGTCTGCCGACCCCTCTGTGGGTGGCCTGAGAGAGCTAGGGACTGATTCTGCCACAGGTATGGGTGTAAAGGTACTTCTGTTTGACTCAGCCGCAGGGGCTTTTCGCTGTGAAGTGCTTGGGACATTTGTGGCTGCTTTCCTAGCAGCTCCTACTGCTCTACAGCGACTCTCACCGCTCTCCTCCTCCTTGTTCAGGCTGATGCTCTTCTCTTTGGCTGGCTTAAGGATGGCAGGCATCAAAGGCTCCAAATAGTAACTGTCTGCTGAGTGGCCGGGAGTAAACGGACCTGTGTCAAGGCGGGGAGAGCAACGAGTATTAGGAACCCTTGAGGTGGAGGCTGCACTCTGGATTTCCAGCTCATCCTGCTCCATGTCACTCCCAAGTCGACGTCGAGAAAATGCAGAAGGGTGAATTAAAGCAACCAGTTCCTCCTCTTCTATTTCCTCCTCCTCATCCTCTATGCGCATGTGACTAAGCAGGCTTTGACCACTGAGTCTGTGTGTTGGCAATTGAGGACCTGACCCCAGCATGTGTTTTGGGGTAATGCTCAATATATTGGAGGCCAGGCTGTCTTTGCTGATGGAGCGAGCAAGGCTGACACTGTCTGCATCTTCCTCCAGAAGATAATGCAGGGCGTAGGGCACTGGCTGGGATAAAGGCCTGGACAGGCAGAGAGAAAGAAATATGATTCATGTAAGCTGTATGTATTATGAATCATGGAACAACAATTATCTGTTTTATCTGTACCTGCTGATACATTAACTGTCAGTACAGTAATTGTGAAGGTTGTAATCGCACTGCTTACCGCGGCCTCCTCTCTGGCCAGGCCAGTATTGAGCCCTGATGCTGCCCATCCCGTGTCAGAGAGTTTGACATATTTCCCAGCTCTGTACAAAGAAAATATTATCCATATTACAAAAAGGACTACGGGAAAAATGAACTGTGGACTATCTTAATAATCTACACTTGGGGAATGATTTCTCTGGATAGAATATAAAACTGTCTCCAAAATATCTTATATAAAAGAAGAAGTGTACAACTTTGAAATGTTCTGACACTAAAAATTCCAGTAAAATGCTTTAATTAATTGGTAAGTTGTTTTTTTTGTTAGAATTGGATATTCAAATAAAGAAACGTAAAAAAAAACACAACTTAGGTACATTTCACCTTCAAAGAACAATCAGACTGTGCTTCCTGCTCTCTACCTTCCCTCTCCCTTTTCTCCATTTGAAGAAGTTTGTTTGTGACTTGAGGCAGCAAGGAGCCCGAGTAAATATTTGTTTTTATATTACCTGAAGTGCTCTCCTCAGCCACTTTTTGTTGTCTCTGTCTCAGGGGCAGTAAAGACTGAGATGGGCTTATGGAGCTCGGTTTAGTGCTGTAAGGTAAAGACAGAAAGGTTTGGGTTTTAATGTTAAATCCAGTGGTGTAGTCTACGTGATATGCAGGTATACGCACTATGCTCACTAAGAAAGCTCCAGGATTTCCATATACCCACTTAAAAATGCACAATGACACACAACAACATACTTCCCATTATATTTTTGACATATTTTGAATTGTCATGTGTTTTTTTTCTTAGCATAGGCTAAATAAAGGTATTTCAGCTATGAATTGGTGCAAATGAAAGTCTTTGATGCTCAAAATTTCCCTGGGGGAGGACAACCAGACCCCCCCACCCCCAAAGTCCCATTCTGGCCCATACATACTGCATACAGTACAGTATACCCACTACAATACATTAGACTACACCACTGGTTAAATCTGGTTTGATTTTAGCTTCTGAAATGTTGCTTTCCTAAAGCTCATTACTATGATTTATCTGATGGTAAAATGGCCAAAACTACACTAATGTAATAATGAAAATATTTGGGAAGATGCTACCATAAGTAAATATGGAGGCATTTATAATATTGCTGTTAAAGTGCTTTGGTGTGTATTCTACTTATTTAAATGTGCCTTACAGTCCCAGTACATGAATTAGTAAACCTATGACCTGAAATTATAACTGTGTGTGTATGATGTTACTAGAAAACAGTACTTAGTTACTTACTTAGTTACTGGATATTACCTGATGTCAGGACTCTGGGACATGGTCAAGATGTCAGCAGAGTTTGATGATGTCAGGAAACTACGTTTGGTGATGTTGGAGATGGGAATATGGGATCGTGAACTCTTGGGCTGCAGAAGCAATCTCACTAGAAAAATGATAGACGTACATATTAACCATTAGAAGAGATCCTACAATATAGTATGCCATTGTTTAAAAGAGCCACTAGCAGTTTGATAAATAAAAAACAAACATATCAAAGTAGAGAGTGTGTTATACCATCTCGGATTTCATGAAGGTCCCTGGGCTGTACAAAGTCTGGCTTCACATTCTCAAACCACCAGAAGAGCTCAGCAATGAAGACCATCACGTTATTCTGCAAGACACAATGATCACATTCAACGTCAATAGGAAGACATGACAATGTCGTTACAGCCTGTTTTTTTCTGGTTGTAAAATGTTTTGGGGCTCACCTTTAATACTGGTGGAGAATACAACATGTCCTCAGGCTTCAGATAGAAGCATTTGTCCAGGTATTCATTACAAAACTCCTGTAGTAGCTGGATGTTGTACACACAGTCTGCTATGGAGGGGACCTCTTTCAGACAGATATCTGCACAGAACAGGACAACAATGGCTAATACTCTCAGGGTAAAACTGTATACTGTAACCCCTATTTTCCATCGGGCGCGTCTGTGTTCTGGAGGCGCCGTGACCCCCGTCAGCAATCAATGTCAATGCTTGATATTCCACCAGCCGCGTCACGGCGCATCCCAGAAGAGTGCATTAAACGGCTCTCCGCTCTGCTAAAGATACGCGCCAGGTCTAGACGTCAAGGCCCTCCGCTTCTGAGACTCTCCTGGTGTGGTATGGCGTGTGGCAGAGGACAGAACAAAACTGCGGTGCAGCCTGAGCGCAGCTCAGACTCACCCGGTGGAGAATCACAGATATAGTTGTAGTAGTAAGTGGTAGATAGATTTTTTTTTTTAAATGTATTTCTTATGAGAGACCTTAAAAGAAATATGTTTGGCATTTTGAGAGATACACGACATGAGAGTGGTAGCGATCAACTCCTCTAACCCTCTGCAGGAAAAAGTACGAGTAATTTCCAAAAATGTCAAACTATTCCTTTAAAGCATCATATATTGGGCAACAGAGTGGTAGATTGTGGCTCCAGGGAGTGAACGGCAGTTGAATTCTCTCGATATCTCAAAATCACGTGAAAATCGCAGATCACATATCACACAAAAATCCATCGTGTCAGGCTTCAAGTAATGCGTATGTGTCTGAACAGCAGCGGACCGAACTAATCAGCATCCAGTGAGGAGCTACTGTCAGCTACGGGCGTAGGTGTGTGTATGTATGTGTGTGACGGCTGTTTAACAATGGCGGACGCGATGGTTCATCCAATCACCTGCCAGGTATCTTTTAAAAGTGCCTGCCCTTTTCCAAACAGTTTCCAATGACGGCTTTTTCAGATGGTTCTGTGTAACAAACCTTCTGGCGCGTCAGGTAAGTATCTAAATATTCTACCATTCTTCAGTGGATCTAGAAGTCCAGTGTTACCGTACCTTCCAGTCTAATAAGTTCTGGGCAATAGAAGTGGACCACAGCTAGCAGAGCCATGCCGTCACACACATCCTTCAACAGGTCGTCCAACAGAGGGAAGTGCTGAAGTGTCCGACCTGACAGGTGATCTCTCCGATAACGCACCTACACATGAAGAGAGGGCACAAGTTTAAACAAAATACACAAATGTATCTAATTAGAACACTGAGTCACATGCTCACACACAAACACAAGATTTCTCACTTTGCAAATTATCCTCTGGCTCTCTTTAACATATGTACTGTAGAGTAGCTATCTTTAACTAGCAACAATAATGTGTGTCTTCACTCAGGATGGCAAAGATGTTAACCACTTTCAGGTCTAATAATTCAACTAAAACTAAGGTGGGTTTAGTAGTTGGTGGGAGTTCAGGATGAAATAAAGAAAAGGGTCAATGGTGAGTACATTACCACGTGGGAGAACTCCACAGGGTACAATAAGCAGCTGGCCAGAGCATGCAATATATCAGGCTGGTGAGGGAAAAAGTAAATGATTGGGAGGAAGTCAAACGGTAACTACTGTTTTTTTCAGCCCATTTCCCCATGCATTTATGTCTAATAGACTGATGTGACCAAAAGTCTTTGAATTTGGTCCAGTATTGAGCGAGATCACAATGACGGGCTACAATGTGACCTAATGGGGCAATTGTGGAGCCTTGCGTTTTGTCCAATAAAAGTGATTTTTTTTGTGGTACTGACAGGCTCGGATTGTTACTAAAAGTGTCTGACAACATTAGCGATCTCAGGATGTGACTTTTTGTCCGAAGACAGCGGTGTGGAGAGTGAAACGCGAGACAAGAAAAAGGCGTTCAGGTAGTCTGTTGTTACGGAGTAGGCTACAGAAATTATAGGCTCCTGTTATCTAAAATGTTTTCAATGTAATGGCTCAATATTTAAATGATTTCGACAATGTGGATGAGGTCGTTATAATTGGATGGCCGCCCGTATTGGCAACAGTGAGTTACTGCCTGGTAGTACACTCATCTTTGCTGGATAAAAAGAAACGAGAAAGTGAAGAAAGGTACAGTGGTGTGTGGATGTTTTAAGGGAGGGAAGGTGATGAATTTGAAAGCTCAGCTGATCATTGAAGGCATTGCTAAAGGGTTTCATGCAAAATAAAAGCAAATGAGCAGGAAAAAAAGAAATCTTATGATCTTATGAAAAAAGAATCTTATGAGCGCACTGTTTCTGCCTTTGCCACCTAGGGGCACTGTGGCATCTTCACTGTACACAACAATATTTATACACTACTGCATTGGCTCCTTTTTGTGCTGTTTGATCTGACACTAAAACACACACACACACACACACACACACACACACACACACACACACACACACACACACACACACACACGCCTACCTCAGACAGACATACACATTCGCACAGAAGATAGCTAGCGGTTACACTTACAGGTACAAGCTTCCAGTACCATTTGGAGGGAGACTAGTATCCAAGAGGCAGGGAGGAAAGGAAAGTTTGGGGAGACACAAACAGGAAGAGCAGCAGACAGGTCAAGGGTCATATACAGTGACAAGGAATCAGATTATCTCCTGTTGCCATGAAGACAGATCTGATCTTAAAGAAAACTGGAAAGGGTAAGGCAGAAAAGAGGAATACAACTAGAGTGGTTTGTGTATATTGTAATTTAAAGTTCAATGAGTCCTATTACACTTTGTGTTGTCCCATTATTTCACACTAATGCAACCATTTTACAGAAGCAGCCCAACAAGACACAGTGCTTACACTAACAATGTGCCTTGTCTGACTGATTGATAGGAACCAAGGCAAGCAGCAAAGTGCAGAGGTTTTCAAACTGTGAGGCACGTCTCCCCAGAGAGGCGTGGGAGAGTTAAACGGGGCGCAGAGTCTTAACTCAGTCAAATATGAACACACAGACATGACAATTACAATTTCCAAGGAAATCATTAACTCCAATCTCCATCACAAATAAACGTACATAAATCATCATCAGTATCAAAGTAATCCAGTGATAGCTATCCGTACATCCATGGGTACATTGCAAATGGGAACTGCTAATAGCTAATTCGGCAAAGCTAACTAACTAATTCCATGGCAAAATTTGACTTCCTGATTACATCCCCCAAAGCCCCTAAATTATGGGAACTGTAGTTCCAAAACAACAGCTCAGTAACAGTTAAACTACATTAATTTTAACTTTTTGTATGTTGTACTATCAATATTTTGACACTCTCCTCTATGCAGTAACATACTTGCCCTGTGATGAAAACCTGTGGAAATAAACAGTCAACAATTAAAAATTGCACCCGGGGTGGGGTTGTTGGAGGGGTGTCTCAAATTAGTCTTGGAGGGGGGTTGTGTTTTAATCTGTGACTAGAAGGTGATGTGAGGTGGTCATCAGATCACAATGCAAGCAAGATCCAATGACTAAACCTACACACCTGACAGTTAATGCACCCAGTGAGGAAAGGGTGCATGTGTGTAAAATCCCAACCAGACAGACAATAAACAAAGGCAACTAAATCAAGAAAAACACTATACAACAAGCAGTAAGGGAAGTGACAAAGTGACATACAAAGAGAGTGTGAGACACACAAGCTGGTACCTTCTGGTGACTGGGTGACTCCATCAAATGCTGCTTCATTTTCAGCTCTTTCTCCATGATCTCCCTCATTTTTATGTTCACCTGTTGCGACAAAGATACTGTAGGTCAACACAGATAGAACACACAAATGTCAAACATTAACATCCATGTATGGTTCTTACCTTGTTGATCCAGAAGACCATTGCGTCTTCCAGGTCAAAAGGCAGCTCCTTAGAGGCACTGAAGTTCGAGAAACGCTTGACACTGGACAGCACCTTCTCTGTGCTGATCATCTCCACTATATAGGCCATCATCAGGGCATCAATAAGGTGGATGTGGGAGCTCTGGAAGTATACAGATTTTGCTGATTGTATTGCATACAAGTATATACTTCATTGTTAATAGTAGTACATACAGTATGGGTGATTTGGGGTGGCAGTAGCTCACTCCGTAGGGAGTTGGGTTGGGAACCGGAGGGCCGCCGGTTCAAGTCCCAATACAGACCAAAGTACAGAGTGTGGATTGGTAGCTGGAGAGATGCCAGTTCACCTCCTGGGCACTGCCAGGTGCTCTTGAGCAAGGCACCGTACCCCCTCAACTGCTCAGGGCGCTGGTCCAGCACTGGCAGCCCACTCACTCACTCTGACATCTCTCCATTTGTGCATGAATAGGTCCTGAGCATGTGTGTGTGTGTATTTCAGGCCTGTGTGTAGTGATTTCTAACAAAACAGAGTGTAAATTGTAATTTCCCCACTGGGGATCAATAAACAGTATAAATTATTATTAAATGTGTGCTGATTTTGCAATCACAAGAGGTAAGAGCTGCTCCATCACTGAGTTGACATGGAAACAGGGCAGAACATCCTAACTGAAAAATTCAGAATTCTAAAAGCCAAATCCTAACAGCCTACACATGAGACGACCACTACTGCATGCCATTTTTTTATGACTCACACACTGTTTTTTATTGGTAGAAAAAGGCCAGGGGTAAGCTAAAGCTGTACAAAATCAAAGTGTGTGTTCTGCCGTGCACATGGATTTCTTTTTACTTAAAAAGGTATAATTTTATTCAACGTTTCAACTCATTCCCAAACAAAGAATCTATTACATGTAATGAGGGTCTCAGAGTCTCTTCAGTGTCTCCACTTGAGCTTAATATGATTCTATGTAGCCTAGAGCAAAGATTACTGTCATTTAATGACACATAAACTGCTGCTCCAGGTTGCTCAGACCTGTGGGATATGACACATATCTCCAAAAAGAGTGGCTTCATATTAAATGAGCCAAAAGCATTTGTTTCATTTTTCCTTATGCATATTTTAGTTACACACCCTAAAACCTGCAAAACACTCACATCCACTGGTGCATTATTTATTCCAATACTCTTGGCTCGTCTTCGGCTCTGGAAAGCTTGTTGCCAGATGGCAAGTGTGGGATGCCAGTTCACTAGGTTACACTACTGCAGAGAATGTACCCTATTTTACATAAAGTGAACCTAATTATCTTACAATTCTTAAAGCAGTATTATTGATTGCTTTAAACAATTGGGGGTGCCAGTAGAACGCGCTGTAAACACAACATCGACATTAACAAATAAAGTTGTTATATATAGCAAATAACTGTTTGTTGTTAGCAAATAGTTATTACATTTCCAGAAGCAGAGCAAGATCAGCATGCCAGTTGTGTCTGATCACGCGATGAATGTGAGTCCAATATTCCTATTCCTATTCCAATACTCTCCTTTTAGCTTTGTTTTGGTCTCCTCTAACTCCTGAGGGAAATATCTGGCTCTTTAGCTGCTAAATGCTCCACTGTGTTCACCAGCTAGTTGCTATCTTCTGCTTTTCTTGTGTAAGCAAAAGTTTATGTTGGTCTATAACCAGTGGTGAAATGTAACTTAGTACATTTACTCAAGTACTGTACTTAAGTACAAATTTGAGGTACTTGTACTTTACTTGAGTCTTTTCTTTTCATGCCACTTTCTACTTCTACTCCACTACATTTCAGAGAGAAATATTGTACTTTTTACTCCTCTACATTAATCTGACAGCTTTAGTTACTCGTTACTCTACAAATTAAGATTTTTGAACACATGTAGTTTATGAAATACAAGGTTTTATTATAAATTAAACTACCCAACAATATACAGGCCTATAAGTACAGCTAAAATGATTAGCCGATTAAACACTAAGTTGATTAACAGAACTGTTTTGATTGTTTCCCGTTTCTAAAATGTGAGGATTTTTCTGCATTGAGTATTTTTACTTGTAATACTTTAAGTATATTTCCCTGATGATACTTATATACTTTTACTTCTTTTTTTTAAGATTTCTTTTTGGGCTTTTTCCACCTTAAAAAGACAGGACAGATCAGAAAGGGGGGGAAGACATACAGGAAACCGTCACAGCTTGGACTCGAACCCTGGAACCTCTGCGTTGAGGAATAAACCTATATATATGTGCACCTGCTCTACCAACTGAGCTAACCGGCCACTTATGTACTTTTACTTAAGTAACATTTCCATTGCAGGACTTTTACTTGTAACAAGTACTTTTACAGTGTGGTATTAGTACTTTTACTTAAGTAAAGGATCTAAATACTTCTTCCACCACTGTCTATAACCAGGCGTAAGGTTAAGTGACCCACCATCTTGATGGGAGTGGTGCTGAGATCCAGATCAGAGACAGGTGTGTTGTCTGTTTTCAGGACAAAGGTGCCTTTCCTGGACAGGGCCTGGATGACAGACTGGTGGCTTTGGAGTGAGGCGGCCTGCTCAGCTTGCAGGATGAGCCTACACACACGACAGTAGAGCTCTCCAGACAGCAGCAGGCGGATGACTAGGGGCTTGATGTGTTCTTGGTCATACTGGTCGGTATAAAAGGGGTCCCGCAGGTCTGCAGGGATGTGATCTAGAAAGGATGACAAGCATACATGTATTATCAAATGAATGTCTACTTGATGAGACATGCAGGGTTAGCCAGTGTGTTATTTACCTATTAAAGTCACAAATCACAGCATATATCCACACTCAAACTATTTTTGTACACACACGTGTCCAATGCCTTGCCATGTTATGAAGGAGAGAGCCTCCCAGGACACAGACTTTCAAGGTATTAGACTGTCTAAGAAGAAACCAATGCAAGAGGAAAGCACTGAGACAAAGTCAATGGTTATACAGCATGCCAGGTAGCAACACTGAAGGCCCATAGGTGGGCCAGAGGCTTTAAGCCAATGAGCTAACAGGACTTAGTGGCGATACTTAAGCTGATGGTGTTGTCCCAGCCTGCAGGGTGTTTTGCTGCTCATGGTCACAGACATGGGACAGCTATTTTTATATGCCTTGGACATGTTAATCCAGAGCTAAGGCCTGGAGCACTCACGGAATTTAGCTTCCAGCACTTTCTGGGTAGATTTAGGGAGGAATAAAGAGTAAGAGTTAGCAACTGGTGTTCTAATGCATATGATGAGGACAAAAGAAAAAAGAGGTGAGAAATTGGAATTAAGAAATATTTCCTAGATTACTAACTAATATTACTGATTTATTTGAAGGAAAATACCCCATTAAAATGCAGATTTTTTGTTTGTTTTACAAATTGGGTCTTATTTTAATTGTTTTGTCCATCACAGTATTGATTACATTTTACCATCCAGGTAAATCGTAGAGATTTAGGGGCATGCCCATTTCAGTTAACATAGCTTTAAGGAATACTTTTCGGGAAATGCGCTTATTCTCTTTCTTACCAAGAGTTGAACAAATTAAAAGATCAATACTACTCTCATGTCTTTACACTAAGTATGAAGCTACAGTCAGCAGCTGATTGGCATACAACAAATGGTCACAAATTGTCATTTCATCACAGAGTAAACAAACAAGTAAACGTGTTAAATAGTGAACTTTAGAGGTGCTGATAGGTGGATTCTTTCAACCTTTGGTGAGAGCCAGGTTAGCTGCCAGGGTAGCTGTTCCCCCCTGCTTCCAGTCTTAGGCTAACCACTGGATCCACTGGATCTAGCTTCTTAGTTAATGGATCAAGCTTCAAAGTGAATGCACAGACATAAAAAAAGTGGTATCATTCTTATAAACTCTTTGCAAGCTACATAGGCAACCAGCCAACATATAGGCAACAACCATTAGATAGTGCTGAGCTACTTCAATTTTGACCTACCATCAAAACACACACCATTTTATAATGCATAATGGTCACTTTGTATACATTCACCATTGGTTTCACTACAAAAATAAAGTGTTTAAAAAAACTGGGCTGATTGGTGACATGTTTACTCCTTGTCTGATCGTCTTTTTGCTTGTGTCGCTGTTGTAATGCTGTGGCTGTCACAAGTCTCAAGATCTTAGCAATGACACTCATGAATAAAATTGTATCTTAAATGATACAAATCAATTCCAAAACAAAGAAAATAAGAGGTTGGCTCTAAAATACACACATTTAGAAAGAGGATAAATGATACTTGGATCAACATTTAACAACTTAAGAACAATCTTTTCTCATTTAGCTTTCCATTAGAAGCCAGCTGACTGAGATTAACAGACAAAATAAAACATTCATCAGAGGAAAACACAGACACACACACACACACACACACACACACACACACACACACACACACACACACACACACATACATACACACACACACACACACACACACGGCTCAGACCAGAGCTACAGCCCCCTGGGAAAACCTTAGCTGTCTCTTTCACAACAGACTGCTTGCTTGGCACAGTCTACCTTCAGTATGTATTTCACTCTGTGCTGCCATATGGGCATGAGAATCCAAGATCATGTCAGAAAATGCTCATTATACATCCCTCCAGGTCTGTCTTGATCTGTCTTATTTGTGTTTTTCTCAACAACAGCACATCTTGCACGTCTCTACCTCCGGCAGATTTCCAAACACATCTCTCTTCACCCTGCCACTTCCTCAGCCTCAGCTGTCCCAGAATTCCCCCTCATCATTCATGGTTGCTGTGGAGATGGTGATGGGGAATGCCAACATGGCTGAAGGTGGGGGCTGGTCTGCTGTTTCATCCCCTCACCAAGGCCTGCTCATTGAATCGTTTTATGGTCCCTGACATCAGAAGGTCTGTGAGTGGCTTGGGGAATTGAAAGGGGGAGGAAGGAGCTCCTCTTCTAATCCTAGATGCTAATACTCTTTACATATTTATCATCCACCTGATCCAACCGTTAAAGCCCACCCGGGTGTGCATGTGTGTGTGGCGGGGGGGTCAAGAGGAGGGAGAGCAGGGAAAGCCTTTGTTCCTATTCTTTCAGACACAAGGTCAGATTGATCAGCAGAGATCTTGCTGACAGTCAGGGCAGGGCTGTCAGAGTCTCGGCTCTGCAGGAGAAAGCCACAACTATTTTCTCCAATAAGAACGCTTAATGGAGAATCCAGTAAATCTGTCTAGTCACATTCATTAAATGTGTTCTTAGCAAACAGAAAATATGTATTGAAGAGAATATGTTGAATTTCATCAAAATGATGCACAATTTCTCAGTGGTATATGTATATTTCATCCTCTAGAATATTTATTCAAGTATTGTATTTTAAGTCTTTGTACCTTATATTTTAGCTAATGGTGTTGTTACTATTTTAACATTCAACAATATTTCTAAGAACCTTATTTTTGATAATAAACCAAAAAAAACTGTCTCTAATCAGAAATAAAGTAAAGAAAAAACTAATTTACCTAATTTCTAATAATAACATTTAGAAAAGATTTAAAGGTTTCTTAATAAAACTGTCATGAGTCTAAACAAACAGGCAGTGTTGGACAAAGACACAAGCCTTCAGGTCCAAATCCCGTTAAACACTTAAACATGTGACTGGATGTGTTGACTTTCACACCACCAGCACACACAGATAGCACAGTCCTCCCAGCATCGCTGTGTTGGTTGGTTTGCCCTCTAATCTAATAAGATTGTTTTGGTTCTTTTGACCTCCACACTGACTATCAGTGACCAGGGATTGTATCACAGAAAACAAACATAAAATGGACACACCGTACATGAACTCAATATATTGTCACTGATGCGTTTTGGGCTGTTTATTATAGATATTATAGGATTAACGAGAATATAGCATTCTTCATTCTTCATTCTTAGTACTAATAGGTGTCAGTGGCCATTTTGCCCAAATGCTGCTATAATTCACCAATATGTTGCCAAGAACAGATGACCTATAACATATTCATAAGCTCCAGTTAGTTTGCTGTCTCACAGTATCAAAACCAAAATATTTAATTCCTCCCTAAACCTAAATCCCATATCAGCTTTGGCACTGCATCATTGTGATGGTAACACTGAATACGCCAATTAGTCAGTAAGACGTAAGGGAGAAAACCTCTCAACGGTACCAGACCTGACTAATATGCACCAATCCTATTCACTTCCATATTGTGTAACGGGTATCTGCCATGACGTTACTTTGTTACTGTCTTTAGAAAATTCAGTGTTTCTGTATTAACTTGTAAAAGTTATGATAACTGGCAATGCTAGTACGGTCCATTCTGCGTAAAAAAGGAGTTCAGATAGTGTAGTTAGTGCAAGAACTCAGTCTCTTGCTGAAAAGGGTTCCTAAGTGCCCCTGGCACACTGTGGCGTCAGCAGGAGCCAATCAGATTAAGGGAAGCAGGGAGCTTGATGGGGAAATAGGTGGTGGTTGGTGTTTATTATGGGCATCTGATCTCCACCCTGCTGTGAAACAGAGAGGTAAAGCTTTAACCAGCAAGACAAAGCTCACGATATTTCCAACATTGGCACTAAGCATACATTCTCCAGCTGTTGGGAGATTGATGTGATATCAATCATGCTAATATGGTGCAATGCAATTTAAATTTGAGAAAGTTATACCATCACTTTGCAAGATAAGGTGTGTCTCTGATCATTTTCATTTTTACCCTTCATTTTCACTCGCCCCGATCAGTTTCTATTTACCTCACCACGCATTACAAGCATTGAATTTTAGGGTTTTCTTCCCCTCTCAGAGACATTCTACTGAGTCATCCACTGCAAAACAGGAGACAGCACTGCAAGGCAGGAAACACTTAAACTACAGCATGTCTGGCTCATAAAATGGATATGAGGACAAAGCGTTTTCCTTTACTGAATGATGTCTGTGTCTCCTTCCAAATGCCTCATTGTCGTACTGATAATATAATCACAGAGACTAGTAGGCTCGTAGGAACAGTAGTTGAACTCCTGCTCACACTCCCCAGAGAGCAATCAGTGAGTGACACAAAAACCTACATTCAAGAAGTCATTTCTAGACATTTACTTACAGCCCGGCAGTGTAGCGCAATCATTTTTAATGTTTTAGTAGACGTCATCGTCAGAGATGGCGAGGCTAGTGACCCGTGGATAAAAGACTTTGGCTGATCGTGAGATGTCGGCCTTAGACTTCACTCACTAACATGACGCTCTGGACTGTTGCTATGCTGCTGTCTTTTCCTCAGGAAGTTTGTTTACATTTTTTACAGTGAAAAGAACCAGACAACAAATCAAATGACAATCTGAATGATACTCAATAACTTTGTGACTATATTTATAACTTATAAATCTATCACTGTAAATAGAAAGGTTGTCAATACATGAATACAGTATTACATTATTTACTAAGTGGGAGCTAAAGATGTTGATAAAATGGATTCATGTTGTCTTTTTGGACTGAATACTGATATAAACCATTAAGTTATGGGTGGCTTACTGCCTCTGCTAAACAATTTCCTGGGTTAAACTCTGGATAGGCCTTTAGTACTGTAATTCAGCTAGTAATACCTGTACTTCGCTATAAGGTTGCTATAATGATTATTTTCATATCATATTTCATATATGATGTTGACATCATTTAGGTCTATAAAATGTCAGGGGAAAAAAAGCCAATCAGGATTTGATCAAACCAAATGTGACTTCTTCAAATGTCTTGTTTAGTCCAACAAGTCGGAAACCTAAATACATTCAGTTTACTATCACATAAGACAACGAAAAGCAGGAAATTCCCACATTTGAGAAACTTGTAAGAGGTAATTTTTGTTTAAAAAGTGACTTAAACAATACATTGCATATTAAAATGTTCATTTTCTGTTGATCGACTAATCATTATTTTACTAATCCTTTCAGCTCTAATTATAACCGCAACGACCCTGTTGATTCTGGCCAGGGACCTTTGTTGGGTGTCATACCCGTGTCTCTCTCTCCGCATGCATCGACACTGTAATCTCTCTAATAAAAGCAAAATACAAAATAAACAACGTACTGTATATAGATAATACTATTTCTAAATCCTCTCGTGCACAGTTATAGTCAATGCATGGCTGCATTATGTACTGTGTTTTTATTTGTATTGATATCAAACCTATAGTATATCAACTAATAATACAAGCATGACAATATATTAGAAAGGCTCTTTGACAAAGATATAGATATGCCAGAAAAGAAACTGATGCAATTGTTCAGGCTCAATTAACAGGATTTTCATCCAGCAACCTGTTCATGCAGCTACCGTACAGAGTCTATATAGCACAAATACTATAGGATAGGACATTGCAGCTGCTGGGCTGCATAGCTAGACTAGACAAACTGTACTGAGTATTTGCCTGAGTTCAGTTAATGCACAGTAGCTGTTTGCTCCAATAAATAAACAAAAGCACAGCATAATGTGACTAACATGATTCAAAATCTCAATAGTGCGAGGAAACCACAGAGGAAGCCTTACCTATACCATAAGCTTTGGCAAACAACCAGCGGAGATTCGCGTCTATTTTAGCTCTTGCAGAGTCGTAGAGCTCCAGCGGTACGACCTGAGCCTCCATGCCTCCTCCACCTACATCATCAGCTGCTGCTGCTCTCCTCCAGGTGCTGTCCCTGCCAGCACTCACCTCCACATCCATCCTGCACGGAGAGACACAGAAACATTATTGCCAGTCATAGCCGATTGCATTACATCATCGATATAAAGAACAACAACCAGGGCCTGGTCTCACTGACAGCACCTGCTCTGATGATGATGATGATGATATGAAATACTACACATAGACAGACTCACATTGTTTACCCTGCTGGTACCTTATGTGTCTCTGCTGTCAATCCCCATGATTCGTATCCAATGATCATATATGTGTTTAAATCCCACACAAAACACTATTTATTTGTACAATGTTTCAGCTGCCGCTGATGATGATGATGATGTGTTAGGTTGGAAAGAAAGAAAAGCAGCACATTCGGACACAAATGAGAGCTGCTCTAGGTTAATTAGCTACCAAAAAGTAAACACAATATTAGCATCTTTGACAGCTGCTGCATTTTCTAGCTAGGTCCAGTCGAGGCTGGACTAGGGTGACCAATGAATGACCTAACATCAACCTAGCACTATTAAGTTCATAGTATTAACGTTAGCTAGGTTAGCTAGCTAAACTGCACGCACACACCCACACAGAATTTTATCCGACAAACATAATACGACTCACCTCTAAGAGTGCATTAGGTGCTTTTAACAGCTCTGTGTTTGAGATGTGTTGTTAAAACGCCGACATGCTGGCCTGGTTTCAGCTAGCGCTGAAATAACGGAGGACTCCTCCCCGCCCAGAGACACAAATCTCCGGCCTCTCAGGATAAAGCTGTGGCTGGCGGCTGATGGTCGTTAATCCAATAATAAAAAATCTGATTGGCAACCATCCGGAAGTCTGTTTTCGAGGAAATTATTAATGTTTAAAAGCCGGCTGTTTCATATTGAAGATGTCATCGCCTATGAGAGAGGACCAGCGGGTCCGGTGTCCGCAGCCCTGTTGTAGGAGCCTGTCTCTATGGGGACGACTGTTATTCTGTCAGCTCGGCTGCAACATACCTGTTCACCTGCTGAGGGCGCTATAGGTCTGTGCAGCGACAGAGAGCGCTAATTGATCTGATATCTGTGTGTGGTACTGCAATACTGGCTATAAGGAGTAGGCTACTCCAGATAGCCTACTGAGTATTGTACTTCCATAAAGTTGAGGGATATGGAGCCCCAAAAGGCTTTAATATCAAATAAATAAAGAAGGCACTATGAAATAAATATGAATAAATAGATTCAAGATTAAAGAACCGATTCATTATTTAGTTACTCAAACAACTCATTATAATGAGTTGTATCATGACAGTCTTTTTTTCATTATAGAAATGTTAATTTTTTATGTCTGTTTAATTTCATAATGGCATGTTTCCAAATAAGTTTTCCTTTCCCCAAAAAATTCACCACCGAAATACAGCTACTGCATCTGTACTACTGTACGACAAGCAACAGTAACCTATACAATAAATACAATAACATATGCTTAAAACTTACTTTAAAATTGACTTGAGTAATATACGTTCCACTTTGTTAGACAATCCCTACACAGGCTGACTAGTACTCCTCATAACTGGTAAACCAACCATTTTGTGTGGAGTTTCCCTTTTGCTTTGTTGTGAATCGTAATCAACACACACACACACACACACACACACACACACACACACACACACTTTCACATATAAAGTATCCAGAAAGCACAATGCAAAGGGTCTGTCCCGTCATCATGTGTGTTATTTTCTGAGATACTGAAGATGTCTGCTGTTTTCTAGCAAAAGTTGCATAGGGGATACACAAAATATCAGGCTGTTTGTCACCTAATATAATGTGTATCCCCTCCCCTAACATGCAAAGGGTCTGTCCTATCCTCATGTGTGTTATTTTCTGAGATAATGGAGATGTCTGCTGTTTTGTAGCAAAGGTTACATAGGGGATACACATTATATCAGGCTGTTTTTCAACTGATATCATGTGTATCCCCTCCCCTAACATGCAAAGGGTCTGTCCTGTCATCATGTGTGTTATTGTCTGAGATAATATGGATATGTCTGCTGTTTTATAGCAACAGTTACATAGGGGATACACAAAATATCAGGCCGTTTTTCACCTGATATAATGTGTATCTCCTCCCCTAACATGCAAATGGTCTGTCCTGTTCTCATGTGTGTTATTTTCTGTGTCTACCAGGTCATAATAAACAATATGAGATAATATGGAGATGTCGGCTGTTTTCTAGCAAAAGTTACATAGGGGATACATAAAATATCAGGCTGTTTTTCACCTGATATAATGTGTATCCCCGCCCCTATCCTATGTGGACCTGGGGGAAAGTAACTGCACTATTACCTTAGTGGCAGCTAATGGGGATCAAAAAAATAAAGAATGAGAAAGAAAAGAGTCCTCTGGTCAGTACCACGGACAGCCTACACAGCCTGCTGCAATGCTCATCAATCAATAACTACAGTAATATAACATAAATAGATTGAGACTGTCTTATCAATATTAAAGGGACATGGAAGTCTGTGGATGGGACATTTAATATTAAAAGATGTTATACATAAAACTAATTACATCCACCACCAACAAAAGCCCTTTCTCGGCTGAAAACACTGTTAAAAAAAAAGCCTTAATCTATGGTATGCTTAAGTGATGAATGAGGTGAAACTTAACAGGTAGATTATGCAGGAAAACAATGACATAAACAGCCTGTTACTGGTAAATGTTTTGTAGTGGCATCCACACATGTATTCAAGTCCAAAAATGTAGCTGAAATGAATTATTTTCAGCAACAGCACTGATGTTGTGGTACTATCAGGTTATCACCACCAGAGGGCAACAGACACCAACGCCTGTGGTTATAGGGTGACTTTACTTCTCATATTTACAGATGATGCATTTAGTTTGAGGAACTACAGATTAGGTGGCTACACTGTCAGTCACATAATATTTCAGAAAAGAAAACAAGAAAGGAAGCCATATCTTAATGCTTAACAGCAGCTTTTATTGAATCAAGACCATTTTTACAAAACATTTTTAATCAGGAGATACTTCTTTGCAAACTACAACTTTGCATGAACCAGGATTTCGAATTACATCTTTTCTTAAAAACATCTTTTATCTCTGAATTAGTTTATAAAACATGACATTTAGACACCTAAACCACACAAAGTGCAGGCAATGTCGTTAAACACACGAACAAAGGTCCCCATTTCTTTCACAAACAATGATCTCCACCTCGAAGACATTTTTTTTTTTTTTTTATAAGAAATCTCACAAATACGTTGTTTTTCTTAGGAAAAACAAAAATCACACTGGCACTATTTTAAACTGTGGTGAATGTAACATTTCAACTTTTCTACAACAGGTCTGCAATTTAACACTTAAAAGGTTAAACATGGTAACCATAATACCTGATTTGGGATACAATATGAAATAAAGTAATCACAAATCAATTACTCAGCACCGGCCAAGACCATTATTCAATAAAAAATAGGCTCAGGTTGATTAAGATGCATTTTCCACTCATTTTGAAAAGAATCTCTCAACTCATAAGGGATATTTGTTCTGTGCTTTAAGGTCTCTGTTACCTCCACTTAGTTACTCTCTCTATTAGTTTGCCATGAAAGACAGTATAGCAGGTAACATCATGAAAGGTGACACTTTATATATATATATTTGATCATCATCTAACAGACTCAGTGATAAGACTTAGTGAAATGTAGTTCAGTAACAAAACCTGTCATTTAAAAAGACAAAGGAAGTTAAAAATATAATTAATTAATACTGAAAATTTTAAAATAATCTATAAAAGTTGAAAAAAATCTGTACAAGCATAATGCAATGCAAATCCCAAAAATAAAAATTTGTAAAGACCAAAAGATTAAAATAAATCCAGTGAATATAGCAACACAAGACACAAATAAATAGCCAGTGTATACATCTTGGAGTTTTTTCCCCCATATACACTCATTTTAAACAGTTTCTAATCTTCCCATACAACAGAACCAAAAAATAAAAAACATAAATATAAAAGCATCTTCTTTATAGTTCAGGTCAAAAAAGCACATAAATAAATACAAAATGACTAAAACGGTTCTTATCGTTAGTATAAAAACTGATAATATAAAAGGAGCATCTTTAGTCTTGAGACAGGTTTGTCACTCTCTTTCTCTATGAACTTTGTATACATATCTTTTTCCACTAAAAAGGTTTGTCCATTTTACAAGTCTCTACTTAAACTGGTCTGGGATCAGATTCATCTGTGAATGGATACTTGTAGGTGGGCTGGAGATGCCTTCCGACCAATCGGACATGTTGGAATGTGGGGATGAGCTGGACCATTGGTCAGGGGAGCCGGGGGAGGGAGTTAGAAACGGGTGGTCAGGCACCTGTAGCTGGTGGTTAGGTGTGTTGTCCATGGGGCTAGAGTAGCTGTGCTGGGAGGGAGGGGTGAGAAATTGGTTGCCAAGGATCTGCGTCTCCTGGGGCATTACGGTGTGGATGGGCATAGAGTGGCCGTTGTTTTGCTGCATGTCGGAGCCGTTCAGCTCAACGTTTGGGAAGCTCTGGTTGAGGGACTGGCCAGCTGTGGTGGAGTTGGAGTTTTGGTGCTGGAGCTGCCGCGAGTGAGCCTGCTGCATCATGTGTGCAGAGCCGAGGTGGCTGGTCTGCAGATTCTGGTAGCCCATGATCTGAGACAGAGTGGCAGTGCTGACGCCATGCAGAGCACCCATCATGTTGTGGGATATTGGTGGTGCCTGGGTAAAGCCTCCTTGCTGGCCGACACCTGGGTGCATCCTGGAGATCCAGTCACACTGGCCTCCTCTGTTGCCACCTATGGATGTTGTGCCCTGACTACTGGGGCTGGACACAGGCATGTGGGATAGACGGAGTGGGTGAGGGTCAAAAGACATACAGCCCATATCCTTACCCATGCTCATCTGGCCCATGTGGTCTCCATTGCCTTGTAGGTGATTTAGAGACATAGGTGGGGACTGCTGGAAGGGTGACGTCATGGGAGGAGAGGCCACATCAGACAGGTAGCCATGTGGAGACTCGAGGGAATCAACCGGGGAGAGGACAGCTGACGTGTCCAGCAAGTTGCCCTTCCCATCCAGCGACTTTTTCTTCTTCATTCTATTATCTTTTCCCCCATCTTTCCCTCCTTTTCCACCGGCGCTAAGTTTTCGAACCTTCTTGACAGACAGGGTGGGCTTGAGGTTGCTAAGGTAGTCATTGGGGGAGCAGAGAGGTGGGGAGAGGCTTGAGGTGCTTAGGGGGCCGCTGTGAAGCCCGGGACTCCTAACCAAATTGTACTCATCCAGAAGGCGGACGATGTCATAGTGCATGCGTTCCTGGGCGATATCTCTGGGCAGCTGGTCGAGATGGTCAGTGATCTCACGATTGGCAAAGTGTTCCAGAAGAACCTTAGCTGTCTCAAAACTGCCTTCACGGGCTGCGAGGAAGATTGGTGTTTCCTCCTAAAAAAAAAGAAAAGAAAAAGTTAATACACTATGTATACTACTGTGACTGTAACGCTGTCAATACTTGTCAAATAGCTCTATCACAGTCACATCATTTCACATACCTTGTTGTCTTGCATGTCTTTGTTGGCACCATTTTTCAGCAGCACCATTGCCGCCTCCACATTGTTTACAGCCGCGGCCCAGTGAAGAGCAGATTTACCTGCAGGGAGAGTAAAAAGGGTGGGGGTTGATTATGATAACAGCTCAGCACACTGGGATGGATCTTTATGGACTGTTGAGATGATATGTTGATAAAACGTTAACTACCAGAATCATCGGTGGCGTTAGCATCGGCGTGGCAGTTGATAAGCTCTTCCACCATGCCCTCAACCGCCAATCGGGCTGCTAGAATCAGCGGTGTTGTTCCGTCGTGCATGCGGGCATCAAGATCAGTGGCACGGTTTCGGATTAAAATCTGCAAGGACACAGACTTGTTTAGTTAGGTGCTTTTAAGCAGCTGGACAAACCTTTATCAGAAATTAAAGCCAGGAGAGACATGAGACTCCTGTGGAGGAAGAGGCTACCTGGAACACTCCCTGTGCATCTGCAGCCACAGCAGCGTGAAGCGGAGTGCGGCCCATGTTGTCCTGAACATTGGCATCGGCACTGGACTCCAGGAGGCGTTTGGCAGCATCAGAGCGGGCGTAGCGAGCCGCCAGGTGGAGGGCAGTCTCGCCCGTGCGGTCAGTCTGGTTGTGGAGGTTGGCGCCTTGGTAAATGAAGTCAGAGATGATTTCTGCTGAGGGATCCTCTTCCTCTTCACTGGTACCAGTCTCCAGTCCTCCACCGCTGCAGGAGGCGATCATCAGGGGAGTGAAACCATCTGAAAGAGGAAGGGAGGGGATTATAATGAGTTCCCAGGCACTTGTCTGTCAATTGTTCACAGAAGATTACAACATCTTTCAAGAGGTTTTCATGATATTCCGTAAATCATCCAATAACCAGTGTACACACCTGGTCCTCTGACATTCACATCCATGCAGTCATTCTCTATCTCTCCCTGAGGAGGGGTAGGAGCAATGGACGCAATACGCAGGTCAGCTGCATCCAGATGCTGCTGTGTCCATTTCCTGTGGTCAGTACGGTCACTTAAATCCAACATGGCCTGCTCCTCAAACTGAAAGACACACCAATCGTAACAACGTCAGCATCGGTAGCACACATGAAAAGGGTTGAGAATACACAATTTGGTAAAGCATAGCTTATTTAGACAAGAGTAAACTTTTTTCTTACCCTGAAGCGCCTGCAGTCTGGATCCTCATCATCCCATTCATTTTGATTGTCATCCATAAGATTGATGTCTGAGTTTTTCATGGGCCTGTTGAAAAGAGGAAGTATGTTAGAGTAGTTACATTACATCAAATACAAAAGACACATGATAAAGTATGCTGCTGACAGTCAAGGCTAAGAAAACACCCAGCTGCAGGTAGACTAAAAAGCATTGCTGCCTTCACATTCCATTTTCAAAATCTCCTTACCTCAATCCAACAGAATCCTCTCCCAATGGCTCTCTGCGTTTCTTTTTGCTGGGCTCCGACGTTTTGAATCCCTCAGGAAACCAGAGCTGGCCGTGCTCTCGTCGCCTCTTACGGGACACCAGAACACCAAGGCAGATGAAACCCAAAGCAGCCAAGCCGAGGAAGACTATGTACATTGGGTAGAGCTCTGAACTGGAGGGAGTAGGTCTCACACCTGGAAAGATAGTCAAAGTCATTGTGTTACTTACAATTTCCACTTGTAAGTAATTAAGTGTTTTTAATATAACACATTGAATATATATATACGAGGCTGGAGATGAGTTACATACTGGTGACAGCTTCAATATAGGGAACATTGAGATTCCCGCTGGTGGCCAGTGCTCCAAGGAACGCAGCTACATCTGTGGCGCTCTGGAAGCATTCAGTAGACTGCTGGTAACACTGACGGTTGTCAATCTCCAGGTACACCACAGACCTACGAGCAGAAATGGATGCAAACATTCATATTCAACACTTCTGTAATCCAAATACAAGTCATTATAGATATGTTCTGCTAATGAAAACACATAAAAAAATTGTGACTTATTTGTGGTGCCTACCCTTTGACTTGCGCAGGATCGAGCTCTCTGCGTTTTCGAGGGCTGACCATGGCAGACACGCTTTCCTTCACTTGACCCAAAACATTGGCTGGCATTGAAGCCCACTCGGGCCAGCCATCTGTGGAGCGCTTCAGCACGTTATGTTTAACAAGGTCCTGTTCGTTGCCATAGTAAGGGAAGATCATTGGTTCTCCTTTGGCGTCACGGCGGAACACCACATTGGTGTGGAGAACGCTGCTGATCTCTCTGAGGAAGGCTGAAGAACGATTTTTAAGCTGTTCGGGGGGGATATGGACCACCAGAACTAAGTGTCCGTCTGCCAGCTTCTCTGGCATGTTGTTGGCGCAGTCCAGGCCATCCCATTCACATTCGGCATTGTTGCAGCCCTGGTCACAGTGACCATCAGCATAGTGGTCTTTACAGTACTGGTCATACAGCGGACTGGAAGAAAAGTAAGAGATTGGGTTAGCATTCTGATATACAAATATATTAAACAAATAATAAGTAAAACAACTCTATGACAAATCCACAAAATATCTGTGTTTTCTAGACTTACTTGCATTGTCCTTCCTGTCCCTGACAATCAAAGCCATCATAGAGACACCCAGGGCTGTTGCACTGGCCATCACACTTCCCATCGTTAAAGTAGCGCCAGCACTGCAAGGCCGCAGAGCAGTTTTGCCACGGGTCATCAAAATTAAGTGAGCAGTCTCCTCCATCCCAGCCGCAGGCATGGTTGTTGCACAGCGAGTCGCAGATATGGTTGCCCGCCCACTCATCACACTGAGGAATCTCGCAGCTCACCTCCACTTCCGGAGGTGGGGTGATGTCCCGGCCAAAACCTCCAACAAATGAATAGTCCAGGATGTGGCACAGCAGGCCGTTGAAATTGCTGGGGCAGCTGCACTGGAAGAACGGCACGTCTGGGGTGATCTGGCACGTGCCACCGTTGTAGCAGGGGTTGGAGATGCAGAGGCTGTCAGTGGGGGTCTGGCACTCAGGCCCAGTGAAGGTTGGTGGACACAGACAGCGTGGGCCTAGGTGGCCTGACACACATGTACCTCCATTCCTGCAATTCAGACTCCCGCAAGAACGAGAATCATACTCGCAAGAAGAACCCGTGAAGCCCTAGAGGGACAGAAATGAGGTTTTAATCTTTGTGGTATACTTGAGGGAAATAAAGGATAGTAAAAGTATCTCTAAAGAGGCAATGCTATAAGTGGATCACACAGCTGTACTCACAGGTGGACATTTGCAGATGAAACCATGAGGTGTGTTACTAGCAACAGCACACGATCCTCCGTTTCTGCAGGGTCTTCCTTTACAGCCATCAAACACTTTGTCACAACGTTGACCTGGAAAAGATAAGCAAACGTGTTACCATCTGTACACCATTCAGACACTGCACACAGGGATATTGCAGTCTTGTTACATGCTGCTGGTGCACATCAGTACCTGTATATCCAGTGCGGCATTCGCAGCGGTAGCTGTTGGTGAGCTGAATGCAGTTGTAGGACCCTCTGGGGTCACAGGGGTCTGACAAACACTCGTTGACGTCACCTTCACAGCGCTCTCCTACGTAGCCGGCTGGACACACACACTGGTAACCTCCAATGCGGTCTACACACTTGCCGTTGTTGAAGCACTTGGGCTCGTTGGTCAGTGGGTCGCTGGAGGGGGTGCAGTCATCCAAATTAATCTCACAGTGGACACCTACAGGGGACAGAAATGTTGCATTAGAAAATATTTGAATTCTCATTTTTGTTGTCAAGTTGATTTTTTGACGATGTCAGACTTTGAATGTGCTATGTAGGTGTATACCTTGTGTTCCTCTGGGACAGGAGCACTTATATGTGTTGATGAGGTCGATGCATGTGCCTCCATTCTGACAGGGCTGTGACTGACATTCATTGATCTCTTTGGAGCAGTTTACACCGTGGTAGCCAGGAACACACTGACAGAGAAAAAGGAAAATCATTATTATGTATTTGTTAGAATCACATTTTGTACAGTAACTCTCAACTGTCCAATAATCTCTCATTATATTTGTAGATTTATTTCATTCCAATCTAAATCAATATACCTCACAGCTGTAGCCTCCCAGATAATCAGTACAGGCGGCTCCGTTCTGGCAAGGATTGGGTGAGCACTCGTCCACTTGTTCCTGGCAGTAACTCCCGGTGTAGCCGGCCTGGCATCGGCAGTAATGTGTGCTCCCAGCATCCAGACACTGGCCTGAGTTCCTGCACAGGTGAACCACCTCCACCCCTGAAATCAACAAGGAAGGAGTTACAGAATGCACAAATCAAACACAGGACTTGTAGATTCAACACTCCAAAATCCATATCACATGATGGAAAATGACTTTTAGCTGGCTATCGTACCTTGCTGTTGGGCTGCGACCTCACAGGAAACACTGGGGATGTCACAATAGAGACCAGTCCATCCAGTCTGACACTGGCAGGTGTAAGAGGCTCCCTGTTGCCAGCACGAACCTCCATTTTTACAGGGGGATGAATCACACCAGCGCACAAGATTCTAACAGGAAAACAAAGGCAGAAAATACTTAATAAACTGTATAAATGGAGACAGTGCATGGAACCACCACAGTGCCTACACAATTAGCCTGACAAAAGATGATTTCTACCTGACAATTGACTCCTGTGTAGCCATTAGGACAGGTGCACTTGTACGTCCCATAACTGTCAAGACAAGATCCTCCATTGAGGCACGGTTTGGAGTCACACTCATTGATATCATATTGGCAGTAACTGCCAGTGAATCCAGGTAGACACAGGCAGGTGAAAGCATTAATTCCATCCACACAAGTGCCACCATTGAAGCAAGAGCTGTAGGGGCACACAAAAATAAAAAGGTTAAAACCTTATTGGACTTGCTATTGGCAGGGAAATAAGTTAAAACAACATTTTGACAAAGTCAGATACCTGTCGGTGCAGTCATTGGTGTTGATCTCACAGTTGATGCCACTGAAGCCAGGCGGGCAGGTGCAGGTGTAGCTGTTGACACAATCGGTGCAGTTGGCGCCATTCCTACATGGGTTACTCTCACACTCATTTATGTCCTGCTCACATCTACCGCCACGAAACCCGGGCAGACAGGTACACGTGAAAGTGTCAATGCTATCGCGGCACAGACCACCGTTACTGCAGGGATCTGAAACACAGAAAAGAGGAAATAAAATAACCATTTTCTCGCTCTGAATCATAGACAACATGGGAACTTCTAATGGTGATAATCTGTTCCTTACTTGGTTTGCAGTCATCGGTGTCTGTCTCACACTTCTGGCCAGTGTAACCTGGCTGACACTTGCACTGGTAGCCACCCATAGTGTTTTGGCATATAGCACCGTTACGGCATGGGCTCTTCACACATTCGTTGATATCAATCTCACAAGTTTGACCTTGAGGGGAAGAGAAAGATATTTGAAGAAAAGTTAATCACATTGTCCAGTGGATGGATAGATTATTGGACAGGTAGAAATGACAGATAGACACCTTGCCATCCTTCAGGGCAGATGCAGGAGAAGCTCTGGTAGTCTTCAGCCTCCTTACACACTCCACCATTTTTACAGGGTCTGGGGCTGCAGGGCGCTAGCAGGATCTCACAGTTTTCACCTGGTGGTAGAGAAAAGAAAACATCAGTGCTTGAATTGCACTGGTAACATGGAGCAACTGTTTCAGACTTTAATATCGAACACCAAGTCATAAAATGTATGTTTAATTTAACTGCAAAAGATTTGTTTTTGAAGAGGGACATTAATTCTAAATCCCAGTTACTATCCCACTTCCTTATCCATTTCCATGACGACTTAGCTAAACAGGAAGGGCCTTCCTGTTTCCTGCTATTGTGTGATCACAGACAGGAAACAGGACGTGGCGGAAGTGGGAATAGGGCTTGGAGCAGGCTCCGGCTTATATTAGCTGCTGTGGCATGTTATTCCAAAACACACACACACACATACTGTTATCCCTGCAAAGCAGACAGGCAGATCTTTCCACACAGAAAAACAGACATGGTGTTTTCTAAAACAACATAAGATAGGACTGGATAGGCCTACTGTGTGGAAAGCGGAATATTGTCTTTACATTTTCAGACCTGTGCAAACAGCTAACTAAATTAAACAACCCAGGTATTAGTGTGAAAAATATGCAGCTGCGTGTCGTACCAGTGTAAGGCAGCAAACAGTTGCACTTGTATCCAGCCACATCATCGATGCAGCTACCCTGGTTGAGGCAGGGGTTGGAGGCACACTCGTTGATGTTAGTTTGGCAGTTAGGTCCTAAAGTGGCAGGATTAGAGAGCACCAATGGGTTAGATATAGCCTAACAGGGCACACACACAGTCTCAATGAGCAAAGGAAGTCATGGTTATAACTGACCAGTAAATCCGGCTCTGCATGTGCAGTGGTATCCGCTGGTCATGTCCTTGCAGGTTCCCCCATTCATGCACGGGTTGGACTCACACTCGTTATTATTGAAGTCACAGTTGGGGCCACTCCAGCCAGAGTCACAGGTACATTTGTAGCTTAAATGCAAAGAAATTGTCAAGTCAGTGGTGTTTTTATTTTATTTATTTATTTATTTAAGGAAATTTATTTGTGTCATTTATCTGTGCTCACCCATTGATGAGGTCCTGGCATCGGCCGTGGATGCAGGGGTTGCTGCCACACTCATCCACCTGAGATAAACAGGTGGCGTCGTTGTAGCCCTCTGGGCACAGGCAGGTAAAGCTGTTGATGCCATCGATGCATGTGCCCCCGTTGTGACAGGGGTTTATGGCACACTCATCAATGTTAATGTTACACATTGATCCTAAAAGACAATACGATACGATTTTAGGACAATGCAGCATATATTTATTTTGTAAGATGTGAATTGATAAAATACCTACACCGTGGGGCATTATAAAAGTCCAACAGCTGGACACTTTGGTGTTTGGTGTGAAATTCTTTAAGCCTTTACAAGCTCCTAGCTAAGGTGCACTGGGTGGCTTTTGGACAATAGAGAGAGCTAACACTAAAGACTCCCTAGACATTCAACAGGCAGAAGCTATAGCAGCTCCAATGTGGGCCTAGCCTGGCGGCCCCTGGAGGCCCATTTTCCTCTCCTCCATTGATTAAATGGGGCCCTGTTGAATAGGCAGAAGGAGGGTTTCAGCTGGATCTGATTGGGGGAGGTGCTGCCAGGAGGTGGGGGGGGGGGGGGGGATCTCATCTCCCTATTCACACACACACACCACCCCCCATCCAGGGAGAACTAACCTCACCCAGGGCTGTTTACAGGGGACAGAAGGGTAGACCCATTTCACACGCGGCCGAGTAACAATTAAACCCCCCTCTGATCCCCAACCAGCTCCCTCCTCCTCTGCTCTTCATCAATCAGGAAGGGAGGGCCCAACTGCCTGATCTTCAGTTACAATAGTCCTCTGTCCCTCTGTGTCTCAGTCCCGCCATGCCCTCCACACTCACCCCGTCAGCACAAAAAGATGGAGGGGAGGAAGAGGAGGAGGGATGCACAGAAGCCTGCACACACACACTTATTCCTCCCTGCCCCCTTTCTAGCATAATCACACAGCCACTACCGGTCAGAACCGGCTCTGTTGGGCCTTGAAAGGGAGGAAGAGGGGTCCATTTGTTGAGCTTAGACTTTGTCACTGAAGCTTTATATACTGGTATATTACAGGTGGACATGTGTCAGTGAAGTTAGTGAGGTGAAAACACTTCAATCTGAGATATTTGTGGGTTTTGTCATGCAGTTACACACTACTAAACATCAGATATGTGATTAAAGGCCAGGCTCTTTTCCTTTTAAAGTATCACCTTACAGACTTTTTCCAGGCGCAACGTCACAACCTTTTCAAATGGCAAACAAAGTTAGCGCTTTGTGTGTGTGTGTTTTGTGTGTGTATCAGGTTGAGGACTGTGTTCCTTTCTCTGCCCCCCCGCCATCCCACACAGGCAATCCGACACCATTGTTCCGCATGAGTGGACCCGCCAGCCACCTGTCCTACCTGCCCCTCCTAAAGCTCAAGGGACCACCCCCCTGCATCTGTAAACTCCACCCAGTGCTCACCTGTGTAGCCAGGCTCACATGCACACTCGTAGCCGTTGATTTTGTCGATGCACCTCCCGTAGTCGCAGGGTTTGCTCTTACAGTCGTCCAGGTTCACCTCACAATTGAAACCTTTAAATTGGAACAAATGTAAGCAAATGATATGAGGAAAAGCTCAACATTTTAGCTGCAGGAATCTATTGAATGTTGATGTCTAACGTCTTACCTGCAGTGCCTTTAGGGCAAGCACAAATATATGTGTTCTCCCTGTCCTGGCAAGTGCCACCGTTCTTGCAGGGCTGGCTAAGACACTCATTGATGTTGGTCTCACACAAGCGGCCAGTGTAGCCGGGGCGGCAGTAGCAGGTGAAGGAGGCTAGGCCATCCTTGCAGGTGCCATAGTGGCAGGGGTCAGAGTAGCACTCATTGATGTCAGTCTCACAGTGCTGTCCTGTGTAACCTGGACAGGAAAAAAGAGTACGTATTTAAAAGAATAATGGCAATGTTCTTTTGGAGAGAAAAAAAAAGTGGAAGACATTTTCAAGACAATTCAGAAAAAAATAATTGTTTGTTTTACCTTCAGCACATTCGCAGGTGTACTTGTTGGGACCATCGGTACATTTAGCTCCATTTTTGCAGGGGGTGCTGGCACACTCGTCAATGTCCACCTGACACAGACTCCCCGAAAAACCTGCATATGCATTGAACAAAATACAGAATTTAACTTTTCTTGAAATGACTGTACTACTATAATTTAGCTAGTTATATATTCTGTATATCATGACTTCAGTGTGCATAATGCGAGAATAGTGAGACAGAAAACAGAAAAAAAATAATTTGCATCGGTCATAGGTCTGCAGGACACTGAAGGTCCTAACGAACCATTCCACAACACTACTTCCACCCCCCACCCCCACCCCCTCCTTGGCTCTTACTGTGCAGTGAAATCTTTCTTTCAAACCACTACACAATGGCCTCCAGCTCCCCGGCCATAAACCAATCCCTGCCCTCCCCCAATTTTGGTGCTAAGCTCTAACACAAACTCTCATGCCCGCCAAATATGCTAATGTTTCTGCAACCTGATCCACTCTGTCCTGTTTACCCAAAACCCCTTCAGTGACACGATTAGAAAAAGTTAATCATTTCCATTTGATCTGTAAACCATATATCACGAGTTATACTCAGCTAAGTTAATGATCCACTCCTTTATAGCCTCTAATCTGCTCCCATTGCCTGACCAAAAAGACACCAAAAGGATCCAAGAGCCTATTTATTTTACTCAATTAACTCTATCATCTTTCACATTCACTGATCATTTCTCACCTTTGGAGCACTCGCAGTGGAAGGAGTTGATTTTGTCGATGCACTTGCCGTTGTTGAGACATGGTTGGCTGGCACACTCATCTGTGTTCATGTGGCAGAACACACCCTCATATCCTGAAATCATACAGACACATGAGGAGAAAAGAGTTATTGACCAAATCAAGTACCCTTACCCTAGTCAATGCCCCAGGGTTTAATAATGGTCCAAAATTACGAAGATCCCTGCATTTACCTTTTCCCTTTTCCCGCCCCATGCGATATAAACCGATGCTCTTACCTGGCATACAAATGCAGTGAAACCCTCCAATCTGATCCAGGCAGGTGGCATCATTGTGGCAAGGATTAGACATGCATTCATTGACATCCATCTCGCAACGAGGTCCTTCATATCCTTGAAGACACTTGCACTGGAAAGAGCCTTTGGTGTTGAGGCAGCGCCCACCGTGTTCACAAGGGTTGGCACCTACAACATTTGAGATACAAGTTGTCATGCATATGTGGTCATTTATGCATAATCATTTCCAAACTATACCAGAAGAAAACTTTTTAACTTACCGAGGGAGCATTCGTCAATGTCCAGGTTGCAGGCTGACCCAGTATAACCTGGGGGACAGGTGCAGATCGCCATGCCGTTGACTGGGTTGGTGTCACAGTTAGAACCTTTTTGACACGGATTGCTGATGCAGGCGTCATCAAGATGGCACAGCAAACCTGGGGAGCACCACAAGAACTAACTTTCATCAAACTGTATCATTACATTTATTTACTTTATTAAGATCCGTGTGTACAGTATGTCTGGAACAGCCACGGATAGGCGTACCTGTGCGCCCATGAGGACACTCGCAGAAGAAGGAGGCTACGCGGTCGTGGCAGGTAGCGCCGTGGTAACAAGCCGCGCTGGCACAGTCGTCGATGTTCTCGCTGCAGTCGTCACCGGTCCACCCGTTGACGCAGACGCAGTGGTAGCTGCCGTGAGTGTCATGGCACGTTCCTCCATTCTGGCATGCGTTGGGCATCAACTCACACTCGTCCACATTTTCTGTGCAGTATTGACCTGAAAGGTCAGAAGAAAATAACACAGTGTGAGGCTCAGTTTATATGTGTTTTGTTTGTAATTTTCTGATTTAATTTTAAAGTTGGAACAAAAATCTGTCTCAAAGCAAAAGATCACCTGTGTAATGAGGTGGGCACCGGCAGTTGTAGGTGTTCACACCATCCACACACATACCACCATTCTGGCAGTTGTGGCCCGGACAGTCATCGATGTTATGCTCACAGTGCTGACCTGTGAAGCCTGAACAGGGAGAGACCAAGACAAAAAGAGACACAATGTGAAAAAGTGGGGAGTAACAAAGATATAGAAAAAGATTTAGCAACATTTGCTTTTAGTTAATAATAAGACCCTTTTCTTCCTCTTGTTATAACTGGGCACTCAAGAGAAAGATAAGCTATCTATATCCTCGTGGCAGATTGTTTTAATGCCCTATAGATGACAGCGCAACTTGTGTCTTCCTCAAACATCAAAGGCTTGAGTGGATGTTTTAGAGCCACAATAGTCTGATTAACAATCAGCCCGCAGCTCTGCAGGTGCCCGTGCAGCTTCACTATCTAGCCACATTCCAGCACGGACACCCACAAGAGCCACACAGCATGGGTTAAACTTTAACACATAATATCCCTCATTCATCTGCATATCTAAACAACTTGCTCTGTGCTGGTCATAAGCACTCAGTCAGACAATAACACAGACAGCTAAAAGCTTACATGATGACCACATGTTGAACCTTTCAGAGAAATATGTTCTTAGTTACGATGTGTTATGGAGGAAATTCTTCACAGCTGCAGTCCTGACTCTAACAGCAGTAACCACAATTGCTCAAAACTAACCAAAGTTTTACACAACTCTGCAACGGCTTTGTGTGACAACACAATAAAGACGCCAAACAGACTGGCTGTATTTAACTGAAAAACAAGATATTTGTGTGTGTGTGTGTGTGTGTGTGTGTGTGTGTGTGTGTGTGTGTGTGTGTGTGTGTGACCTCATGAATAGGGTGTGTATATCTATACGTTTATGTGTAGGCCCATGTGTGTACCCCTGGTGTTGTGGGGGCTTGCTGGTGACTATCAGAAGGAAACGTCTGTGTGAGTGCATCCTGCCAGTGGAGGCTGGCAGAGAGGGGGGTAGCCAGAGTCTACTCATTCCACTTAATCAGATTTTACTACAACAACAGGCTGGTTTTTAGGTCAACTGATGTAATAGGAAAACAAAAGTGTACGTTTTGTTGCTACACTAGCCATATGCAACTCCATATATCAACAGAAAAAAAAACTATTGTGCTGCTTGTTTATCTGTATGTTGTATGATGATGTATGTTTGTGTGTTACCTGGAAGGCAGCTACAATCATAGGTGGTGTCTCCCTTCTGCACACAGGTGCCTCCATTCTGGCATGGTGAAGGGCTGCATGGCATGTAGGGTGTCTCACAGTGTTGACCAGTGTACTCATGAGGACAGCGGCAGTTGTATGAGCCCACCTCGTTCACACACACACCACCATTAAGACAGAGAGAGGGAGTCTGGGCGCACTCGTTGACGTCTTGCTTGCAAGTTTGACCGTGGAAGGCGGGTGGGCAGGTGCAGATGTACGTGGAATCGAAGGCTGAGCACTGGCCACCGTTTGCGCATGGATTGGACGCGCATGGGTTGGCAAGCTGGCAGGTTTTACCTTGAAAACAAAACAACAAGAGAGTTGTTAATCATTATGGTTCATGGGGAAATGATAAAAAAGGAGAGTACAAAAAAAGTGTATGATAACATTTTATCTACATACCTGACCACCCAGGTGGGCAGCGGCAGCGGAAGGCGTTGAGGGTAATGAGGTCACAAGTTCCTCCATTGCGACAGGGGGAGCTCATGCAGGCATGGTTGGTGGGGGTCAGGCATAGCCGGTCTATGAAACCCAGGCGGCACACGCAGCGGAAATCAAATGTGTTGCCATGGGAAACAGCACGGCATTCACCACCATTGCGGCAGGGTGAAGGGCTGCAGGGGCTTGGATACTGGCAACGATTGCCTACGTAGTCATTGGGACACCTGGGAGTAGACAGTAAAGGGAGAAGTAGTGGTGATTAGTTTAATTCATGGGGGCAATTATCTAAACAAAAGGGAAATAAGGGCAGGATGGGAGGAGGGAGTAGTGGAGAGGGTCTAAGAGTTTCCCGCCTAGGAAAGTCCCACTGCAGCGGGACTGGGACAGCATGTTGTTCTAGTGTGTCTCTCTGGATTAGACTCCCTCAGAACCTTGAAAACACATTCTGCTGGGACAACAGACGCCACTAAATAATAGTCTAGCCGTAGCAGCCCGTTCCCAACTACCTTTCGCCCCCAAGCTGTCCACACTCATCCTGAATGACTAAAGAGATCAAGGGGACTGTGCCGGCTCTGGATGTCCTATATGAAGCACTGCATTCAGGACCTAAGCCCCTGCTTCCCTCCCATCCAGACTAAGGATGGATGCTGCAACAGTCACATAGCTCAAACTGGCTGAAGTGAAGACATAGAAACTCGGGACAGAAGCTCGACAAAGAACAGGGCTGGCCTCCCCTTTTGCAGTGTCTGGGTAATAATACATAATACATCCCCCCCCCCCCCCCCCCCAAAAAAAAAACAAAACAAAAAACAAACAAAACAAAACAAAAAACAAATTACAAGTAATTTACAGATATTGATTTCCAAACTGCCAACTGCTCAGACATAATCTGATATGCAGCTTGTACATAACAGTGAAGTCCTGTCACGTGCAAGAGCATTTAAAGTCAGCAAAAAAGTGTTTATATTTGAATTGGGGCTTATGTGCGAGTGTGTAGTTGTGCATGTGGGCGTGTGAGTGTTAATGTGTAAGGGAGGGCATCTGTTGGCCTCCAAGTATCTCCACAGGGAGCAGGTGCGCATGTTAATGAAGGCAGCTGTTGGACAGGACTCCTCCTCCTCCCCCCTTAAATCCCTCCTCCCTCCCTCCCCTCTGTCCCCTTGTCAGATGGGGGTTCTGACAAACCAACCTCTTCTCCAGGGACATAAAGAACCCATGTGAAGTCAGCTGTTGCAACTTCTGTCCCCTCCCCTTAACCATTATTATTCTTAATTTCCTCTCTTCCTTACCTGTTCCTCTTTTGAATTCATTTTTTCTACACTAATATTGAATCTTCTTTCCCTTCAGTCTTCTCCCTGTCACAGCTTCAAACATTCTGCTTTTCATTGCTCTGTCTTCTCGTTTCTCTCCCGTGTTGACTTTTTACAGCTCCCAGAAGTTTGCTTTTTACAGCGTTACCCTTATGTCACATGGGACTGCCGAAGACTCCCTTGTTGACTTAGTTAGGTGTGACCAGTCAGGGAGTTTTTAACAGTGCCATGAGCCCCACAGGGGGCCCAGACAGTTGCAATTGGCAGAAGATTGTAAAAGTATTTGTGTGGCTTTGAAGTTTCCCTGCTTCCCATTCCACTTTACCATGAAAACACGTGTGTGTGTGTGTGTGTGTGTGTGTGTGTGTGTGTGTGTGTGTGTGTGTGTCATCCCACGCTAACTAACTGTAATAGATTCTCTTTGTCCTGAAGTCAGTCCAGTTTGAGATAAAGATCCACCCACACGCTGAAAAGCTAAGCAGCACACACCACGGCAACAGGTCTCTCCCAGCGATGCAATGTCCCCTCAGGCCGGAGCAGATGCTTCTCCGACCTCTGACCCCAAACACTTTTGTGACTGTGGGACGGCCTCTTTGCCTTCTCTCCCCCCTCTCTCTCCTCTCCCCGCTGGGCCTGATCTACCATCTGCCACTCTGAAGTGACTTTATCCTACGACACAAAACCAGCCCCACTGTGTGCTGGAAATGCCACCGCTGTGGAAAATGTTATGTAAATGGCTGAGGGTGGCGTACAGTAATTATGTGTGTAAGTTTAGAGTTTTATTCTCTTGGTTTTTCTTTCACGTTGTTTATGAAAGTCATCATCTCTCTTCTCACTTTGCACTCTCTTTAACACCCACTGCCCCCCTTTTCTCTTTAAGTGGCTCTTTGTTTCTGCCCTTTCTTCCTCATCTATTTTGTCTAGTTAGCTGATGTTCCCATGGATGTGTCTAATCATTAGCCAAGGTCTGACCCATGGGGTCCACATCTGTTTGTAAGACCAAGAACAGAACAGTGAAGCTCTGCTAGAGGAAATGAAGAATGTACTGGGCCTGGAAGGCTCTGAACTCCCACCACACTTTACTAGGTTTAGTGGGTTTTATACTGCAGTAGATCAACACTGTAAATAAAGGCATGCATAATAGCTGTATATACAGTGATATATACAAGCAAGTGAATGGATTCTTATTAAAGGTTCTCCTGTCTCTCAAGCTGTACTTTTCTGTATACATTTTTTTTTAAAAACACAGAAAAAGTATGAATTTCAAATATAGTGTTGGCTTAGTGAAGTTAAATCTTCAAAAACAACATAAGTTCAACAAGTATCAAGTGTCACAGGAAAAAAAAGGCTCGTGATAAAGCTATTTCCTGTCTCACTCTAAAAGGAGTGAAGTGGGAAGATTTATGTGGGTCAGCCACAGTGACAAAAACTGAGCATCTGCTTAACTAATGACTGTGACTCACTTTCATGCACTAAATACCAGTTAGCCAACACCAGGGTCATAACTTCAACTGTGTGTGATTGAGCGATAGACCTTGGTGGCAGATTCATGGAGACATCCCAGCTCATAGTCAAACAAGGAAAAGCACCTGCCTGCCACTCCACTTGTTACAATTGTTATCAGTGACACATCTGCTGAAGTACCTCAGTTTGGAGCTGAACTGGGACCAGTTCTTCCCAGTCTCTCATATCAAATATACTAATTTGTAATATGGTGACATTAGGGATAATAAGTGGTAACTACTGGTAACTATTTTAACTGATAACATTTCCTCTCATGGATATAATTAAAACACAGATAAGGAAGAAGGCCTGCACATACACGTATGCTTCTAACCCATTTACCTCATTGCCCCATGCCCTGTAGTCCAACACTGACCTGCCAGAGGCGTGAGTGTTTCTACATCTGACAGCCTGTGCTAGTGCATGTGAACTTCCAGCACCCACTAGAGCCAAATAGCATCTTATCTACGTGCTGTGACAGCACAGCTTTGATCGCCCTGCTCTGAGGATCTCCAGACTTGCAGGATCCGGATCACTACCCAGTCTACTCTGAGGCCCCACCAACACTATGGGGAAATATTTGTTTATGTAGCAAAGGTTTTCCACAGTAGCGTTATGAGGTTGTTCTTAAGACTGTAATTAAAAATCAATATAAGTTTAAACACTGCCTGCCACCAATCTCATTCACTGCTGTATCCGGGGGGCCCTGGCATCTAGGGAATGGGCCCAACCAAGGGAGTGGCAGCACCGGTGCTTAAACCCCAATAAAAGCCCTGCACCAACAGGCACACTTGACCCAGCAATGCACCTGATTCGCTTAAGCCCACATGGAGCTGAGCCTTAACAGAGACCTGCTCGGTAATCCTATAGGAGGACAAATGAAGAGCGACATTCCTTCTTGAGGGAGAGTGGAGCATCATTTTAGTGGTGCTGGGCTCCCTCTAGACAGTCTCTATGGGTGAGACATTTTATCATCAATATGCAATACCAGACAGCTCTGTGCAAAGTCAGAGAGGTCTGACTACACCAACCACAGCAGACTTTCAATTTTCGGACTCAAGTCTATTTCTGTCAGACGTCTGCAGTATTTGAGATATGTAGTGAGACAGTTGAGATGTTTTCTGGGTTTATTATTAACAGTCACCTCAGACCAAAACAGTGTCTATTTCAGAAAAGCAGCATCGACAGTCAGTCAGTCGTGCAAAGGCGGAGGTTGAGGGCAACAACCTTTCAACCTCGCTGTGCCCTCTCACAAATGGAAACTAAATTTGACTTACACGACGCTGTGCCCTTACATGTTTTTAAGCTGCCTAGTCAACAAGACGGCTACAGCTGCATGGGAAACAGGAAGCCCCAGACCTTCAGATAACCTTTTACTTTACTAAATCATGACCGAGTGCTTCCCCATTATGCGTCTAGTTGCTGTTTCCGCGTTTCTAGTACCACCACAAACTAAAAGTACACATTGAAGTCTTGAAGCCTTTTCTAGTATTGAAGCTTTTTCTTTAACATAAAAAGAAGATAAGAATAACAATGATTTCTTTAAATCAAACAAACACAATTTCTTGTCCCCATCCGAGTTTTAAGGATTAAAAAAGATGGAGAGCTAGAACATGTTTGTTGATACTGTGTTTCTCCCCTCACATGCCCTGTTTGTCTAGAGGCATAGCGGAGGTCTCATCAATGGTCTATCTATGTCAAGGATTTTCTTGTTGTTGTTCAAATTGAAGGCATTACAGCCTGTCTCTGTAACTCAAGATGCCGTACAGCCTGAAACCTTTTTTCTTAACTTCACATTTTCTATTGTTCCTGCCCTCTGCCTTTGTAGGGCAGATGCAGGTTAGCCCAATCAACCAAAAGGAGATAAATATGCAGCAATTTAATAAACAGGACACAAGCCAGTTCCTATTTTGGGGATGATCCACATTGAAAAGCTTTAAATTAAGAGTGACTATATTTAGAACCAGGAAGGACAGAAAACATCCTTTCTGCAGGACGGGGTAATGGAATACCAATTTTGTCTCAACACAATAATCCCACTAAACCCCTCCGTAAGACATCTGATTACCACAGGTTACACCAAGCCTAACCTTGTTCTCTATGCCAGCATGTGATTTCACTCTCTTCTCAAACTCGTGGGAACTGTGCTGAAAGAGGATTTAAATCCACCACTTACCACTCATATCTGTGTCACCACATGCATTTAGACACTGCTGCACTAAACCCCAACACACAACATGACTCAGCTGTTAGTGGCAGCACAGTGACAGCCTCTTCTAAGTGTGCAACACATCACTTTCCCCAGGTGGACTTTCCACATATGCCACCACACAATTTCCAGGTAATGTGGCACAACATTTAAATGGTGATGATGAAGGCGCAAGTTGGTTATTGAAAGCCCCCATGGTATATAGATGCTACACACTCTGACCCCTGAGCACTGGCTTGAATCTCGTAGTGCACCCCATGACTGATGGCTGCTTGGCTTGGCAGGGATGAATGATTAATGAGAGGAAAAGCAAGGAGGAAGAGAGAGCGAGGGTGGGTGGGTGAAGTGATGCTCTTATCCTGACTGTTTTTAATTGGACTGAGCAGAGATGGCGACCTCAATAACAGCTTTGTGGAGGAGGAGGGTGGAGGGTTTCTGTGTGCACACGTGCGGTGGTCTGTGTGTGGGGAGTGTGCAGATTAGATATTGTCAGTTGGTGGCCCTGGGCTGATGCGGCGTGGGCTCTTCAATAGCTCCCCCTTGTTCCTGCAGTCCAGAGAAGCGCCTGCCATGACTACATGTCCCTGAGGGTAAATCAGGCCACCCCTGAGCTTCTTTACAGATGATGCCACAACTTGCAATCACAATAAAATAAATTCTGCATTCTTTTCGGTCACTCCTCAGGAGTTAAATCTTAAAACTCCTTATTAGTAAAACTTAAAAATGAGATCCTCTTTTGTCCTCTAGCACAACATTCAATGTGAATCAGGCTTACACAGACTTACATGTAGGTAAGCTAAAGGGAATATTAACATATCAGGTGTCTCACCCACATACTATTAACACCAATCTATAGCCTAAACAAATAGTCCACAATCTGCCTTCCCTTCCTGTTTGCCTTCAAATTTCTGCACTTTATTCCAATTAATCTCACTCTCTTGACATCCAATCCAATTACATTTTACAGCCATCTGGCTTTCTAATGGAGATCACAAGCGGGTGAGGTGGGGGGTGGAGGGGTGTGTGTCCATTCAGAAAGCAGGAGACAAGCCTTTTGGAGGGGGTGGCTGGAAGGGGGGGGGGGGCTATGGCAGAGGTTTGGTGTGTGTTGTGGTGTTTGGGGTGACTGTGGCATGATTGGAAGCCCCACTCAGATTAGTCACACAGCATTATTCTGACTGCAGGACAATGGGTGACGGGCGGCAGGCGAGCCCCAGCTGTCGCCCATGAAAGGGCAGAAAAACAAGATTTAGGACTGGACGCGTCCTCTCACTTTGCTGGTGAAGGGGTCCTGCATTCATTAACAGGCCTACAGATTTGGGGGGGGGGCTTTTGTCCAGCTACCCTACTCTAACATCACTGGTACTGCACTCTCTTTTTTGTTTCTTCACTTCTTAAACTCTTTTGGGGAATGTGTGCAGCCTCACAGAGCGATGTGGCTCCTGGAGCTGTACAGGAGCACACCAGCCCAGAAGAAACTCAAGGGCCTCTGGTTGCTGGGCACAGGGCCCTATCAAAGGCTGGAATGAAAGGGGGAATATGTGGCCCCTTTTTCTTTCCAATTAAAAAGCACTTTCAAGTACCAAAATTACACTACACTGCACTTCTAAGACTGCACAACTTTCATACAAAAAACGGGTAAAGATAACAGGAAATGCTAATACTTTGAGGCAGTCTGTAGTGAAACATCTGCTACATCACACTTTCCTGCCTTTTTGTCTTCTTGTTACTTACTTGCATTCTCCATTTCCATTAGATGTGGCTTCACATCTTCCTCCATTCAGGCATGATTCAGTGGGCAGGGAGCATTTTAGACCTGTTGAGCATATACAAAATATGAAAACACATAATGAGCTAACAAGGCAAACAGCATGTGGGAAATATGTACTGTTAAACTAGCTGTTAAGATTAACAAGGATTAGGCTGAGTTGGAATTATTAGTGGGAATTATTCATCAGTGAGATTTTTAATAATCTACATCTTTATTCACAGGAATTTGAATGTACTGTACACATGTACGTCTACATCCTAATCTTTAATTGATTTGTTACACAGTTGTCCGTGGGGAAATTGGGACGCCTGCTGTGGACATCGGTGAGGCCAGAGCGTGTGGTGCGCGGCTTTTGGGGGGAGCGCACGCTTTTGCGGGGAAAGCGCAGCAGCTGCGGAGCTCAGATGCGGAACAAAAGAAATCAAGAGTCCAGCACGAGCCATAAAACACTCTCCTCGGGCATTGTTTACCGGCAGACGGAATAGCAGCACCTCCTCCACCCGGCACTCACAACACTCTCCCATACATTCAGACAAAAGGGGCCCCCCCCCCCCCCACCGCGTCTCCCGGCCCCAACACACGCACCGCTTCCATTATCCCCTATGTTATTTAAAACCGGTTCTCAGAACAATTTAAGACCTACCTACATCCAAATATGTTTGTTTAGGTATAATCCATGAAATATGGTTGCAAGACAAAACTACCAATACAATCATGGGTTTCGGTTCACGTAGTAGTCAAGTTATTTTTTTATGAAAGTTTCTTTTTTGACTTATGTATTTCATTAAGAGTGCCATTTAACACTGGTATGACTGCCTGTGCAGACAAAATAAGCAGTTAACTTGTGTGAAATAACTTTCCAAGCGTACAGCAGCCAATCACACCGCAGCATTTGGCTCCTGCACTTGTAGTGAATTAATTCCCACGACCAAGAAAGACTCTGGAAGTAACTCAATAAAAGTTGTTACGGTATTTACTAGATTTCATCAGTTTTTAGTCTTCAGCTCATACTTGTATAACAGATAAAAACCCCAAGGTAAGGTTAATGATCAAATAAATACAGCTATTAACAATTCACTAACTTCTTTAAAACCTAATTTGAATTCTTCGAGGTTTCCTTCCTAACCCCTTAGTCATGCGCTCTGCAGCCTGTATCGTGACACTCAACAAATCTTTTACAGAATTTTTTACCTTGTGAGATGACGATTGCAGGAATCAGAAATGTTAGTTTCACAAAGAAACGATACATTCCTCCTGTTCAACTTCACAAATGCCGTTGACTCCCACGTAGGGTTCGCATAGATCCACAGTTTGGGACACTCCAGGTGTTTGCTTGAAATAAATATCCTTGTGGGAAAAAGGTAAATCCAACAGTGAGAGAGGAAAGGTCTTCAAGAGGACTCAGTTCATAGATGTTAACCTGGTGCTTTCCGAGTTCTCAATGAAATCTGCAGGCAACTCTACAAGTTCCTCCCACTCCTCCCTCCTCCCCCTCTCCTCCTCCTCCTCAGGCCAAATAAAAGCGGCTCTCTCCCCACACACACACACACACACACACACACACACACACACACACACACACACACACACACACACACACACACACACACACACGCGCGCATTGTTATAAATGTACCTGCCCTGACATAGGCCTACTTTAAGCTGTAGCTCCACCATGATAAAATACAGCAGAAAAATGTGTTTTAAACATGAATGCCTCAGTAATAAATAATGCTATAATATCATAACAGTCACGGTCCATTTATCTTTGTTGAGTACTTTTACTTTTGATACTTTCCCCATGAATCATACATAATTATGTAGCCTACATTTACTTAACATTTAGTGCAGGACTTGTAATTATTATATTTTTACATTGTGGTGTTGCTACTTCAACATTTCAAAGCGAATAGTGTACTTTTAACTTGTTTGCATTTATTTGACAGCCTAGATACACCCAAAATATGATCAACCTATAAATCATTATCTTTTTTTTACAAACTACCCAACAGTATATAGTTCAATGAGCTCAATCATAACTTAATATTTAATGGTTCTTGCACAATCAAGCATTAGTATTGGTCTTTAAGTACATTTTGCTAATAATACTTCTGTACTTTTACTTGAGTAAGATTTTAAATGCAGGACTTTTACTTGTATGCAGTATTTTAACAGTGTTGTATTCTACGTTGCTTTTTGCATAAATATTCATTGGCTACATGAATGTGTGTATTTTTGTGTTAGCACCTTGGGTTCCAAATACTCTGTATGCGGAAATGACAATAAATACTACCTGACTTGACTTCCACCACTGACATTAGAGAACAAGAAAAGGATATTCTATGTAAAATGAAATGAAGGTACGACTGCAGAAGCCAGTCCATTGTGCTTTGGTACACACACTCCACATTTGTGCATCTGATGTGAGAATCACAATCTTTATGTGTCTGCTTGAATTCTGGTATTCTGGACTCCAAACCATCAATCTTAATCTCATAAAATAAGGATACATTTCAGTTCATGTTACAGTTTCATTCTCACAGCATGAATCCTTTTTCTGTAGACACATGACAACTTGTTATCTTGTTATAAGGCTTTCCACGAGCTTAGCTGATATTTCAGTTACGACATACAGTATTTCACAGACACAGAGAGTGCATGTCTGTGCCAGATTTTTTTCTCTCTCTCAGGGCAAGTGAAACTGTCAGGGAGTAGCTGCAGAGTTTCAGCACCTCAGGGCAAAGATTATTTTATTATTAAGCCCACGCACATGTTGGTCCTTCTGTCGGTGTGACAGCCAAATGGATCAACGCCAAAAGGGGCTAGGTCTCTTGAGGTGCATGTAGTGTGGGAAACACCGGGAGAGAAGAGAAGGAAAGATGGGGGTGAGCCATAAGCCACAAATGTATTGCATAACGGAAAAGCAAAGTGTTGAACGTATGAAATAAAAGAGATGTGTACAGGCATGTAGGTGATAGTAGAAAAACACCTGACCCACCGTGAGAAATGTCAAATCTATCAGGCACACGTTCAGCTCATGTCATGCCTGCTGTTACCACATGCCCTCCTGTATCCTCAATACATGTAGCAAGGTGTGGTTTGGCCCTTAAATCAGAACGTGCTGATTTGTCAGAAGTGCTGACAGAGCGTACCGTCTTTTTATCTGTCGTGAAATCAGAGCTTGTGTTTTTGCTTGTGAGGCTCTCTCTGACTTGTTTCGGGGGGAAATTTTAAGGCCATGAGAAAATGCTCTGTGATGGATTCACAAGGTTGGAGAGAGGAAGACCCAAAGCTCGGAAAACAAACTCTATCAAAGCCTAATATAGAAACAAAACCCGAAGAGGTCGACGCAAAGTGTAAGACAACAGAGTAATTTCTTTGAGATTAAATACAAATTCGACTGCCCTCTGCAGTGTGAACCCTGAACACTCTGAACCTGGAGCACATTGCAATTCCTTTAACTCAGACTCTCTTCCTTCCTTCTCTGGGCGCAGGAATGGAGCAAGGCCAGAGGTTGTGATAAAAAGTAGCTCCACTTGACAAGGACTACATGATGTCATCCTACTATCAGACCTCAAAGTCTGACCAGAGCTGGAGGTATTATTCTTTGTTCACACCCAACCAGATGCAAAGTCTCAAAAAAGATCTATGACACAGTCATGAAACAATTTTTACCAGCTGCAACAAAGTGATACTGGTATTGGTTTTACCGAGTGTGTGTGTGTGTGTGTGTGTGTGTGTGTGTGTGTGTGTGTGTGTGTGTGTGTATGTCATCATGGCAAAATGTGGTCCTGGAGATATCTGTCGTGGGAACTACCACAGAGGCAGGTGTTTACATGATGTCTGCGGCCAGATTGTGTCACTGGGAAAGCATCACAACCGTGCAAGATGCAGTCACTTTACAGGTGTGTAGTTGACATGAAAATGAAGGCCACGTTCCAAAATGGGAGAAGTCCAAGCAAGGGCGCCGGAAGTAGGGGGGATTGAAGTAGGGAAGGCGCCCCCCCCCAACACACACACACACACACACACACACACAAACACACACACACACACACACTTTACGTCCCTGGCCCGATTTGGTGCCACGGCTGGTGTGATCTCTTCGCAAGATGATCTCTAGTTTACTGTATTATTTATATATAATATTATTCATCCCTCCTTTGAATACAATTTTTCAAATTTAAAAAATTAAAGGTTATACAATTCACCAATAATTAAAAAAAACCCATCAAATCAATTTACAACAAAAAAAAAAAACTCTTCTACAGCAATGCTCAGATAGCCTAGAAATCTAGACGCACCCTAGCAGCAGCAAATGTAATTTGCAGCCAGGGTCAGTCTAGCAACTCTCCGTTGGCTTGCGAGCTGGAAAAACCAAATTCTGGTCAGGCCGATCACATCGTGTATAGAGTCGGTGGGTGGGCTTAATATAAAGACGGCAGAGTTGCAACGGTTCCGCGTGAATTCCCTGCTACTTGAAAACAAAGAAGATGGCTGCTGCTGCTGGCGAACAGCGGTCTTTTGAATTGGCTTTAGCCGCGACTCTGGAAGACTTGGAGTTAAGCACTGAAGTCATTCTTAAAAAAGGAAGCTGTGTTCGGAGTTTTGCCGACCGGGTACTGCAAAAGTTTAATCTATCAACTAGGGTTGCTCTAGTTGGCTATGAGTGCAGAGGGAATTTGAAAGACAACTGTTTATCCCGCCCCTCGGATTGAGCCCTGCCAATGGTGAGTTCCCAGACCCAACATCTTGATGTGGGTCTGGCTTGTCAGGCTAATGCTCAGAGCATATATAAATATATTCCATATTAAAATCTGTTGGTATTTGTGCCTAATCTGCTGATGCTTAACACCTTTGTGTCTGCCAATCTGATGGCCGAGTATTGACTAAAGGGCTTGGGCTGAATGGCTGCTGTTTGTTGGAAAACAACCCCTCTGTTGGTTATTTGAAGATAACTTTATCAAGAGGAACATTGCCCCCCTCCTGTGGTGTGGAGCCTCTATTTGCTTTCTCTCTGGAGTAAACGGCCCTGGATCAGAGAAAAGAGGTCCTCAGGTGTCCCAATTATCACCTTCTTCTGGTGGCCGGTACATTCAGTTTTTAAACTAGCCACTCATATGTATGCATACATCATGCTAATGTCAAACAAGCCCAGACACTCATGATAATAATGAGATAAGAGTGTTACAGATCGAGCGCTTTGCCACATGTTGTGCATCACGTCTGATCCCCAGAGGCAGGTCAGCACATAAATACAGAGCTTATTATCAAAGTGACAGTACTTTTACCATTTATGCTTTATAAATGTTATTTATTGTTGTTGTTATCATGATAATGTATAGTATTGTATATCTGAATAATGTTGAAATTTTAATGTGATGTATGCAAATATAATATCATTTTAAATATTTATTGGCTACATGCATGTGTGTGTATCTGTTTGTTTGACGAAGGAACAATGAAATGCCGGAAGGGCCTGGCTCCATGCTGTCCTACAAAAGGCATACATACCTACACACACAGACACACATAGACAAAGACGTTTTCTTGGGGTCCTTCCCCCACCTATCTATATAGCCCCAGAGTGAGAACAGTGCAGGAAATGGGCTCTTATTCACAACCTTGTGACAGAAAGGACAACTGCAGAAACACAATCACAAGTGGTGTAGTAGTATCAGATACTTTACTTAAATAAAAGTAGCAATACCACACTGTGAAAATACCCCACTTCAAGTAAAAGTCCCGCATTCAAAACCTTACTTAAGTAAAAGTATGTAAGTATTTTCAGCAAAATTTAAAAAGTAAAAGTACTGACTATGTAGACAAAAGGTCGCCGACATTGTTTTTTTTATAATTATATATGATGTTTTTGGGTTAATATTACTGGTGCAATAACGTGTATGTTGCATTTTACTAATGCACATGTTGGTAACGATGGGTAGCTTAATCTACAAAAATGTGTTATATGTTTGTGTCCTGTGAGAACCACGTGTCTCTCACAAGTCAACTTTTTATGAGCTCAGAAAAACAGCCCTGTTTTCAGCTTTTTCCATCTGATTCAAAAGGGGTTTTAGTAGTTTATTTATCTTAAATAGGATAATTTTCTCAACCCATGAATGTACACTTCAGTTCATCAATAAAAATCTAAATCACTAAATCTTGAGATACATGGTTTTCAAAAAAAAAAAGTAAAGTAACTACAGCTGTCGGACAAATGTAGTGAAGCAAAAAATACAATATTTGCCTCGGAGAATTAGTAATAGTGCATAAAATGGAAATACTCGAGTAAAGTACAAGTACCTCAAATTTGTACTTTACAGTACTAAATGTACTTAGTTACTTTACACCACTGACAATCACACACACCCTAAATACAGAAATGAACTGTATCAGCAAATCACCAAAAAAGAACATAAAGTAGATTTGCTGCCCCACTAAGCAGACGTTCAAAGCCTTTAGACAGGAGCATTGCCTGGTTTTAGCTAAGGCCTGGCGCAGTGCAGCAGGCCACACAGTTGGCCTTTACAGGCTCACTGATCCGATCCATAATAACTGCACGAACGGTTCAGGGTCGCACAGTTGGAGGCCCATGTCTGTCTGTCCACCCAGCCTTTTATATCCACCTCCCCATCCTGCCCCAAGGTCTCTCTCTGGGCAGTGTGTCGGTGTGTTTCTCTCCTGCCAACCAAATGCTGCAACACTGGAACAAAGATACTCGTTATCCTGCTGAACCCACAGGCCCCCACAACCCATCACAGACAACTCTGAGCCCCTCTAGTGCAGCCAGTCTGTAACTGGGTCTGACTTGTGTCCTTCAGTTTAGATAAATGAAGAGTGAGCGAGAAACAGTCAAGTGAAACAAAAGAGAAAAATGAAAGAGGAAGGTGGAAATGTGACCTCCACACTAATTTCGTGCTGACATGCTGCCAGTCAGCGGAGAGAGGAGGTAAACCAAAGTCTCAATCTAGCAAAGGGATCAAAGGCAAGACACATCGAGGAAAGCTAACTGGAACTCTGTGTGTGTGTGTGTGTGTGTGTGTGTGTGTGTGTGTGTGTGTGTGTGTGTGTGTGTGTGTGTGTGTGTGTGAGTGAGTGAGAGAGTGAGAATATTCACTATGAGAGGAGATATTTGTTCAGCCGGGGAATTCACTGATGAGATTAGGCACTGGAGCTCTGGTTAGGGGTTTTGGGGGGGGGGGTGGAATGTAAACAGAAGGCAAGCGGAGAGAAAGAAATACTTTAGATCCAACTTCCCCGCTCCCTCCCCATCACCACCATTATTCTTCCTCCCTCTGTGGCTGCAAAGACAAGTGGGGTTCAGGGACTGGCCCCTGTAGTTTGTGTTAACATTATTAAGTGTGTTTTCTGCAAACATTTGCGTGTGAATTTATGAATAAACATATGCACAAGTGAGACAAGAGAGCATGAAACATTAAAGACTGCAATGGTTGTGCACAATAATGATGGTTTGATAACCACACAGCTGGACAGTGTATAAGCCTTGACAGAGTTTCTTCTCTGTCATAACTAACTGGATGTTGGACACTTTAGAGAACAGTGACAGTGAATAATGATCTTTCTCTTTCGCGCACATCACTAATGCTGGTGCTAATGGACACTAATGGATGACAGTATGCTTTCTTCCTCTCTCTCTGAGAGCCGACCAAGTTTTGGGGGTACAGTGAGAAGGTTCATGTACTATCAGCCAAATTCCATAATTAAAGGATAATTCTGGTTTATTAAAACTTCAGTTTGCATTTTAGCAATTGTTTCTCTCAGTTAAGATGTCATTGTACTCACTAGAGTAAAGGCTGAGATTGGGAACAAGTTGACATAGCAACAACGAGGTTCGAGAGGAAAATAAATTTATTTAACAGTTTAGCCAGATTTGTGAAACTGAAAGTGAATGCACCACAACATGCCAGTAATATCCCTTATTGCACAGGAAGGATGTGTGTGCGTACACCTTTGACATGTACAGTATAGGTCAAAGTCGAATCAGAACATCCTGGGTGATCATTTTACAGTTCACCCTTTGTTTTCTCTTCCCCAAAGCCCAGTTTGACTAACTGAGAATCTTTTTGAAACCTGTATGATTGTCTGACTGCTCATATTTCTTGCCCACTCTGACTTATTTTTATTGTCGCCGCTTAATCCCAAGCAATTAAACTTGGTGAGTACAGGGTAATCACCAATTCACCAAATGTCTGTTAAAAACATTTGTGCCAATCCATCTAGTAGATTTGGAGATATTCAGAGATTCATCCTCTGGGCACCATTAATAGCTGTACCAAATGCCATAGAAATCCATCCAATAATTGTCAAGACAAGACATTTTACTCTTGAATAAAATGTTATCAAAATCAATGCAGCAGAACTAGAGATGTTGTCCTTTATATTCCACGCATTCTTCTTCCTTGTCAAAACCTGGCGCATACATTGCCCTCAATACAGTTTGGTTGGTGATTCGGGTGTGTGAGTAGCGTCTAATGTAGCCTCGAGCCTCAAGCAGAAATGAAGAGTGGGCTACAGAGGTATAATACACTCACTTCTTTCTAACTCCACACCCCCAGACTCTTTCATTTTCAAACTTCTAGCCTAGCCTTCAGCCCCAACACAGGCTGACATCAAGTGACACCACTCCGTGCAGCTCCTTCTGTAGCCATAAAAGGCTCAACACAACTTTTTCACATAAGCAGTGGTATTCCCCAAGACCTGCAAACAGGCTTTGTTGTAGCCTATTACATTGGTGGAGTTCCACTTTAACCAAAAAGTTCAACCTCACGGTGTTGCGAGAAGAAAAGTAAGGGGATAACCAACAGACCAGCATTTACATCTCTTGTTTATAACAAAAAGAACATAATCTGTAGGAAAACAGTAAATGCACTGTACACTACATATTATAGTATTACCCATTATCACACTGCTGCTGAATCCATCATCCAGACTTGAGAGCCCCATCGCATTTCCCCACTGTTTATTTTAGGGACCTCCTGATATGCAGCCTGACTGTGGCGAAAGAAGGAAACATTGATCCGCTCATGATCCGGGCCCCAGGAGTGTGTGGGTGGGGCTGTATGTATGCAGGAGGGTGACAGGCCTTTCCACAGTGAATGTGATTGAAAGAGTTATGGACACCGCATGACTCTGTGGTTACAAAACAACCTCAAGAATCTACTCTGTGGCCTCGAGATGTTCACTGTAATTTGGTGTATGTGTGTGTGAGAGAGAGAGAGCAGGGGGGAGAGGTAAGGAGACACAGATGCTGAGATTTCCATTTACCCCTCAGTTCCACGTTCATTACAAATCCGTCCAGAGCAAAGTGAATGTTAAGACGCTCCAAATCAACCCTGAGAGTGACAGAAGCTGCCTCAGCTGTCTGTGGTATCACTTTCCATCCAAATGGTATGGATGGGGGTCTGACAACTGTTACCCTGACCTTGCTTCTATACACCACTCTCCCAAGACTCACTAGACTCTCTGGGGCGGGGCGGGATGAGATTACCAACATTCATAATCTCCACTGTCTCTCCAAAAACACAGCCATCTGCCAATCACAGAGATAAACTTATGATGGGGTAGTTTCAAGCGTATGAAGAAGACACTAACATGTTAGGACCTCAGACTATGTCAACAACTGGGTTTATATTGAATAAGATTGTTTGTGTACCTCTCTTGCATGTCACCTTGAATCACAGCAGAAGGCGACTAAACTAGTCCGCCAGAAATTGCTGACTTGGTTTATTGACTAAATTGGCAAGCCATGTCTGATTCACATAACTAAATGTCACAGAGATAAGTCACATAATTTTCTCTTTCCACTTTACATCTTCATTAGGTAGCATATTACTTCGCTCTCTCAACTTATCCTCCTTGTACCTTCATTCTCATCTTATCATTGGTCCACATTTTGAGTTGAAATTTTCACAGTTCTTGTATTCCTCCATGGTCATTTTCTGGATTGTTCCCATCTCTTTCTTGTTCCTAAACAAAAAGTCTAAAGCCATGCTAGCAGCTCTTTTTTGCTGTTCTACAGTGATGCTAGGAGCTAAATGGTAACACATCTTAGTTTAGCGTGTTAGAATGCTAACATTTGCTAAGTCGCACAGCACTGCAGAAAAAGTTAGGGGGTCACCAATGTCATTAGGACACTTTGTCTGAGCACCATGGCATCTGTACCAAATTTCAAATTGCAATCCATCAAATAGTTGTACAGACATGTCACTATAAACAAAAATGTCAAGGGATCACCAATGTTATTAGGATTCATTAGTATAGTCGTTTAGTATTTTAGTTTGGACCAAAGTGGTGGAATGATTGACGGACGGACATTGCCATCCATAGAGCCATGCTGCTAGCTATCATAGCTAAAAACAGAGACAGTCCCACACCCCTGTCTATCACATATGAACCTCAGAGCACACCTAGTACTCACAATATCAAATGACACGGATCACCCCCTAAACCAACACTTCACATTACTCCCATCTGGTCGGAGATACAGAACGTCTGGGATATATAAATCTAAATCTAAAACAGAGGTAGCAATCTTGAGCTTAAACTTCACTGGGTTTTTCCATGAGCCCTGGTGGTCGTTACAGTTGTCAGGCCAATCAATGAGAGAGGTGACACAGAAAATGCAGTGACAGGAGCCCTTAATCCTGCTAATGACAGACATGATATTAGCTGTCGTGCTAGAATGAATAAAGTCTGTAGGCCTACATGTCACATGTACTGTATACTGTATATATGGAAATGGGATGATCCTTGTTGACACTGAATTTACTTCTTCAAGCTCAAGCTTCATTGGCTGCAGACTGTGACAACCAACCGGGAGCCATCAATTAAAGCCAGAACTGTGTCTTCACATTAAACTGGTATATGATATCCGATCGAGGCTACTGGTTTCAACCAAGGCCAAGCGAGGGGCGAGAGGAGGGAGGGGAGAGTCCTCAGGGGGATGCTGGAGGGTGTGTGAAGCAGTGGCCTGCGTGCCGTCGACCAGCCGCCCAAGAGGGAGGCACATGGTGCCAACAGCTGCCATGGTGAAACGCTAACCCCTCTAAATGCTCCGTCCAGTAAACAACGCCGGGCTGAACACATGCCAATGGGGGAGCCTGGGTGAGGAAAGGGTGAATGTAGCGACCCAGCTGACGCCGTGGAGAAAGGAGAATTGACCCCTGTGAAATGGCTTATTAAAGTGTGGTGGTCACCATTCTGGGGGGCCAACGCAGGACAAGACAGTGAGGGAAACTCAAAACCCTCTTTGGCAGACTATGCACTATGCACGCCACAAGCCGCAGACAGGAAGCCCCAGATTCAGGAGATACTTTTATTGGATGTATTTACATAGACAGAGCCCACCACATGCATGAAATACTGATGACAGATGCTTTTATTTTCATTGCCGTACCCAAAGACTAATCATGCAGATAGTTAATTTTATCTCAAAGCTGGATGATGGGTGGAACTCTCCAAATATCCATCCTTCCCCACCCAAATAAAATGCATTCAGATCCATGTATTTACTTATTTTACAACAGTTGATAAATGGAGTGCACTCTGTGAAGCCTGTTGCAGCCATTGGAGCTACTGAAGGTTCCCATGCTCTCAGGCCTGCTAGGGAGTGGTACGAACAGATGTGACGTCTACTCTGCCTTGCTTGTAAAACAATCCATCTTCCACTTGTAAAAACATTACCTTCCACCTCCCATAACTCTCGCTTTAATCAACGTGAAAACAAAATTACCCTTCATTTTGTAATGCAATAGTTGCATCCAGTCCTAATTGATGGTTAAATGTGATACAGGACCGTTAGAGTAATCTAATAAGTGTCCTTCAATCTGTCACTTCATTTTGCTCTCACTACTTCTATGTCCTAACATACACGCTCAATAATGCACACACACAAACACAAAACAGGAACTTGCTGGATCAACACTAAAATTAAAATAAATAAACTTCTTACCAAACTTCGTTCTCTCAAAAATCTTCAATTAAATAGCTCATCATGAAAGGCAAAACTAATTCTAAACCAGCACTTTTAATGTGTGGCATTTTTCCCACTACTTTTCATCTGTGTCTATGGACAAGCCAGCTGAATTCACCATTGTCTTGAGCAACGACGCCCCCATCAGGTTGTGTTTTCAAGAACCTGAAGGCTGCAAAGGCTGTTCACTGCAGGCTGAAATGTTTATGAGATATGATGCACTGTTATATATTAATACCCAACATCATTTAAAGCAGTTACAATTAGCTTCCCCTTGACCAGCTACAGCTACTGCTTACATGTTAACGCAGCATAATAATAATTCAATAATATACTGACAGGGACAATTCATACATATGGAGTAGTTTTACTTTATACAACTAAGTATATTAAGTATATTTTGACACTGCTTTACACTCAAAGTGAATATGCAAAATGTGTTAAGTATCATACAAGATTTTAGGCCAGTAACTGTGATACTCTGCTTCCTTCTAAATGACTGCATCTGTGCAAACTGCAAACAAAAATGCAGCAGCATGACAAAGGGTGGGTTTCTCATGGCAGCAACTTCATTTTGAAGGGATGTGAGAGATTCTCTGATAGGAGATGTTCTAATACCATCATCCTAATCTTTGCATCCTGTAGTGTAAAAACCAGGCCCACACCTGCCCATACAATCTTTTCTATCACTCTATTAACCACAACTGTGTGTGAGAAAGACAAACGATGCAACTCCACACCTTAGTATTTGTTATTCCCTTCTGACTATTCAAAAACATGATGTCTCTGCTGAGCTCCTATCTCAGACATCACACACCTGCCAAACGTGACAGCTGATTACAAGCATACGTGCCTCAGCAAGGATGAACTCACTCCGGGAATATTGTTCAGAGACCCTGGGCCATTAACAAACCGCAGGGCTCAGGTTGATATTCAGGGGGCTTATCAGGAGTTTAGACAGTGGTTAACCAAACATGAACCACTCTCCTGGCTTTCCTATAAACACGACCTTAATGACAGGGTAGACTGAGTCTCTAAGGACAAACACTGTCAGTGTCACATACACTGTGTACCCACAGGAAGTGATGTAGGCCACAGATATCACTGATTGGCCGTGGATTGACTGTAATGACGTGGTGGAGAGAAGTACCTGTTGCAATTTGAGTCGGGGGAAAATGAAACATGAAATGTGAACAGTGAAGTGTGTGGTTGTGGTGTGCATCTATAGGTGGGGCGTGCAGATGTTGTGTACTGTGGTGGGTGGCTGGGTGGGTGTGAGAAACAGAGTGTATGCATACCTGCATGTAAAACCTAAAAGGCCACTTCAGTTACAGCACTACATCTTGAGTTACTTCACTTTATCCCCCCTTTGGCATTGTATAAGCACTATGTAAACATTTAATAAATGTTTATCACACTAAAATAGTTGTAAGCAGATATATGAACATTTTACAGGTTTGTTAATTTGCAGTATTTGTCAGCTATTAAAACTTTTCCTATGAAGACTATATTCATATACCGGTATATTACAACTGTGTTTTACGGTATTTTCTTTTATTATGTGTTTATACACCTTTCTCCATTTGGATGGGTGCCCACACAAAGACTTATGGTTGTTGACAAATACATTATTAGACCTTATATCGGCTTAGAACTGCATTATGTAATAACTGTGACTTTATCTCTTATCATTATCAATAAATCCTGTGTTACATTAACTTAACAGAAATAATGTGAAACAATCAATTTAATAATGCATTACCACAGTATGATTCATAACATGTTTATCCTATCACGACAAACACTATACTACATTCTGACAAGTTGTTACATTATCAGCAGCTACAAGGCTTCACACAGACAGAGCTTAATATCACTCAACACACTCACCCTCACCGAGAGGACCAGCCAGTGGTTTTTAGGTGTTAACGTGAGGGTCTGTTCCAACCTGCCCCTTTGCCCGTAGTCTCCAGACACAGTCTAGTGGGAGGGTAGGTTTCGGTTGACAAGTCTGAGCGAAAGCAGAAGAAAATTAGGTGTGTGAACAAAACATAAATCTGCGTGTATCGTTGGTGTTTAAACTCTGCACTACGAGTGTGTGGTTTCTTGCATTTGTGCTATTTGACCAGAACTTTTCCAGGTGGACTTTTCCATTTCGTTTAAAACAGGGGGTGCATTTTATGAATTTTCAAATGTAGACTGCTGTATGGCTCATGATGAGGGACTGGTGGTTGCATGGAAATTTAGATAATGTTTAACTGGTACTAAGGTGGAACGTAGAATGGATGTATTATCACTGAATATTTAAAATGGTCTTTGAGTATAGTTGCTGGACACATGCTTCAAGAATGATTAATCTTTACATTAATATACATAGAATGACATATTATAATATATCAGTATCAAACACAGATCCCAAACATCTGTATTTGTAACTATGTCTTTTTTATATTTAGTCATACATTCAAGAAAAAAAAAAGCATGTCTTGCTGATATATTGCTATAAATCAGTCTGTTGCTTTAATCTTTATCAGCTAACCTAAGCCAAAGAAATGTGTACTTTAAACCTGCCAAAACATGACATTGATGGAAAGGGGCCCAGGTAGTATTTTAATACGCTGCTTAGTAAGATAGTGTAGCCCAGCCTACATAGCACCAGAGTGCCCCTTAGTGGACAAATGCCATATCCACATTGCCTGCACTCTTTAAATGTCCCTGGTTCTTATCTTTGATTTTTGGCTCTTATCTTTGGGAATAAAGTAATATACTATAATCTGGTGTTGCACCTACACATACATCTTGACTTTTTAATGTTCAATGATGTGATTGGCATACTGTTCTCATATATAATTCAGAATTTTGTTTTGTTGTATTCTGTAATCTCATATTAAATATATATATCACATATTAACTCATTTAATACATTTTGTCGTTATTTGTTGTTATTGTATTCATATTACTTTATGTTTGTACACATTATGCTTGAATATATTATTATGCATATACAGTATATATTTCAAATATACTGTATCTATTACAGTATATCTATTATCTATCACTTTGATCTGGAATATAGGGAAACCACTCCATTGGTTTTTGCAAGTATGTTTCATGTATTCACATGATGTAGGGTAATGTACATTATAGCATTTTAACTTGATTTATTTGTTATATACCTGTGTTTTGAGCAATTGCAACACTTAAATTTAGCCCCCATTAGCGTTATTGCGATCAGCAAAGTCTTATAATGATATTAAAGCTGCCTTAACATTTCACTGTGGACAACCCTTCAGGTGTAAAAAATATTCTGGCATGCACCACACATACATGACCACTTCTTGAGAACAGCTAGGTTAAAAGATATGGCTTGACATTTTTAAACATTTCCCTTTACTGCTCTGTAGCTCTCAGTACCCTATACACCACTTACAAAAGATCATTCATGCTGTCTTAACTAACTGCCTATATATATTGAAGGTCTGAGTGTAAACACCTGCTGTAAATATAATTAGTAATCCCCTTTACTCAAGGGTTTATTATAATTCCAGTTTTCCAGACTAACTGGGACACATTCACTTAATTTTGGTAGAATGCTAACAGATTAACAAATGTACTGGAATGACATTAACATAAAACACCAATCACTTTTTGGATGCACATAAACTGATTCAGATAAACACACAGAATTTACCTTTAATAAGCCCCGCGGTGACGCAATCGTTGTTTGGCCCGTGACGCTGCTTGTACACGTAGCCTAGTAGGATGTGTTCATTGAAGATGGTGGCGGTGTGTCAGACTCACTGTCCTGCACATTTGTAAGAATTTATTTATTTGTGTACACATTTCCGACATCGGGTAAGAGTAAATATATACGATCATTAGCAATATTTTACTCTGAACGTTTTAATGTGGTGTATATAACAGGCATAAAACTGTTAGCCCTGTAGTTAGCATAGGCTAGTTAGCAAGCAATGCTAACTAAGCACCGACGCTAATGCTAGCTGACCAGGCAGTGAACCTGTTAAATTATGCTCGACGAGTGGCCAGCGACCTTTAATTGCTCGGCGTGTCCCCTGTCATTGTTAAATATGTATAAAAAGATTAGGTCATTCGTTTACGGACAGTCTTTAGACGACAGGCGACTTTAGGTATCAGTGTTTTGCTGGGTATGGCGTTTAGGACATGTAGAGCAATGTAACGTTACCGTTAGCTGTTGAGCCAAGCACTCTGGACCTTTCCTTTTGAAGCTTAATGTGTAACGTTAATTTAATCTCGTGTCAGAACAAAAAGTGTTAACTACCAGTTAAAGTTCAACAAGTGTGGATAATGATCAGAAGTCGATAGTGTATATCTAGGCTAACTTTGTTTTGTTTCGTTTTGGCTGTCGGTGAGTTGGCTCGTCGACGGCGCTAACGTAACGAATTTATTACCCGGGGCGCTTAAAAGATCCGGATTCCGGGGTCACGTTTGTACAGCCCACCTGACCAAGACCACTTTCCTACTAACACTTTTTGTTATTGATCTTCCTATTCCGAATGCTCAATGTCAGCCCGTGCTGGCTCCCCTGAACCTCCCACTGACAGATGCACAGAGTACGGTATGTAGGCTATCTGGTAGATTTAACATCATGGCATAGTCGGCGGTTTTACGATCGTATGTTTTCTATTTAATAAGTTTATTTGATATAGCACCTTTTGAAAGAACAAAGTCACAAAGTGCTTCACACGAGTACAATTGTTACAAATAAGACCAAAACCCGTAAAAAGATACAAGCAACAAAGCAGTGAAATAAAACTTAAAAACACACAAAGACCACAGAACGTTTGAATATAGGAAGGACCTTCCACAGTGGGAGCCTCCACTTTAAAGGCATGGTCACCTTTTGTAACCATTTGTGGCATCTTTATTAAAATGTATCGCCAACAAAAGCAATACAACTGCACAGGTCAGAAGCAGGACTTATTTGACACTTGTTCGTTGGAGTTCCTGTTTAGAAAGCTTACTTTTCACAGATTAGTGAGTTCATCCTTTCCAAACCTCATTAACTAACACTTATTGCAATGGCACTATGTTATTTGTCAGTAGCTAGGTTCTAAAAGCTCTGATAAAAGCTGTCTGTGTTCCAAAAGCAGGTGCTTTTTAAATCAAATGCTATTGAAAAACGACCTTTGTAGCTTCACTTGTTTCAGTGATATTACCTTAAGAACATGGCTTTGTATTTTTCCCCTAAAACAATTCTGATTTATTTTCCTATTTTTCTCTCTTAGGTGATGGGATTTTCCAAATAAATGTTTGCATCCGTTTATGTGATCCTGTTTCTTCTGATTGTTTGAGTAAGATAAGCACCAAGCTCTAAAAGTAAAACCATTATATTTAGATTGCGTGATGTCAAGTTGGCATTCACTGCACTTAATAACGTACTGTGATATTTGTCATAACATCTTAGCGCTGATGTACAAAGTGCCACGTAGTACCCTTTGTTTAAATAAGATCATAGACCATTACACAAATAAAGGTGTGGTATCGCCATCAGAGAGGCAGGTGTAGCTTTTTGTTAACCACTCCTTTCCTTTTCGTTACCCAGCTTTGCCTGACTTCAGTCTCTTCAGTGACATCTACTAAAGTGACCTGGTCTTCGGACCTGTTAGCTCTGCAACCATGCAGCCCCCTCCTCGGACTGGACCTCCAGGTGCCTCTGGCCCACCTCCTTCTGGGCCCAATATGTTCCGCAGGACCAGGCCTCACAAGCATACAGCAGCAGCTACTGCCACAATGCCACCTGCTACTCAACCCATGATGGACCCTTTTGCTTTTGTTAGAGCTCCTCCCCCTGTGGCTGCAGGTGGTCTCCCAACAATACCCAACAGCAACCCTCCACCAATGCAAGCCCCACCAAACACCATGTATTCTCAAGCTGGCTCAGGGCTGCCTCCACAACCACAGACACTGGAAGATGTCCCAGCTGCTCCCCCTGGTCTCCCACCATCCTCTCTACCAGGGGTGACACTGTTCAACCCTCACAGTACAGCATCCCCTGGTGTTTACCCGGCACCTGGTCCCGCAGGATATGCATCCTCACATAGTGAACAGGGCTATTTTAATTCAACAGAACAGACTCCATCCATGGCCACAGAATCACCACCTGTGGCCTCAGCCCCAGCACCAGGTCAGGCACTATTTCAAGGACAGCCTGTGTCCTTCCAGCCTGTGCCTCCCACCACCTCCTATTCTCAGTGGGCCCCTGATAACGGAAGTCGCCCTCCATCGGTTCAGAACTATTTCCAGCCTACTAGTGACCCGCTCCCACAGCCTTTTAATTTACCTCCGCAGCCCCAGATGTACCCCTCCCATACCCCGTCACCCCATCACAACACCCCCACCCCTCCAACACAACCTGGACATCCCCAGATTCAAGCTCCTCTTCCTCCCCAGAACCCTGCAAATGTCCCCAGTTCTCAATGGGCTGACCCAAACGCACCCCAGCAGCATAATTCCCACTTCCAACCTCAGAGCTACTTCAGTCAGAGCTCTGCCCCCCAGGACGCATGGTTCAACATACCTCCACAAGACTCAGGCTACCACCAAATGGGGACTGGCCTGGCCCATCCTCAGCCCCGGCCTGACTCTGCTGGATCTCAACACGTGTCCAACACTGGGCCTGGGCCTAATTCTGCCCCTGCCCCAGTCTCAGTACCATACTCTCAGGAGTCTGGTACACTCTCAATGTTCTTCAAAGACAACGATGTGGAAAATGAAGAAACACTGGCTGGAGAGAGAAATAAAGCAGTGAATGGTATTCCTGGGTCCTTTCAGCATCACAGCAACCCGCAAGCCCACAGTGGCAATGCAGATGGTCCTTTGGATTACCAAGGACCTTCTCTGCAAGATCATTCACACCTACCATACATGAATGATGACAACCATGCACCGCAGGAAAGTATCCAGAAGCCCCCTGATTCCCAGTATGACCATGTGGAGAATTTAGAGTGTGTCCCGAACCAGGAAGTATTACCCAGTGAAATCCATGGCAGCCCTGCTGCTACTGCAGCCCATGGAGTAGACCAGTTTGAAACGGGGCCTAACCTGGAGACTCCAGATTCTATTCCAAGACCAATTAGATCAGCCAGTGTGTCCTCCAACTATAGTAATATGAGCCATGGAAGTGGAAGTGGCCCTCGTCGGCATCAGGGAGTAGTAGGTACCTTTATTCAGCAGGAAAGTCCACGTCTCACTGATGATGCTAACCTGTCTGCTGCCACTGGAGGCTACTTTGAGCAGATTGACACTTCTCCAGCTGGAGATATGGGTGCGCAGCAGAGCTCCCTGGAGCAGATGTGGCCTCCAACACCTAGCCCTCCCAAACCAACTGGTATCTTCCAGGCCAGTGCTAACAGCTCTTTTGAGCCTGTGCGCTCACATGGGGTTGGGGTGCGTCCTGCTGAAGTTGATAAGGCTAAAATGGTAGCAGAAGGGGGTGCAGATTCTACACCTGGCAACCTGGAGCAGCCACCAGATAATATGGAAAATATTTTTGGCCCAGGACATCCCCCGCCTGCCGGGGCTGGAGGTGGTGTTCCTCATCTGCCACACCCAGTTGTTCACACTCACTCTCGACCTTCATCCCGTGCTTTCGGGGCCAGTCGGCCCTGTGAGAGCCCTGCCACTACTCTGTGGGCTCAGCATGATCCTACGAGCTTGGGCGCTAACATCCTCCTAGCCCCTGCTGCCCCGACAGTTCTTGCTCCTTTACGAGAGCCCAGTGCTGATGTCATCCAACCTCCAGAGGATGGCCCACTGGACCTGCAGCCATCCCAGAGAATCCAGCCAACTTCACAGCAACACTCAGAGAACCTAGAGAACCCACCAAAGGTGAGTGAGGCAGAGCAAATTGACCCTCAAGGCAACCTGGGCTATGCATCTCTCCTTGTGTCCGACTCGCTCCACCAGCCTGTTTTAATTGCCCCGCCAGTATCCAATTACAGTGTGATTCCCCACAGTGCCCCTGCTCAACCACCCAGTCAAAGTAGCCTTAGGGAAACTACCCCCCCTGTAAGACTACTTGCACAGGGACATGGTGCCAGTACCTCCCAACCACCTTCAGTAACCTCTAATCAGAATCCAGTGTTTGCTCCTGGACCTATAAGCTTCAATCCTTCAGCCTCTAACCAGGGCCCGCTCAATCTGACCCGAGACAACACAGAAGCGGCAACGTCAGACATCACAGCTCCGCCGCAGTCTCAGACAGTCCGCCCTCCTCTTTCAAGGGGCCAATCACTGGGTGGAGACAGCCACTCTGCTCTCCAAGTTAATTCACAAGCTTCTCTCGTGACTGCTCCTCTCTCTAATCATAATCAGCCATCCAATTATGAACTGCTTGATTATTCTATGCACCAATCACAAGCTCAAATCCAAGCATCTGGCCATCCTTCCTCTCTACATGAGTCTCCACAGCCTAGTAATGGATTTTACCTACAGGTCACCAAAGACGCTCAGCAGGGGGTAGGAGCAAGAGGGAATGTCCCTGTCCAGACCCTGGTCTCTACATCTACCCCACAGGTACCACCAGCACCCTCCCAAGCAGCTACAAACATCCAGCCGCCACAAGCTGAACCTCCTAAGACATCAGATTCTCAGAATGCACTGCCGAGACAAAATTATGCTTCTCTTGTTCCGGTGAGTGGACCACAACCCTCCCGTGACCAGTATCCACCTCCAGCACAGGGGCCTGCTGCAGGGAGTGCTCCTCCTCCTGCTGCATACCCTCCAGGGCCTCAAGGACCAGTACCTCCAGGAGCTTCCCAGCCAGCTCCTGCAGAGCCACCTCGACCACCCTCTTCAGCAGGCAGCCAGCAAGGCTATGGGCCCCCTCCTCCGGTGCCAGGACAGATGTATGGTAGCTATTATAGTAATTATGGAGAATACCCGGATGGCAGAGCACCTTATCCTCCTAGCCAGTACCCACCTCCACCTGGGGACCCTAGAGCACAGCAATATTATCAAGTATGTTAGATATCCTTTTTTATATGCTAGCTTATTAGATGTGTTTATCTACTTGTTTTGTAAATATGCACATTGCAAAATGCACAAGATCAAGCATGAGCAACTGCTGCCATGAAATGTAAAAATTTGAACGGAAAATCCCCTATTGCTGTTATCTTTTAGGATGGTCCATACAGGGGCAGAGCAGATCCTTGGTATGGCAGATATGAAGGACAGACCCCAGCGTATCGAGATCCAAACTACCAGTACAGAGAGCCTCAGCCAGAACGACCCAGCTCCAGGGCTAGTCAGTACTCTGACAGGCCCTCATCCAGGTCTGTGAAACTGTTTCTCAGTCATACACCATCATTTATATGCCCTGTACTTTATGCCCAGTCAAGACTTTTTTTATTTAGTCGTTAATGTGATTAAGTGTACTACTTAATTAAGAGAATATTGAGAACTAAGTAAGAAATCCCACATGATGAGTTTGGTTTTGTTTGGTGTAAAATGTGTGTAAAATCAACTTAAGTATGTTTTGGATGGTTCTTACACTTGACCTATAAATCTGACCTTGTTCTTGCTTTCTCCCATAGGCAAGGCTATCCTGATGATTACCACAGAGCAAACCAAAGTGCCTATAATGAATATTATGCAGATTACACCAAGCACTATTATTATCCAGGTATGTGCCACAGAGTTAAAAGCTGTGATTACTTAACTAGTATGAATATGACTTATTTTCCCCCTTCTTGTTCACTGAATTTGTTGTAAATAATTAGTTCACAAAACACATTATTCCTTCTCTATATATAAATGTTTTCTTTTGGAATCAATCTCACCCTCCTCCTCTCCATATTTTCTGTGGGAAGGATATAACTATGGACAGTATGACCCTCGGTACGGAGGATACTACGATCAGTCCTACTGGGCTAATTATGACTACTATAATCCACAGGCGTATCCTGCCAGGTATGCAGAAAAAAAATTTGTGTACATGTGAATAAAAATCTAAATTACATAAATGCACGTTTGGTAAAAGTTGGAACTGTTTATCTGTGCCGTTACGGTGTATAGTGTCTGATGGGAAAGGGATTTCAAATAGAAGTTAAAGTAAAGTCAAATCTGTCAGATGATAGATAAACAAAATACTGTACACTCTATACACAGGAAAGAGGGCTATGATGATCAGTGGCGGTACTATCCTGGTTATGATGCCAGTTTTGATGATGATTTCCGTCGACGTGGAGAGACGTACGGTGATGACTTTGACCGACGCAGTGTCCACAGTGAGCAGTCGGCGCATAGTGTGCACAGCTCTCAGAGCCACAACAGCAGGCGAAGCAGCTTCAGCTCACGGTCACAACAGGTAAATGTGCAGATTTATTTTGTATGCATTGGTGTTTTTACCTGTTACTGTAATATAATACAGGGGCTCAAAGGCTGAGCTACTTGTGGCTCCGTCTGTGAGCTGTACTTGTGTTTCAAAACTAATCTGGAAAGAAAAGTGGGAATGTGTTTAACATTGCACTCATAACAAGCTCTTTATTATTTTTCATTTCCACTGGCCACAAGAAGAACTCGGACATGTCTTCTCCTACAGTACTGTATGCTTATTCTCTTTCTTGCATAAAGTTGAAGAGTGAGAAGATCACATTGCTAAATACAAAGCTACAGCCAGCAGCTGGTTAGCTTCACTTAGCATAAAGAGCTACATATATTCATATTTATAGACATCAGAGTGATATCGATCTTGTCATCAATCTCTTGTCAAGAAAGTGAATAAGTGTATTTTCCAAAATGTGGAACTATTGCGTTAAGGGATGTTGTGTTTTTACCAGGGCTGGGACGATATGCTTTCAATGATTCGATTCTTTCACGATACATGGGTGCCGACTCGATTTTTATTGCGATTCTAGAAGTATTGTGATTTGATAGTATTGAGTATTGCGATTTTTTTTTTTCTTTTTTACAAAAAACAAAAGTTGAATAATACACTTCTAGAGACAATATATCATGAGACATTTCTAAAAACTGTTTTCTAAAAAGAATACACATCACATGTCAGTCGGTCTGACATTTATTTCATTTGTAAAGAAGTACATAACATGTATTTTATGCATTTTCTGCTTTCGTTCAAAAAACGGATATGATGTAGTCGCCGTCAGTGGTACCGTATAAACAGAAAATATTAAGTAAATCATTGGTAAAAAAAAAAAAATCAATTCTAGGGAAAATAATATATTTTATAAATCGTGTCCAAAACAAATCCAGATACATACAATTTTTTTTTCCACTCTTAGTTTTTACTATTTCTTCTAAAGGATGCAGCCAACATGAAGCTAGTGGCTGCTTTCCCATGTCATCCCCTGTAGCATCTTCTCTTTACGATTAGCATGCTTTTAAGCAGTCTCATGATCATTCCTGGTTCTCAGCTGCTTCCTTTAACGGCTCCTTGACAATTTTGGGATGGTTATAATAGAGCTCACTACAGTGAGGTTCAAGAAGTGAAAATCCCATTCATATTCGTGATTTCAATATTGACCAAAATAATTGTGATTATGATTTTTTTTCCATAATCAAGCAGCCCTACACTTCCCACAATCATAAACGTAACATGGACGTCTCTGATTGGTGGAGCGCGTTCTCCGCATCATCCCAGTATTAGTAGCATATACTTAAGATATAGATACTGAACAGGCAGCTCATTCTGAAACCAAGTATCATAATTACCAAATGTTCCAATCTCTTGAAACTAGTTTTTAAGCTTATTTGTTGTTGGTCTTGAAAATGTGTGCAGCTTACAGTATGTGGTTGCTTTTATGTTTTATTTGTCTTCCTATTTGATTAATTACCTCTGTTTGTCTTTACACCCTACAGAGCCAGGTATACAGAAGCCAGCCTGACTTAGTATCAGCAGTCTATGACACCACATCATCCACTTTGGCTGTGGACTACACGAACCAGACTGATGCGACCCAGAACTACAGCCAGTACCTCTATCCGTCTGAGTACAACGCAGACAGCACCTGGATCACCCCTGATCAACGTTAGTACACAATCTTTATACTCAGAAAGTTGGCATTTAGTGAATGGTAATGCTTTAAAAACACCAACATAATTGACCAGTGTTCAGTCAAATACTAATTAAACCACTAGGTTTGCGACATTATACTGGTTCACTCTTTTGTCCACCTGTTCTTAGTCTGACTGATGTTTTCCCTCTAGCGCCTCCTCGTCCCGCAACTCCAGAGAAGTTCACCGTACCCCACCGTTGTGCACGCTTTGGACCTTGTGGTCATCTGATCCAAGTTCTTCCCAATCTCCCCTCAGCTGGACAGCCTGCTCTCGTTGATATCCACAACATGGAGGTACATTTTTAACACATTTTATTTCAGCACTTTACTGTGAAAGGTTTTGGGCTGAATATCAGTTCTCTTAAATTGTATCCACGGTTCCTTCACTTGCTTCCCTTCCTCGCGTCTTAGTCCGTCCCACTGAGGAAGCACAGGAGAGACCCTCTCACATAAACACTAATGTTTTTTTTAAAGGGAGCACGGTACTAAAATCCCTGTAACCCACAAACTTAAAACTAAATAAAATATAGCACCCTAACTGCTTATTCAGGCTATTTAGGTATGTTGCTTAGCCTTACAGGAAAAAAGTCTGAATATGGTAGCTTTGCTTGTGCATTTTGTTCTTTTTGTGCTAGAGAACATGCTTATGACAGTCACACAATGTTAAGGTCCTATAAAGGAATATTTTGAACCATATCTGTATTTGCAGACCATGCTGCAGGATACCCCAGAACAGGCAGAACTACGAGCTTTCCCTGGACCTCTTGTTAGGTAAGTGCGAGTGACCTTAAAAGCCAAGGCTGGCAAAGTTCTGTTTTTATTATTGTCAATATATCCCATGAAAAGACCAAAACCAACCACCATGCATTAGTCTGTCTCTCAATACTTTCTGACTTCCTGCGCCTGTCTGTGTCTTTCCTTATGAAGTCCATTGGTTCCTAGTGAAAGTGTAACTCTTAAAAATCAAATCAAGAGTTTATATTTTCTTTTTAATGTTTTTAAGTATTATCAAAGTGGAGTAGATAGTGTATTTGTTGGGGCTTTGGCTACACAGACAACACTTGCAAAGCTTGTTGGTTTTCGTCTTTTAATGGTTTTTTTAATAAAGAAAAAAAAATCACCACATGTATCCTTAAGACTTTCCCAGCACTCTGCAAAATTTGCTCCAAACTACCTATTTACACCAACCTTTTGATGTCCATATCGTGTATCAATGCATGCAAAACCAAAACTGTTATTTTGTGTCTTGATATGTATGTATAAAAGGTAGCACTGGTTTGACTTGTCACTGCTAACCTGTCTCACATCTTGCGTCCTGTGCATCAGAGAGGAGACCCACAAGGTGGACGTGATAAAGTTCTCTCAGAACAAAGCGCTAGAGTGTTCCCGCGACAACAACCTCTTGGACAAGGACTCTGCCCGCCTGCTCTGGGAATTCATTATGCTGCTCTGTAGACAGAATGGGGTAAGACTGTGCGAACATAACTGAATCTGTCAAAGTCTAAATGTGACTATTTTCCTCATGCAACTTTTTCACTGTGACGCTCTTGTTTTTTAAGACTGTGGTCGGCACAGACATCGCTGACCTCTTGATGAAGGAGCATCGCTCTGTCTGGCTACCGGGCAAAAGTCCTAATGAAGCCAACTTAATTGATTTTAACAATGAACCTCTGGCACGAGCTGAGGAAGAGCCAGGAGCTGGACCACTGTCCCTCCTATCTGACACCTTCATGACTGTCCCAGAGAACCTTGGCAAGGAAACAGAACGCTTCAGGGAGCTGCTACTGTTTGGCCGCAAGAAGGTAAAGAAATACCCTCTTTTTAATTACATTATAGTCTAACTATATAGTCTAGTCTAGTTTAACTTGTATCTTGTTAAATCTGAAATGAGTTCTACTTTGTCTGTGAAATAGGATGCGCTAGAAGCAGCTATGAAGGGAGGTCTCTGGGGCCACGCCCTGCTGTTGGCCAGTAAGATGGACAACAGGACACATGCACGTGTCATGACAAGGTAAAGCACCAGTGACAAGAAATGTTGTGTCTCCTAAAAATGGCTGCACCTATATTCTTTGATTTGTTTTAAAAGATTAAAAAAATATTTAATTTGTCTGTCTCTGTTGTTTAGGTTTGCCAACAGTTTGCCTATCAATGACCCTCTCCAGACAGTGTACCAGCTGATGTCGGGGAGGATGCCTGCATCAGCCACTGTAAGTATTTCTTTGGCCCTCTCTTTAACCCTCAACTATTTTTCATTATTATTCTGAATTGCATAGGCTCTGTCTTTAGGTGTGCAATCATGTGTGTCTTTATTGCCACTTCAGTTGAGTATTTTTTTATATTCATACAGTGCTGCGGAGAGGAGAAGTGGGGTGACTGGCGCCCTCACCTGGCCATGGTGCTGTCTAACCTCACACACACTCTGGACCTGGATACTCGCACAATCACCACCATGGGTGACACTCTCGGTAGGATTGCATCAAAAAACGCAGTCTTTCACTGCACTGAACTAATAAGGTTTTCATTCCTCACAACAAACACATTGCCTCACATTCTGTCTGCACTCATTTTGTGTTGTGGCAGCTTCCAAGGGGCTGATTGATGCTGCACATTTCTGCTACTTGATGGCCCAAGTTGGTCTGGGAGTGTACACAAAGAAGAGTACCAAGATGGTTCTGATTGGCTCCAACCATAGGTTAGAGATAGAGGCAGGCACAGCACTGTAAGAGACCTTCTTAGACCACATTTCAGTTATATGCCATAACCTCATCTTTGTCTCTTCACTTCAGTTTGCCATTTTACCAATGTGCGACAAATGAAGCTATCCAGAGGACTGAGGCCTATGAGTATGCTCAATCTCTGGGCTCCCAGCCATGCTCACTACCCAATTTCCAGGTAGATGTTTTGGTATTTACAGATAAATGAATAAACCAATAAACTCACAGTTTGTCACTTTATAGAGGTGCCTTAAAAACATAATAATTGATTATACTGTAATAATATTAAATAGGTCCGTGTAAATTCCTAAAGAGTTTGAGTGTTTGCATTTCCCTCCCTTTATGGCATAGAGAGATTTTGAGATTATACCACTGAGGAATAACACTGTTCTCTGCTCTTTGTTGTCTCTTATTAGGTGTTCAAGTTGATCTATGCATGCCGTTTGGCTGAAGTAGGCCTCAGTGCTCAGGCCTTCCACTACTGTGAAGTCATTTCTAAGAATGTCCTCATGCAGCCATCCTATTACTCTCCTATTTTCATAAGCCAAATTATACAGGTATGCACCTACTCTCCTACTTGTCTTTCCCTCTGTGCCTCCTCTGTTCATATACGTACCAGTTTTAGCATGATAAACAAATGTAATTTTATGCTGTTTGTTGACAGATGTCGGAAAAGCTGAGATTCTTTGATCCACAACTGAAGGAGAAGCCAGAGCAGGAGTTGTTTAATGAGCCTGAATGGCTGACCCACCTCAGACAGCTGGATGGACAGATAAGGGTGAGGAAACATGTTCGTAGTTATGTGTGCTTATTTGTATTTACACCAGGGATTTACAAAATGAAACATTTTGTTTTTAGTAGTGGCATTTCTAATGTTCTACTTGATTGTAGCCATAGTTGAAAACCAAGAATTCATCTGTTTTCAAAAAGGGTTGTATTTTCAAAATTCAGACATTTTTATTGATGTAGAGGTTTTTTGAATTGTTACTTACATTTATTGTCTTTGAATTATTATCTGTAATTTGTTCCCACGTAACACGTTTGATGGTTGTCTTTTCTTTTAGACGGGGGTGATTACATACAATGAAGACAGAGCAACTCCTTCACAGTTCGACTGCAGCAGCCCCAGCTCTGACTTGGAGAGATCACCTGAACCTTACAGCATGCCTGTGGAGTTGGATGGCCCCACCCCTGACAACCCACTAATGAGCTCATTACTGCCCGGGCCTCCGCCACAGGGAGTACAGCTGATGCCTCCAGGTGTGTGTGTTTGTGTGTAAATGTATTTGTGTTGCGTTTCTTGTCGTCTCCTTTTTAACCTATCTATACTATGAGCCAGATTCAAAAATTCATCAGATCTCTTCTCTTCTACTTTCCCTCAGCTCCCACCTCTATCCTCCAAGATGGGATGGCCCCTTCTCAGCCTTTAAGCTCCAATGATGTGCCCCAGTTCTACCCAGTACCCCCCAGTGGACCACCAGGCCAGATGCCCATCTCAGGCTACCCTCCTCAGAATCCTGGCTTCGCCCCTCCTCCCTTCCAACATCAACTTGAGCAGACAGAGATGTACCCAGGAGCCCATCAGCAGCCGTGTCCCCCACCTTCTCAAGTGGGTCAAATGTCACCACAAATGCCGCCCCCTCAGGGGCCACATTCACCTGCACAGTTGAACTACCAACCACCCCAGATGCCCCAGCACATGCCCCCTTCTCCCGGGCACATGCCATATGTAGAGCGCATGTCCCACGCCCCACCAGAGATGCACCCTGCTCAACCAATATCATCCTCCCCATCCAGGAGCTCCTTCACACCACAGATGGACTTGTATGACCAAATGGCTAACATGGTCAGTATCTGGCTGTCTGAATATCTAAAAAAAAAAAAAATCTTTAGTTAAGCCATCTTTTTTTCAGCAACCCATCTCATGCATCTCAATTCTCTCTCCATAGAAATGTTGTGTTGTGTAAATGAGGAAAACAAATAGTAACTACATTGTCTTTTCTGGCACTGCAGGGTCCTGGAAGGAGAACAAGGACTGCTTCGCAATCTTCAATGAATATGGTGCGTTTGTGTGTCACGTCTAAACTGCTACTGATACTCTGTGCCTGAAGGTTCTTCTGTTTAATCTGTCCATGGCTTGTTGGTATTGGCACTTGTTTTCAGAACTGATATGGAGCAGGTTGTTTTTGCTTAGAAAAAAGTAACTTATCGTACATGTATTTTAACTTGGCTTTAGTTTCCAGAAATTTAATTGAATCTTGACAATGTGATTTTTAAAAGACCGATCCTATCGATTTATCATTGCACTCCTTTAACATTGTCGGACTCAGAATGGACAGTAAAAACGAAAGGCACCCCAAAAACAAGCTCTTTCTACGTGAGGCTCAAAAGGAAGGTGTATATTATTTTGACCAGTGTTTTCTGGTCTACAGGCTTCAGGACGTCGCTCTCGCACCACCTCTGAATCCTCCACTCACTCTGGCGGAAGAGAGAGGAGCAACTCGGCTGTCAAGCATGCCTCTCCACCTCCACCTTCAATTCCTGAACAGCCCTGCATAGAAGAGGCCAAGAAAGTCAAGAAAGACTCCCCGAAAAAGGTTAATTTTCACACAACCACGCAGATCTTCAGTGAGTACTCCTACAGCATTCATTAGTGATCAGTGCTATTTCCTTTCTTTCACACAGGGTGGTGGTGGTGGTGGAGTTGGTGGCTGGATAACGCGGATCTGGAAGGGGAAGAATGAGGCTCACTTGCCAGATGACAAAAACAAATCTGTAAGTTGTAGCTGTTATATGCGCGGGTCTTATTTTAGCATTCCTCTGTATTCAGTTTCACATTGTTGAACGGGTTTTGTTTATGTACTTCTACATATGACCAGTAGTAATAAGTGATGCTATGTTGTTTAATTTCAGATTGTGTGGGATGAAAAGAAGCAGAGATGGGTCGACTTGAACGAGCCTGAAGAGGAGGTCTGTAATGTTGTAAAAAAGAAATATATTTAAGAAATAAATAATTTTTTAGATAGATACTTTATTCATCCCGAAGGAAATTTTAGGCATCCAGTAGCTTAGACAACCATAACACAACAAACACATACACATATATGTGCAGTAGATTATTATTAAATATTAACTATGACTATGAAGTATTAACATAATAACATTAACATATTAACTGACAGATTGAATAAGAACAATATATAACAGGGAATAAGTTATAAGATGTAGATGTTATGACCACAGTCCAGATTGTGTAGGAGGGCTAATATAGCCTATAAGACAGTTGTACAGCTGAAAAGTCCACCCCCCCCCTTGTGTGGTATTGAAGAGCTGGATGGCCCTGGGAACAAAGGACCTCCTCAACCTGTCTGTTGAGCGTGACAGTGACAGAAGTCTACCACTGAACATGCTCCTCTGTTTGATGAACGTGCTGTGTAGTGGGTGGCGGTCATTGTCCAATGCAAAGCAGACTGGCTTTGTTAAAAGCTTTATAGATCAACCAGTTCTGATTTTATGGTTTTCTTTTTAGAGTAAGCCCCTTCCACCACCTCCTCCTGGCTTCCCCAAGATGCCTCAGATGCCTGGCCCTGGAGGGCCTGCCGCACACCTGGGTAGTGGTCCTCCTGTCAACATGTTCTCCAGGAGGGCAGGTGAGATTGAGGGTTATTGGCTGTGGCTTTTGGCTTCACAAACACCATGCTTGACCTTGCATAATACATTTGACAGTTGAATTATTAGTTGTTGAGAAATTCATCAAGGAGTTACTACATTTTATAATTGTCTAACAAATACGTCAGTCAGCTTTCGCACCTGTTTGCTCTGTTTCTTGCCACTCAGATGTGTTTCTTTCTTCTCAGGCACGAAGGGCAGATATGTGGATGTTCTGAACCCCAGTAGAATTGCTAAACCAAGCGGGTCAGCCCCTGCTCCTGCAGACATCTTCGCTCCTTTGGCACCAATGCCCATGACCGGTAACCTATTTGTGCCTAGTTCAGGTGCGTGTCATGTGTCAAAATGAATTCAAAAAGTTGTAAAACAACTTGTCTTCGTCTAGATGTGTAACAGTACATTTACTCCACTGATGGTTTTTGTTTGATTTTGGAAGAAGCCACTGTACAATTTAAGGATTAAATTAATGAAATATTTTTTTCTGTATCCCTGGTTTAGCTCCTGACGATCAACAACCTTTAGAGGCCAGCGAAGGAGGAAATCAGGAGCAGAATTCACCAAATACCAGCGCTGCTCCACAGGTATCTATTTCTCTTTACTAGTGAACCATTTAAGTTTATAAAAGTTTAAAAAAATGTTTTCACATTGTTGGTCTAATGCTGAAAATACATTGTAGATTTAAACCTGTATCAGCATTTCACCTAATTTTCATCATACCTCTCAAATAGTAATTACCTTTGTAATTATATCACCTAATAATTACTATTGTTGTAATGTGAAATCTGAGAATAAGTTCAACACTACCATATCATGTATGCTGTGGAATGAATTGGAGAGCTTTAGAGGCATATTTCTATAAGTAGCTTTCTTCTTCAAATAAAGCGAGAGAGAGCCTTTATAACATGTCAAGATGGCAGATTAGAGTTTATTTAGCCAGTCAACATGAAATACAAAGCTGAAGCTTTACTCAACCACACTCCTTCTATTGCACTTGAATGTATCTGTTTAGATGTTCAACCCAACGTTGTTACCACCTGCCCCAGAAGGTGCTCCCGTGCCCGATGGCTCACACTCCGGGGAAGTAAGACAAATTTTCTTCTGTCAACTGTTACTGCCTAGCTACCATAGTATCATTATGCCACCACTGAATCATGAACAGCCAGTGCGTGCAGTGTGCTTATTTGTATAAATCTAAATGAATGTAAGAGGGTGAATGGGAATGCGAGCATGTCAACTTAAAATCTTTCCCCATAATCATGCTAAATGCACAGCCTTGGTGAATTGTAAAATCTGTGTTCCATTTGCTGTATTAATCTAATTCTCTCCATGTCTGTTTTTTTTCAACAATCATAATTTTATAACGATGATTTTATTTATTTCCATTCTGACCTGGTGGTTAGTTGAAACAAAGCAATGCATGTGAGATGAATAATATGGGTTTGTGTTTCTGTTGTCTACTGTTTATTTCCCTTCTGCTGTCTTTAGCTCTCGCGTTCTAGCTCAATGAGTTCTTTATCACGCGAAGTGAGTCAGCATTTAAACCAGGTACCTTTTTGCTGGGCCTCAAATGGTCCACTCTCACCCCTGCCTGCCCACCCACCTAGATCAGCACATCACCAGTAGCATGCTTCACCATTTGCACCTAAAGCTTCACCGCCCATCTAACCCAGACACCTGCCTGCTCACCTGCCTGCTGTCTCCAGCACTTCTAACTTTACTCTGTATTTGTTATGAACAACCAAACCCAGCAAATGATCAACAAATTAAAACTAATCAGAGTTGCAGTGACCACAAGGAAGTTCCTTATTTTTAGCCATGTAGTGGATGGTAATGTCAGCTTGACGCTCCAGTACTTTAGAAAGTATCTCAACAACTATTGGAAGAATTACCGTGAAATTATGTAGACATTCATGATCGTCAGAAGATTAATCCTGACTGACCTTTTCTGAAGGGCCACCATTTATTGACATTTTTGGTTTTGAATGAAATGTTTTGACATATATTAGATGGATTGGCTTGAAATTGACATTCATGTAACTACATGTAACCTTGAGCCATAGATCAGGCTGAAGTATGCTGGAGACTGTTGCAGGACAACTCCCTTGCAGGACAACTCCCTTGCTTGTTGTCATGAGAACACACAGCTTCAATAACCTCATCATAAAGCTTGCATGGTTACTAAATCAAGTGGAAAAAGTGGTTTGTAATGCTGCCTCGCTGTGGATCCCAGTCCTCTTTGCCATTACTTTTCCACTTTTCCTTAGCTTCTGTTGTATAATGTTGCCAACCATTTGTGTGGCAATGTAAGTGCTTCTTCCTCTCCACCTCTGCCCATAGAAGTGATGGGATAGTAACAATGCACACACTGTAGTAACACTCTGTTCTTTGCAGAGTCTACCTGCCCAGGCAACTGCACCCGCTGGAGGCGTCACCTTTTATAACCCTGCACAGTTTGCACAGGTGAGGATTTAGCAAAAAAAAAAATGTTGATAGTTTTGCAGTTGTAAAATGGGGTTCTCTCAATTACCTTCCTTTTACCTTCATAATGCTCTTCCCTTGCTGTTGTTTTTACCCCTTTTCTCAGACGAGTGCACCATCGGGAGGTGGACACCGCCCTGGACGTTTGGGCGGTCAGCGCCAGTACCCAGTGTTGAAATAAACATCATCTTGCAGAGAGATTGTGTAAACAGACTTGTTGGATAGAGTGATATCCTACCTGGACATGGACATACTGCTCTATGCTTAAAGGACCCTTTTTGCCCGCACCTAAGAAGGGCATAATCACAGTCTCCATCATGTCGATCTTTGTCTCACAGCTTAACCACTCTTTCATCTTTTTTTTCGGTTCAGCAGTTGTCACTGGTGTATTTTTTTTTTTTAACAGGCACGGTGTTTTCTTGAAGGGCTTTTTCCTGCATCTTAACAGAAAACAGACAGTTGTGTAATGTGTTTTAAAACACACTTAAAAGGTTTATCCATGGATGCATTCATAGACAAAACTGTATGTTCATGTACAATAAATATGTTGCTGTCCAGCTTCCCCTTAAATCTAACATTAACAGAATGATCATCCCAGATCCTGTTTTAGGTTTACCTTTGTGTCTAAAGTCCAAATGTTTGATTGATTGATTGATTGATTGATTGATTGTATGTGTGATGGATAGAAAGAAAGTGGCACCTTTTTTAATTTCCTCTTATGGACTTTTGCTTTTCAGCTCTTCCATGTTCGTCTGTCAACTGGAGCTGGCATGTTGTGTGAGAATGAATTGTGTCAGTAGTGCACTGTCTGCTATGTTGTTGGCTTTTTCTCAGTCGTCCTCCGGTTAAGGAAAGATGTTGGATGACACAGAAAAGAGACTCATACTGGCTTCACAACCTGAGAGTTGGGAGAAAGTCTGCAGTGTTAGGATGTTGCTCGTTTCAGATATTTATTTAAATGTCCTCCTGTCCATCAACAACTCCTGACTTTAAAAGATTTGTCAGGGTCTTTTGTCCAAGTTAGGCTTCAGTTTCTCTTCTGAGAAATTTGACAATATCACTGAAACGAGGGGTGGTCTTCAGAACAACAGGAATTGGGATTAAAACGTCAAATGTTAAATGTCGCTAAAAATAAATCTATCCAAATATTTGTATATCAGATTGATTGTATTTATGAGATGTAGGCATAAAGGTGTGCGTGTGTGTGAAGAGCAACTCATTTTTTCTGATTAGCTTTGAATAAATGCATTTATGATTCACTAGAGATGACGTGGATTCATATTGTAATTGTTTGTATTGGCCGCTTCTGCAGACAAATAAATCTTTATCTAAATTGTGAAATGAGAATGAGTACTCTAAATACTTGTCATTTTAATTCACTGATGTGATTTTTAATGCAATCATTTGTGGCCCAACTGTTTCCGATTAAATGATTTTGTAGGCATCCGGTTATGATTTTAAAAGGTCCCCTTTTGTTTCAGAGGAATTGTTTTCCCCAATGTTTTAGAATTCCTCATGTAAAATTCTTGACATAAAAGTTGAACACAAGATGTGAAAACGAAATGGTAATAAAGTTATTTTTGCGCTCTGTAGCACTTTGGAAGATGTCTATTGGTTTTTTTTTCATTACATTGTTTTCAAATCATTAAATTATATATATATATATATATATATATATATATATATATATATATATATAATTATATATATATATATATAATTATATATATATATATATAATTATATATATATATATATATATATATATATATATATATATATATAATTATATATATATATAATTATAATTATATATATATAATTATATATATATATATATATATATATATATATATATATATATATATATATATATATATATATATATATATATATATATTTATATATATATATATATAAAGGACAGTCTAACTGTCAGTTGGGAGTAAACTGTGGAGCCACTACCCTTTTTTTTCCACATAACTAGTAATGCAGATATGATGGAAAATAGCTCCAATATGATCAATAATAAATTTCATCAAAGATTTTGTGGCCCGGTAGCCAGGAACATTTGGATAGTGATGAAGGGGAATTACAGGTTTGATATACAGGTTAGCATTTCATTTCTACCACTGATGTGACCATGTTGAGAAATTAGATAATATAGATTCAAGTCAGTCCTTCATTTATATATAACCTGCTCTATTTTCTGTTAGCAAAGACATTTCACCAAGTTACACTTACATTATTATGTACAGTACAAATCCAAAATGTAATACATTGTCATAGCATGACTGTTGGCAACACTTTTACAGCCTTATAAGTAAATCCTCTCTTACTGTAAACATATTCATCAAGCAGCGACAATGATTCTGATGTCTTGTTGTGTAAGTTTGGCTCCCAGATGGAGCAATATTGATTGATCAGTGTTTTTCATTAGACACTGGCACTTATGTTCAGTCCACTTATCTGAGAAAGACAATCACCTGCTAGCAAAGTGAGCAAGGGGGTAATATATTTTGATACATTTGGGCTTACTAGACTCTTCAATTATTTACAGTGAGTCCAGTCAAACCAGACTCCACAGTCCGCTCAACAATCAGTATAAAACAAAGATAGCTGCTTATATAGGTAACTTGTATGATGTGCCAGCTCTTCCCAGAATTATATTATCCGAGTTCATCAAAGTCGTTCATTTATTGATGTCTTATTCTGTGTGTAAAATGGTGTTGTCCTCTTCTGTTTAAGTAGAGAGAGTTTGATTCTGTGTGTCCAGTGCTGCTTGTGCTTTCTGAACAGCAACCTCCAGCACCGTGTGGTCACTGAGCAGCTGTTGGAGAGCAGCTGGGTCCATCTCCAGTAGCATACCTGCACAAATAGATGCAGAAGAGCAGAACCCAAATATCATTAACGTTAACAAAAAAAATCCACACCTTGCATGCTTATACCGTAAGAAAAATGATAAACTTCCAAAGATATTACATCTAGGAAGATTGATGATATTTACAGGGAATGCTACCACAGACAGAGTATCAGGTCACCTGTAATATCATTTGCATGAAGTGGATCCAGCTCTTCCACCAGTGAGAAGATCTTCTCTCCCAGCCTCTCAGTGTCGTCGGCGTCCGACAAGTCACCAATGTCCATCTCCTCCATGTTCTGTCTGAAGAGAGGCAGCAGGGACATTATCTCAAACAAGGGGTTTAACTGTAATTTTGCAACGGACATTGGTTCTGTTTTAATCTTTTATTTTGTAGATTTAAATTGCAAGTTAACAGTACTAAGTCACATACTCCTTAAGTGTCTTCAGGGCGAAGTTCACCTGCTGTTCCAGCAGAGTTGGATCTGAAAGAAGGTTTAAAACTGCCTCTTTGTGCTGCTCCAGAAGCATTCCTGTTAAAAGAAAAAAAAAAAAAGAAGCAAATTATATTTTTATGCGTTACAGACTAGTAGCTCATACACTTATTTGCATATAAATGATAATACGACTTGAGTCAACAGCCATGCTTAGCAGCTCTATGGGGCTGTACTTAGGCACAGCAATGGTTTGAGCAGCATTAAATGCTGCAGCAATGGCAACGTGCTCACAACGACAATGCTAACATGCCAATGTTGCTTCACGTTCAAGTGGTATTTTAATAAATCATTTTAGGTGTTTGTTGAGTCACAGGACTGGTTGCTTTACCTGTAATTTTCTGTGAGTGGCCAGTGTTGTAAACATTCACCAGCTCAAACAGCTGCTCCCCCAGAGAGTCAGAGGACACAGACACATCATCCTCGTCCTTACATGTTACCTTGCTGCAAAGAAGGTGCAGGGACATGACAATGCACACTTTGAAAGGTTTTTGACATTCACATAAGAATCTAACATACACATACAGCAAGCAAACACATATATTAACTTTCCCACTGACCTAAACTTGGTGGTAAATAGGTGATGTTACCTTTGTGGACAAAACTACCCACATAAAGACACTTCCTCTGTTTCCTCTGTCTCTGTTACATTAAATGTGCCCTTGGCATCTAAATACTACCTTACTCCTCTGCTTATGACTTATGAGAGCCAACATACTCGTCTAAGACCAGACTGTTCATGATGATGGAGGTAGTAGGAGATCAGGTCTGGCAACCCCCTGGCCATAGCTGTACCTGGGCTCCTGCGCCAGCTGCAGGGCTCGGAGGGCTTTCTCCACGGCTGCGTTCAGCGTGGCCTTGTCCTGCAGCATCTGACTCAGAACAGGACCTGGCAACTCCAGAAGCATCCCTGGAACACACAGGTAGGCTTGGGAACTTTGGCCGTATGTCGTATTTTCAAAGTTGCTATCATACAAATACTTTTATAATGTCACAAAACAAACAACGTGCCATGCAGGTCACCTCACCTGTGAGTTTTCCAGCATTCTCTGCGTGCTTGGGGTAAATCAGAGTGTATAGTTTCTCACCAAGTGTCTCCAGATCTTCTGCTTGATCCATGTTTGACTTTTCACATTAAGACACTGCTTGCAGGTGCCATGTTACACCACACTGTATCTTTGTAATTAGAAGATTTACAGAAGACTTTGACCTCTGGCAACTTTTTGGTTCACAGCTTAATCCAATCACATTAACATGAAGACAACATCGACAAAATACTTGACAAAATCAGACTCATTAAAATCATGCGTCAAATAAAAAAAAAAAAAAAAGATGCAGACTTTAACTAAAATAACTGTCTTATTTTATTTTTGGGGTTAAAGTAGCTGAGATTTGGAAATTCAATTTTTGACGGCTGTCTATAAACACGAGTCGCGCATTAATGACGCTAGGCATTCACAAAGAGCGGCGAGGACGTGTTCCTCCGCTGGGCTTGTGGATAACTAGTACTCAATAAAATTACTTGCAAAATATGGTATATCATCATTATACAAATACTTACACTGCTGTAATGATAATTAGAAGCATGTGTATGTTTTAATTGTGTAAAAATGTGGGATCGATGGTAAATGTTTTATTTAAAAAAAAATAATAAGAGTCTGTAGGTGCGCAATGATCTGTGACAGAGGCTCCGTAAAGCGGTTTCCGGTCTCTCAGGTCCTCTTCCTCCGCTAAAAGGTAACGTGGTCGCCTCGGCAGCTAATAGCCGCTCACTTAAATGTGTTTATATGTCTCCTAACTTGTATTCAGTAATAGAAAGTAAGATATTTTCTGTGTGGTGATTATTGTACACCCTTTGTGGTAGGAAATGTCCCTATATAGTGTAGGAATGAAGAGATACATTTGTGAACGCGTCGCTCATGTTAGGCCTCGTCGTGCTCCATCAGTTCCTTGCGCTGGGCTATGGAGCTAACCGTGTTTCAGTGTAACAACAGCGCTGTGTTTTCTTGATACGAGTCCAAACGTAAAATGCACTCTGTAGTTTGTATAACAATACCTGAACACTGGCTAATCATTTTACCACGTAACTGGTGCCTAATTTTAAAAATCGTGAAACGAAGACGTGAACACGTTTAGCTGACGTTAGTTGCTGAGAAAATGGTAGGAGACATAAATGAGCCCTGTCAGTTGCAGGTAGTGGCCGTACGTCTAACCGCTGTTTGAAGTTGTCTTCAGCTGGCCACGTTAGTTATTTCGGTAACACTCCCATATGTCCCGTCTTGTCCAGGTTCATCATGTCGTCCCATTTGCAGTGGATGGTCATCAGGAACTGCTCCAGCTTCCTCATCAAGAGGAACGGACAGACCTACAGCACTGTGAGTAACGTTACACTGATTGACAGACCTGTGTCCCAACTTAGCATATTAGTTCTAACCAGGGTTTTGAGTATGTGGTGTGATCATGCAGTAACAGTGACATAATGTGGTGTTCGCAAAAAGTGAATACTAAAAGCCATTTTTGTGTGTGCTATTGATGTATAGTATGGCCCAATAGTGCAATACACAAAGGTAGTGAAAGAGGTGCTGGAAAACAATAAATATTAAATATGTGGGTAAAGTTTTTCTTTGAACTTTAATTGGCAGTGGCATTCCAAAGTCATAATTGAATTGCTCAATGTTGGCACTCATATTTCATAATTTCCTACTTTGATTTCTTGCATAGTAACAAGCAAACATCCATCCCACATACCTAAGCAAAGCGTATTTACTACTGTAAAACACTATGTGCTCAGTATAGATCTTGTAGCTAATATGATGGGGCTGGTCTTGATGTTGAAGTAAATACCTAATCAGTAATCAGTCGTTGAAGTTACTAACACAAGCCTAGCAGGGTTATCTGAATGAAATCATTTTACGTGACAGGAGCCCAACAACCTGAAGTCCAGGAACTCTTTCCGCTTCAATGGTTTGGTGCACAAGAAGACTGTAGGTGTGCAGCCAGCTGCCGATGGCAAGGGAGTCGTCGTCGTGCTGAAGAAGCGTGCAGGTAAACATTTGACTTGGTTTCCATCTTTGGGCACTTCCTGTGTCTGTAAAACAAGTGATTTATTGGGTGTGATAAAACTGGCTTTAGCTGATGTTCATAAGAGGTCATTTAATCCTTTCAATGAAAACAGTCTGAATGTATGTTGTACAACCTGACAGCTGTTCTTATTATAGTAAAATTGACCTATAATCAAACATCGGTGGCATTTTTAAGGAACAGCAGCTACTTTTTTTGTGACTTACTGATGCTTCCTTGAATCAAGTGTGCTTTCTTCCAATTAATTCAAATAGAGATGCTCATGCTCTTCCTGGAATCAGCTAACGTGCACTGAACTGTGAGGACAAGCAACTGAGCACTGCACTTTGAGAAAGATGTAGAGGGTTTACATAACCTCAGACTTTTTGCAGTCTTAGGTTATTTTGTTTGTTGTATCGTTACAGCTAATGAAGTAACATTGAAACGTCCATTTTGTTTTCTTGTTCCACAGGCCAGCACAAACCTGCAAGCTCTTACGAGAAGATTACCATCAACAAGAACTCTCGCGCCACCCTCAACAGCGTGAGGCACATCATTAGCAAGAGCAAGTACAGGAAGGACCTGCGCATGGTGAGCTACATTTGTGATTTTTTTTTTTTCTTTTTTTTTTCTTAGAAAGCAAAATCCCAAATGTATTACATTATTTGTAGTTTGTATTTCACAGCTTTCACGAACATCATTTGAGTTTAATTTGTTTCAACAGGCTGCCCTGCGTCGTGCCAGTGCCATTCTGAAGAGCCAGAAGCCTGTTGTGGTCAAGAAGAAGCGCACCAGGGCTGCCAAGACAGCATAAACTGATACACATGATAAATAAATAAAAGCTTCTTGTTTGGAGAAAAAAAATGAATGTTGATTACATCCGTGGTTTGTAATGTGCAGGATTTTGCAGGTATCTGAAGTTATTTGGTATGGAGATGAATCAAGTTATTCAAGTATTTATTATTCTATAGTTGTCATACAGTTAATACTTTTGTATGTCAAACACTTGACAAAAGTCGTAGTATAGCATGTTGAGAAAAGTCATAACCGGTCATAATGTATGTCGAAAGCCATATTATTCAGTGTTTTGCTCATGTACACTTTGACATGTGGCCTGAGATTGAGCTCCCAACCTTGTGGTTATGAGGCGACCACTCTACCTCCAAGCCACAAGTAGATTATTTAATATTTATTACTTCATATATTACATTATATAAGTGGTATAGTATGTCAAGTCATTGTACAAAATGTCAAAAGTAATTAACCCTTGTCTTGACCTCGGGTCACATTGACCCGTTTTAAATTTGTTTTATATCAGAAAATATGGGACGTAGAAATAAGCGCTGAAAATGTGTAGAAGAAAAATTTAAAACAAGAAAAAACAAATTGTGAAAAAAAGGCATCAAAAATGTCAAAGGTTGGAGGGACGACAACACAAGGGTTAAGTCATAGTATGTCAAAAACGTAATTATGTCCATACTGTCATCAAAAGTCATAGTATGTTGGAAAAAATTCAGTATGTCGATAAAAGTTGAGAAAAATCATAGTATGCCATGTCAAAAAAAGTCATCAAAAAGTAGTAATACAATATGTCAAAAGTTATTAGTATGTCAAGTCATGAAGTCATGGGGTAGGATAGTATGTCAAAAAAGTCATAGTATGTCAAAAAGTCAGTATAGTATGTTGAAAAAAAGTCATTAAAAAGGTCATAGTATGTTGAATTTTCTTTTTTTAAAGTCATTAAAAAATCAGTATAGTATGTCGAAAAAGTCAGAAAAACGTAATTAGTATGTCCATAATGTCATAAGTCAGTATATTATGTGGCGCCAGCTCTACCTCCGTAAAAATGTAGAATGTTGGGGAAAAGATGCATATTAACGGACAGTAAATGCCTTATAAGCAGGAAACATGTTTCTGTAGTATGTTAAATGTTACTAATATTTTTGTTGACTTGCTTTTGAGTCGTGCTATTTCCTTAGCACTAAATATCCTGAAACCTGATATAAGTAATGTAGTCGCTATGGATAGAAAAAGGTCAGTGAGTTAGTTTTACTGAGCTTTTGTTGGGCCATCTGCTGAATGATCTCAGCAGCACCAGAGCAACCTGTTAGGTTCATAAAGTTAAGATGAAATCTACAGAATTATTCAGGGAATATAAATGCAACATATTGTACTGTCCTCTTGACCTCACTGATCTGATTTCCCTGTGATGATGTGCATGCTGTACTACACGTGACAGAAATGAGCTGCAACTAATTAAATACCAGGAAAGTGTCTGTCTGCATCGATTATGTGTGCACCCAGCTGACACATTTTTCACTTCTTTACCCATATAGTTGAACTGTTTTGACCTACATTCCTGAAGAACTGAACACTTGTGTGCATATGTTTGAAACTTCATTTTCATCAGAAGTAGATTATACTAAAGCAAACGGGGCCTCTGTTGCTTTGGTCACAGTGACTAGTGATGTGGAAACATTGGATAGATTTTAAAGCAGCCCGCTGGCAGCTTTCCACCCATGGCTTTGGAAAGAAAAAACAAACTGTTGTCACCTCCCCTTGAGTTTAAGCAGATAACATATTCTGGAGTGAAGGGCATCTCTTTCACACAGGATTGGGACTTACCTATGACAGGGATGGCTTGGCATCTGTGAAGATGTGATAGAGGCTGTGGTCGCTATGAGGGGACTAAGGCCAGTGCTTTTCTTCATGCCCTTGGCTCTGCTGGTCTTGCAAAGTCGGAGCTTTGAACTACAGGATACAATTCATTCACTGATAGAGGAGAATATCCACCTTCATGACCAGCTGGAAAACCTCACCCAAGCCCTCAGGGAATTCAAACGAATGCTCTGGCATCACTCAAATGGTACAAATGGTCTTTTACCTTCTATATACAGTATAAAGTACTTGCTTAGTTATTTAATACACATAATTATAGTGTAAAGTTATTTAAGGGGTGCAACATAGAGCCCAATTAGAAACTGATGTTCAACAGTATTCAAAGTAATATTGAGAGGATTTATCAAGTTTTCACCATATTCACTAAATAGAAAACACTCTTAAACTAATAAAAATATATATTTTTTTATTTTATTTTAAATCTTTTCTTTTTTTTTCCAAACTCTTATTTTTACTCATATTGTGATTATTATTATGCATTGCACACTAGTGCATATATTGCTTGTGTCTATGCAAATAAAACCTTTAAATTGAATCTTAATCTCAAGACACAGGATGTAATCAGCAGGTCCTCTACTGCATTGTGGGGCCACTACTGAAATGCATATTATTTTTTTTGAAATGTAGTGTTTTTAATGTTTGGTCCCCAAGGTCAAAACAGCTGCCTGCTCTTTCCCCCGACTCTCATTTCCTGTTTATGTCCTGTCCGTTTAATCTTAATCCATTCCATGTTGTCTTCATTTATTCAGGTTCTTATGTGGCTTCTTTTTTATATATAAATGTATTACTCCTCCTCACCCGGAGGAGTAATACATTTATTCAGTCATGATTTGTTTTGTGTTTTGTGATTAATGCAGACCCAGATCACCATGAACACCATGAACATCACAATGAGGATGCCCAGCATCTGTGGGACGAATTTTCGGAACACGGTGTGTAACACAACGTGCTGGTCTCTTCAGCTAATTTAAAACATTTAATAACTTCCAGCAGATTATGGCCTACTGCAAAGTTGTGGCAGAGCCCATAGCATTATTGATTACATGGCCGTGTAGGCTGCAGGGAGGCCTACGGGTCACGTAGCCTGAGCACCAGAGGGATAATGAAATGTTAATCAACTCTGGCATATGTGAGCATTTTTAGCAGCACAATATGTTGCACACAAATGACAGGAATAAATCATTCCTGCACGAGATGATGTAACAGTATGTTTTCCTTCCTGGCAGGCATCAGTGCACAAACCCATCTCCTGTTGGAGCATGCCTTTTGTGGACCTGACCTGCATGGCTCAGCTGCTCCCCTCAATGAAGAAACAACCCTCCTGCTGCTGACGTTACCCTGCCTCACCCTGCTGCTGCTGATGACATATTTCTAGGCTACATTAGCCTGGTGTCCACTGAGGAGCTACACAGAACTTTAACTGTTGTCCGTGTCGCTCAATTTTTCATACAAAGTGAAGTTATTATCTTGTGGACATTGGGGGATAAGTACAAACTATGCCGTAATGATAAAAGAATAGTGAGTTGTGACATAGTTGCAGAGATTAGCTCAAGCCCCACCTTTTTCTCTTCAGAGTGATTATTGAGTGGAAAGGATTCCATGAGTTGACCTATCAATCTGTGTTAGACCAATCACCTCTCTGGAATTTACTGAACTGGAATGGAGCCTGTTGATGCTGGTGTATCATCATAGAGAAAGCTGAATTGTAGCAGGATAAACCTGGCGACTGGTGTAATTACTTCCATTGTGGCAATTTTTTTTCATCTATCAGTTAATTGTGTTGTTAGTTGTTTCAGGAACTGCATTTTTGTTTTTTATGATAGTGATGATACGAGAATAACTACATAAGATATTCAACTTTTGGCTACTCAATGTACCCAAAAATGTAATTCAGTCCAAATTTCAAGATGTTAACAAATACAATCGTGACTTTTACCTTTATTTGTCACGTAATTAAGACTATTTATTTGAACTGTTCAGCTATAAACACTGAGAAACATCGAGTAGACTGAAATAGAAATAATCATGGGTATAGACCTTTTTTCACAGCAGACATTTCGACTTGTCAAAAGCACAGGTGGAACTAATAACATTAACGATGGCTTTGTTCCAGCAATTAACATTAATTACACCTGTGTTTGACAAGGCAAAATGGCTGCTTTGAAAAAGGTCCACAGTGTCTGTAAACACCAGGATTCATCTGAGCTCATCTGTGAATACAATTAATGGTTACTAATGGGATGAACTTAGCAGCCCGGTGTGTTTAACTTTTGATTACTAACCGACCAACAGAATGAAAAATGCAGACAAAGCTGTAAACACAACACTGACAATTACCACCTTATAAAAGTTATGGGGAACATCTAGGCAAAAAGTTGTATTTAAACTAACCCTAACACATACGGAGGAACATTAGCATTCATTTGGAGCTGTGACTCAGGCCACCCTACAAATACCAACTGACCAATAATCAATTATTTCTTAGCTTTGTTGAGGGAAATAACTGGCTCTTTAGCTGCTAAATGCTCCACTGTGTTCACCAGCCAGTTTCTAAGTTAGTCTTCGTCTGTTGCTGAGCAGATAGCATACAGTGGGTTTATCAGACCTTTTTTTTTTTTTTGCTGAAAACTCAGCTAGAAACGAGGTTGATGAGAGCAGTTTGTGGTTTGGAAAACCCACACAATAAATTTAAAATGGCTAAAATGCTCAGTGGAGCTCAATGGAAATGCAGAGCTACAGTAGTTGACAATTATCTGTGGGTTCGTTACAAGCCTTTTTACATAACTCTTAATCAATCAATCCACTGTTGGTATAAAAATATTGAGTAGTGCAACTTTAACATTCCTGAGATCCTCCTGTTTATTTTAGTGTCCATCATACCTACCTTGGACAACTGCTAAATAAAAAATACAACAGGCAGTGAGTCCAAACATTTGTTTATTATTCCCACTATTTGAAATGGTACAGCACATATAAAAGTTATAAAATTAACTACAAGTCAGTTTGGGCTGCAGGACTCGTATTCTATAGAGTGAAACACATTTAATACAATGAAGATGCACAAGAAACAAAATAGGGAATGTGTTCTTACACAACGAATAAATAGTTGACAGTCACAGCTCAAACTAAACATTTAACCTAACATCTACATCATTCTCACTGTGAATAACAAGTCCTCGATATTATTAATGGCAAAAATGTACTTTTATTAATAATAACAACTTATGTTTACTATAGATTGATGTCATGATAAAACTCACAGGGCCATGATGTTTTGTGTGCATTAACTTTTGCTTCTGCAATGCAATCCTGGCTCAGTCCCTCATCGCTACGGGGGCCACACACATAAAAACGATCTATAGTCCATGTAGACTGTGTACGCATGTTTCCCAAGCATAATGCATGTTAGATATTATGGCTCTAGTCTATATCAAGGTCGGAGTCTTCATCGCTCACAGTGTTCTGTACGATAGCTCCATTGCGAACCGTCTTCGGGGCGATGCGGGCCTTGTCAGGCAGCAGGCCGTACTCCTGCAGAAGGGCCTCCAGGTCTACAGCAAAGAAGTCTTCCCCGAGCTGGTCCGTGACCCGCACAAAGTTGCCGATCAGGTCCCCACCTTTGTAAACAAGCAGAGCAGGCAGAGCACTTTCCTTGAACAGTGCACTGGTGCTGATGGCCGAGCTGCGTACGCTGCAGAACTTGACCAGCGGGTATTCCTGAGCCAGGCACATCAGACTGCCTCTCATGGCCTCACAGCCCGGGACGTCCGGCTCGTAGATGTGGATCATGACCAGTGTGCTTTGGTCCTCCCTGTCCAAAGCCTCCAGGAAGTCCTCTCCGCTGTTAAGCTCATAGACCTGCGCAAAGCGTTTGCCGCGGCAGAGCTGGCGCCGCATCTCTTCAATGCGCTGCAGACGGTAATGCTGGAGGAAGTCTTCGTCATCATCTTCTTCCTGGAGCATGTTGTACTCTTGCATGGTCATCTGTGCGGTAGACAAAGAGGAAAAAACATGCAGTTAGTAAAAGGAACAGTTTGAGGTTTTGGGAAATATGCATTCTTACCGAAAATTAGATTAGAAGATTAATAGCACAAAGAATGGAGATTGGGGGGGGGAGCGCTAGCTTGGCTCCGTCCAAAAGGTAACAAAATCCACCTACCGACTGAGACATCTAAAGCTCACTGATCATTAACACATTATATCCCGTTTGTTTACGCGTACAAAAGCCTGGGTGTAAAACCGCCAATTCCCCATTTTACATGGGTTATGTTTTGAACTATATCCTGGCCAGGACCAGTTGCTAGGCAACCAGCAGAGACTCTAGGAAGTTACTGGTCCCAGCCAAGATACATAACCCCCCATAAGATGGTGAATTGTTTGCACAACGTTTAAAAAATGTCCTAAAAATGAGCAATTTCATGGGCTGCTTCTTTTACAGAATTTTTTTTTAAATTATTACCTGCTTCATGTAGTTCTACTCAAACATAGGGTCAGTTTCAGCAAATATGACAGAAAGTTAGTTTTATAAGTCTTATCTACTGCAACTTTAATGCATAGCGAAACCAAATGTGTCACTAATCTATAATTAGACCGTGTCAGAAATTAGAGGATGAAGGTGCAGGGATTCCACTATGTTAATCAGGTCGTCCTTAATTAATATCTTGCCTTTATTTAGCCTTTTCCCATAGCAAGTGTTCCATTAGCAAGTGTGGCAAAATATCAAGAGGGAGTCTGAGGAACAAGACGTTTAAGCTAAGGGAGCTTTTAACAAGCCTTTCTTTCCCATGTTTATATATTTTGTCCTTCCCATGTTTATATATTTTGTCCTCATCCTACTTACTTTTCCTTTGATTTTGTCCTGCATATCTTTCTGTTTCTCTTTGTCTTTTTCCAGGTCGAGGTCTGAGCGGCAGGTCATCGACAGCTTCTTGATCAGTCTTTCCATCTCTCTTTTCTGCTCTTGTTTCTGCTCCACCTCCAGCTGCTTGTACTTCCTCCAGTCATTGATGACACCCTTTGGTCCTAAAGGAGAGAAGCCAGTGTCACCATGACTGTAATTCCTATACAAAGTTATGTACAGTGGTCTTATTAGGACAGTACTTTTGTGTGTGTGCTTGTATTAGTACCTGTGTTGACAGCACTTCCATCGGCGCTGTAGTCTATCTCAGGCTCAGTGACGCTAGCGTCCCTGATGGTCTTGTTCTCCCCATCCTCATCCTCGTTGTCGCTGCCTTCATCCTCACTACTGCTATAGTAGTACTGCAGCTTCTCTCCGAGAATCTTGTCATCTAAAGTCGTCATGACAACGGTTCACCTAAGGGCAGCAGTAATGTGTTAGATAGGGCACAGATCCAACTCACTAATACAACTTGGTACAGGACGCAACGCTAAGATAAATGCTTTCATATGAGATGGTATCATTATGTTTCTGTTTATTCTTCTTATTAGCATGAAAGAGCTCATTCTTCATCTTTGTACTGCATGCAAAGAAAATACTGTACAAAGTAATATTAATATGAACTAATATCCACATTGTTTTTACACCAATCTTCATTTTGTTGGGTAATTTGACTAATAATTTGCATGAGCATTGCAGTTGACAGTGAGACAATACTGCCATTTGCTTTATCTTTTAAGCCTCATAGATAAAACCTCTTCAGATAAACAACAGTTTTATCACACACTAGTAGGGCAGAGCACATCACTCACTGGATCACAATAATCCAGATTGACAGCCATCCAAGCTGTCATAGGTCGAACAGAAAGGGTTTATTTCAAAAATAGGACATCTAAACATAGCTTATAATAAGTGTGTCAACAAAACTTGGGCTGAGAGGCCTTTAAATGGTGCACTGAGTCGTATGTAAGCCAACTCATGTGCACAGATGGAGAGACAATGAGCCCCCTGATAAATCCCTCTTACTTACTTACCAGTGAGGCAGCAACATAAAAAGATAATATTATGCCCAACTACAGCTCTTTTGTTTAATAATGTTGCCATTAGGTGACAATACAAAACAATATATCTCTACTGCATTTGAATAAAATGTCTTCAATACAAGTAAACAGTAGCTAGGAGCGAAGGCCTACAGCCAACACCTAGCTAAATTGTCTGAGAATCCCCGGCGATGTGACAGCTAGCTAATGTTACAATAGCTAAATCGGGTAGTTATCGTTATCAAGCTCGTAACTGTTATTGCTATTTCCTCAAGTGTCTAAACGCTAGCTACTGAAAGAGAACAGAGACAATGCAATTATATTATTTATTAAGTAGGACACGGGCCGAACCGGTAGACACAGCTAGCGATTGCAAAAGTGAGCTAGATTAGCGTTAGCCAACTGAGCTAGCTAGCCTTCCTTACACTGACTTTCTGTGACAACCAGTAAACATTAGCTAGCCATTAACCAAGTACAGATTAAATTCACTCTCCAAATATAGACAACACTACAAAAGCTAAAAAAAAAAAAAAAAAGCCCGGTACTTATAAACGATTGGTTTTGATCTTACCTTGATTTTCTGACCAGCTACCGTTAAAAAAGTATCTCTAACTCCCAACTGCCCTCACTCCAGTTAATCTGCTGGTTTAGCTCGTTTTGCTGCAGCAAACCACTCTCCTGGAGTATGATGCCTTAAAGGTTCACGTAAATGTCGTAATTATTAAGTGCAAGTACATAGAGAACTGACATTTAGCTCAGGAGTTGCGATTAAAGATATATTTATGGTCACTAAATCTGGGATGTGTGTTACAACTTTGGAAACACAGATATTTCCCCAAATGCGCACATTTACATTTTATGTTTTAGTTAGTATCAAATAACTCAACCAAACCACAGCCACTCAAAATGAATGAGCTGGATAGGTCATTCTGGCGTTATTGCCATCGAAAGTTGTATTTCAAAGTATAAAGGGTAAATATTCTTTTCTAAGTGACTGTGCTGTTAAGTTGGACTTTACAGAGAGCACTTAAAGGCAACACGACAGCACGTTCAGGTTCATCCCACTGACGTATGAAAATGTAGGAAGATGCTGGAAGTGCAATTGTGCAGTTCCCACCTTTACAACTAGAGGGCAATATGACTGTGAAATATGACAGATAATACTCTACACTACTACTACGTTATTACTACTACTACTACTACTACTACTACTTGTACCACTGCTGCAAGGTTCACCAACATTTTCACTAAAGGTACCATAGGCTACCAATAATAGAATTATAGGTTCAGTCTCCCTTTTGTTACAAATCACTACATAATTTAAATAATTTGAAAAGACAGAATCTGTGGATTTTCTGGTGGGTCCCTGACACGAATCATCTCACATGTATCCTAATTTAACTAAATATTCGAAGCCAAGCGCTAACCCTGTGTTTTTAAACCTTCCTGTGCATCCTGTTTTACACTCATTTTTTTGTATTACCAGAAGTACTCAGCTTTAAGCCAAAAGAAACACATGATTCACAAGAAGCAGTGGGTGAGAGCTGGAAGTGGGAATGTAGCAATACGGAACAATGGATAGTCAACACAAAGATTTGAATACCTGCCAATTTAAATGAATGGACAGTAATCCACTTTGGGTCTATAGTTTTATTTCAATGAATGGTTATATAATTTCTTTTAAAATAAATCTACAGACAGTACATACCTTTATTACTGGACAGTGTGAACATTATGGTATTTTATCCTTCAGGCACAAAGTATTTACCAAAAATTATATATTTATGTCTTCACTGTTGTGTCGGTTGGTGTATGAGACAGAGTGAGCAATAGTTTTCATACTGAGGTCTGAGTCCTGTATGATTATCCAGTGTTGTTCAAACAACCATTAGTGTATCTTCTCAAATCTCCACACAAACATCCTGAACACTTATTTTCTTAGCAGCAGCCTCATTTACCTTAATATATGGATCTCAAAACCGTAACCTTCTGGTGTCTGGAAAATGTCATAGCTCATCAGTCCTTACTTCACTGTCATCATTCCCTCGTTGTGATTGCTGCTTTGTTGGTACTTTAAACGCCACATAAGGACACGTCCTGGTGTTCAGACAGACCAGCTTTTTCAGTGTGGCAGAGTTTACTATGTCAAAGCCGACTTTTCCTCCAAAGGTACTGGGCTTCCAGTAGCCTGGAGAACATATGGGGTTTCCCATGAGGCCTTTAAGGGAGAAGGGAGCACCCATCTCCACCATGCTTTCTCCAAATATGGCCCCCTGTCGTGTTTTCTCCAACAGCAAACCAGGATAAAATTCAAGAGCATCAATGTCACCGTAGAATTCTTCAAGCTCGTGTGCTATCTCCTCGTTATCTGGGAATGGAATCACAAGTATTGCATAGTTAATACAATTAATTAATTAATACAATGCATCAAGGACTAATATATACAGTAACCTTTTATCCATGCAAGCAGCATGGGACTAGGGATGCATTGCTCTGCTTCAGAGGATAACAATGGAAGATATTGTTAAAGCAAATGATAGCAATGGAGGATAGTCTTTAAGCAAAGGGAGTGGATACCATTCATTTTCTAGAATGTGTGCTCAGCTGCTCTCCTCAGGGACTTGTAAAAGTGAAAAATGACATGCTTTGTGCTTTGTTGCACTTTGTGTTGTGTGGTCTGTACACAGGGATTTTTTCTTACCAGTGAATTGTCTAAACGATGTGTACGGCTTGAGGTTAAAGCGCTTCCTGTACTGGTTGAAGGGCTGCATGCGGAGTTGGCGGGACTCCTTTATGGTCCTCACAGCCACATTGGTCACGGCAGCATTGATGTTATTGCCACCGCCAATCTAGTAGGACAAATGTTTGACAATTAGGCATCTAATATGAAAACTGGCTTATTCAAAATACAATATGGTGATTTTAAAATCTGTGAGATGTTGAGTTAACGTAGCCTGATCTAAATGGCAGATGAATGCATCATTGAAATATTTAAATGTGCAATTTGAAACATGAATAAAAACATACATCAAAATGTCAGACATAACCTATATATATATATATATATATATATATATATATATATATCAATCTTCATATACAGCATAATGCTTGCCCTTCATACACAAATTAAACCAGTCTAGACAGGGTTGTTATAGGGCACTAAGCAGCTCATGTGGATGTGCTTTAATATGTCTGGAGGCGGCTGGGTTGTGTATGTTTACTTGTGATTAACTTTCAAATGTAGCATGTATGCTGATGTAGGCTAGGAATTATATAATGATCTATGTGTAATTAACAAACATTAATGTTGTTTACAGGCAGTACATACATCTCTTTTTGTGGCAGGCAACGCAAAAACAATGGCAAATGAACCACCTTTGTAGCTGCGACTGTTATCACATTGTCTTCACTCTTGGTGTACTTTGGGTTCAGCCCAACATAAAGCAGTGTAAGTAGAGATATAGTATTCACAAACATCCTCAGTGAGTCACACAACTATACCAAAACATTCGTCACCCTCAGTAATTAACCACTAACAGGATACAAATCCAGCAAAACAGGAAAGCGTTAAGTGCAAGTGTCAAAAAAACCTTTTACATGGATATTTGAAGCACGTCATACTGCAGATTCTATCCCATAGTTAAAACTAAGAGTTGGTTGTAACTATGGGGAATTTCCAAACAACAGTACACTAAAAAATTAACATTTTTCACTGCATAGGTATGATGTTACATTGTCTGTAGTTTGTTACCTGGCCAGCGACTTGCCGAGAGAAGGCATCCACCAGCTTCTCAATGCCGTAGTTTGTGAGAACAGAAGTGTTGAAGATGAACTGTGAGTATGCCAGTTCCTCTCCGTTAATAAAGAAGCTGTCAGGCATCAAAGGGTGCCAGTGGTAGAGCTGGCTGAACTCCAGAGAAATACGGTTCCCATACTGGAAGTTGGAGTTAAACAGCAGGGTGGGATCAAATTTCAACTGCAGCAGGTATCCACTGAGATGCTGCACGTACTCCTCTATCACTATTTTTATTGTCTCACCTGAGGGGAAACGTGTAGAGACAGAGGGCAGACAGATTAAAACAAAAAAAATGCAATTTGGTAATGATTTTGACTGAGTCACGACGGAAGAGGTTCAAGTAGACTTGATCTTATGTGGGTGTGTGCTGACTAACAATAGATTACCATTAAACATCAAGCACACCAGCACTAGACAAACTAAATAAAAAAATAAAAAAATAATAATAAACTGTAAATTCATTGAAGAAATTGTTCAACATTTTGGGAAGTAAGCTTTTTTTTGCTGAGAATTTGTTGAAAAAATCAATAGCACTCTCATATCTGCCAGTTAAAATTTAAGCTACACCCAGCAGCCATTTAGCTTAGGTTATCATGATTGAAATCGGCAGCTAGCCTGGCTCTGTCCAAAAGTAACAAAATCTGCCAACCAGCACCTCTAAAGCTCACCCATCAACACAAAACTATTCCTTCAAAACTGTGTCCAGCTCACCAATGATGACGAGACGTGAGGTCTGGAAAAGCTGCTCATCATCCCATGTGGGATGCTCTGCCTTCAGGATGTCACATACTCGGTTATGCTCCCTCAGCCACAGCGTGGCGTACATTCCCAAACCGGGGAGGAGTCCAAACACTTCCTGACCAATAGCCATCTGACGCTTTAGAGGGATCCCAGCAGGGTAGCTCATCCTAATGGGTGCATCAGCTACAGAAGGAGGGAACATCTCGCCGTCAACTAACTGATGGGAAAAACAATAATTAATGATATAATATACGTTACAACCCAATGCCTGTCTTTCCCAACATCTCCACTTTATCTAACAGTATAGTGTTATCCATTTTGTACTCCTGCAGCAACATGTCATCTTAAAAAGCATGTATAAAATTATGTTTGTTCCAATTTTGATCCACATGTTGAGATAAGTCTTTGTGCAACAGTTTTGATTCTTTCACCTGATACTTGAGTTTTCCATCTTTGTGAAGCCTGAGGTGGAGCTGACGTTTCAGGTTGTCTCCATAAATGTGCCCTGCATCCACCTGTATGTGTCGCGGGATGAGACAAAAAATGAAGTGAGACAATGAGAGGAAATAAATGAAGGTATTTATTTATTTGTTCCAAGCATGCATGCAAAGTTTTATTGCAGCCAAATTCTGAGGCCTTTTCTACTCGGTCAACAACACTTTCACTTAAAAATATAAATGCTTCAAAATCAAACTCAAGGAAAACACAAGCAAGAAGAGTGCTATTCAAATAAGGTTTATTATTACTATATGGACAAAAGCTGTAAATGGACTAACCCCATGCGATAGAGCCTTCGTGAAGCCCAGACCCATGCGATTGTAGGTCTTAAAGAACTGGTGGGTGAAGTGCTGTGCGAAGAAGGCAAACATGAGGTTGGAGCCCTGGGGGTCAGGTCTGAACGTCCTTCTCTTCAGCAGCCTGTCAACCAGCAACTCAGGGTCAGGCAGCCCAGCCTTGCCTGAACAGAAACACCAGGACACAGTCAAACACAGCACGGGGCAAAACACAGATACACCACGCCTCTATAGGCCTAGTCATAACACTGAAATAGTGCATCAGTGAAAACAGTCCTGATACAGTTAACATATCACACTGCACTCCTGAAACATCCAAGGTCAGTAATCTGCATGCATGTCGCTGTGGTGAACTGTCTAACTTCACCAACTGAAACAATACTGAGCTGATGCTGTCACACATTTGCGCCTCGTAATGTAATATGTTAAATACTATGCAGTGGTGGAAAGTAACTACATTTACTTAAGTACTGTACTTCAGTTCACCTGAGTATTTTATGCTACTTTATACTTATACTGTAATACATTTCAGAAGGACATATTGTAGTTTTCCTTTACTATCCACACGTATCTTATAGCTACTAGATATTATTATCTTTTAAAGAATTTGTATCCAAAACATAAAACCATTTTAGAAAATACAGATTAAAATATCAAACTGTTATTTGTTATCTAAATAAAAGATAAATGAGTGGCTAACCTTTGACCCCCAGAGGTGTAGGGCAGTCCTCTGGCACTGGGGGCAGAAGCCGAGTGTAGTAGCTCAGATTATGGTAGGATTCCCAGCTGAGGTAGCCATACTTTGAGTTGAAGGTTGGAGGGTTCGGTATTAAGGTAGACCTCACTGTTCATAAAAAAAAAGTTATTAGATACATTTAATATGTGACAGCCATGAAGGAATTTCATTGAACAAAGGAACAGCTGACTCTGGACCTGTTAGAACCAGTCGCATTAGGACGTCCCGTAGGAAGGTGTAGTTGATGATATCCCAGAGCCAGTGGAAATGGGTGAGTGTGTAATGCACCACATCTGGGCTGGGCTTGAAAAGCTGACGCACTCTGGTCCAAAACTCCGCTGTGGTGGGAAAGTGAGACATGGGTGGGTGGAAGAGAGACATGAAAAAACAATCTTGTTCTTATTGGAAGTCAGGGCAGGTAGGAATTCGTTCAGGATAACAAAAACATTATGTCACAGTCCAAGAGGATACGTAGCAAGTTTGGCCTTGGTATTATAGCCTGATTCCAGGCCTCTGAAAAGCCAACCACATCTCTGAATTGCTCAGGGATTTTAAAGAATGAGGTAACACAAAATGGGAGCCCTGGGAGTAAGGCTGGATTACCAACCAGGCAAAGAGGCAACTGTCCCAGGGCCCAAGAAAGCTCCTGGCTTACTCTGTGTCAACAGGTTTGTGTTAATTAAACTGAACATTTGTTTGAGATATTGCTCCATTAAAGCACAATATCAACTGATATGACAATGACTCACAAAAGGACTTGCTTTATTACTTTATCTTAGAGCCTTGTGTCGAAATATCGTTTTTAAACCATCATTATTTTAGTTTTTTGAAATTAGCATTGATTTGGAGTTGTGTTTCTGAGCACCTGAAAGATGTAAGTCCAATATTCACTCTCTCCTAGCTCTGTCTTTGGTCTCCAACAACTCCTGAGGGAAATATTTGGCTCCTTAGCTGCTAAATGCTCCACCATGTTCACCAGCTAGTCGCTAACTGTGTCTGTCTGCCGGTTGGGATTCATGACCTCAGTATTTCTAAAATCCTGAAGCTTCGTAAAGATCTTTTAAAGTAGATTCTGTTTCTCTAAAATGAGCTACACATGTGGCTATTCTACCGTATGTAAGAAACCATTATATTAAGTGAAGGTTATCACTCAATCCCATTTCCCCTTTTCCTGTTTGACTTTGCTTGTATTTTCCTTCTTTTCTTCCCACTCTCTTTCTTTTTTCTCTCTGTACAATCAAATCAATGGTTAAATGTTATTATGCCCGGTGAGTGTGATGTAACTGCATAACTGTCAGCCATTTACATCGCATCTAATTAGGGACTGTGTGGACGTAGTGTGCCAGGGTTCCTTGTTAATGAGAAACAGAGCGACAGAGTTAGTAGGGGGTTCAGTCAAGGGATCTGCAGGAGCAGCTCTGATCCAGCTAGTCTTGTTCTGGCAGTTGCTCCTGTTAGTCCAATTTTTCCAAATATTTGGGTCTAGACAAGAAGTCCCAACTCTGTGAGCCATGAGATATGCTGCACTATTTCCTGATTTAATAACAACAAAATGAAACGGTGAACTTTTTCCTCAGCCTGACTTTTGATCCTTTCCATCTTGTGTACAAAGGAATAACAGAACATTTCACATTCTTTAAAAGTGCAATTATAAGGGAGGATATGAGAACTGTATCATGAGGATAACTGGACTTACGGACAGTGCAGTTTTCTCCGCTGTAGCCGGTACGAGTGCAGTCACACTCGTACTTGTCCTCACCATACCTTACACACACACCCCAGTGCTGACAGGGGAAATAACAGCATGGGTTCACTGTGGAATACAAGAACTCCTGTCAAATACTGTGAGAAATACTTATATAAACTTATAAATGTGACATTGTGAGACTGAAAATTGACTTGACACTGTTACTTTCTGCAAAATTATTTAGTTTCTATACAAAAACATCTGTCCAAGATTGGATCTTCACTCCTAAAAACACATCTGTCTTTTAGTCAAACAGGAAGCGCCAGATTGAGCCGCCAGGACCCACTTTTATTTAAAAAAAAAAAAACTCTTTAATGGCTAAAGTGAGTAAATCAATTAAATTCCTTCACAGTGCAGATTTGTTTTTCAGGAATACTTTAAGTATCTTGAATAAAGATTGGGGATTGTTGTGGCCGGTTAGCTCAGTTGGTACAGCGGGTGCACATATGCAGAGGTTTATTCCTCAGCACAGAAGGTCCAGGGTTCGAGTCCGACCTGTGACAGTTTTCCTGCAAGTCTTCCCCCTCTCTCTCCCCTTTCATATCTCAGCTTTCCTATCGAATAAAGGCAGAAATGCCCAAAAACTTAAAAAAAAAAGATTGGGGATTGTTGTACACAAATGACGAAAAAATAAAAACAGATTTTCGAGACGTTTATTTAGGCTGGAAAGAGGTGAAATAAGCCCCCATTGCCACACTTGGTAATTCAACTTTTACAGGTCCGTTATTTCCTCTTAATTTCTTTTCTAGAATAAACTTTAGTACACATTTTAGGGAAAATAGAGACAGAGTTCATAGACAAATTCAGTTTACTGTGATATCCAGAAGAATTTCCTTAAAAGAAGCTCAATTTAAACCCAGGAAAATGTTTATTCATCATTCACTGCTCATTGCATGTTGAATTGCATATGTTTGTATGTTCAGCTGACCTGCTGTGCACACTAGCTTACATCAAACTTAAACTGATTATTTGATAGTTTACCAAATGTAGCACTACCAGCATTTTACCTCTTAATTAGTTCAAAATTATATGATTCTTTCAAGGAGCCTTCCAGTGATATTATTAAGAGTTCATGTACCTGTAAAATAAAGTGTTACACCTTATTCTTTGTAATTTTCAAATACGTTTATCCACTTTCTGGCTGAAAGTTAGCGAAATGAGAAGATCACTCCTACTATGACAGTGGTTTCGATCTTCTCATCTAACTTTCAGCCAGAAAGCAAATATTTTAGAAATGTCAAACTATTTCTTCTTTAAGAAAATATGATTTGAGGACTCTAAGATGGATTCTGTATCTGGGGCAGCCTCTAGCTCACCCAGTAAGAGTGTTAAATCCAACCCGCTGCTCTTTACTGCGTGTCATCCCCTATCTCTCTTCCCCTTTTATGCCTATCCACTGTCTCTATGTAATAAAGGGAAAAGCCACAAAAAAATAATCTTAAAAAAAAAAAAAAAGATGGATTCTGTATCTAAAACCAAAATTGTACAACCACACAGATGTTACAAAGCAATATGACTAGCTCTGTCAGTGATGTATGGTTGAGTTTATGTTTGTGTAATACATTTACAATTCAAACAATAAAAAAAACTTTTGGCCAATAAAGTCAGACACATGAAAAGGCCTTTGTTCTTACTCACAGAGGAAGGAGGAGGGGAGGACTGTCTAAGACATGTATTGACAATATATAAAACAAGCAGATCATCTTAAATTACAGCATAATAGCAGATATGACTGGATAACAAATTCCTTTATCCTTAATAGTTCAGGGTGTTGCATTACAGATAAACATGTAATGTGAACCGTGCAAAAAACTATAAAACATTCAAGTAAAGGGCAAGCTCCGCTGACGATGTATACACTTCCCTGCACGTGCAAAAACATGCCTCTGTCTGCCCACGCAGCCCCCAATCCTTCGCTTTCTCCTAGCAGCACATCCAACAGACCTCATCTGCCTGCTATGTAAACTACATGGACACTATCTGATTCCATAGTTCACAATGAGTTCAGATCTCACATGCAATGGGGAAATTCAACTTGTATTATAAATGTAAATCAATCACTGTCACAGAGTCAACAGTTTACGCAGAAAGTTATTTCTCGTGTTTGTCTCAAAACCCCTTGAGTGCAAGTATCCCTGTGTGAGCCTTTACTGCAGCAATAGGTGCTTTCCGACTGGATAGTACTTGTACTTTTTAGAGGAAAAGTACACTTCTAAGCAGTTCTAAGAACTACTCTCCCCCAAAATCTTTTTTTCCATTTGCATTCCCACTGGCCAAGTGGCCATAAGGACTGGTAGGAGGGGTAAGGGAGTGAAGCAAGCACGGCAACGGTCTTTATAGCATCGTCACTAGACCTTAGCGCCACATACAACAACAACAAAGCAGCATGGAGGAGGCCGTACACCTCCGCATCAGTCCACTTTTCCGAGTTCCGTCCATTCTCGTAGTAATTCACGTAATGTTTTGCTCAACTTTAGGAGCTTCACACAGTCTGACGAGAAAGCGGCAAACTCCATACCCAGTGAAAGTCACCGTTTCTCGGTTATTGGACGACCGGGGCTTGGGGCTCCGCGGAGCACCGGAGCTGGCTGGCTGCCAGCTGCTGGCATAACTTTCGTATATTTACAGTTTGAATTTCGTCACGTCACTTATAAAACAGCTACCCCAAGGTCTTATAAAGCTAACCATGGTGTCCAATTTCAATTTAATGTATTTTTGTGAACATTAGCGGTCTCCTTAGGAGGAGCTGCTAGCTAGGCTATGTGTCCCATTTAATCCTATGGGAAAGATTGTTGCTACACTTTCGGCATAATTTTCGTATATTTACAGTTTGAATTTCGTCATGCCACTTATAGAACATCTACCCCAAGGTCTTATAAAGCTACCTATGGTGTCCGATTTCAATTTTTAATGCTTTTTTGTGAACATTAGGGGTTTCGTTTCAGAGGTCTAAGAGGAGGCTAGCTAGCTCTCATTGATAGAGATCCATCCAGCCGCAGGCTCTATCAATGAGACTCGCGGACAAGAGGCGTTTATTTCCCCGATCGTTTGTTTAAATAACTCAACACACCATTATAAGATTAACTGGAACCTGCAGTAAGAGATTGCGGGCGTAACAAGCTCGCTGACCGCGCTCTCACTCGCACACAGCGGCCATTTAGCAGGAAGACAGGAGCTGCAGGCCCTGGAGCTCTGTCAGGGCAGCGGCGTTTGGTAGTCCATTAACCCAAAAAACGGTGACTTTGCGTGGGTATGGAGTGCCGTGGGCTGCTAGCCGTGACGGAGCTCCATCTACCTCCTAGCAGGCCGGGGTCTGTGAAGGAAGGCAGGCCGGGCGGCGAGGCAGCAACACAGGCAGCACCGGCCGCTGAACTCCCGACACACAGTTGGACAAAATTTGCAATTTGCCATCAATTTTCGTAAAACGGCCCATATTTGACCTCTACATAGTTGATTTCTCTATCTATCTAAAATGTTGTCAGAAGTGAATTTAATGATGAATAAGATGGTGAAAATTGTTAAAAATGTCCCATTGTTGATTGTTGCTCCGTCTGCAAGTTCCGAGTTGGCAGTGGGCGTGACTTATAAGTTCGACCAATCAAGTACACCTAGGAAAAGGGAAAAGGGAAAAGACCCTGCTCTGAAGTAGGAGCTAAAAAAGTACGCTACTGAGGCCAGAGGAACATAAAAATCCCCAAATTTTTCCTGTTGGCACACAACGAAAAAAGTGTTCTAGGAACGTTTAGTTCTAAGAACTGCAAAAATCCCTTAGGACACAGCATCTCATTCAGGAAACTGGATGAAAGGAAGAGGTGGAGAAACTTGTTCACGTGTGAAAGCTGATAATGTTGGCCTGAGGCAGAATGGTATTGTGTGTATAAGGGGTGTGAGGGGAGGGGGTCGGTGGATCTGGAAGTACAGGTCAGGCTAAATATTTGCCCACAGGTCAGGCAGGAAAAGTCTGACTGGCGGTTTCACTGGTAGGAATATGCGCATCCAATTCCATGTCAGTGTTAAGTCTCGAAATGGTATCTATTAGGGAAGACTAAATATTCCTCTTATTAGATGAATAAAATATGCATTGGGAAAATCCATAATTATGCCTCCCAATGCTACCTTTTCCTTATCATAACAAATAAGGTGTCAATAACATGACACTAAATAAATTGTCTCTTTTTGGTTGCTGTGAATCTTTTGCTGACCTGTAATTCTACCAGGAGCAGGCTTGCCAGAGCCTGTCTTTGTTATCAGAGTTAGCCCACTGGAATGTATTGGCAGCTTAACCCGCAGTGCTAGAGGAAGACCTGATAAAACCCACAGGGAGAAGGAAAACAGCCACGCACATTGATAACTAATGTACATATGTTCCCTACATCTGACCAGTGGCAGCTATTAAAGCAACACATACTCTGAGAGATTACAATGCAGGCATAACACTCAGTTCAAATCCACTGACCTCCCACCTACCTGTGTTGGAAGTAACCTCATCACCCCAGCATTCAGGCAGCCACAACAGCAGGAGCAGAGCACAAACTGATCCTAGGACAGAAACTTCAACAACAGTTGGGAATCAATTTGTGTTTAGGAATAGAAAGGTAAAAGAAAAAAGAAAACCATACAGCAGCCACACAAGCAACAACCAGACATACTTACATTTCATTCCAGCAGCCTCAGTTCAGGATAATTCTATTCCAACTCATAAAACTGTAAGAAAAGTGTCCGAAAGAAAAGATCCGGGGCTGGTTTCAGAGAGTTGTGAGAAGGAGGAGGAGGAGGAGAGCCTGTTGTCGACAGACAGAGAGTGAGAGCATCAGAGAGCAGCAGTGCCAGAAATACAACTATATTTTTCCTGTCTGAGAGTGCTGCAGCCCCACCGCACTGCGCCTTTACCTGCAGTCACATGTAAAAAAGGAGAAAGTGGGACGGAGACTTCACCTAAGTGTTTAAAATTTCACTGTTTATGGTTTGAACTTCTCTATCACCCCCTGCTGGTGGACAAAGCCTCACTGCAACTGCATTCTTTCATTACATTGTTACATTACATTTAGCTGATCCTTTTTATCCAAAGCGACTTGCAATTGCTATATATGTCAGAGGTCGCACGCCTCTGGAGCAACTATGGGTTAAGTGTCTTGCTCAGGGACACATTGGTTGATGTATCGTAGTGGGATTCAAACCCAGGTCTCCCACAGCAAAGGCATGTGTTACATCCACTGCGCCATCACCACCACCACTTTTGGCTCACAGCAAACAATGTTGACATTCCATAGTAGGAAAAGAACAAGTGTAAATAATATCAGTTATAAATAAATTAATTTCATTTAGGTGTTTCAGATTCAGGGTCATGGTAGGCTACCGTTCATGCTGGCTCCCTGTCATCATTACTGGGACACTTTAATATAAGGAAGCCCTCATTAATATTATCAGTAACACCTGTGATTTTCCTATTACAGTATGACAAGTCAAAGTGCTGTGCAGTCTAGATCTGCTTTAATATGGCTTTATTTGGAAAGGTCATAATGATAATCAAACGTAATCTATAAGATATCCCATTTCATACAAGAAGGCTCCACAATACATTAAATACACATTCAAAAGAAAGATGCAGAAGGTAGCAACATTAAAAACAAAGCAGGGTGAAGTTTTTCCAACTGTTCCATGTTACCTTACAACAAGAACCACAGTAGGTGTATCACTCCCACTTAAGACAAAGACTTTACAAAGTAGGGAAACAGCACCAGCAAGTAGAGGAGGTCTGTCAGGACTGTGTGGATGTAATGGATGATTATGATCATCCATTACATCCACATACCCTGGAGTGTAGGAAGCCCGTAAGAGGTGGTGTTGCAATCTACAAGACTGGGGACCCAGGGCAGGAGGTATCAAATTATATCACTTTTTTCCAAAATACATTTTACACTGACTGTTTAAGTTATTGCAAAGCACATCAGTTATGATATAGAAGTTGCATTTTCTGCTTTGGAAAAAACGGTAGTTTAATTTGGAATTATTTGGATATTTGTACTTTCATTGCTGTAGTTACTAGTTATAAACACAACACACAAGACTGGCAACAGTGCTATACTGCAAACAGGAGAAATTACAGTTCATTTTTCATTATTTTTTCCTTTAACATAAATTCCAAATGTGTATATATCCAAAAATGGCAAATATGCACTGAAAACATAACAAACATAAAAACAGGACACATAAAAACAGATATGATACAGATAAACTGTAGGGAAACTGGCAGTACAATAAGTACAACTTTGAAAAAAAAAGAAAACTACAGTACTATTTCAGAGCTGGACAGTTTTTTGGCAGCCCAGGTGTATGTTGCAAAATACTGCTGCTGGGAAATCCATGCAGGCTTATTCCATGACCACTCTCGCCAACAGATAAAACAATGTTTGTTGATAAAGGTAGATACTTGATATCAGGGAAAGGAGAAACCACACCCCTGAAAAAGGCTTTATTGTTACTCGGAACAATCATTTTCAGTCATGGAACGGTCTCAGGACATTACACTAATTAAAATGTCTCTTTGATGCATGTTCAGGGTCACACTATCATGCTGGGAAATTATTCTTTTTCCTCACCAATTTCAGCTTGAATCTTGAGGCAGGCATTAGCAGAATAAAGCTTTAGGATACTTCTACTACTTTTGTCAATATGCAGTTGATGCTCCAAATTTCCACACCTAAACACTCCAGGCACATTTGGCTGCTGGTTTTCTTCACTGTGGCATCCTCCACTGGCGTTTTCCAGCTGCCACCATAAAACACAAACCTTTGACACATTTGTTAACTGACTTCCTTCCAGTCATATGATAAATATCAGTATTGTTTAGCTCCTGCTAAATATTTAGACTTGTTTTGTTGCTGAAGCGGTTTGGAAACTGCTGCATTTTTCAGTTTATTTTCCAGCTGCACTAAGTGAAGGAGACAGGGGCGCTGCTAAAAGTTCTAAGCAGTTTGGAAACAACTAGTCTGAGGCTCACTCTGCAGCCATTCTGTCTAAATGAGCTGTTGTGTTGATATACTAGTATTTAGATGATCTTGCGCTCAATACATGACTTGGTCTAAATCTTCAGCATATGAAGGCTCAATTTAGCGTAAGTCTGCTACTGAAACCATTTTTACTTAGCACTCAAGTGGCTTTACACATTTATTTCAGTCACAAACTGGACTGCAAACGTAAAACTTCAGGACGTTATTTTCCTAGTTTCCCAGTTGCAGAAGACAAACAAAATACCATTGATTAAATATACAGTACAATATACAGTACATTTTATTTAAAAATCACATTAAATTCACTGTACGGCTGAAATACATGGTGCGATTTCAGTGGAGGCTTTGCCAAATTGTGTATGAAAAGTAACTGACATGTTCTACATGCCATTCTCTGAGATATAAAAAAGGTTCTGCATCAGTTCTGAATAATGTATTTAACCGTTAGCATAAAAAAAAAAGTTTACGATAAATGAACATTGGTATGGACAATGGACCCAACCCTACCATAAGTTATTTTGGTTGGATCTCTACTTTCTATCCAAATATCAGTCTTGATTCAGTATTAATAGTGAACTGAAATATGGTTTTAGACAGTGGTTGGACCTCCAAGGTGGGTGATTGCAAGTTTTCCCCAAAAAAAATCTGTTACATCATGGACGTAGTAACTAGTTTAGTGCGTCGTTTCCATTTTAATCAAATAGATTTGTTCATACATTTATTCCAAGTGTAGCAGTTTGTAACAAAATAATAGTTCAGGTTTCTGAAAACACCATTTATTTCAGGTTTGTGTTTAGTTATTTTTTCAACAACATTTTTTTACTTTCTAGAGATTTGCACAAACGAATCAAGTGGAAATAAAGTCATTACAGCCTGTGTATATTTAATCTGTTGATAATCAACCACGGGGTCTGTCTTTTGCTTTTACTGGCCAGACATCAAGGCTTAAAAGATCAAGAGACAAGACTGAAACTCCTTTTTAACATCACATTTATTTAACAAAAAAATGTGTCTTTAGGATGAGCTGGAGGCAGCCACTGCAGCACGTCTGGGTTTGGGGGTGGTGCCTTCCCTGAAACCATTCCTGGAAAAAAGAAAAGTGAATCATAAAAATGCCATTTCAGTAGAGTAATATAACTTGGAGGTAAATCCTGGTGAAAAAGTCACAAGTCACTATAGTTCATATTCCTAAAAAAAAAAAAAACTGTGCTAAAAGCTTTACTTTATGCCACACGGTCTACCATCTTCTGCCAGTAGTTACAAGCTGGTGAGCTAGCTAACTAGCTAAAATAGCCACAGCTGTTGAGAGCTGATGATTGATTCTTCTTAATTATAAATGTTTAATTCTCCTTGACTTGCTTAAAACAAAAAAGTATAAATATAAAGTCTGTGGCACAAATGACAGATGTTAAGCACGCTAGTGCTTTTGGTAAGTAAACACAAATTGGCATTTCAGTAAAAAAAAAAGTCATCTAAAAAGAAATGAGTCACCAAAAAGAACTAGGAGTTTGATACATTCAGGCTTACTGAGATTTGGCATCCAATATCAATGAACAGGTCTTTTTCAAAGCAGACATTTTGACTCGTCACATCAGGGGAAGCACAGGTGTAACCGATTAAGTGTCTTAATTAACGAGCATACACAGTACCAGTATCCTGAACTGGCACAGCTAAATGAAATGCAGGCAGTAATAAATGAAATATGAATTACAATTAAAACAGGCGTTTGTTTTGCTTGACACCTGGAACTGTCAATTAGAGACACCATTGGGCTCACAGCCCTCCAGAGTATTGGTCTGTCCCTAATCTCGTTTAACAATGATGCTTACCTCAGAGAAAATACTGATATCATACTGAATTCATTTGTTCAGACATTTATTTTTCACCATCATTGGCAAGCAGCATTGACAAGGCTTATAACAGGACCATAGACCGGTTGCTAACAGAATCTCACTGTATTTGGCAAAGCACAAACATTTCCTCTGCCAAAATCAGTTATATTTTATAGTATGCCTGATGTAATGTGACAAAACAGCCAGCAAATGTGTTGTAAAAAACGGCACTGTTCACTATAAAGTACACCAGATTCCCTGCCACTGGCAGCACATTATGGTTACAAACAGCCCCCCCTTTCTGATTGAGTGGAAGAGGGAAAAGACCTGTGGGAGACTAAACTCCTTCACTTGGTGGTAAAAATACCCTCTGTTCACTTCCCCATTGCAAAAATGAGCAAGCAATGAAAGAAATTGTCTACTTGAGGCACACTTGCATTGTAGACAGGCCGTGCTACTAGAGATGTTTAGTTTACAGCCTTGTGTTTATAGTCTCCAATTGAAAAGCAGCTCAGTAATTGCATTAGTCTCGTGTTTTTGTAAACAGTTTTAAACTGTTTATAACCATGTTTTTGGATACACCATGTTTTCATGATGCAAAGTCAACTGAAGTCAAATGCAAAGTTTCTTTTAACCGTTTCATATCACGGCCTGAAATCAATATGACCATCTGAATGGGGAAATAAGCTGATAACAGCTTTCCCTTGGCAGTTAAAAGTAAGATGCCAGAATCTTGTTTATATCCCCTGATGGGAATATGTCAACACAGCATCAGAAGATCCAATGTTAGTAGTTCAAGTTGATTAATCAATGTAGTTATCTTAGAAAGCTGTAGAAGCCATTTCAAGCAAACACATTTTCACTTCTTTGGGTTAATTGTTTTGAAGTCTTAGCAACAAGATGACATTTCATCCTGTGTATTACTGATGCCAAGGCAATAAAAACCCATCACCACTGAACTGAAGCACATACAGCAAAAAAGACAACACATCTAGAACCACTTGCTCTGCGTTATCTTAACCGTGTACATGACATCTTAAGATCTTACCTGAATCTGCGGTAGACAACCTTCAGGTGTCTCAGACGGCCGGTTCCAGTGGTGTTCCTCCTCTTGGCCTTAGCGCTCCAGTTGTCTACAAAAACAAACATCAGTATGCATCAAGGCAGCTTGGCCATTCACATCAATGAAGAGCTGGATAACGTACCAACACAGTTTCTGGTCTAACACTTATATGTAGTGAAGTGATACAACATGTTGAGTATGTTCTATTTGACTACAATTAAAATGACTGTGCCCTTCTGGACATCACATCTGAGAATAATCATTTCTCAAAATACCACATCACCCAAAACTTAATGTGAAAGCTCCAACAGCAAAACATTCACATTAGGTCATAAATAAGTCACTGTGGGCTGTTACATTAAGGCAATCAAAACCTGCTCAAAGACTTGTACCTCTATTAAATAAGTACATAAAGCAACTTCCCTACGGGGTTGCCTGCCATTTTCAGTCAACAGCTCACTTGCATGGCATGTTTTGAGTAAAAGACAGTCTTGTTATTTAATGTTTCATTAGGTGACTTACACTTTCTCTTGCGCTTCTCGGGGTAGCCACACTTGCCACAGGAGGACTTCTGCAGGTGGTAGGCCTTTGACCCACAACGACGGCACAGGGTGTGCGTCTTGTTCCGGCGCTTACCGAAAGATGATGTTCCCTTCGTCTGAGAGGAGAGAATATTAAGAAATCAGAAACAATTCCCAAAGACTTAATAACGGGCCAAAGCTCTGACAAGTCTTGTCTCAGTACAGAAGAATGAATCATAGGAAATCATTTGTTCAGACATTTGTGTTTATAAACATCATTGACAAGACTCACAAGGACGCTATCACCACTAGATGTTGGATGCAAGGGATTTAATATTGATCACTGCCTCAGTGTTAGCAAAACTATAGGTACATTTGTCTGTAGATCCATAAATTGGTATAAAGCCACCAAAAGGTAGCATCCCGTCCTCAGGGTTTGCAATTCTGCATTTGTCACAGCTGAATACTAACAGTGTGTACATACAGAGGAAGCACATTCAACGCGAGTTGAACTAGTCAGAAATGCTAACATTAGCCGCTATGGAAAAGCTAGCACGCAATTTAGCTTGCTACCGTTACAAGACGAACAATAACAGTAATTCCTATGTGGTAACCTGCCGGGTTTAACTAATAATATTCAGAGTATTCTTAACGTCATCGGGTCTTTACCCGACTAGCTAATTTAGGCCCATTCCGTACCCTGAACCTCGATGCTACGAGCAGCAACTAAATGCTGGATGGATGCAACAGGAACAATGTTAATTTTATTAGAATGCAGCATTATCTGAAAAATACTTAACCCAAACGGTTACGATGTTTATCCGACATCGAAATACCAACAGCCCGTGTCAGATAAAGAGTACATTACACAGATGTTAAGAGATTTCTGTCTGCCAGCGTTGGAGCTTACCATTTTCTTCCAGTGGCTAAGGGAAAAGAGACCGGAAGAGGAGCTTGCGCCGCATCAAATCATATCCGCGCTGCTTCCTGTGTGACACAGAAATGTGATCCCATGTAGCATTTTGGTAACATAGTTAGTAAAACGAGACGTTAATTTGATTTCCCTGCCTACGACATATAGCATTTTAGCAACATACGTTATCATAACACAGTTACGTACCTTTTTTTCGAAACGGAGACAATAACACTAGAATCAGTGAGTTGACAGAGTCAAGAGTATTTTGTTGTTGTTTATGAGGCAGAAAATAATTACAAATAACAACTGACACTCATTCCCTTCTAAAACATCCAGCTACACGGAACATTACGACATATAGCCTATGCTTATATATTTTTTTAAATATCATTCTTATGTTTATGTTTATGTCTATATCTATATGTTGAACAAAATTAACTACAGACCATCTTGTGTTGGGATCACATCAGCTGCAATGCCAAATTGGGCCAGGGGTGCCCTTGGACCACACCCATCTTTAAACTCGACCTTCGTTTTGGTCTCACCTACACGTCTGTAAATCATTGCATTTTGCACGTTTGATTTCGTGGTGACAAAATGTGTCCACAGTCAGACTGAAATATAAACACCTAGCTAGTTCCTTATAGGTGTCACATTATCCTATAAGACACACAAGCATGCACACAAGCATGCACACGTGCACACACACACACACACACACACACACACACACACACACACACACACACAGTGAGAACAACACCAGTGTCACTGTGGTGGCTAGTATAAACCAACCTATGTACCCAATTTGTAACTCCCAGCATGCACTGATGAAGCAATCCATGGCCTTCTCAGAATATGAGGGATCCCTGTCATTTTGGGATGGTGTTGCTGCCCCAACTGATTGTGTTCAAGTAGCCTATGTAGTTTTTGTTGATGAGGGTAAAATGGAGCATAAGATTGAAAGGTGTTGAAAAGTGTTGTGTAGGTAGGCTTGGGACCTATAGTCTTGATGTCAAAATATAGTCTAGTTTTAAGACTACCTGGAGGCAGGTATTATTCTACTACTATCGCTGGAGTAGGCTACTTGCTGGTTTCTGGGCTTCTGTAGCAAAATATAATTGAGCTTGAAAAAAATAATGTAAAGTCTAGCTTTGTCTGAGGCTTTTTTGCAGTGTCGCCCATCTTGCCGTCTGGAGTTTGCTAAGTTGTTATCATCGACTAAACGCATACTCAGTTGCCTACAGAGAGTGAGAGTAAGCAGAGGTCAGTAGATCCAAACAGTTCCTTTTTTTACCCCATGCTATAGGTTAATCCGGCCATGGATATGTTCCAAGTCCACACACAAGCAGACATAAAGAATACGATTGTGGATACAAGGCAGAAAATAGTTTCCTTTGCAGAGTGTCAAGGCTCACTTATCTTTGTATTGAGAGGAGGAGTTGATGTCTTTGCACTCTGCCTTTTGGAGATATTCTGTGTATGTCCAATTAGGAGGAGCCTTATAGGGCAGACCCAGACCGCTGGAGGACTATAGCTGGCCTGGGAGTGCCTCAAGTCCTGAGGGCCATTGCTTAAGATAAGAATGTCTGGACTTCTTTGCTTAACCTGCTGTCTCACAACCTGGCCCAAGATAGGCTAAGTGACAAGAAAATAAATTGATGGATGGCTGAAAGTGAAAAAAAAAAAAAGATGTGTGTCCCTTGTACAATATATGTGTCACTAAAAGTGGCGAATGTGACAGGTTGTCGTTGCAAATGAGAATTTGTTCTCAATGAACTTACCTGGATAAATAATATAGGTTAAAATAAAAAAATAAAAAAGGAGTTAAAGCAGCCATATTATGCTCATTTTCAGGTTCATAATTGTATTTTAAGGTTGTACCAGAATAGGTTTACATGGTTTAATTTTCAAAAAACACCATATTTGTGTTGTACTGCACCGCTCTCTCTCACTGCTGCAGATCCTCTTTTCACCTGGTCTCTGTTTCAGCTACAGAGTGAGACCTCTTTTCTTCTTCTTCTTCTGTACTATCTTTGATTGCACTGCACATGCCCAGTAGCCCAGATGTAGATCATGTCAGCTAGCTAGCTCCATAGACAGTAAAAGAAAGGCTGTTTCTACAACTTTGGTCAGTTACAAGGCAGGATTAGCTGGGAGACTTCTAAATGAGGGCGCACATGGAAGTAGTTCTTTTGTAGATTATGGTGAACTTGTGTGTGTTGTAGCAGTGCTTTGCTATTGAGAACGAGGTAGCATGCTAGCGTTAGCATGCAAGCGTTAGCCATAGCGTTAGCATGCTAACGCTACGAGCTAATGGTTGCGGCAAAGAATTTCTAATAAGGGAAGAAGTTCCACTCTCTCGTTACTTCCGGCTTCTGAACTGGTTGCAGTTCCACCAGAGTTCCATATAGGGGGCGCTCACAGGCCAGTGCAGAATGAATGGGACTCTATGGAGCATACCCCTCAAAATCCACTTTTCTCAGGATATCATTTTTTGTCTAGTAATTTGAATGTTGCATTTGAAAGGGGAGGCTAAGAAAATACACACTGCTGGGTGTTAGATTTTTTTAAAGTGGCTTTTTTGTTCTAAAAAGCCTTTTAAAATGTCAATGACGTCATACACATATACGGCCAGAGATTCTGCTTTACGGCAAGCTTTGAGTCGCTTCCTTTTTTCTCTCGAGGCATCGACAACACAGCTGACAGATTAGGCTCTCCCTGTTAATACACGTGCTAGAAAGAGGTTTGCTAATGTTTTAAAGACCACGCCGAAATATTCACTCTGGCATTCTGGTTCTGCTTCGGATGCCGTCAAGCGGGATCTCCGATCGTAATCTGTCCTTCACTGACCAATCAGCATTCATTAGCAGAATGCTAGCGTGTTATGGGCAACAACGACTCAACCTGTAACAAATCGAAAGGGCATAAGTACTCGTTCATTCAACTTTTGACCTATAATCCATGTTGAACTTGCAAAAACTACAATCAAATCTGAGATTTCTCAACGACAATCAGGCGAAAGAGACAAATTTAGCCGTCTAGCTCCATAGGGTCCCATTCATTTTGCACTGGACCGTGATCACCCCCAGTGGAACTCTGGTGGAACTGCAACCAAAGTAGGTACAATGGGGCTTAATAGGGAGTGGAACGGCTTTCCGTAGACGGGCTTTGGTTGCGGTTAGCCTGCTCGTTTCGGTTTGTGACGTCACAAGCCGTGCCGATTTTGAACAGCTCACCCGGAGACTGAAGGCAGGACACATTCAGAAACTGTATCTCACTCTAAACAGCATGGGTGGATTTTTTTCAAAGTTTGTATGTGTGTGGAAGCACCAGAGACACAACATAACACCCCAAATCCCAGAAAAAGTGATTTTTTCATAATATGGGCACTTTAATGCATAGGCTACTGCTGAATCAGTCCAGGCTATAGATGTACTTTAATGACACATTTAAAAAGCTGTCAAAGTGGACACTGGCAGAAATGAATGTCACTAATACAGTTATCAGCAGCACTATAAAGATCCACTGGTTTCTGTCAGGAGTTTGGCTCTGGGGAGGTGCAGGTGTCACGGCATCGGGGTTGAGCTTTCCACAATGTTGCTGTTAAGGTTTTAAAGTGTCACGAGGCCCTTAACGGTGGGAAATTCAAATTAGACAGAAGATGGGTAGCCTATCATTAATGCAGTGCAGAAAATCTTTTGTCTTTGACATGAACTGCAATGAATGATAATCATAAAGGGAAATGCTGAGACATAAAACCAGTTACAGGAAGAAAAAGAAAATCATGTGCAGGGGTTTTGCAACAGCATGATTTTTAAAGACATTGTTGTGCTGATACTTTTTTATCCAGCCTAACGAGGTCAGATGTAGCCTATCAGGTGAATGTATATCTTCCGAGCACGGGTGCATCCTTGTAAAGGAGAGCATGACCTTGGGTTTTGGCTGAGTGAGGAGCATCTGAATGAAGCGCAGAGCGCGCCCCCGGCTGGCTGAGAAAAGGCGCATCCTCCTCCTTTTACATTTCAGTCACGCAGCTTTGCTCAGATTTGAGATGAAGCATGGAGGATGTGTGTTTTTGCTCGCATCAGTAGCCTAATTTAAATAAAGAAATTCGCGCTTGGCATCGATGCCTTTGCTTTATCTGATTTAACATTTGGGGGGTTATTCTAGAGCAATTACCTTTGGAGCGCGTCATTTTGGATAATCTGCATTGCTTGCATCCGACTGCACCTCGTCGAAGGACGTTTTATGCTTTTACACCCGTCCGTTTGCAAAATAGACTCTAGCCTAAATATAGCCAATAACAATTATTTTGGCTGACTTGGACACAGGGTCATTAATGATTGGCAATTAATGTCACAGCTGCCGATACATTGCGATGCTTATCATCCAACAGCAATAATGCTGCAGTACGAGAGCAGTATAGCCTAGGAAGGTGATGGACAATGTCCTGTCCAGCGGGTACACGACCCCTACGCTCCTGGTCCTGAATGCAGCGGAGAGAGACACCTAACCGGGTGTCACCGTCAACCCTGGATGCTGCGCCGAAGAATGGGATACGCCGACCCATCGTCGGGTAAAGATATACTCGGCAATAGATCCCTTTGTTTTATATTTATTTGCGCATTTGGACTCGTCACACTATTGCAACAAATTCTCTACGGAAAAAACTACATTAAAAGGTAAGTGTCGATTATCTCTGTTCAGTCGCCATTAACAAGTCAATTAGAGCGCAGGCCTTGCTGTCTATATACACTGTAAGGATAACATCCAGCTTTCAAAAGCATGCATTCATAGCCGTTTTGTGTGAGGCTTATTGCTCAATTTTGATCCCACATATTAACTGCATAGTGAATAACAAATCATGAATGATAAAATGATAAATTGTTCAGTATAAATGGGAGTAGTCTGGATGAACTACATGTCGGGAGGCATGGGGAAAACAAGCTTTCGTGGCTGAAAAGAACAATAGCAATTAACCATCCATCTTTTTTCCCAGTGCATAGAAACAATTTCCATTGGATTTATTATTTTTTGATATTTTCTGAAAACGAAGCATCACATTCATGCCATACACAGTGCTCCAGCTGTGTATGGTAATGTTTTCCCTTTCTTTCTTTTTCCCCCAAAGATCTTTATTTGATTTTCCGTTTCAGCCTTCTTGACTGGTCGTAGCCTACATCTTACAGAGGCATCAGATTATCATAATGCAACTGAAAGCTATTGAAGCGGATGATGATTACAGATATCAACAGGATAAGGATGATGTGTATTTCTTATTGGTCTCTGTTAAATACATAATTTACCAGGCTGCACTCACAGTGCACACACAGCCACTGCAGAGCCATGTTTCATAATACCTCTGCAACAGTATTTGTCTCCCTGATATGGGTTCTTGAGCTGGTTGGAAGTCCACTTTTGCACTAATCTACCCCCATTTAAAGACCAATTTATCCACTAAAATGCATGTGCTTTTCATTGACATTCTGAGAAAAATTTCAGTGTGAGACGAGCAGATGCTGAGAAGCTGGGATGTTTGATCTTTAGGTGGTTAAAGAAAATCTCACCAAATCTCACTCCAAACAAAAGAAACAATCTGAAAACTTTATCCCCACCTCCAGATATTTGACAGACAGGACATATATGTTAACTTCAAAGCAAACATATATGTGCTGCAATCTGAAAGCTACCCACAGCTAACCCCTCCCCTTCCACCCTGCCGGGCTGGTCTGATGGTACTCAATGTGGATTCATGGCATCGCCACCTCTGCGGTGAGATTCATGAATTCGGACCCAACACACACCTTCCTTCGCCTATGCCCCTCTAGGACAAAGAGCTAGAGAGAGAGAGAGAGAGAGAGAGAGAGAAAGAGAGATAGAGAGAGGGGGACATGCCATACAACAGAAACCAGTAGACTCCTGCAGCGGCAGCCATTTTGCTACAGTCTGTCTGCATACACACCTCAGTGCTAGTGGGGGAGAGAAAGGAGGGAGATGGCAAGAGTGAGAGGGAGTTATGAAATGTGTGTGTGTGTGTGTGTGTGTGTGTGTGTGTGTGTGTGTGTGTGTGTGTGTGTGTGTGTGTGTGTGATGCAGAGAGAGAGGGAGAAGACGTCATCTTATGACATCTCTCCAAGCGTAAACAACCAGAAGTCATTGTCCACATGGGTTCGACCACACCCAGCCTCTTTTCCTGCTAAACCCGAGCATAAGAACAAGGTGACAGGCTGTTTATCACACGCTCTTGTGTTTCGGGGCAACAAAAACAAACATCTTTGCAAATTACTAGAGGTGTCTAACGCTAGCAGAGGAGACATTTGGGTGCTTAGATTGGGAGAAAGCTGAGGGAATAACATTTCATCAATCTTACACCAGCTCACTTTGTGTATATGTCCATCGTACATTACCAAAGGGCAAAGGGCTGTCTTCTGAGGACACCCATTAAAGTCAGACAAGTCATGAACTATATTGTTGTACTTGATAATTTTGGCCATTCAGTTTCCATAGAGTCACACATGGTGTCCCATGAATCAACTTGCTGCCGGCCTTCACTCACATTAAGATGAAGTAGCGGAGAATGTAGGATTGTAAAATGGCAGTGCAGATTCAAGAGGGAAGCTTATTAAATGATCACAGTGAGTGACACACTTCTGCAAATTAAGGCATATTAACTTTCAACTCTATTTGACTTGAAGAGGGTGATATCTAAAAATACTCTCAGCTACAAAGAGTAGCACCAAAGGCCCCAGGCTGGAGCAGGTTGGTTAGGAACCATCCAAAAACATTGTGGCTTTGCAATTGCAACTAATGATTATCTTCATTGTCAGTTAATCTGTTGATAATTCTATATCTATATAACAGAAGAAAAAGTTAAAAATGCCTCTCACAGTTTTCCAGAGGTCAAGACGACATTCTTGAATTGCTAGTTTGTCTGACCAACAGTCCAAAACCAAAAATAAACTCAATTTTGAATTATTTAAAATAAAGAAAGGCAGAAAATTCTTAAGCTGAAACCAGCAAATATTTGGCATTCTTGCTTGATAAATAACATAAAAAATACTATTATCAAAATGGTTGGCTTTAGAGTAAATACAGTCTAATGTTGTATGTTCTTGATGCATCATGTATTTGGGTTGTATCTTCGCAATTCTGAGAGGTTTCTGTGTTTCTTTTTTTCAGGGCTGTGTATGAATATATTGATTCTAACACATAGCAGCACATAGAACCAGTAATTCATCATTTATAAGACACAGAGGTTACACCATTTGTGGTTCCCTAGTAAAAGTTAAAGCAAAAAGGAAACAAGAAAGAGATTGAGTGGAGCTCAAATCTGTTTTCATAAATTACAGCATTACATTTCCTATTTTGATAAAGACAATAACGTGCCCAGCTTAATAAGGAGCCAATAGTCGTTAAAGGAAATAACCCTGGACATAATAAATGGACATCAATGTGTCAATGTGCCAGGCCTACCTTAAAACCCAGCCAAGTCACAAAATCCATTAGTATAAATGTCCTTCCTGCTTTCAAGTACCATTAACAATGCTCAAGGGCAGAAACAGACACACAAATGCTGCAGAGCAACTTTGTTTGTCTGATCTAATGTTGAGATTACTGTCTGAACTGTGCTCATAATTAAGTCAATGGGAGATAAATGGACTCTTAATGTTTAAATTGAAAACACTGGATTGATCTGTGAGTTAGTGGAAGTCACATCAATCAATCAATCAATCAATCAAACTTTATTTATATACAGCAACCAGCAGGTATCCAAAGTGCTTAACACTACACTACGCTTAATTACTACTTACATGAGATTGATTAGGGTTTTGTTGGCAACCACACTATTGGAAAATATTAGTATTGTATATGTGATATTGATCAAGTCAAGCTTTAATAGGCATAGTGTTTTGGTGATGATTAAAATTAAAGGTATAAGTGACTAAATCTTCTGGTTTGATTAGCTTTTCTGTGTTACAGCTGTCCTCCTTTAGGGACACATCCTAAACCAAAGCTGATTTTAGGATGTTCTGTTATGCAGCTGTTTACAGAGTGTTATTGAGGTGTTGAAGTGGCACTCAGAGAAAGCGCCTGCAGATCAGTATTGACACGAGTCGCCAATGGTGAATGCTCGATCACATAATGTACCCAGAAAGGCTCTTCTGGTTCAGTTTCTCTGCTAAACTTATTACACCACCCACGGAGCACTCTCAGAAATGAGTCACACATGAATACTTGCATAATAATCAGTCGGTAATGGGAGGAGTTGTACACCCATTGATATTCAGATGTAAAATGTGAATTGTCTGTTCACACATTGAAAAACTCCTAACCTTTCATATGTTGAGCTGATTTTAAAGGATACTTATTGTCAACAAATCCAAACAAATCCCATGAAAAGACCAAAACCAAAAATAATCCCAGTCTGATATAATGTATTCCTTTGTGCCATAGGCCTCCATTTTTGTCCAAAAAAAAAAAATACATGAATGAGAAACACAGTTGCACAAGGTGACACTTTGCTTCATTACAATAGTATAGTACACCATCCTAGTGCTGTAAATACTAGCCCTTTTTAAAGAATATAAATATATGTATGTCTTATAGGAACCAATAGGCTTGGGGTTTAGAGCCACAGCAGGCTGGAGAGCTCAGAAAGTATTTAGAAACGGGAGTTATGCATTGTTGGTTTTGATCTTTTTATGGGATTTGTTGACTATAACAAAAATGTAGAATATTGTAAGCCATATCCTTAAATACACAATATATATGTTTGAAGCCTTGATATTATTTAAGTTTCCCCTTGTTCTCCCGTAAGGAGACTAAACCCAAAAAGATTACATTACTGAAAACAGGCTCTGAACATGATTAACTGATGCCCCTTATCTCTTTAAAGATTTGTTAGAATGCACAAGATTCTCATTACAGTAAGTATGAGTGCTTTATAAACAACCTGCACCAAATGGCCTCCTCCGATAAATCCACTGTGATAGTTATAGTGAAAACTGATGCAACATAGGTTATGATATCCTGTCTCTAGTAAAAAACCCTGCACTACATTTACGATAATGCAGCCACAAGCGTCTTTTAGACACAGATACAAATTTGTAGTCTCCATGTCCAAGTTGAGATATTCCACAAAGACATCACCTTTAAAAGTAATATCTGGCTGAAAATATAGTATAAATCGTTGAATCTGCTGGCAAGTCTGTTGTTGGCATCTCTTCCTCAGCAGTAATTTGACATTCACAGCAACATTATGGGGCAGTGGTGGTTTAAAGGTTTGAGAAGCCGGGAGGTCGTTGGTTCATATAAAATCTGGGTGGGGAAAGTGAAAGAACAGGGCTTGTCCCTCCCTCATTACCACCACTGAGGTGCCCTTGAGCCAGGCCCTTAACCCCAACTACCAGTGGAGTTGCTCAGTGGCCAGCAGATCAGACTGTGGTTGTACTGGGCAGCTTCCAGGTATGAATGTGTAACTGTGCATGTGATCAGGATGTTCCTGCAAAAGAGAGGCTTCCTCTCAGTGAACATTTCCCTGAATAAATAAAGGTAAAAAAAAATAAAAAAATAAAAAAAATGTTGGCAACTATTATTGTTCCCCCTTAAATCACTGTGGCTTCAATATATTGAACTAAAAGTCTAACACTTCTGCTTGCCAATATTACAGTGTGAATGTTTGAATCACACTCAGCATATTGGCAACAGCCCAGCATTTAAACCATGACGTCATTACCATTAAAAAGAAATCCATTCTAACCATGTTTGGTGCCATACTTTGACTTGTTTTTCTTGAGCCAAAAAGCTGGTCCCCTTAATGTGTGCATGTGTGTGTGTGTGTGTGTGTGTGTGTGTGTGTGTTTGAGAGAGAATGTGCAAATTTGAGTTTTATGAGTGAACACATTGGTTGGGTTGTATGTGTTTGACATTTGCACAGTAAGAACACTAAATCCCAAATAAACTGACTCATTTTCTTACTAGTGCGCAACAGTTTAGCCGACTCAAAGGGGACGAGACAGGAAATTGGACCGGTCCCATTAATTTCTCGGATGATGGATCTCTGAAGCCTGCCAGAAATGGAAGGAAAAGGTACCTTTCCAGCGTGACTGCACTACACCTCTGAGAAAGGGAGTGAGAGAGAGAGAGAGAGAGAGAGAGAGAGAGAGAGAGAGAGAGAGAGAGAGAGAAAGTAAGAAAGAGAGAGAGAGAGAGAGAGAGAGAGAGAGAGAGAGAGAGAGAGAGAGAGAGAGAGAGAGAGAGAGTGAAAGAGAACACAAGTTTAAAATACATGTGATGACCCAGCCCTGCATGTGTGGACTGGGCCGCTGTTACGCACAGCAGTTTACTCAGATGCTTTAGAGAGAATAGAAGCTGCAGCACATGTACACTTTTTTTTGCTCTACTTGTTTTGAAATCTGCAGGTTGAGTAAGTTAGCAGGGGTGGACTTCAACACATATTTAACTCTAACTTAACCTGTCTGCATGTTGACAGATGTTTCCGTCAGAATTTTCAGCCAGATTCACAGATCTCCGTAATAGTCACACCCTGCCTAGCCGATATTAAGAAGAAAAAAAAAAGGTAGGCCAGTTTGAAGGCATTTTTAGTATTTTCACAGAAACCCAAGAATGCCTCTTTCTTTTTCATTACTCTGAAAGGTATAAACTCTCATATTTTTTCAGTGGTGGTTGCACTTCAGATTTGCTCTTGCATGTTGTCTGATCTCGTCCACCTCGACCCCAGATCCCCATCCCCCCCTTCAGAAGCTGGTTGAACCACGGTCTCCTGTTGATGTACTGGCTTCTCCTCGTACGTCTGTGTCCCATCCAGCACCCATCTCCGAATGCCTTGTCCTCCTCAATCTGTGTCTCATGTGTTCTGCATAGCTCTGTGTGTATGCCATGTACATAGTGTGGCCACTTCTTCAGCTCCCCCTATCTCCCCTTCTCACATCTGCATTGTCTCTCTCTGCGACCTGGATTTACCCCCTTTTCCACTTTATTTTCCTTGTTACAATAAGACAGAAAGCTGCCGGAATTGTTTTTGCCCCAAAAGGTCCAAATCCAAATTGCACTGAGCAGTAGATGTCAGTATCTGTGGTAACATGCTGGTTAGTCTCATTCTGGATTGGTTTTGAACCAGCATTGTACGCTTAACCTAAGATGCCACATGAGATGAAAATCATCTCATCAAGTGAATTGCTCTCTCGCTTTCAGAACTACACAGAGAACACTTGCAAAGGTTTCATCATCTTAGCTAAAACAAGCATGAATAGCTCTATTCAGATATAAAAAACAGACACTCCTCTCAGTAAACCCTCAGAAATACATCATCAGGTGGATGTAGACAACCAGTTTCATCGTTCCTCATTTCTACGATTTCATCCGAGCATCTTGTTCCTTTAATGCATCTCTGCATTGTAATGCTTGTGGGTTTTTTTTAAAATTATGATTCTTTTTTTTCTAACTTGCTTCATTTACCTCCACAGCCACGGGTAATATTCTGCAATATTATCCATCTTCCAAAACACCACACTCCATCTACACACATCTACAGTATCTGATGTGACCAAAACCAACATTCATTCTTACAAATACATTGCAATTGCTGCCATTTTGGCATTTAATCCTGTCACTCTCCGTCAAGCATTGCACATGTAGATTTGAAAAATATATTAGGCCATTTAAAGCATTCCAAGATTCAGATGTACCTCAGAAGGGGTATATTTTAAAATGATGATCACTGTAGAAATATCTGATTTCATTAAAAGTTAAATAGAAAAGTAAAATGATCTGTATGGATTAGTATCTCTATTTATATAAAACAAGTTTATTTAAATTCTGCCAGAGAGAGAGTCAGTTTTGTGGCCCTCTGCCCTAATGTAAAAGGTAAATTATAGATCAGGGCTAAAGAGAGAAACCCTTGGGTGAAAGTATTGACAATTAGACCAAATCATTTGGCTGATGTAAAAACTTAATGTACATTTGTCACATTTTAGTGCATGTTAATTGCCTCATGCCTGTGTAGCAAAGATAAATAGTAAATTCAAACATTTCAAAGGCCTTTTCAAGGCTTTTTAAAGTTTATTTTGAAGCACTTATTTTAGTCACATTGTATTAGAGAATTAGTATTGGGCAGGCAGAAAAAGGAGGATTCTTCCACTCTATGAGATCCTTAGATATCTATATGTATATGGCAATTCCAATTTTGGGAACTTACATCTCAAACATCTAACTTAGTGATCTAACTGAACCACTTTATCAACAAATAACTTACACACATCCATCTACTAAATGTTTCAGCAAAGTGCCCGTAATCCCAAATTTCCTCTGCCCAACATGATAATAACACCGTTACGCTAGTGGTTCCCTTCTTGTCCCCTTTCAACCTTCATCTTAACCACCCCCACCATATCCCAAAACACAAATTGATCCAGACTGCTTTTATCTTATTGCATGTAAATACGTTGTTGTGCTGCAAGATATGAGGCATCAGTGAGTGCACGTATAAATGGCAACTTATTGACACTTTCACTGCAGACGCATTTTGTCAAATCCACCAAAACACAGTCACACCTAGCCTGGTTGACACCAGACCCTTGCAGAGCAAATCTCAAATTTGACGGATGTTCGTCAGGGTTTACCCAGGCTAAGTCACACCACCATACTGAAGATATTCTTTTTGTTTGGTTAATGTTGCCATTTTAATGTAATGATTGTTTTATATATGTTAAATTGATTGATCAGATTCTTTGACTCTAGTTGAAAGTATGAAATTCCAAAAAATTCTGTTGGTTATTGCCTCCATGCTCTGATAACCAGTTTGCATGAACATCTGTGCATGCGTTTATGTGCACAATTGTATCAATTAGTCCAAATGTCATGTTATTTCCAGCACAATTGACATACCGTATTACTTTTAAGCAGTTAATTATATAAATGTAAAAAATATATTGTACTGCCTTATGCAAAAGCACTCATACTCATATCCATCAGACACTGCACTGCTATCAAATCAACCATTTTAACAAGCTATGCAATGGAATTACTAATTTGCTATTTCAGTTTGTTTGTCTTCTAAATTAATATACATCATAACCAATCAAATAAGTGAAAATATGAGAGGTAATATTTTTCTTCAGTTAGTGTATCACATTGGTTTAGGCTAAGATGTAATAGAATCTGGTGCAAGTGTCCGGTAAACTGTAAGTTACAATCCTGTTTGTGACACCTATAATCAGTTGCATCACTTCTGTCATTTGTCATCCCACAATGCCACACTGATATTATTTCATAAAGACATTTTGAAGTAAATGTAAGCTATTTCTTTGTATTGTGTCTATTCAACACTGTTTTGTATATTGCATTTTATCTCCACAGTTTGTTTGTTAATTCTGTTTATGCTCTTTGGTGTGGAGAGGTTTAGGCCGAGGATGACTGTGTCTATCCCTCCAGGTATCTGGAAAACTATGATGGCTCATATGAATACAACTCCACTGCATGCAGGGAGCTCAGGCAGGAGATTATGGACGTCAAAGTCTTGACAATGTGAGTGTTCATTATGACGTAGCCCACACCTGCAGTGGACAATTCTATTTAGAGTAACATCTTTTTCCCCTTAGGTGACTCTCAAGCATCTGTCACCTGGTAGGTAGGGAGAAAATTCATCACCTGTTTTATGATCTATACATATACTTAAGTTGCTAAATATCTTTCAGGTTTGAGGAAGCAAATATGTATATAATAAACTGTCACTTTAATACTAATTAGTCTGTGGGACCTTAAAAAGAATGACAGCCTTTAAATTGTTTTCTGTGTTCAGTGAGAACTGTTAAAAACTCTTTTAGCTTGTTGATTGTTGTAGAGAATATAGCAAGGCTAAGAGAGGACGGCCATGCTATCGGCTCTGTGAGGCTGTGCTTAGGCACAGCATCGCTTTGAGCAAAATGCTAATGTCAGAATGTTAACATGTTCACAATGACATTGTGCTGATGCTAAACAGGTGTAGTGTTTAGCATTCACTGTTTAAAGCTTTAGTGCGAATTTTTTTATATTAAAGGTCCGATGTGTAGGAATTTCTCCCATCTAGCGTTGAGATCATATATCACAATCAACTTTTTTGCACCACGCAGTTCAAAGTACGTATTACAGCTACGGTAGCCTTCACGCTTCAAAAAGCAGGTCTCTTTTTCTTTTCAATATCCTTTTTCTTTTTCTGGGCGAAGAAGAAGACTCCTCCTGAAATTTGGATTTTGTGTGGTCCTCCATGTTTCCCTGCCGGGGGCCGGGAAGCTACGATACCCATTAGCAGCTTTAGCAGAACCTGTGAGTTTATCATGTGACAGCGAAAACGCGAAAGGCGGAGCAGTATGTCCTGTATGTCCCTTACCGGCTAACGTATTTCAAGATGGTGCATGAATATGGAGTGTCTACCCCAGTTCATGCGAATGCAAATGTAAAATTTCAAGCCAAAAGGAATACTTGGAATTGATAGTGGTGGTAAATATTCATGAAAAAGGACAAGTTTGTGAACGGGCAACACAGATTTTGATAATAAACAACTAAACAAGCTGCTACCCCCGCGACCCGTTACCGGATAAGCGGAAGAAGATGGATGGATGGATGGACAACTAAACACGTTACACACTGGACCTTTAATGAACGTCCATTACATTCAAGCCATTGCCAAATGAGTTGATACAAAGCTAGTTAAGACTATCAGCTCCACCAAACTCTCTTTCTGTATTTCTCAGTATGGCTATGTTCAGAAACTAGTGTCGTCCCGCGACTTTCGCAAAATCGAGCGAAGATAATTACCTCTCTTGAAGAGTCCATCATGTTTTCTTAATCCTTCATGTCCTCCTTGGCTATATGCAACTGCTGGAGGAGGGGTGGGGGTGGTGTGCCATCACGGAAGGCTGGTATCATGTGGATGCGCAGACAGTTTTGTTATCATTACTTCCTCATGGGGGAAACACAAACTATGCACTATAGCTTTTAAGTTTAGCATTCTAAAATTAGCTACCTAGCACAAAATACCAAGTGCAGCTGAAGATGCTGTCAACGTCATTAGTTTTGCAGGTATTTGGTCAAGAGAAATTAAAATTTTCACCTGATGGTGGTGCTAGATGAAAACTCAAAGTTATTACAATTCATCCTGAGGGGAACATGAATGTCTGCACCAAATGTCATGGCTATCCATCCAATAGTTATTGAGACAATTCACTCAAAAACATGTTAACCTCAAGGTGGCACTATAGAAAAAGTCAGGGATCACAAAAGTCATTAGGAATGATCATCTGAACGAATGATCCTCTGGCGAACATGAATGTCTGCACAAAATGTCATGGCAGTCCACCCAAAAGTTGTTGAGTTATTTCAGTCTGGACCAAAGTGGTGGACCAACTGGCCGTCAATGCCATCCCTAGAGCTACAAACTAAAATACACACAAGAGACAATAGACATGTGTAAATATATGATTAGCAGTATAAATTATTTTGTTAACTTCCAAGTTATTCAGTTTAAAATGTTATCATTGTAGTTTTGAAATGATGGTGAATTACAGACCAAAAAAGAGATGTGTTAATATCATTTCTAGAGTCTGGCAGGTCTTACATTCGATGCACATATTTTCCATGACTCTGACAGTAGCATTTCAGCTAAATATGGCTGAGATGAGTTGAATTTAAGTTGTGACCATGAATGGATTTGACGACTCTTGAGCCTATGAATAAGTTATTTCACCCACTTCTTTTTAATCATCATTAAGTGATCAATTGACAGAGACTCTGTGTATCTTATAACCAGCAAGTTGCCCACTGCAAATCCCCACAATATACAAAATAATGGGCGAGAACAATGCTTACAACACATAACATCCATTTTATCGCCAACATTTTACAGCTGAAAGTTGTCACTCTCAACTTTTATTGTCAGTTAAACTGCAGCACACTATAAATAACACATTATCACATTACGGAGCAGATGAATGCCTCAGTGAGCCGGTTATTGTGCTCAATGCAATTTGGGCAGCTTATTTCCTTAAAATACTGTCCAGTGACCTTTTGTGCGTGTCCCACAGGCTCCCAAGCTTTAATGTCAAACGCATTCTGGGCGCTTGATGAATGGCCACGAGGCAGAGAAGAGCTGCTGTCACTCTGCTAGACAGTCAAAGTAATGGTGCCACTCTGCCCCCCAGAGCAAAACACATCTCCCAATCATCTCAAAGGAAATGTCAGTTCAAGGACAGCTATTTACAGACATGCTTGATGAAGCCACTGTCTTTGTATTAAGAAGTCTAGATCCAGTGCTGTCAGTAGAGCCATCACAGAGTAACCACTGCAATTTTCTGCCCCCTTGTTTGTCTTTGTGAGTCGTTTTTATGTTTCTTCAATTTACTACCCTTATAGAGACATTAATCGGAAAATACATGGCCATGGGTATCCTTCCTCATTCCACAAGTCTCTCTGCCTGTCTGCCAGGGTGAAAACCTCAGACCTGTTTGAGCGATGGCGAAACCTACAGGTGTGTAGATGGGAGCAGAACAAGGAGGAGACCAGCAACTTCAAGTAAGCATTACTCCGTCTCAATGTCTAGATTTTTTTTAAATCTTGTACATGATTTCATTACCCCCTCAGTTTGCACACTGCATATTTCTCTACTTTTCATTGTCTGTTTTTAAAAATGCATTTGGTGCTTTCAACCTGTGTTCTAATTGGGTTCCTATACAGCTAAAAAAAAAAAATACTTAACACTTTTAGATTTTCTAATTTTATAAGAACTGCATATAAACAGGATGTTGAACCAGGGATATGTTTCAAAAGTTCACCACATAGGTGTTTGAAGTCTCAGAGACTCCAGCTGTAAATCTGTGGATTTTCATATTCTCTATATCTGTGATTGGTGTTGACAGCATTTTTTTTATGCAAGACTACCCCACCACACAGTCACAGGTTTGATTTCTGTAATGGAGTTTTATAAAGCTTGTTCATAAGAGATCAAACAGGTGAGTTAGACTCCTGCGGGGTCCAATTCACCCGAAACATAAGTAGAGTCTTCATGTAGGATAACATACTGTAGATTTCTTCATCTGTAATTGACTTACAAACAAACAAAAGTAATCTATATTTGTTCATACGTAGCCCTTTAACATTAACAATTTTATGTGGTGCAATAACTGTGCTTTATGATAATTTCTGCATTTTGTCACCTTCATCAAATGTGAAAGCCCAGTTTGAGATCTGACAAAAAGAGAAAAAAACATATATTTAAAGCAAAACAATTTTTTTATTTTGCAATTACTATTATATATTACTATAATAACTTCTTCCTTTCTTTGGTTTCCTCCTGAAGGATGTCTCTTTCTCGCTGCTGTAATGCTCCTTCCTTTCTCTTCACCACCAAGAGGAACACTCCTGCAGGGACCAAGCTGAGGTACGAGGTGGACACCAGTGGTATTCTTCCCATCACCAATGAAGTCTTCAATATGTTCCAAGATGTGAGTTCATCACCTGTTTATGAGAGCTTGTTGTTATTCTTACATTGGTCGGATGCTACTAAACCTGGTGATACGATCTTTTTGATTTCGAGAGCCCACAATGCTGTCTGAATTTAACAAAATATGTCTGTTTCATCCAGGACATGCCGTATTCCAAATCACAGTACAAGAAATGTGCTGTTGTTGGAAATGGCGGCATCATCAAGAACACCAAATGTGGGAAGGAAATTGACTCAGCAGATTTTGTTTTTAGGTATGCAAACGTTTGTTTTTGTTGCTATGAATATAAGTTGTTTTTATGCCAACAGAGCATGCGATCCCATAAAAAAGACCTATCCCTACATAGAACATTCTATATTACAGCTGAAATTTTGCCAGTGTAGTGTAAATAATGCTGTCTGTGATTGTACATTATTGCACTGAATTAACTGTTGGTAAGCCCCACCCCCCTTAGTTACTGTTGCTACGCCTGTCAAGCTTTCTGTTCTCGCACAGTACAGTTTACAATGAAAATTGCAGATCTACCTTTTTAGTAATTTTGAAACCCTAACTTCAAGTTCAAATCCAAGGCTAGACAGGCCTGCCTTGCTTGGTTAAGGTTTCTAAGCTATGATTGGACAATTGCTGTTAAGCAAACAGTCGGTTAAGTTTGATTTATTGTAGAAGCCCAACTCCCGATCACAACTATTATATGATTAATTGTGCAGCTCAGCAGCATAAATTTAATCTCCTTATCAGTGGACTTGTTCTTGTTTTTTTTCTCCAGGTGCAACATACCACCCATCAATGCGAAGTACTCAGCTGATGTTGGCACTAAAACAGATCTGGTGACAATAAATCCTAGCATTATTACTGAGAGGTACTGTAAATATGGGTCTGAGCGAGAAATCAGGCCTATCTCTCTCTCTCTCTCTCTCTCTCTCTCTCCTTCTCAATCTGTCTCTAGTCTCCTTCTCTTTTGGCTTTTGTCATCTCATGTTTTTCACTTCCTTTGCAGATTTCAGAAGCTGGAGAAATGGCGGCGACCGTTTTACGAAGTCCTTCAAAATTACGAGAACTCCTCAGTGGTGCTTCCCGCCTTCTATAACACTCGCAACACCGATGTCTCTTTCAGAGTCAAGTACATGCTGGATGACTTTGACTCCCAGAGAGGCGTGTTCTTCTTCCACCCGCAGTACCTGCTCAACGTGCAGCGTTTCTGGGCGGTGCAGGGTGTCCGGGCCAAACGGGTCAGCAGCGGCCTGATGCTAGTGACCGCCGCCTTAGAGATGTGCGAGGAAGTCCACCTCTATGGTTTCTGGGCGTTCCCCATGAACCCCTCTGGCATCTTCATCACTCACCATTACTATGACAACGTCAAGCCACGGCCGGGCTTCCATGCGATGCCCCATGAAATTTTCAACTTCATTCACATGCATACTCGTGGGATCCTCAATGTACACACGGGGCAGTGCACGTGATCCCTCACTCCTCTGCTTTAATGTGGTTAAACTTTTTTTTTTTTTTTCTTTTTTTTTTCAATCAGGTTTACATGTTGTGTTTTATTTCAATGAGACATGTCACTTATCTCTCTATTTAAAGAGAGTTGGCCTCCAGAGCGTACACTTATTCCACGACACAGTGAAGGTTGCTTGCTATCATTACCAACACACTTCTCTCCTTTTTTTTAACAATGTTTTTATTTATTTCATACTTCTCTTTTCGATGTGTACCTTAATTTACTTAGCCAATCAAATCACAATGGTCATCTCCGACTTTCTAACCATAGGATGCTTGTTTTTAATGTGAAAAGTGGTCTTCATAGTGATGTTGTTTCTGTGAAGTTTTCTAGTGGCTCTGCTGTACAGAGGTGTTGTTTTCTACCCACTGTTACACAGATATTTATGCTAAAATGGGTTGCAGTGGGTGTTTTTTTGCCCCCTCATTCCTCTTGTCTTCTCTCCTTATCTTGGACACTCTGTGGGTGTGGCAGCTTTTAATGTTTGTGTAAAACAAAACCTGAACCTTGATATTAAGCTAATATTTGAAAAAAAAGAAAATTAAAAAAGATTGTAACATTCAATTGTCTACTTTTGTAATCTATTTCCTATTCACCAGATTCACTGGGTGAATTTTTTTAAAACGCTATTGAAACAGCGGTTTTCAGTGGCCTACTTTCTCCCATCTAAAAATTTCCTCTGATATATCTGGTAAAAAAAAAAAAAAAAACGCTGTATGAGAAGAGGCGAGGAGGGTTTTTTTCCCCTTTTTTTTGGCTTGTCATGATTTTAGACAAAAGCCAGATAAATATTTTGAAATGACACCACCTGAGCAAAACGTTGTTTTCAAGGCCGTCTTATTTGTAAAGCAACATAGTACTCATAGTACTGTTGAGCCACCCAGCCTCTCGTGTCCTCTCATGTCTTAAGCCATGCTGCCTTATGAGATATCAAACCCCTCTACATGATATGCAATGCACACATGTGTTTTGCTTATCTACAAATACATTAACATCAAACTAAATCTTAATTTGTCTCTTGAATCAAAGGACATTTGGGACTCTAAGGTATAGAAATTCATGTGTGTTTCTTATCTTATATTCTATTGGAATTAGCAATGTTCCTGTAAAATCTATTCATAATCATGTAACAATCTGCATGACTTTACTCTATGCTTGGCTTTGTGTGTGCCTGCTTCAATGGTCACTGAAATATGTTTACACTTAAGCCTCAACTGAAGCTCACAGTGCTTTTGGAGATATGTATACGAACCTTTTCACAGAAAAAAATGTATGGGTACGTTGAAATGTATAATAGTAGATGCAAGTTCTCATTGATTAAAGATACACGAATGAAGATGGTTGCTGACCTTTGTGAAGTGCTACAACACTTTTATTACTATTTCACCTTCCCCTTTGAACTGTGAAGATTCAGTTTGCAAGCATTGTGCATTTAAGCACTGGAAAGCTGTGTAGGTTTTTAACGTTTACTTTGTTGTACATGGCTAAAAGGTTTTTAAGAGACTGTAAAATAATATTTTGTCACTCTTCTGTTCATGCTCAGCTGTGCACTTCTCCATTTCATTTCTTTTGTATTTGATGGACATCATTGCTAATAATAATATTGTTTCTTTCATAATTTATACAGACTATTTGTGTGTTTATGCACAAGAGATATAAGTTCAGCAAATATGAACACCAAAAATGTTTTGGCGTGACCACTAAATTGTTGCACAGACACAACTGAATCAAGAATGGAAAAGGATTAGAACTGGTCTGTGTACTAAACAGATGTAATATATAACACAGTACTTCTTAACCGACTCTGGATCATTCTTTTTAATGATATTGTGTTTGTAAATAAACTTGTTTGGATTTTCTCACTTATGTTTTATGGATTATTTATTATTGTGTGTGTAAATTACAGTGAGTGGGGAAGGCATAGAAGCACACTGCAATACCTGAGCTCATATTATATATTAATTATATACTGTATACCGTACTTCTGGGATGAAAGTTGGGATAAATAAGTATGTTTGTTACGAAAGGCAAGTAAGTAATAAATAAGTCACTAGATCAGCAAATTGACCTATGGTTTTGGACTGGACTTGAACCCCAACCTCCTGGTTAAAAGTCCTGTGCTTATGCACTCCACCAGCCTCCCTAACCACCAACCCAATGCACATATGCACGTACTTACAGTATGAACACACATACATGTATGTGCAATTGAATTATGTATAGGCTATGCAAGTCAAGTATATATTTATGAGAAAGTGAAGTATCCATGTATGTGCAAGTGAAGTATGCATGTGTGTGCAAGTGAAGTATATATGTAAGTGAAGTATATATGTACGCACAACTGAAGTATGTATGTGCACTGTATGTGTACTGGTTAGTACCAGTATATAGCATATGCGCAAGTGAAGTATTCAATTCTGGCATAAGCTGCTTCATTAGGCAGATCCCCGTTGATTCCTATTAGAGTTGCTCATTGGCGCATTAACGGAACAAACCCGGATGATCGGCACTACTACCTCCACATTGAGCATAATGTAATGTAATGTTGAGCGGCCCATAGAGCAGGCGCACTAGACCCGCGTCAACTAAAATAGTCTATAAACTTTGTTTTGAGCCAAAAGCCGTTTTCCAAGCTGTTCGCTCCTTCTCCCATAATAAAGTCAGGTGAGGAGACATAGTATAAAGACTGACAAAGTCCTCATTGAAGTTGTGGTGCGTGAATGCCTCCTGTGAGTTCTCTTAATAAATCCATGCTGTGAGTGCGTGAAAATCCAACACGTTGTATACGTGCTACGGGCTTTGCTAATTGGTTAACCACATAATGACAAAACAGGGCACCACCCACAGATCTCACCGTACTTTGTCACCCTCCGGTGTTGCTGAGTCCTGTCAAAGTTTCTCGTCTGTTTCAGCCAATGGGGTAAGCCTCTCCCCGCAACGGGTAGCTCCTATGGCGCCATTTTGATGCTAACAAGCCATCACCCGCCGTTAGCATTCCATTGACTACCATTCATTTTGGTGTCAATTTGACAGCGAATAACTTTACATCTGAAGCGTTTAAAGACTTTATTTGTCCATTGTTTATTTCTAAAGAAACACGACAATGTATAAAAGGCTCCATTACCTTGTACCTCACGTTATGGCTCCGTAGCAGGCGTTTTTGTAAAAATAGGCTAACGATTGTGTTATAACCAACCGACTTACTGTCGCATAGTAGAGGAATTACTGTACAGTACAGGAGAAGCTCGCAGGCAGTTTTGACTTACATTAGCTGTTTAAGTTTAATTACTAATGTTAATTAGCATTTTAGTTAGCAATAATTAGCCTGTGTCCATGTTATCTCCTTACATATACCTACACGCTCCGTCTCTGCTAGATTGGGAATGATTGAGATTTCTCTTGGCACAGCTACCAGAAGACTTACAACTTTCAGACAGGTTGCTCACGTCACATTTATGTCGTCTCTCTCAGTTGGAGGCTGCGCAGTAACGCTCAGCCATCACCAGAAAAGTGCTTCTAATGGCCTTTACTGGTCTCCGTCCAGAGCAACGGGATCTGTTGGTCCATTCTTATATACAGTCTATGGTTTCAGCCTACTCTCTTCCTGGACGCCAGGGAGAGACGCAGCCGTGCCGTGGTAACGTATGATGAGCGACCGCGACGTCGCACACTTTTGCAACTTTTCTTGAAATAGTTAGCTAAAAGTAATGTAATTTTAAAGCAATGATAAAATGTTTAAATAGTTAGCTAAAGTAGTTAGGTTAATATATAACAACAGTTGACGTTAAAATAGTTAACTAAAAGTAATAATATAAACGGTTGAAATAGCAAGCTTGCTAAAAGTGATGGATATCATAAAAGTAGGCTAATAGGCTAGCTAAATACACCGTTCAAATAGTTAACAAAAGAAATGGATAGTTTAAATAGTTCCAGTGGTTAAAAGTTATGGATAACAACAGTTGAAACAGCTAGCTAATGTTAGCTAAAAGTAGGCCTAATGGGTAAACAGTTTAAATAGTAGCTAGTAGTATGCTAAAAGTATAGCAAGCATAATGTTACGGATAAATGGTTAAACAGTCCCTCCAGAAAAACGCGATTATGCGATCGCATAATTCAATGCATAATCAGCCAAAGTCCGCATATTTATGCGGGGCCGCATTTTATAAATTGCAGATTTCCACGCAAAATATGCGGGGCTTGCATGATTTTATAATCCCCGCATTTTAGTTGCAAAAAAGTCACATAGGCTATCTATCTATCTATCTTAGCAGAAAGTTGAAAAATGTTGCGTTTACTTCACACAGGAGCAGCCATTTTCCCCTGTTGCCATGGGAACGTTATGAAGTGACTTAATTACGCGACGTGAAGGAACATCATCGAAAAGCTGCTGTTCTCTTAATACATCCATGTTTATGCGCTTTTAAGCACTCTCATTGGAACGTACGGGGCTTCCCGCCGGACACTGTATCCAGTTCTCTTAATACAGCCATGCTGCAAACCCCTCGATGAAGCCATGATGAAACCGCAGTTTATGCAAGTTCCCCGAATTTTTGCAAGTTCCCACAATTTCATCACATAAAATTGCATAAATATCCTGCATATTCTATCGCATTTCTTAAGAAAACGTGCCGCATAATCAAGGATTTTTGCCCGCTACAATCACAAAAAAACTCGGCATTTTTCTGGAAGGACTGGTTAAAGTTATTTTAACAATATCGGTTTCTGATGAAGGGCTTACGTTTAGTCTCATGATATTAACATGCAGTATTACTTCATTTAAATACAAGGGAAAAGTAAGAAAAAAAAGCATGCTGCCGCCTTGGTGGTCTGCAGGACATTAAGAATTATACAATCTTATTAGCCTACATGTTAAATGTGATTTAATCACTAATGCTACAGTATTCCTCACTAGTCATTAGTGAAGAACAATGTAGCATTTGGTCTGTATGTTAGGGGAATGATTCCTCAGTGCACTGGGTCAAATGAGGTTTGACGGTTTGACTCTGCTGTCATCCATAGGTTGGGTAATCCGATGGTGAAAGATCAATATGACCTAAATCTGCCCTTCCCCTTGATGCCTACATCATCAGGTGTCAGCAATAAGGCTAATAGGATGATTTGGCTCAGAGGTGCAGATGTGTATGCCAGTGTGATGAAACTGCAACACAAATTTGCATAGAGTCTTGAGAAATTCTAAAGACTGAAGTCACGCAAAACATATTCTGTTGCTTTTCTTACATGTTAATGTTGATATACTGTACAATTAAACTAGTCCATGTAATAACTAAACCTATGCTGGGTAAACAACTCAACATTTCTTTTTTAGGATTTCTCATTGTAAAGCAATACAGTATGCAAATGTAGGCCTATTAATTATCCATCATTTTAAAGCAATTTTCCCCCCTGAACAAATAATGGGAGGAAAATTTGATGTATATTTCTGCTCGAAGCATTGACTAGACTTGCATTTGAGTTGTCTTGAAAATCTACATCAGGAATGAAATGCTTAAGATTACTTACTTCACTGAGCAATTTACTGAACTATGATTTCAGATTAATCTTTCTCGGTAAATCTGGTTAAATCTTTGGGGGACAAAATAATGATGTGAAGCTTCATTACTGAGATGAGAAGAATCAGTACAGCTCACACTTGAGCTCTTATCAAAACATCCAACCAAATACTAAAATGTATAGAGTGCAACTTAGTTTAAATACAGTTCCTTCTCCAGACAGTATTACGCTCTCATGGGCCTTTTTTAAAAGGAAGTTGTTGTAGTTGTAAGGAATGACTGTGTTGGACAGAACCTGGCTAACTATTTCCCCCTGTTTAAAGTTGTTATGCTAAGCCAAGCAAACCACCTGCTGGCCCTAGCTTCATGTTGAGCGCACAAGTAGTATTAATCTCCTCATTCAACTCTCAGCAAGAAAGCAAATAAGCCTATTTTCAAAATGCTGGACTGTTGCTTTAAGTGAACACCGATGTTTGCTGAATGCAGCCATAGAAGAAATACATCCTTGAAGGATTATTTAATCATCAATGGTAAATCTTAAAATACATTCAGTATGTTGCCAGTCATGTGTTTCTTTTACTTTATACACATTGCTACACTTTGTTCTACAGTATTAAAAAAAAAAAAAAAAAAAAAGTTGTTGTAAGGGAGGAAGAGTTTGTGTGTGTGTGTGTTAACGCGTCTGTCTGTCTGTGTGCGTGTCACTGCAGGTAAAAGCGAGACTCCCCCGGCCCGTAAAGCGATCCTAACACCATGAATAATGAAGCGTGCCGTGGCAAAGAGGATAAGTTCTCTGTGCAAGGCTCCTTTTTCACAGGGCTTTCTCCCGTGGGTCACGTGACTGCTGAGGTGACAGTAATTTTTCATGAGTAGTGTGTGTTAGTCATATGGCCATAAACTGCCAAAGTTGGAGACGTCCAGGTAGCCACTGCACCCTCTGCGTGTCCTGAGTGTGTAAACCTGCAGCCGCACACACCTATGCTGCTCTGAACCCTACGATCCCAGGACCTCTCTGCAGCCAAGGGTCAAATGAATTGTCTTACACCATTACAAACTCAAGGCAGCACTTACGAAACTAAAGGCTAGGGAAGTGGATGAATAAAAGATGCCGTCGAAACAGAAAAAGTCCACAGCTTCGGAAGAAACCGAAGAGGTTGATGACGAAGTGGAGGAAACAGAGCCAAAGTTTAAGGAGAGGAGCAATGGTGTGACCCGTGCGGACACCACAAAAGGAGAGAAGAGTCGGAAGAAACACAAGAGCACAGAGAGCTCTGAGAATCAGGAGGCCCCAGAGAAAGAGAAGAAGAAAAAAGAGAGTGTAAAAGTAAAAGAGAAAAAGAAGAAAAAGAAACCAGATGATGATGTTGAAGCTGTTGCTGTGATTGAAAATGAAGCTGAGGAGGGTGAGCAGAACAATAATGACCCCACGACCAATTCCAAGAAGGAGAAATCAGAGAAGCTCAAAGAGAAAGTGACTGAGGGAGCGAAGGAGAAAAAGAAGAAGTCCTCCACAGAGAATCCAGAAGGAGAGGAGGAAATGGGATCCAAGGATAAGAAGTCAAAAGATGGAAAGAAGAAAAAGAAGTCTCACAATAATGGTGGTGATGAGGAGCCATTGATTGAGGAGCAGGAAGAGGAGGAGGACTCAAAGAAAAAGAAAAAGAAGAAGGCAAAGAAGGGATCTGCGGACAGTGACGAAGATAAAAAGAAAAAGGGGAAAAAAATCAAAAATAAACAGGTGGACTTTGGCGTGATCTACCAGAATGAGCTGCTGAACTACCACACAGACTCGTCTGATGGATATGAGGATGAGTACTACAAAAAGAAAGGTAAGGATTGACATTGTAGAGCTGACAGAGAAGCCACACATGTTGTATTTCAGGTAAGTCTCAGTTACATGACGTATGTATTTTCCTGTTGGGAGTGTCCCAACTGGTCAAATGTTGAATACAGGTTTCCTCTAGTTCACGAGCAGGAGCACCCCAGGGAATCCCTCTGTGATTGTTCTTGGGTGAAAGCTCAGTTATGTTCTACATGAATGGAGCCAAACAGAAGCTCGGGGGCAGACAGGTGCTGGGTGCCGTCCCAGACTACGGGGCTGAGAGATCCACCGGGGCCAGAGGCAGGGCCGGGAGCCAGAGGAGCTTTCGTAAAGCATATCAGAGGTTTTAAAATGGGGGAACCAGATCTCGCAGGAGGCTGCAAAATAGTTTTTTTTGTTTGGTTAGGGGAAAGGGGACCGCAGGGTGATTTATGAGCTAGGTAAAAAAAACAAGATGCAACAACCTGAACAATGTAAATGTTGACAACTACTCTGTCGTAACAATATTATATCGAACAGAATAACCATAGCTGGTAGATACGGTAAATTCTTTTTACTAAAAGTACTTTAATGTAACCTTGCTTCTGAGCTACTCAGTTGTGTGGGAGATGAGTTACATTATCTTCCAATCAAAACCATAAATTAGGTTATATCATCATTTGAAAAATCTGATCTCAAATGTCTATTTGCTACCTTTTCCTGATCTTTCAAACATTTTGCAGTTGAAAGACACTGCAAAAGCCAGTCAGTTTAGACTACTCTGTTGCACTGTTACTGCTCTGCATGCTCAAATCATGACCATAAACAACTCTGTCTGCAAGAAATGATGTTATGTATTTATGCAATAGCAAACGTTTTTTTGAGAGAAACATAATGCCACCTGAATTATGTTTTTTTTTAACAACATAATTGGGAATAAACGGATCTGCAAAGAAGCAAAATGTTCATATTCAATGTAGCTCATATGTTCACTCTCAATTTATTCTATGTTTTTCAGTATCTGCAATACAACACAAAATATCTACTCATAGCAAGTAAGGGATGATATTGATTTTTATGGTTTGGTTACAGTCAGAAAGATTGTGGTTTAATATTGAGGAGTCGACAGTGAGTTCAACATAAGACAGGAAGTATATGTATATATCTGGAATAACATTAAACCAAAACCACATTTCTTCCTTAATTCAACCAAAGTGCTTTTGTTGCCTAATCCCAACCACACACTGGACTCAGGATGCCAACCCGGTCTCTGGAATTAAAGTTTTTTTCTTGGGAAACGTATTTGATAAAACAAATTAGTAGAACCGGTATATATACCCAACTTCTAGAAGACAGAGTTTCCAAAAATGTGCATTTGGAAAGTACAGCACTGCGCTGTATTCAGAGGTGCTGGGTGCTGTAATTCGGGAAATTGCCCATAAACGCAAAACATCTGAAATTAAAAGCTTTTTATGTCTTACCCCCCCCCTCGTTTTGGCAGTGAGAGTGCTGGCAATGTGACATTTCATTATATTTTCCAGCATTTTCACTGTAAGATAATTGCTACCATAAAGTAGCTGATTAAAGTTAATGTATCATTAAGTATCATTATTTAGCATCAGTAGCAGTGGTACATGCCTGTGTACATGTCTTTCATACCTCACTGGCTGACTCAGGCCTCTGACACTCAAGGAGTTTATCGAGGCACAGTTTTACCAGGCCATTGTCTATCTGATTTTATCAGGTGTCTCTCTTTCTCATTTAATCTGGCTTTAATAGCTCTGCTCACTGTTAATTAGGTATCCATGTCCTTATCGGAGCGACCAAATTACTCTTTATCAGGTCTCTGCCTCTCCTTTCCTCCTCTCTTGAATGTTTTTTAAGTTATCTGTCGGTCTTCTCTTTCTGCTTCTTCAGCATGTCTCCCTCATTCAATGTATCTTCTCCTTCCAGTTCCTTTATGCACTCCTTGATGGATGTTTTTCACCCTGGATATCAGTGAACACAGTTTACCACCCCTCAAAAACACAGTCTACCTCTGTTCAGACTGGACACAACTGTATCCTTCATCTGATTAGGTTTGATCCTTAGTCCCAGACAGTGTCCCATACCTTTTTGTCTATCTTACATAACCACAGGAGAGAAGAGTTTACATTTGTGTGCAGTAATGCAGCAGGACTATAGACTATGGAATTACCACTGTATAGGCCGATCTATTAAGTCACAGGCAACAGCCAATTGCTGACTGTTCTCCTACTGAAGATTTAATGTTGCTACTGTAACTCAAACACAGGCTGTTTCACAAGTGTGACTTTCAAAATCCTCTCCAAATAATACAGATACTTTGTTTGTGTGTTTGGAATTAAAAGTAATCTGATGAGTCATCAGCTTATTGGATCCATGGAAACAAAAGTTAAATGAAAAAACACAATGTGATTACACAGACCATAATGCATTTTTGTAAGTAAAGAATAGTCACAAGCATAGTCTACTGTACGTAGACACAGTGGTGCTCTGAGCTAAATGCTAACTTGGGCGCAGTAACCATTAGGATTGGGTCTCGTCAATGATTTTCCGAATTGATTAGATTCCGATTCACCAGGTCCTATCGATTGTATTCCCGATTTTATTTTATTTTCGATATCAATTAGGTTACGAATATTTCAGACTACTGAGTTTTTATCCTGTTTACCTTCCCATCAACTCAGTAGCTTGGCCAGAGGAAGACACGCATTTGTGAAATGTGAGAGAGGCTTGGCTGGTATATCACACCAGACATGGATTCGCTGCAGATTCGCCGCATTGAATTCCCTGGCAACCGTGCATGGAAGGAAACATAATGCTCCCTAATGTTTATAGATTATTGGACACTGTCTGAGGATCTGACTTTGTGTCTTTGTCCTTTTATTCAACCTTCTACTTAAATAATTAAGTCCTTGTTAGATCTAATATAACTTATTCCCTATACATGCTCTCACTATTTCAGATTTGTGATCTTTATTGCAACATGAACCATGGGGCACACATTTTTGTTTTATCTCTCCTCTGTCTAATCTCCACTCTCCTCTCTCTTTCAGTGTATGAGGTGGTCACTATTACTGGTGATGTAAAGGGAGCTGGGACAGATGCTAATGTATTTGTCACCCTTTTTGGAGACTTTGGCATCACGCCCAAGGTTCACCTGGCAAGCAAGTGAGTTTAAAAGGGTTTATGTTGATGTCATTGTGTTATAATATGAAAAAATATGTAAGATCTAAATCAGGTCTCACTGACTTGCTCTAACTTGTTATTTCACTTATTAGGTTGTATGTGACACATAGAGTCAATTGGATGTCATTCTGTTTCAGTTCATATAATTAGTAAGCCTAGCTCGTTTAATACTTTTTAAATGTCACCTGTTAACTTTGAACCTTTTCTATTCCTTTCTGATCCTTCAGCACAGAAAAGAGGTATTTTCTAATTAGCCTTTTGAAGGATGGTTATGATTCTGTCCTTGTGTTGAGTTGTATTGTGTATATAACACTGTATGGGGGAGCATTCCTGCTCAGCATTAATCTGATGCCTGCAGAGCCCATGAATCAAAACAAAATCAGTTTGCACACCAAGGATCTCTTTGACCCATTTGTCAAAACTGTATCAAGCTGAAACTTAAAAAATCCTCAGCGGCACACTGATAAAGGTTTGGTTGTGGTGCAGGAATCCCTCCCCTATACAGTTTAAAATGTTGGACACAGAATATCTGGAGTAAGGAGGAACTACGTGACATGGCCGGTCTTCTTTTTCATTCAGAGGCAAATGAAAGAAGACCACGATGTCATTTCTGTGGATGATCAAATGACTCTCAGGGGAGCTTATCAGCAGTTGGCTCCCTTTATCTCTGCACACGTTGATTGATAGGGTTACCTGTGCAGTATATAGGATGTACCAACGTATTGTAAGCCACACTGGACCATGTCACCCACACCTGGTGGTGGTCTCATTCATCCACTTTAGACAATATCAACATGCCATGTATTCAGTATCTCCATGCTGTGTGGCCATAGTGTTGCTCAGCAGGTGAAATAGCATACAGTACATGGATGTTGATGAGTCACTTGATGAGTCATATAATAAACCTATTGCAAAGTAAGGAGTTTCACCTTACTCCGATATATATTAGGTCCTGCCTGTATTGTGTAATGATCAATAACAACTTTATAACATGATACAGATAAGGGAGGTTTTTTTTTTTTATGTCTCCAAGCATATTTGCCCTGATTGAACAATCGCAGCAGATTAAAAATGCAACTCTTTGGAAATTCATTGTAATTACAACAAATTCAAATTGCATGAATTCCAAAGTTTGCATTGGCTTTGCTTTTTCACTTAATCAATGTCTCCCCATCATTGTCTTACAGGTGATTTTACATGGAAACAGAGAACAGGGGCATGTATTTATGTGTGCTGGACAGTATTTCATTCTTGGCAGTTTTTTGACAGTATATGACACCGTGCACTTTAATTATTCGAGCACTGGCATTGTCTGTGGGTTGAATATCGCAGGGAGATGAGCATGGATGGAGATGTGGGTCAGAGACAAAGGCAGGTATTCTCTGTTAATGGAAAAGAGGGTGTCTGATTCACCATGGTTGGCAGAGGGGGTCCGCTGTGCACACAGGCTGAGCTCGGCTCTGTGAGGGGTAGAAGTACATGAGGAGGAGGGAGCGTTGAAGTGGCCGAGCCTCAGGAGAGTTTCAGATTATACAACTGCCATGAGCCCACCAGAGTTCCCTAAGCCGAATCAGTCAGGAGATGTAATTTACCGTTCCAGAGTTCAGTTCTGTCTGTCCGGACTGTTTCTTCAGCTCCTATAATCTCTGTCAATCAAATAGAGCATCTCTCTCTTTCGCTGTCACACACACACACACACACACACACACACACACACAAAACAAGTTATCTTTCTCTCAAATTCTGACATTTTCCATGTTTCCTCAATTAACAGAAGCCGAACTGCATTTGAGAAGAACAAGACAGATGTTTTCCGTATCAAAACACACAACGTGGGACCTCTGAAGAAGCTGAGGTACTGTACAGCAAATTCAATGTGACAGAAAACCACACAGCGCTCACTGTGATAACTTATATATATATATATATATATATATATATCCTATAATGCCTCTTTCAGCTACGGGTCACTGACAACATCACTGTCTATGCTTCATAGTTAAGTATACCTCACACAGGATCACAGCAGCTTACAGAGAGGATCACACAGGAACATTTCTCACTTATTTTTCAGCTGTGCAGCTGGCCATCAAAGGATTTCATCCAGTGACCGAAGGTTAAGCCCCATCTGTTGGGAGTTAGTGTCTTACTCCAGAGGAGACTGAGTTACATCACAGCCGCTACACATGAACAGTGAAATGAGGCAGCAGGATACATTTAGTCAAAGATTGCAAAAAGTAGAGATTCTGCATCATGGCTCAGAAATTCAGAACTATAGGAGTGTTTCTTTTTTTCCCAGCATGTTTTACTTCTTTTTTTCTTTTCTTTTTTTTTACAAAATAATCCAAACTAAGGTACACTTACCAGCATTTTTTTTGTCTCTTTTACTACTGATACTGCTGATCTCGCATGTTGGATCCATCTCCATAGTAACTGATGAAACTCTATCCACTGATAAAGATTATGTGATATGGTTGAAAGCTCCTGAAAAGGCTAGTAAGTGAACCATGAGTTCTGATTGTATTGTCAAACAACTACTTCCAAAATTATGATTGCTTCTACAATATTGTTGTCGACATCGCCAGAGGAGTGTGAATCTATCCATTTACTCAAATTATATTTCAACAATAAAGTAGTAGCAGATATTATAAAATCAGACAGTCAGACAAGGCTTTTCACTCCTCAAGTGCAATTCAGACTACTAACCTAGAAACTGACCACTGGAGAGTGTTTCTACTCATGTTTACTCAAAATTAGCCACAGGTCCTAAAGTTTATAGCAGCCTATCACAATTTATATGCTCATATGTCTACATTTAACATGGCAGCTACTCATAAATTGAGACTCGCCGGTGCTGTAAAGCTCTTGGAATTGTCCGGATTAATTGTGTGGGGGCTGGCAGGCACTATTATTCTCCTGTTTGGCTGTTTTTTTCTCTTTATTGTGTGAGTGCTGGCAGAAGCCCGTTTTTGGCATCTACACAACTACACAACTACTCCCAAACAATTTGTACAACAAATTGTGAATATTAAATCTGGTTGTAATCCAGCTCAGGAACCTTACTGTGTGAATCGTCCTGTTTCTCTCTACTGTCTGTTATTAACACATACAGTGACTCTTGTGCTTTAAAAGTTGTTAAATCAATATATGTCAAAACAAGTTGCTTGCGGCTGTATTTCATCGTCCCCCATCTTCTCCATTGTTTGGTATTTACCACTGCAGAAATTCAAAAAACCTAAAATAAATTAAAAAAAATGTAAATGCATTGGTGCATGTGATGTGGAAAACTCATTTGTGATTACCTGCAGGGTGAATTCATGTCACACTATGACGGTTGACTCCCCAGGATTGAGCACGACAACACGGGGATGAACGCCAGCTGGTTCTTGGACAGGGTGTTGGTGACCGACATGAGCCGGCCCCATCTGCGCTTCTATTTCGCCTGCAACAACTGGCTGAGTCGGGAGGAGGCTGACAACCTGTTTGTCAGGGACCTGCTGGGCAGCATGAACCCCATGGATGTCCCGAAATGTAGGTCACTCTGGGACAAACGCATAACACAAAGCCGACACAAAGGTTCACTAAGGTTAAAATGAAATAACAGTTGATTAAAATTCCAAATACCTCCACCACATTGCAGAGAAATCACTTGGTTTGAAATGTCACCAGAGGGACTACAGTTTTAAGATAAAATACAATATGCGTAAGCCTCAACAGTTCACAACTAATAAGACCAGGAGCTCTAATACTTATGCTAATGTTACTGTCTCCTTAAAACCAATGTGACACTGATGTTAGATATTCCAAATTACAAATGTATAGCCATGGCAAATGAACAGGAAAAAAAGCATTTTAGAAACTTGACAATGTTAGTATCATGTGTCTGGACAGTTGTAATAAAAAGGTGCCTGATAGCCTACAGATCTTCCTGCAGTTTCACTTTGAAATTGAATGCCTTCAGAGTATAATCTTCAGGTGAAGCCCATGTGTCCTCTGTTGCAATGTGATCCAACATTTCAGTACCTGCAGTCAGTCAAGCAGAACATTGTGAAGCCAAGGATCAGGTAAAGACGTGAGGACACTGTGCTGTGAGGGAGTGGTCTCTCACACACACACACACACACACACACACACACACACACACACACACACACACACACACACACTGTTATGAATATTTAACTTGGAAAGCATCCTAGGCTGGATTAGCAAGGCACCTGTCTAATGACAATAGAAAAGTCCAACTAATTATGATTGAATAGTGCTACTAGGTAGACAGTTGGTTTTGAAAGATCAACATTTACTACACTGTTAGTCTTTCTTGGGCATTGGTTATATAAATCACTGTATTCTTGATTTCCTAATTTATTTTTTGCAGTAAATAAATACATAGTAAGTGTGTTCACTGCTGACATGAAGGGAAGTGGAACTGATGCTGATGTCTTCCTAAACATCTTTGGAGAGAATGGTGACACAGGTAGCTAATGAGTTTTTCATCTGTTATTCTGTGGATCATTTTTATATTAATTTATCAACCACATAGTCTATACAATGTTGGAAAATATATTAAATAACTTAAATAAAATTTTTATTTCCCAGAGCCCAAGGAGACATCTTTAATTGGCTTATTTTGTCTTATTTACAGACCAAAACATAGTACATTTACAACGATATACACAGAGAAAAGTGGTAAATCCTCACATTTGTGAAGCTATAACCAGCACATTTGGCATTTTTGCTTGATAATTGACTTAAGCAATGAATTGAATATCAAAATAGTAGTCGATTTAGTTTCTGTTCTGGTTCTGTCCTGATCAAGTAATCACTAGACACAGGCTCTTATTAACCTCCAACAATAGCCATGACAAATACTGTTGTGTATTTATTGTTACTGTTATAATGTAGCTGTATATGATTTCAATGTTTGACTCCTACTCCAAAATGCTTTGTTTGTTATGAAAGGAGAGAGACGACTAGACAGTGACAAAGACAACTTTGAACGCGGGTCAGAGGACAAGTTTACGATAGAGGCGCCAAACCTGGGAAAGCTGAGGAAAATCACCATTGGCCACAACAATAGAGGATCATCAGCTGGATGGTTTCTAGATAAGGCATGTCAAATCTACACATGCATGCATCATTTATTTCACAGACGTGCACACATGCATAAAAACACTCATGGTGGTGCATTATGTGTCTTCCCAGGTAGTGATTGATGACATGGGGAATAAAGAGCTGTATGAGTTCCCAGTTAATCGCTGGTTTGCCATGGATGAATGCGATGGCAAAATACAGAGAGATGTGTTGGTTGGATCCGTGCAACCAATGGGTGAGAACAACACAAGCCACTATTTCACTGCAGAAAATTTTAATTTAATTAAAAAATGTACTCTTTTAGGGAATTACAACGTTGACCAAACAACTACACAATTCAAAACAAACACCAAGGATATATATGCTGATTTCTAAGAATATATTGTCACAGGCTATTATCACATCTCATTCCATTATAAATCATGGATACAAATATTTTTTGGTGTATTTTCCTGCATCTACTTAGCAATCGTATACAATGTACAAGTGATGACTGGAGATGTGAGGGGTGCGGGCACCAACTCCAAGATCCACATGGTCATGCACGGCTCCAAGGGCTTAAAGAACAGCGGCAAAGTCTTCCTGGAGGGTGGTGCTTTCGAGCGTGGTCTCATTGACATTTTCAACGTGCAGATTTGTGAACTGATCAGCCCGCTCAGCAGGGTCACCATCGGGCACGACAACGGGGCTGTTGGTGCTGGATGGTACTGTGAAAAGGTACTACACCTCTGTTTATGCTAACAGAGTGATTCTCAAAGTGTCATTCACTCATTAAGCATCCGTTTCCCTTCTAGGTGGTAATATATTGTCCGTTCACGGGCATTGAGCAGACATTTCCGTGCGGGAAGTGGCTGGACGAGGACGAGGGGGACGGACTGATTGAGAGGGAGCTGTACGAGATGGTCTCTCTCAGGCAGAAAAAACAGAAGAGTGGGTGGCTTTATTAAACTCATATATCTCAAATCACTCATATTCTCTTTACCACATAGAATTCAAGTTCCATTTAATCGACTTATATCTATCTACAGTATATGTTGGCTTCTAATTAAACTAGACTAGCCTACTTTACTATCAAATCTACTCTTCTTTTACTCCAGAGTACCCATGGTCCCTGTGGATTTGGACATCGGATGTGAAGGGGGCAGGGACAGATGCCCAGGTGTTTCTGCAGATCTATGGAGAAAAGGGCAAGTCTGACGAGATCAAACTGGAAAACAACTCAGACAGTTTTGAACAGGGCCAGCTTGATAAATTCATGGTAAGCCTTTGCTCATCTGCTTAACTGGGCACATTACAGTGTCTTCCACTGTTAAGTTCTCACACTGATCTACACTAAGTTCCTAAGGAATCATATCTGTTGTCTGTATTATCACTGTAGATTGAAATGCCAGACATCGGAAGGCTGCTGAAAGTGCGCATCTGGCATGAGAAGAGATCTCCATTCGCTGGCTGGCATTTAGCGAAGGTGAGACCCTCTTGCTCTTTGTGTCTGATCTGTAAGCTGTTCAGTCTGTTGTAGCGTGTCCCCTCTTAGCACTAAGTTAGACACTGAATTAGAGTTTAATCTTGCACCTGATCTCAGTAATAGAGAAAAGTGTATGTGTAAATAAGGCTGCAATGCAAATGTTTCGCATGAAAGAAATCTGTTTCTCAGTTATACTGTAAGCTTTCAGAAAAACCTTGGCAATCAATTTGGTTTGACGAGTATACGGTACTAGGAAGTAACTTATTTTTATCTTACTTTAATTTGGAAAATGTGTGTTAATGTCACTGCTTCAGTTTTCATTGTCTGAAGGTTAGATCATGAACCAGAGATGAGGATATGTATGATGACACATGAGGCTGTGACTTTCTGCAGGTCACTTTGCTCAAAACCCTGACAATGGAGAAATATTCTTTTGAATGTGGCCGTTGGCTGGACATCAATGAAGACGACAATGAGATCGTCAGAGAGCTTCCAGCTACCGGAGCGCTCATCAATGAGCCGCTGCCTTGTAAGAAACACTGAGGACACACACATATAAATGTCCTCGGTTGATCTTAAACACAAACAAGCTGTTTGATAGAGAGTCAGGGCAGATTTTCAAACTCTATGTCTGAATATACATGCTTTATGTAATATAATGAGAGTGTCCTTTTTTTATTTATTTTTTCTAGTGATAAAGTATCGAGTCACCATCTGCACTGGCAACGTCAGTGGCAGTGGCACCGATGCCAGCGTCTTCCTCAATATTGTCGGTGATCTGGGTGACACAGGGGAGCGACTCATGTTTATGAGCAAAAACAACGTCAACAAATTTGAAAAGGGCAATGTGAGTGCATCATTAATACACAAAAATAAATAAATATTGTCTGGGAAATTCACTGCCAACATTTTTAACCAGTTTTCTCTCTGTCTACCCTCAGCACGATGAGTTTCTCATTGAGTCCGTGTCCTTGGGCCGGGTGCGCAGAGTGCGTGTCGGTCATGATGGCCGCGGTGGAGGCTGCGGTTGGTTTCTTGATAAGGTGATGGTCAGAGAAGAGGGCCAGCCAGAGAGTTTGGCCATTGAGTTCCCATGTTTCAGGCAAGGCAATATTACTTTACACATGACTTAAAGGAATAGTTTGATATTTTGGGATATACAGTTATATGCTTTCTTGCATATAACTGCATTCTTCTGCAGGGAGTTGTGGGAGAAGACCACTCTCATGTCTGTATTGTACATATGAAGCCAGGAGACAGTTAGCTTAGTTTGGCATAATGTCTGGAAGTAGGGGGAAACTGCTAGCCTTATTGTTTATCTTTACAATGTATTTCTATGCCTAAAGCACTTGTGTATGAATTGTGCTATATAAATAAACTTGCATTGCCTTTGCCTTACCTTGCCTGGCTCCAAAAGTAAAACAAATGCACCTTCCAGGACATCTAAAGCTCACTAATTAACATCTTATATCTTTTTCTTTTTTTTATCCTTGAAACAGTATAAAGTGTAAAAATAGCAAATGGTGGTTTTGCAGGGAGTGCTTCCAGTCTTTATGCCCAGCTGCTGCCTGTAGCTTCTTATTTACGATACAGACATGAGAGTGGTTTTAATCTTGTTATCTAACTCATGGCAAGAAGGCACATAAGTGTCTGTTGAATTTTCTTCTTAGTTCATTTGTCTGTAACCCACCAAACAGCTGGACAAAATTGCCCTGAAAGCCTTATAAACGGGCCACGCTTACGTTCACTAGTTCTCCAGTGGTGTGTGTTTAAGTAGTTAAGCAGCTGATGGATGAGTTTGCTACTACAAATAGGCACTAAATGCACAGTGGTCAGCCAGCTCTCTCCTTCAGTAACTGGAGCCGAAACCGCAAGGCGGAGGTGCAATGTTACATCTGGAAAGAGGCTCTTCCTGTCTGTCTGTTAAAAGGGAAAGGTTTGGTAGCTTCCATTGTAATACAACATAGAACAGTTGTTTGTGTTGCTTGTAGTGATTGTGTTCTGTTTTGATCTTTTTTTCAGATTGGTTTATCTTGATGCTAATGGTGATTTAATTTCCTCACAATGATCAATAATACTTTAGGCTACTTTTACTTTAGGGTCTTAACCTTTCTCCCCTATTCCTTGTGTAAACTAAATATGTTTCTATGTTTATGAATTATTATAAGTAATATAGTGTATATATATATATATATATATATATATATATATAGTAAATATTCAGGGTGGTTTGGTAGTTTGGTGGGAGGGTTGATCTCATTCTTTGTTTAATGCTACGTGATTCAATTTGTCTGGGTCTTTGTGTTTTTCTTCAGATGGTTGGACCGTAATGAAGATGATGGACAGATTGTCCGTGAGTTAGTCCCAGCTGGAGATGGCCTGCGTCTCTTTAGTGAGTGCATTAATAACATTTTAAACCAAGGATAGGTTAAGCAAACTAAAAAAGGACAACATATCTTATTAATGATTTTTAAAATTACTTTTAATTTCCATCGGTCCACCCTTCCAAGATGTCAGCTACCACTTCGCAATCAAGACAGGCAGTGTAAATGGTGCCAGCTCAGACTCCAGGGTATTTGTCAAGCTGTATGGGGAGAAGGGTGATACTAACAAGACGATTCTGGCAGTTTCCGACAACGACCTCAGAAACTACTACGAGACGGGACAAACTGACATCTTTACAATCGAAACCTTTGACATCGGAAAGGCAAGTTCGGACACAAACACACTTCATGGAGAACAGAGTTTATGGTTCAGACATTTATTTGTGTTTACTAATTCTATTTTATCCTCTTATGTCCTCTGTGTTTACAGATCAACCGTCTCCTGATTGGTCACACTAATGAGGGCTTGCGGGCTGGCTGGTTTCTGGACAGTGTGCAGATCTCTGTGCCAGTTCATGGGATGCAGTACATGTTCCCGAGCCACCGCTGGCTCTGCAAAGACGAGGCTGATGGGAAAGTGGAGGTTGAGATCTATCCCAGTGAGATCTTGGACATCGAACAATGTAAATAACAACAACATTAAAAGTACATAAAATAGTACTCTATAGTTAAAATTCATAATTTTAAGAACAGTAACATTAGTTCATGAACATTATGAGTTGAGGTGTATTGCTCTGCTCTACATAATCTTTCCTCCTGTCATAATACTGTGATGCCCCTTCTGTAACAGTGATCAACTATGAAGTAACAGTGGTCACAGGGGACGTGCGTGCAGGTGGCACCAATGCCAATGTCTTCTGTCAGATCTACGGAGATGAAGGAAAAACTGAAGTTCTCGCTCTCAAGAGTCGCTCCAACAATTTTGAACGTGGCACCACTGAGATCTTCAGGGTCTGTATAAAGCCTGTGCCGTGTTTTTTAAATGTATGTAGGAGATTTAAGTTCCTGGTTTGACCACTGTTTGATACCTACAACCACGGTTCAAAATTAACTTTTCGTCTACCAGCTAAACGGCTAGCGAATGTTCAAATTTTACCAGCCACTCAATAAACTAACATTGTTTTTTTGGTTGGTGAGTGAAGCACATCAACCAGCCAATTGCATATTTTCCCAGCATTTGGCTGGCAGATGGTGCTAATTTTGAACCCTGCCTACAACCCAGATTGAGGCTCAGGATGTCGGTAAGATCTACAAGATACGTATCTACCATGACGGGAAGGGTATCGGAGATGGCTGGTTCCTGGAGACGGTGGACATAAAGCGGCTGACAATGGCTATGGTGCTGGTTGAGGTGAAGAAGGAGGAAACCAAGAAAGACAAGAAGAAGGACAAGAAAAAGAAGAAGAAAGAAGAAGAGGAGGAGGTGGAGATGGTTGAGGAGCTGCAGGAAGTGGTGGAGACATTTACTTTCCCCTGTAACCGCTGGCTGGCCAGGGATGAGGAGGATGGGGAGATTGTGGTCGAGCTGCTGACTGAGGACAGTGAAGACCTGGAGGGTAAGTAGAGCATACATGTAATGTGTTGACCCATTGTTATTTGCTTCCAAAGGCTAGGCTGTATGTTGTATTTGTGACATTTTGAATTATTGTTGAATTAGGCATGTAGGGAGCGGTCCGTTAATCAACGCACATTCTGTACTTCTTAGCGTCACAGTTCATCCGTTTATTAAAGCAAAAAGAAAAAGAAAAAAGCATAAATAAATCAATAAACTTCAAACACAAGTATTCTATAGTTATGCAGATTCTGTGTTCATGTGGTTGAAAATTGTTTGCTCTCACCCGAACACCTGTTCACCACGCCTCCAGATCACATCATCATACATACATAACAAAATGTAAACAGACATTCCAATTCATTATCATCATAATACACAATGGAAAATGCATGATGTCTAAGCATAATTTGAAATTAAATAAGGCAAATCTGCAAAATGGCTCCAACAAGGCATATGTCATCAGGTGCAACGTTAAAATGTCACTCATGATCATGCACTTTCTAACTTTCTAACTGTGTCTAACTGTGTCTAACTGTGTTTTTCCTCTTAGTGAACTCATATGAGGTTCATGTGTTCACTGGGACAATGTGGGGGGCGGGGACTGATGCCAATGTTTACATAAACATCTATGGAGAGATCGGCGACACTGGGGAGCGACGGCTCAGGAAGGCAAACAACCTGAACAAATTTGAGAAAGGCCAGGTAAGATTTCTCTGTCTTCTGTCAGTTCTATATGTGCTCTTTTTATGTGATAATCTGAGTGTTAATATGAACTTTTTTGTGCAAAAGAAATAGCCTGACATTTTGGGAAATGCTTGTTTGTTAAATATGAGGCTAGAGTCAGGAGACACGTTTGATCTGCTGTGTTCTGCATGGTCATGATTGTTATCATTGGTACTGTTTTCCTGGATAAGCCTCTATTGTCAAACAAATGGTGGAGCTAAGGAGCCATGCAGGTTAAATACAGACCAAATAAATAAGTAATGAGGTTCTCGTGGACTGCTAAACTGAGACCTGTGACTTATCTTGACCCTTTGTCACTGGTTTGTTTGCGTGTGACCTAGGAAGACATTTTCAACATCACAGCGGTGGACTTAGGGATCCTGAAGAAGCTGAGGATCCGACATGACAACAGTCAGGCCAGTGCCGGCTGGTTTCTGGACAGAGTGGAAATTGTAGACAACAAAGATGACACCACGTAAGTTATGATGACGTTAGAAAGAAAGCAGAGGTCTATTAGCACTTTAATTCAGATGTGTAACTGTAGCTTCACACAAATCCCTTGAATAATTCAACCAATTAATTACAAAGAAATGGTTAATCAAACAGGTAATAGATAAGAAATTATAAACACATCGCTGAGCCATTCTAGACACCAAATCATTGCCACAGGTTTCACAAAACAGCATCATCCTACATGTCCGGCAGAAATGTTGCACATAAAATGTCTGTAGAGCTCCACCGTGTGGCGTGAAATGTTACTCTGAAATATTCTGGTGAAGTGTGGAGACTTGGCATCAATCTAAAAAGAGATGGCCATTTTCTTTAAGTATTTCTGGACACGGACATTTGACGGTCCTAAACAGAGATTATTGTGTTGATACTATGCAGACTGCACACTGCACAAAATACATATATATTGTATATGGTGTTTTAGGTACTTTTTCCCTTGTAAACGCTGGCTGGCTACTGATGAAGATGATGGACAGCTTGCCAGGGAGCTCGTTCCTGTGGACGAAGCCTTTATGAAGAGAGGGGATGATGATGATGAGGAAGACTCTGAAGCCACACTTGGTCTGGAACAGAAAGGTGAGAGCAACATTATGGCTGCCCTCAAAAAGAGAGTGAAGAATCAAAGTGACCTCTGACGAAGACATTGAGCTTTTTTTTTTGTTATTAACTATGAATTATAACCACAAGATTGCCTAATGTTTCATCTGTGGTTTGCTGGTTTCTTATTATTACAGCCATGTCAACAACATACACAGTGAGGATAAAAACTGGTGACAAAAAGTATGCAGGAACTGATGCTAATGTCTTTATGATCCTGTACGGCACCAAGGATGACACAGGTAATACTTCCAACTGTCATACAGAAATTATATCTGTAAAAAAAATTAGATCTTGTATTTAAATGATTTAAATTACTCTATGATGTGTGCACATCTACAGGGATAATTAACCTGAAGGCTTCAAAGACTTATAGGAATAAGTTTGAGCGGGGTATGATCGACGAGTTTATTGTGGAAGCCGTGGACATTGGACCACTGAAGAAGCTGCGTGTTGGACACGACAACTGTGGTACAGTAGGATGGACTCCCTGCCTGTGCAGTGAATAATGCAAAATTTGTCTACATGCGCGACGACAATAATTTGTGTTAATGTTTAAGGCAGAGGATCAGCAGGCTGGTTCCTTGACTGGGTGGAGATTGATGCCCCGTCTCTTGGACAGAAACTGCGCTTCCCCTGCGGCCGTTGGTTGGATAAAGGGGAGGATGACGGGGCCATCGTCAGGGACATTTTCCCAAATTCTCTTCAGACGGAACTTTACACACCATGTAAATCGTCATTGCATGACAGTCTACATCACTCTCACAAAAATGAAGATATTTATCATTTGATGCCCACCATCAGTATTGTTTGAATGTGTTTTCATTTTGTAGTTGTTCCTTATGAAATTAAAATCTTCACGAGTGATGTGTTTGGAGCCGGCACAGATGCAGATGTCTTCATTGTCCTGTACGGGCGAAACGCAGTGTGCACCCAGCAGAAGTCTCTGTGTGTCAACAAGAGGGAGAGGATGATGTACTTTGAGAGAGGAGCTGAGGACATGTTTATTGTTGAGGTACATGTAACATGTATAGCCATAAATAGATGAATAAGAAGAATAGGTGCATTCATTAAGCTTGGTTGACCAGGGCAGTACAGTACAGCAAGGCCATCAGTGTCTTTAATGTAGTTAAACAATACTGAATACAGTGTTAATTTAGTAATGTTTTCTGCTCTCTGTGCAGCTTGAAGATGTGGGGGATTTAATTGAAAAGATCCGGATTGGCCATGACAACCGCGGGGTCAACCCAGGCTGGCATCTGGACAGAGTGGAGATCAGACGTCTGCTCAGGAAGGGAAAGGTACTGCCTATGAAGGACAGCTCCTTTTACTTAAGTTGCAGTGCTGCAAAATAAAAATACTCTTAAGTAAAAGACCTACATTGAAAATGTAACTTGCATTAATGTATGTATTAGCAAAATGTCCTTAAAGTGTCAAAAGTGGCCATATGTGAGTGTCTGTTATATATTATATTGTTGGATGATTATTACTGATGCAGTAATGTGTATGTAGCATTTTATGGTTGAAGTAGGTCAAGGTGGAGCTATTTTAACTACTTTATATACTGTTGGATACTGTCATCTATAACAATGCATCATATTTTATAAGATGATCATGTGTTTTGTACGGAATACTCTGTTAATAAATGTAGGGAAGTAAAAAGTAAAATATTTGTAAATCCGCTTGCCTCTAGAAGTGGAGTAGAAGTATAAAGTAGCACTGAGTTCAAATGAAAGTACATGTGCCTCAAAAAACCACTGATATTGATTTCAGTACTTGCACCTTTATGCTTAACAAACATCTCATATATTTGTTACAGAGGATTTACATTTACTAACATCTTACTACACAGTCTACTGGTAACACACAAACACTATTTCTGGTCAGCAGGTGGAGATGTTCTCCTCACAGACAGATGAGGGTAATCCAGCACCGTGGTTTCATTTTTCATCCTACTTACTGAGCCGAGACTCAGACAAAGACAATAAACTGTGTTCAATGATTCTTCTCTGAGGCATTGTTTTAGCCCTGTGCCTTACCTCTCTCTCTTTAGGGTTCAGAGACTATCATATTCCCATGTGAGCGCTGGCTCGCCAAGTCGGAGGATGATGGTGAAACAGTGAGAGAGCTGGTGCCCTCTGACATCATCACTGAGAAACTTTCACGAGACGGAAGCCTGAAAGTCACCGAAGTCGAGGTGGAAGATGCCCTGGAGAGTACGTCAACATATGCAGACAAACAATACATTTATACACACAAACATGCACAAATATGTGCAGGATTTGTTTTCCTGTCTTGGTTCTGTCTGGTCCCCACCTTTCTGAGCATTAGTTCAGAAAGACACTTTTCCCTTCAGGTCTTTCCTAATCCCTGAGTGAGTCTCTGTTATGACAGCGGCATCAAACAGCGATAGAAAATGGCTTACTTTTCACTCTATTTTCTGCCAATTGCACTCAAACCGTTTGTCTGTGATCATCGCCCCCACTACAGCTCACACATACAACGTGTCAGTGATGACAGGTGATGTGAATGGAGGCGGCACCGATGCCAACGTCTTTCTCACGATTTACGGGGAGCTCGGGGACACCGGGGAGAGGAAACTCAGCAAGTCGGAGACAAACAGCAACAAGTTTGAACGGGGATCTGTAAGAAAGCATTTTGTGTATTATCTAATGAAGTGAGGATAGACAAATAAGCTTGACACAATGAGCAACTTTACAAAAGAAAACCGAATTACAGCAAATATTACAACAAAAGTACAAAACTGCATGATTGAACTTGTGTTAATATTTCACCAATGGTCACGTTTTATCTTCCCAGGTGGATAAGTTCACTATTGAGGCCGTTGACCTCGGACAGGTTTTCAAGATAAAAATGAGGCATGATAACAGTATGATGTGTTCGGACTGGTACTTGGACCAGGTGGAGGTAGTTGACGGGGATACGGAAGAGGTCTTTCTCTTTTTATGTGAACGTTGGCTATCCAGGAAGAGGGAGGACCGACGCATTGAGAGAGTCTTCTATATTAAGGTAGCGTGAAAGACATCAGTGTGTGACAGTGTGTAGGAGCTAGAAATAGTAAAACACATTATTACACAACTTGGTTGAATCCGACTGCATTCTGCGGTCTGCTAATTCTTTATAACAGACCGTTCAAGCTGATTCAAGACCTGCATCACCCTGTCGGGGTAATGACCGCCTTGCTCTACATTATCCTTTACATAGTAGAGAGGAGACTCAAAGTAGTAAGGCACCTTTTGGGTCAGTTTACCCAAATTACAAAAAGACAGATTTTTTTCACTAACCCATCATGGTATCTACCTGACATGACATACTGTAATTTACGTGCTGTGAGGATTTGAGATAACGGTTTCTTAGGTTTTGGGTTTTCATCCTATTACAATGAAAGTGAAAGGATTTTTTTTTTGGGTGCTCACAGCATTGAAAAATTACATTTGAACAAGACAAGCATTCTACAGCCACGCCAGCAGCTATGTGTGGATGTGCTAAATGCTAATGTCAGAATGCTAAAATGCTCACAATAACAACATTAACATGCTGCCATATAAATGAATGGTAATGAATACCATGACTAAGTTCATATATTTACAAGGCCCTATTAAACACACATAGGCTTTGTGTTCCTATACTGTAGATCTTAGCATTTGTCTGTGTTGGTGTGTTTGTCTGTATCACTGTGTGTGTGTGTGTGTGTGTGTTGTGTTCTTTTAGGGTTATGAAGGAGTCAGAGAGAGCCTAAACAACAAAAAGAAGAACTCAGCCCCAACAGTAAAGAGTGTCGACAGTAACATGAACAAAAAGAGCAAAAAGAAGAAGGAGGAAGAAGAAATTGAGCTCCCAAGTAAGTAAATCTTCAGAACTGCATGCTGGATTTCTTTTTTGCTCTGTGAATGTTTGTCATTAATATTCTAACACAGACATCTTTATATAATCTCTTGCTGTCATGAATGAATAAGTGCTGTGCCCTTCCTGTGCAGTCATACCATACCACATCACCATCTGTACTGGACTGGAGCGGGATGCGAGCACCACCAGCAGGGCTTATGTGATCATTATCGGGGGCGATCACACCCAGACAGAGAGGCTGTGGCTGGACCTGCCGGACGAGAGGAAGGGCTTTGAGGCCGGCTCTCTGGAGAGCTTTCAGTCCCACGGTTCAGATGTGGGGGAGATTAAAAAGGTTGAGGTGAGGGAGGGGGGAAGCTTTTAGAATTTCAGTTATGATCTGGCATGCTCATGCATCCACACGCACGCATGCACACACATGAACATGCAGAAAAATACACCCACGGTTAGAAGTGATTGTTTCTCGTCCTCCCTGCAGCTCGGTCATGATGGGGCCACTCCGGAGAGCTGCTGGCTGGTTGATGAGCTGTCTGTTGCTGTGCCAACCAAAGGGGTCAAATATATCTTTGCATGCAAGTGCTGGTTGGCCAAAGATCGAGGAGATGGTTTGACTGCTAGAGTATTTAACGTGCTGGATGCAGAGGCCATTTCTATCTCCCAACAGGTATGTAAATGTGAGCAAGTTGACGCAAGCAGTCATATGGCTGATAAACATATATCACATATAAATCAAATTACCGCAGTGCACTAGTGATAATGAGTCCATTTCTATTATACTGTCACCAATGAAACCAGTGGAGCTATTTACTTTAAGAAAAATGGTGCACAGATATAAAATTCTGTCCAATTATACCAGCACTGTTGCCCCTCGGAATCATAATTAACATTAATTTCTAATCAATACATTTATCTGGTCAATATCTTGGTTTAGATGGAATTTCAAATTCATTTCATAAGACATTTGAGTTCATTAAACAACACCGTCCAGCCTGTTACAAATATTCAGATACATCTGAGATGGGGGAGAGTACCTTTAGTTTCTCGTCTTTTTTTTAAACAAGATGCAGTAGGCGTAAACATCCGATTTATCGAAAGAATTGAAGATCCCTTATTGTGCTACTATGACACTAGAATCTTAGAAATTAAAGTATAATTCACAACAAATGGATTTATTCAATCAATTTATTTGTCACATGAAATCATATACAAATACAATTTCAGTTGAAAATCTTTCAGTTCCTTCAATGTATGCATTAAAAACAGTGGGTGGTCTGGATCTTTATTGAGTCTCCTAGCCTTGCAGCACCTGGTGTAAAAATCTTTTAGGCAGGGTAGGGCTCCGCCTGTTGTATGTTCAGCCAAACGAACCACTCTTTACAGGTTGATTTATTGGTGAAGGTGTTAGACATCTCTGGAAAATTAGTTTTATGAAAATTAAAATGTTCTAGGGCTCATCCTGGTTGATTTTGAGAATGTTTCGAAAGCGTAAAATAGGATTACGTTTATAAATATATGGAGCCCCTTAACTTTGGTGGCCCTTTAATAAATTTGGTGAAATTATACACAGTCATATTTCAAGTAAGACTATACACAACGAGTATCTTTTTAAAGATATCTGATTATCAAGGGGTGTCGGACTGGGTTGTTCCCTGTCTCCATATCTATTTATGTTAGAAATATAAACATTAGAAACAATAAGACTATACAGTTACTACATTGCAATCTCATTGCTTGACAACTTTGGCTATTTTTGAATTGTCCCTTCCCATGTCCTGCCACTGTTTTAACTGTAACATGCTTTCCATTTATCATTCACTATTATTTATGGATGTTTACAGCATCAGCGTCAACCTCATACCTGCTAAAATATAATTAGGTATATTGTTCATTAGCTTCAAGATAAATTCATATCCTTGTCTAGTTAAGTTTTAGAGGTAATACTGCTTCTGAGAGATGGGTACAGGAGAAAATATAACAAGTAAAATGTCTAATATTTTCCTGTCAGATTATTTACGAGGTGACTGTAGTAACGGGAGACGTGCAGAACGCAGGAACAGACACCCTGATCTTCATGTCTGTGTTTGGAGCCAACGGCAGCACAGAGGAGATGCTGCTGCAGAAGAATGAGGACAGGTAGCACAAACATGACATCAGAAAACAATATAAAATAAAGAGACTGTTTCATTTTGCTGCAGATTATGAACTTCTGTGTGGTGGATAACAGGTTTGAGCGCGGTCAGGAGGACACTTTCAACATGGAGATTGATGACATTGCTCCACTGAGAAAAATGAGGCTTCGCATTGATGGCTCCGGGAGTCGACCTGACTGGTTTCTGGAAAAGGTCAGCTCATCTTAAAGGAGAACTATACACATCAAAGTCTGTGTAAAAGTATTGAGGAGTACTACTGCATATTGGGAAAAAAATGTATGAAACCTTTTGTGGCTCCAGATAAAAATAAATCTGGAGGTGTGGAGTTAGAAAGTAACGAGCTTACCAGACCTCTGTAGCCCGCTCCTCATCTCTGCTTGAGGCTAGCAGCTTAAGACAACATTAGCCACTACTAATATACCACACTCAACTGTCAGCAGTTGAGTTTTGTTGTGGGTAATGTAGGCACCAGGTATTGACAAGAAAGAACAATGCATGGAATAAGACAGACAATATCTCTGGTTCTGCAACATTGATTTTAATATATATATGTATATATAAATGTCCATCAGGAGACAGCATTGTGATGCTAAATCAGTGGTGGACGGGAGTGTTGGATGATTACATGCAAGAAAATTGTCAGAGATTACAGCAAAAGGAAAGCTCTACGCAGGTTTAATCTTCAGAATAAGATGACCATGCATGATGCACAGGTTTCCTTAAATCTTGTCCAGGGCTAATTGGTTATGAAGAAGAAACTGCAGATCTCATCCATAAAACATAAACCAGGAGCATAAAAAGCAGAACAGTAAAAGCTTCTTCAAAAATCAATAGTACAAAGCAGTCACAGGTTTGTGTTTTTACGCTGGCACTGTATGCTGTAGGTCACAGGATCATTCAATCTATTATATCATACAGCACACAGACAAATACACACATCTATCCCTGCCTGCAGGAGAATGGTCAATGATTCACCCACCCACAAAGACACACACACATTCACACACACACACACACACACACACACACACACACAAAGTAGGGCCCAGAGTTCCTGGAGTGACATATTGACCCATTTTAATCATCATGCTGTTTCTGGTATCATACACACACGCACAAAAACACGCAGTAATGAGCGATGTGTGTTGTTTCTGTATTCAGTAAAGAGAGAAACCATTTCACTTTAAATTTCCTTTAGTGTGACTTGGTGTGTGTTAGTGAAAAAAATCTCCAATTTTGAATGCTTTGTCCAGCGATATAATACACTGCATTAATATACATACAGTACGTTTCCCAAAATGGTTCAGTACTTTTTCTCTTTGGCTGACCCTGTGAGGACAACATCACTGCTCACCTCCAAATTCAGTCTGATGTCTCAGGCCAAATGCATTGATGAAACAGAACACATTTCCTATGCAAATGTCTTCTCTGGTAAAGGCACCATGCCTGCAGAGCAGCAGAGCAGTCAGGAACAATACCGAGCCCTGTCCGTCCGTGCCTGGGACTTAGCGACTGCAAACATCTCCTTGACTTGACCCTGCACCGAGCCTTGTGTGTTCAGCATCACAAGCGAATGTGCTGCCTTTATGAATTGTTGGGTCTATGTATTAAAATGGAAACAACAGTGCACCGCCACTTGCCAGCATGGTAATCTGCCCAAATAAATATGCAGAGTGGAGAGTTAATAGGAGTGTGGCTGCCTGAGCTAAGTCTTTGTCTAGTAATGAAATGTTCCCCAGGACTAGTGATCAGACATCATGGGAGAGCCAGGGTTTGTGTTCACACTGCTAACACATTAGTGTCCATAATATAAATATGTATGACACAATACTTATTCATATGATCATGTTTTTATCCAGCTAGTGGCATGGCTCTTGGGATGTTGGTCCACAGATTGAAATATCACACTATTTAATGGATAGACATGACATTTTGTACATTCATGGTGCCCAGAGAATAAATCCGACTGACTTTTTGGTGATCCTCATGAGGTTCATAACTGTTGGATTGCCATTAAAGCAGACATTGATATGGTTGATCCCTTATTGTTTCTTCTAGCGCCATCATCAGGTCAAAATTTTAATTTGTCTCATACTTTGGCTTATGACAAATGACATTTTCATCAGCCCTAGGTGTACTATAGTGCTAATTAGTAGTGTTGCTAAAGTAAGTTGGTGAACGTGGGAAATATTATGCCTGCTGAAAATCTGAATGTTAGCATGTCATTGTGAGCATGTTAGCATTTAGCTCAAAGCTCCATTTTGCCTAAGTACAACCTCACAGAGCCGCTTGCGTGGCTATAGACTCTTCCACATTATACCAGAGTTAATGGTTAAAGGTGTCTTTCTTGTACTGATTAAATATTCTGATTATGATTAATATGTTAGGAATGGATGCATATTTATTCCACAAACGCTGACATGGCTTAATCTTTGCAACACATCATAATAACAGTACCTATGATTGTTAAATCTATGTTAGAAAAAGTGTGCATTCATACACTTTTGGTGTCATACTTTTTATTACACTTCTCCAGTGGTTTATTTTGCTTTGACTGTGACAGTGGATCATAAAAAAAAAAAAAAAAAAAATCAATGACATTAACTTTAAAGAGCTAACTCTGTGCATCCAGGTGATCATGCGTAACCTGACCACAGAGGAGGTGTCTTTGTTCACCTATGAGGAGTGGCTTTCCAGGACCCGTGGACCCAAGAGAACCATGATCTGCGAGATGGCTGCTGTAGTGAACGAGGAGATGATGGTGGAGCCCACCACCTATATAGTCCAGGTCAAGACCAGTGATAATGCAGGTAAGTCTTTAACACATGCCAGCTGCTGTCAGCTTGATCATTAAAATGTTTTTTTTAAGTTTATCAGGTCGTCCCATCAAAAACCATGAATGTGATCTTTGGGAAACACCTTTTAACGTTATCATTTGTATCAGACCTGTGAGACAGTGGACACTTATTAGGCATACTGACTCCATCCATCCATCCTTAAATCTCTGGGTCAGTGTCAGGTCAGATCCAGGGACGCTCAGAGTGATCAGAGCAGCTCAGACATCCTCTTTCATCAGTAACATCCTCCGGCTCTTCATGGGGGATCCGGAAGCACTCAAATGTCGGATGAGAGACTTCATCTGTCAAGTCATGTCCTGGGTCCACCTTGCCATCACCTCTTGTGATTGTTTTCTTTCTAAGGCAGTTAAGGATAACCTACAGGTGCCCAAATGGCTAAGTTGAAAGTGGATGGTGGCTTGATATTTCTCAGATGAGTGAACTCCTCACCCTTTAATGCCAAATTAGCGCTACAACCTTGTAGAGGCTATTTATGTCTGTAATCTCATTTTTTTCAATCACTATCCAAAGCTCAAGGCAGAGTTCATGGATATATGTTACATAGCTCCTGGTCCTCATTTGACGCAACCTTGGGCAGAGAATTGTGTTTTCTAGGAGGAGCGAAGTGGGAATAATTGATGTTTGACTCCAACATGGTAATGAATGATATCCTCTTCAGAAACCAGCCACAAGGCTTTGCTCCCTCTTTTCTTCATGCAGTACTTTTCTATAGCTCAGTAGTGCTGCTGATCAATACGATAGCATGGCGAGAAGTCTGAGCCGACTTCAAAGGACTGATCTCTGCCCTTGGCTGTTACTGGAAGCTAAGATGTAGCCCTGCACCACCACTGAGGCTCTGGGAGGAATAATGAGCCAGGCTCACACACACACACACACACACACACACACACAAACGCACACACACACACAACATAGGCGATGTTCTGCACAAGGTAACGTCTCCCCATGTATAGTGTAAAGAGGCATTGAATGTCAAGTATGTAGGAGGTATATGAAAATAATAATCATTTAAAGGAAACAGAAACATAAAATGCAATTCTTAGTATCTACATTTCTTTCTAATTTCTATTATTGCTCATTGAAACTACAGGGCTGTTAAATAAAATATCAGATTTCTAGTTCAGTGTACAGACAGGTGAAGAACTAGAAAAAGTGCTGCAGACTGAGCACCGCCTAATACACATTCACTTAGTGCCTAACCCACTGTAATGAAATAATAAAGCACAGAGGAATTATAGACGTGCTGTCTGAGTCACGCAGCTTTCTCTGCTGCTCATTTTACTCTGCATATTGTGGCTGGTTGTTAGCGGATCAGTTTCCTCAGGGCTTTACAATCTCACTATTGATTGGCAATTCAAGAAATCCCTGCACTAGTTGAGCTGCATTGCAGTTTAAAAGATCTACAACAAAGTGCAAGCCCTTTTTAAATGTATAATATCTAGTGCATTTTTTGTAGTTAACATTACATTTTTATTGTAATTATTAACGAGTTAATAATTAGAATAATATAAAAGATACAATTGGAACAGTCATTACAATTATATAGTTTAAATGAAACTATACTGTGCTGATTCAGATGCTAATACAGTTTATTGCCAAGCTCCTATTTTGTCACTTTGTTCTTCAACATGTTTTGTTCTTGGGAAGCAGAATTTCTGATGAATTTTTCTAAATGGATGACTCTCTCTTGTCTTCTCAGGGGCAGGCACTGATGCCAACGTGTGGATCATCATTTTCGGAGAGAATGGAGACACAGGGACGCTGGCATTGAAAGAGTGCAACAAGTCCAACAAGTTTGAGCGCAAGCAGTTGGACACATTTCGCTTCTCGGATATCCTCAGTATGGGAGAGCTCTCCAAAGTGCGAGTCTGGCACGACAACTCAGGTTAGCCCTGAGATAATCAGTCACTCTGGATAGTGGGCCGATTAAATCTGCACTTTATAACTGGCATTGTGAAAAGTGCTGTATAAAGGAAGTTTACTTAAAGTTACTGTTGTTTCATCATCCTTGACAACATTTTTACTTAGTGTCTTTTTGGTTTCCTGATCACATCCCTCCTAGGTCCTGCTCCAGGATGGCACTTGGATTATATCGATGTGAAGGATGAGATCATGGACAAAACATTTCGTTTCCCCTGTGACCGCTGGCTTGCCAAGAATGACGATGATGGACAGATCATGAGAGAACTGGCGTGCGCCAACAACGACTACTTGGACCTCAACGAGAAGACGAGTAAAGCCAGCACATACGACACATTTTAAAGTTGTAATCTTTAAGATTGTAGTCCTGGTTGAATTGGCAACACATGTGGTTACCTTGGTACCAGCAAGCATGGATGAATACTACAGGTCACAGAATTCTAGAGGCAGCAAACACTGCTTGAGTAGCTACTTTGTCAGAAATATATTGTATGTTTATGTTTACAGTGCAGCCAAACATTTTTTTTTTATTCATTAATCTGCCTTATCCCATCATGCCATGATCAACCACAATCTGGTTTCATGCTGCACATGTAGTTTGCCACCCAACAGCAGGGCATAGTAACATTGATTACCTTTCTAAGGAGCTCACTGTGGCTGCTCCTTCTTGTTCCATCACTCCCTGCAATATTTAAAAGCGTAAAATGCACAAAGAACGCTGTCTTGTTTAGTAGACAGCAGTCCCTTTGGTGACAAATGCATTGTGTTTCCTCTGTCTTCTTCACAGTAAGAGTCACTCTGTGTTTTCCAGCACTTTTAATGTGAATCAGCAACAGCAGGATGGTCTGTTTGCATTAGCAGTTACTTACTAAGGGGCTGGTATTAATGAGACAAAATTGGATTACATGCTGCATAATTTCTACTGAGGAAATGGCGGACTCTGTCAATAACACTGAAAACTACCATATAGAGGGAGGACAAATACTCATTGTAAATACATTAAATGGCTGTTGCAGAACAAATGCAGACCATAAATAGAATCCAAAATGGGGTTTAAATTCTTGAAAAATGGTTATAACTTTAAATTATCCCATATATTTCTGTGCTAGGCATCTGTGTGGAAATGATGCGGTGCAGGACATCTCTGTTTGCAGACAACTGACACCATTTACTTTATGTTTTCTCACTAAAAGAGTACGAAATCTGCATCACAACTGGAGACCTTGAAACCAAAGAAAATGCCTGGATTGTACTTGAGGGGAGGAAGGGCCGATCCAAAGAATTTGTAATGGAGAACTCCTCAAAGAAGAAGAGGTTCTTGCGGTAGGTACTTGGTGCAAGATTAATTAAATGAGCTGCAACATGTTTACATGAAAAAGCTTAAAGAAATGTGCTTTCTCTCCACGTAATTTGGCCTCTCCGCTTATTATGATAATCCTACCAGCACCAAGCACTTGAGCTCAGACCAACGCTGCAATCCAAGATGATGACATTACACCATCCAGAACAAATTGGCAGTGACATGAATTTAAAGTATGTGGGCTAATTTAAGTGAACAGCTCCTTTTTCTAACGTGCTTATTTTTCTCTCTTCTTAGGGGCAATGTTGACAGGTTTGAGTTTTCGTCCAAGAACCTGGGGGACATCGCTGGTATCTGCCTGGGCCACACACCCAAGGATGGAAAGAAAGTAAAGGGGGAGGTTAACTGGCATGTGGAGGAAGTCGTCGTCACTGAAAGGGAACTGGGAAACAAGTAAGACATCAGTTACTGCTCAGACATCTACATCCATGCGGAAGTCATTCATTCTGCCGTTCATCATACCATTTGCTGGTAACAAATCATTGTTCCTTCTCTGTGTTATCACCTCCAGGTACATCTTCAGTTGCAATTCCCTCGTCCCTCTCTCTCCAAAGAGGGATGAGTTCTTGACCTTTGAGTGCACAAAGGCCATCGAGAGCTTCGCCAGTAAAGCTCGAAGCCTGGTGCCCGTCAAGTACGAGATTATCGTCATCACGGGTGATGAAAAGGGAGCGGGTACAGATGCCAATGTTTTCATCACTATCTACGGCTCCAATGGAGATTCGGGCAGCCGGCAACTGCGGCAGAAGTTTCGTAACCTTTTCGAGCGCGGGCGGACGGACCGTTTCCTGCTGGAAATGCTGGACATGGGAGAGCTGCAGAAAGTTCGGGTGGAGCACGACAACTCTGGTCTGAGCCCCGGCTGGCTGCTGGATCGCGTGGAAGTCACTAACACAGCCAATGGTGTCACCACCATCTTCCTCTGTGGGAAGTGGCTAGACACCAAGAGGGCTGATGGGCAGATCTCCAGGGTCTTCTACCCAAAATACTAGAAATACTATTTATTTATTTATACAAACTCCCATTGCAAGAGAGATCCCCTCTCATGTTTAAAAGTAATGACCAAAGAGATTCTGCTCTGGCAAGTTTTATATCTCAGGAACTGAGGCAGATTTTTACATTCTCAGTTTTTTATTATATTTATTATTATATTATAGTTAGATATTTAATACTACTTGGGAATATAGCCTGCAATGAAATACTGTGACAATACCCTCTTAGAGTAGGAAACTGAATGTGCCATTCTTTTTAGGTTTCATATGTCAGGGATGGTTTGTTTAGTTGTTTTGTTATAATTTTGGTTTTATAAAATATTAAACTCTTTTGCAATACTCAATACAGTTTTGAACCTGTTTGACTCACCTGGCTCTGCAGGTTATTGCAGCTCTACGGAGCGTTTTAGCATCTTTTAACTAAATGTTTTGTTTTTTACGGCCCACATCTCACCTGTTTTGGTTAACTTCCACCACTCTTTTCAATCCATTTCCAGCAGCAGACAGCTGATTTCAGGGGGAAAAAAAGCTCTGATAAACCAACTGTACAGCAGACAGAAAAAGTTACTAGCTGGTGAAGAAAGCGGAGCATTTAGCAGCTGTAGAGCCAGATATTTTACTTAAAACGGACCAAAAACAGAACTAAATGGAATTAGTATTCAACTCCAAATGAATGCCAGTGGTGCTCTGTGTCTGTTGGGTGTGTTAAAAGGGAACTGTTAGCTAATTCAAATTTATAAGGAGATACTATATTATTATTTTTGGTTTACAGCTTGTTCTGCTGCTCCCAAGGGACAAAAAAACAAGTATTGCTGCTTTAAAGTCTAGTTACCAATATGTTAAACTGGATTTCTTTAGAAACGTGTATACATACAACGGGGAGGGGGGGTGTTGAGACCATATCATACCAGAATATAAGACATAAAAACAAATACCTATCCATTTTATCCAATTTATTACAAAAAGAGCACATACAAAAGGATAATATACAAGCCATGAAATAAAATTAAAAAACAGAACAGTTTGGGTTTAGCAATGCAACTTTTGAAATCATTATCATTATTATTAGTAGTAATAATAAATAAAGTACAAAATTCCACCACATGTGAATCTAACATTTACCCATAATATGCTCATCCATTTCTTCATCAACACACTCATCACCATTAATGCGCTATTGCTTTAATATTAATGATAAATAGTTCTATTTTCAGATAAAATATCCTATATTGAAAAACATTGCGCAGTCACAGCTAAACAGCAGAGTTTCATACAAGGATGGCGGCAGCCCTTTCACTGGCACTGTTTGGGTTATTTTCTCTTCAGTTTTGTTTTTCAGTTTCAAACAGCAACAAAATTTATAATTTTTATATTCTTTGTATATATTTTCACCATATACTATTAAACCATTGAGACTATATTGAAACCTGAGAAAACATGCATTTTTAGAAAAGGTTGTGCTTTTAAATCCTTGCCTTCCTTTTAGACTGAAAGGAAACAGGATAGATTCTGAGAGTAGAGATGGACGGTAAAATAAAAAAAAAACAAGTGAAGAATTAAGGATAAAAGATAAACAGAATTAAAGAAGGATTACTGAAGTATTTGTAAAGCCCACAATGAAACATGCCTCTTTATAGTCAGAACTATTTCCACAATATGTAACGCTCCAGTTCTACAAACCAACAGCTAGTTTGGACAGTTTGACTTAAATTTTGAGGATAATGGCTTTTGTAGACACCTGTCAAATGTTGTCTTAGCTCCTTCACAACTCACTCTTTTAGTTAATTATGCAACCAATAAGGCATGGTGGCTTCATGGATTGATTGTTATTAATGGTTTCAGTAATATGGAAATATCTCCTAATACATAAAGCGAGGCACTTGTTATGCTTAAGTCTACAAACTGAAGAGAAACACCAGAGAGATGAAAATTCAAAGCTAGATACAAAGAGTTAAAGCAAAGTAACATGCTTCACAGATGATCGTTATTAAGACCCATAGTGCATTGTGAGAAGCAGAGCATAAAAAATAAAAGCTAGAGTTTTTAGTGATAATATTAAATTATCTAAACTAACCTTTTTTTTTTTTTTTTTGCCAGTGAGAGGGTTCCCATATTTAAACAAGTGAGTGCAAAACAAAAAGAAAATCACTTGATTGCAGTTTGTCCACTACATCACAGCATGGGGGATCAGAGAAATTGCATTGAATGGAATGTAACCGAGATCCACAGCACCACATGAGAGAGAGACAGAGAGAGAGAGAGAGAGAGAGAGAGAGAGAGAGAGAGAGAGAGAGAGAGAGGGGGATAGATGGAGAGCGGGCTCAGTAGCTCAGCCTTTGACAGTAAACATCGCACAGCCAGCTTGTAGAGATCAAACAGCAGGGATCTTTTTTTTTTTCTTCTTCTTTAGTGTTCCAAAACGTACAACTGCATGCAAAGCATTCCCAAAACAATGCAAAAATGAGGTAATAGTTTTTTTTCATAGCATTTTTGTGTTATTTCTAAATAAATAAATGATGATTCAGCCCCCCCACAAAAAAAAAACTATATAAAATTAAATACCCACAATATCTACAGTTAGTAATAAATTATGATTGTTAAATACTTAAGGCATCTCAACTGACAACACCCTGTGTAAACTATGAAAACTTCATCACAGATGACTCCACTACAGGAGGAGGCAGTGTCGACACTGGCAGTGCACAAGACAGGGAGTAATCTGAGTTAATTGATCCTTAACCCACAAGGCTAAAAGAGTCTCTGGGTTTAACCTTTACTATCACAGTGCATTGGACAGTGAGGGTCCTAAAGGCGTCCTGTAGAACTGAAACGGCAGGCTGACACAAAGGGTAAAAAACAGAAGAAGTGAAAACTGGTCAGACCAAGTAGAAACAGCCTGAATGTAGTCTGGTGTCTGTGTGCACTGCGAGAGGGAGGCTGCCTCCGTCGTACCACGTTCTACATGTTCTAGCAATACAGCATAGCAACCAGCATAGCAACCACGAGGGGAGGTCTGTCACACAAATACACAAGATCAATACGCAAGCTCCTCTCTCCGCTGAAACACTGCATGAATCTATACCTAAATATAAACCAACGCAAATGCAATACCAAGAAAAAAAAACTTGTGTTGCTATAACTATTGTCACATGTGCTTGTTCTTTAGGCAATAAGGTAAACATCAAAAAGAGGATCCCGTCGTTGCCACCAAAGGGGACAGGATGAACACACGCTACAAGTCAGGGGAGCAGCCACTGACACTGTTTTTATGTTTTGTTAGTTAGTGTTGAGAAGATAGTCACAGCTCAGATTAACTAAGTCATGCAAAGCCATCTCTGTACCTTTTTAAATTGAAGAAACGCTACCAAAGCTAACAGCCCAAGTCAAAGATGAAACATGCATTTTAGTACATACTGTTCTGCCACTGGTGGAAGATACAGGTACAAGGGCAGCGAAGTCTTCCTCCCACCTTGCTCTGCAGTGCCTAATATTTTCCATTTTCCATCCCTTTTTTTTTTTTTTGGCTTTGTGTTCTATAAGCACTCCAGTGGCCATGCTATTAACCTACGGTGAGTTAACGTCGAGGTGTTGCTTCGAACCCTTAAAACACACTCACACTCTTTGAACATCCACACATTTTTAGACATATTCTTTAAGTCACACAGAGCAGAGCACACTTACACACACCTGCGCGTCAGGTTCAAGCTATACCGTGACAAAATGCATTTTGGTAAAAACACTTTCTACCTATATTTTAAATTTTCAAAACACTTAACGACTCGATCACTGGGCTCGGTTTTCCACAGCAGTAAAAGAGACCTACTCACACGACACCAACCCAAGGTAAATGTACAACTGTATTGCAAAATGTCAAAGCTGCATGATAGAATTAAAACACTCAGCTAGCTGGTGCGTGTCCCCCCAAGAAGGCGACAGCCAGATATCACTTGTTGGTTACTGCTACTCTACTACGACCACAAATGATCTTTAGGTAAACATGGCATCAGAGCATTTGTTAAGCTTTCTTGTGTGGCAGAATATTCATTTTGATTGAAGTGTGTTTGAAAGAGAGATATATGTAGAAAGAGAGAGAGAGAGAGAGAGAAAAAGAGAGAAAGTAGCCAGCTCAGTGTGGGGTTATGTGTTTTCCACTCACAGGACTTTAAGTCATGGCTTTGAGGACATGCTACACAGCCCGGGGCTACCTACAGTACAACACCACAACAGCAACAACACCCCACTTACGACCAGCAAGCTACAAGTAAACCCTGTGTACATGAGTATGTGTGTGTGTGTGTGTGTGTGTGTGCCTGCGTGTCTTTTGCCTCCAGAGGGATGTGCTTCTATATAAAGAGAGTCCTTTGCGGCCTCTCATGAAGTTAGTTATCCTGGCTTGGCTCAGTAAAGCGTGAGTCAGAAGGGTGGTGATGTCACATGAAGTCTGGAGACATTTGGCAAAGCACCCAACAAGGGGGGGTGGGGGGAGAGCCGGCAAGCCGGGGTGGAAGAAAGCAGAAACCACACCAGACGAGGGTGATTGACAAGGAGGGGGGGGGGGTTAAATCTCATCAGCTGTCAGGGTTCAGCTGTGTTTCGATGTCAACTCGACAGATCGGACACTTCCTGCTGGTGGCCAGCCATTGGTCTACACAGCCTTGGTGGAAGAGGTGCATGCAGGGCAATCTCCTGGAGGATAGAGAGACAGGATCAATGTTAATTCACATTGACTCTCCCAGTGCAATACAGTTATGTGCTTGCAAATAACTTCTGAAACTAGCAGGGGGTTCATTTTGTTCATTCAGGCACGTAGAGACGACTTCTGTTGAGTCATCAATCCTACGTGCCTCTCAGACAGCTGAGACTCTACATGCTGTAAACTAAACCTCTTTCCTTATCACAGGACACGGTTCCTATCCCCTGAACTTTACATCCCAACTTGATTTGAAATGCATGTGTGGGTGCACATGCTCATGTCACTGCTTAAAGAAATAGTTTCAACTTTTTGGAAATATTTGCTTTCTGGCAGAGTTAAATGAGAAAATCAATACCACTCTCATATCTGTCCATTTAATATGAAGCTAGAGCCAGCAGCTGGTTAGCTTAGCTTAGCACAAAGACTGAAAACAGCTAGCCTGGCTCTGTCAGACAGTAGCAAAATCTGCCTACTAATTGTTTTATCTATTCTTGTAACAACTGAGTCAGGCAGATTAAGGCTGGACTTGTTATAATATGGAGTGACCCTGTATGTCTAATGTAAGCAAGAGGGAGGATTTGGCTGTAGTTATGATGATATATTTACCATTTGCTTACACATTTATTTAACAGCAAATGGTTCACTGAGTCAAGATCTAATTTACAAATAATGACATGAAATGAATGTGTGTAAAATTTTACAAAAATCCCACAATATCCCTTAAATACATGTGCATCTATAAATTATGTTAATTTATTTAAAGGAATAGTTTGATTCTATTTGCTTATAGCAGCGCATTAGATGAGAAGATCGATACCACTCTCATGTCTATGACTGCTATCAATCTTCTCATCTAACTTGCTAGCAAGCAAATAAGTGTATTTCCCAAAATGTCCAACCTTTTTTTAAAGCTTTTTAAAATCTTTTTTGAAAAAGTGATGTTTTAATGGAAACAAATGTCTGGGGCTGTGAAGCATTTCTGACCTGACATCCTCTCCGTCCTCCAGCATGGACAAACAGATGGTACACTTCTCATCCACATCTGTTTCCTCCTCCTCCGCAATCTTCAACTGCAGGGGCTTTCTCTGTTAGCAGGTCAGATTACATAGAGACAAAAGGTAGGGTCAGAAAAGGGAATATAAAAACTGTGATTATGTTCAATAGTGTAAGTCTCTGTGTGTTATGAACAGAGGTGGGCCTTTAGGGCCAGCAAGGCCTTCTCTGCTGGCCAAGAGATTGTCAGAATCAGAAAAATATATTTTTTATAATTATATATATATATATATATATATATATATATATATATATATATATATATATATATATTAATTTCTAAAATATGTATTTATTTATGTCATATGTTGTTTACAGAGTCCGTTCCCACGCGTCTATTACCGTAATTTCATTGCTGTTCTCTCCCTCGGTTGTGCTGCTTTCCGTGCATCTCATAAACCAGAGCTTTTATCCAATCAGATTCCCCCCCTATGCTGTCTCTGGTTGAAAAATCTGCTCTGAGGCCTTCAGAATTCCGAGTGAATCCCTCCGCTTTTGAAGCAAATAGGGACAATGTTGTTGATTGTCATATTTTTTAGCCAATCAAATTTCGAGTTTGCCCTGTTGGGCGTATTCTTTGACAAACTCCTAGCTGGCCTTGCCACCTACGTCGCATTTTTCGTACCAGTTAGCCAACTGAAGCAAAACAAGCTAGCATCACATAACTGTTAACAGTAATGTTCATAGGTAATGTTAGTTCAAGTTCGTTTCGAGTTTTAGATGTAAAGTTAATAAAAGAAAGGAGGATGTACCTTTTCTTCAAATGATGAGCAGTTTTGGTAAGTTTAATGGATTTTTCTGCATTTTAGTCAAATGATTTTACTAGCTATTACCAAAGAAGTATGCTATTACTGTTTGCTTTAGGTTGTTGCTGCTGGTGTTAAAGGTTTGAGCAGTGTCAGTGGCCAGTTTTTGTGTGCGTGGTGGCGTGTTTGTTGAGCCCAGCAGCTTGGCTGGAATTTGTGGGGAAGCCTGTTGATTCCTAATTGTGTTTTGTGTGTGTTTGTTGTCGTCATATGAGTTAATGTGACCGGTTGTTGTGGGGTTTGTTTTTGTTTCTTTGGTAATAACATTCATTTGGACTATATGTGATGCAGCATTATGAGTTATGACATATTGCGTGAAAGTGATGGCTTCAGTCACCGTGTATTCATGTCTCTGCTATAGTGTATTGAAACTCTCTAGGTGTTGAGCCTTGTGGTAAATCACTTTATTCCACACGATAATGCCCTAGTGTCTTGCTGAGGTTATTCAAAGGTGTTTTAATTGCTGTAGGATAGTACTGAAGACCCAGGTGAAAAACACAAGGACTAGTTATGAACATCTAGTTATCTGCCTTACCTTCTTGTATTTGTGTGGAAAGGTGAATCTCTCTATGGTTGTCTGAACTGCTCCTCTGCTGACACTCCCCAGCCGGTCCTCCAACTGCAACAGCTCCTGAGGAAAAGTTGGTATCCAGTTGAGAATAGTATAAAGTAGAATACAATATAATATAATAATACTAATAACAGCTACTAAATGGAGCTCGAGGTGAGATTGTTTTGTAAAACAGATTTTTTCAAGGTCAAGAATGAACTTGAAGCTCAAATTTCCTCAAAGTCCTTAAGGTGCACTCTTGTGCAACATCTACAATTCCATGACAACTGAGCAAACTCCATCTGCTGAAGACGGTCATGAACAAAAGCACAAGCACAAACATAAATTATACAAATTGAACTTGAGGTGAGATTGTTTTTTCAACTAGAGTAGAGTAGTCGAAACGAGAGCCCTGCCTTTGATAAATGCACGGGTGGAAAGTGCATGAAATGTATAAAGAGGGTGGTGATGGCGCAGTAGATATGACACATGCCTTTGGTGTGGGAGACCTGGGTTCAATTCCCACTGCGATACATCAATGTGTCCCTGAGCAAGACACTTAACTCCTAATTGCTCCAGAGGTGTGTTACCTCTGACATATATAGCAATTGGAAGTCGCTTTGGATAAAAGCGTCAGCCAAATTGACATGTAATGTAATGTAAAGAGATAGATTTACCTCATAACTTTCTCGCACAGCGGTGGCGTGCCTCGAAGGATTCAGACTTTGCAGTGCCAACAGGTGCAGCTGGGGGTACGGGTAGTTTCTGATTTCATGCACAACCTAACAAAAGAGAAATCGTTATCATATAACAGCAACATAATAGAAGTAAAACGGTGCATTGTTAGAAATAAAAGACTAATTTTTAAGAAAACCGAAGGTGACACAAACCCCAAAACAGCAAAAGCAGAACACAGTTGGCAGAAGTGCATCAAATCAATGGAGAAAAACTTTAACTTATAGGTCAAGATGTCTTTGGAATTCAGGACAAATAAAACAATTATTATGATAACAAAATTCTCATTGAAAGATAGAGGGCTGACCAACATACCACTTGTGCAGAGGATGTGTTCCTGGGGAAGTGGTGCATTCGAGGGGAGGCCAGGTAATGCTGATAGTGCTGCGGAAGCTGCTGGAGCTGGTACTGGTGGTGAGGGAGGCCGGCATCAACACTGAGATCCCTGCAGGCAGACAGACAGGCGACTAAATCAACATCCATGCTAAGCAATGTGACAGACAGATGGGTTCAGGGATGAGAGGGCGGGATAATTTCTCGACTCTACAGGACTCTCATTAATCTCCAACAGCAACTCACCAGTCTGTGCCTTCGGCCAGGTACCGCTGCTGCTGCTGCTGTGTCATTGGCTGGGGAACATGGAGGGCAGGGGAGTACTCATAACCTGAGCGCAGTCGGTGAGGGTTCAGGGGAATACGCTCCTGGGTTCTTCTGCAATGAGATAAAGATAAGATCAGAATGTCCGACATGGTTTTCTGTTTGTGTGGGAAACTGTATTTGCATGCAGGTAGTGATTCTACCTTGAGTGTGGGAGAATCCTGCGGTGCTGCGCTTCAAGAAGCTGCTGCTGGATGAGGTATTGCTGGTGTAAGGCCTGAGGTAGGAATGGAGGCCCCGGCACATCCTGGAACTGAGGGGGTGCAGGCAGGGCAGTGAGGGGTGGGTGGTGTGCCGGGGGCAGGTGGGTGGCCAGGCCTGTCTGAGGTGGCTGGCTGGTGTGTCCTAGAGGGAACTCTGCTGAGATGGGCACCTGGGGAGCGCCCAGGTGAAAGTGTCGGCAGGAGGTAGCATGGCTGTGTTGATGCCTGGTGAAGTGTGCTCCTATGGGAAATAAATGCAAGTGATCAGAATTGAGCCAGAAAGGCCTGCTGGGATCACTTTCATTCGGACAGACACCACAGAGAGACCCAGACAAACCAGTGACAAGTACATATTGACGCATATAATTGCCAAAACAAGCCCTTTCTGGCTCTCTCTCTCACACACACACACACACACACACACACACACAACAGCAGATGGAGGGCATAAGACCCCCTGTGGAGCACCATCTAAACCCACACACAGATTGCACCCAATGGCCTGCCTCTCCACTTGCCATAGTGCAGCTAGCATTAAGGATGGCTCTTCACTAACAGCCTTCTGTGTTTCCAAGAAGATCGAAGGCACTGAGGGTTGTCTTTGGTCCACTGCTAGTCAATTTAATAGATTTGGGGTCTGTATTATGTTTGCAGTTTAAAAGGAACAAATATTCAACTGTGGATTTCTAATTAAAACCTCCATAGCAACTGAGGCAGGCTAAAAACATTATCAGCCTCCATTTCTACCTTCCCCCACCCTTCCTATCAGGAGGTGGAGGAGACATGAGATTGTGTGGTAGTCCCACTGAATCACCTCGGTATCAAGTTGCACAAAACAATCAATACAAATTACTCCAAGCTCAGAGAGAGGAGGGCTGAAAGGAGGGTGAGGTGTGGACAAACAGGTCTGGAGGGTGGACTGTGCACTGTGTATAATGAAGTATTGTGTGTTTGCATGGTTGGAAGAAATAATTGTCTCATCTACTGTTGTGTCAGCTGTTTCAAGCAAAGTCAGGCACATTTAAGCTGAACTTGTTAAACAGTAATATCCCTTAAATACATGTGCATTTATCTATATATATTTAAAGGAATAGTACAATATTTGGGGAATTGAGACTGGTATCAATCTTCTCATCTTAGCATATTTCATAGCGCATTTCCCAAAATGTCAAACAATTCCTTTTAATTATTGCTTACATGACATATTTGCATGGCTGCTGCGTTGCATATAGCCTTGGGACATGGGAAGCCAGTGAACCTTGAGCGCCACGAGCAAACTGAAAACAACATTTGGCTGAGGAAGTAGAGCAGAAATGGCAGACTACTGGTTTGGATTGCATCACTTTAGAATACAGCCTGTGACCCGGTTAAGAATGGACTCCAAGCGAAGCTTAAAGTAAATATCAAATGATTTATCTCTGGGCTCTTTCGCAGCATGAACCACTGACATTAATATTTGACATATTGCAGTGCTGCCAGCAACAGCCCTGATGTTGTTATTGTTACGTCTCTACTTCGACTTACAGACATAAAATGCCTGATTGGTGCAGAACAGACCCCCACCCATCAACACACACATACAGCACACACACTCATACACTCCCATCCACCTCTGCTCACCCCTGAGCTGCTGCACAGGCAGCCCCTCCCCCACGGTGTGGCTGCGGCATGGTGTCCCTGCGTGAGTGACAGCCTGTAAGCCCTGCCCAGCCGCGACTGCAGCAGTCTGACATCAAACCTGTCTCTCTCTCTCTCTCCCTAACCCCTCCTGCTTCCATCACTGCAGCTTTACAATCGCACCCTCTAACATAATCCTGTCTTCTGCCTTGTGCGGTGGTCTTCCATCATGTGCCTTGTGTATGCAGTTTTTCATTGAAAACCCATCACCAGCTGATGTCACTGGTTGGCACACTCATAATCAGAGTGAGGGACTAATGAGTGAAATCAGCTTGAAAGCTGCACAGCTGGACAGAAAATCTACATACAAATGGCTGTACATGGCACATGCTTGCAAACCACTTACTGACCTTGATGCTTAACATTGTGCAAACAAGGACAGGGTGGAAGACAAAGCATCTGATATTAATGTGGTCTGTACCAGTGCAGCTACTGTGAAATAACGTATGCATTACAGCTGTTGAGTTATTTAAAAGTCTGTTGCTGTAGTTGGAGGAGAAAGTTGCAGAACACACATGGCTGTGCCTCAGACACACCTTGGGTCTGCACATAAATAACTTGACTATTTCAGACGCTGTGAACAGATGCAGGGCTCAAGTGGCTGTAATGTGACAGCAAGAAGTCCCAGACTTTAAAACTTAAATCACTGAGTTTACATTTAAAATGTGCAGCTCAATAATACTTAAAATAAATGACACCAGAGCCTGTGTTGAATGTTGTGACCAATCTACCCACTTCTAAAGTTATCACAGAAGCAAAAGGCTTGTTAATGCATTGTTTAAAATGAGAGCAACGCTCTTTAACCAAGGCACATTAAAAAAATAGTAAGTATATTATTGTTCATTAACAAAAAGGCTTTAATTTACGGAATTCCTGCAATAAATAATCAAAAGCCTTATCTGCGCCTGTGCTATCATCACAAGGTATAACGGCACAACTGGATAACTGGAATTTATTTTTAAAACTTTCTGTGTCAAGGTCTGTTCTACCACAGACAAGAAAAGGACGATAAATGAGGCCAATATTTTACATAGTAAGATATAACACTTTACAGATGAAATAGCTGCCACCTGCTGATTGCGCCAAATTGATTTTCTCATTATGATACACATTTGGAGACTCTTATTCAATTGATAGTTGGACATTATGGTGGAGAGTTATATGAGAAGATCAATACCACTCTTTTATCTGCCAGGTTCTTTGTCCCTTGTTTAATCCATACAAAATAATGGGTGGTTATGTGACAGACTATTTCTTGGCGACTATTTTAAAGCCAAGAAAAAGTCTGGCACATACTCCCCTGTACAACTGCAAATTAACATTTTTACACTTCGGTTTTTGTACAAATTAGTGAGCTTTACAGGTGCTGGTAAGTGGTCTTTGTTACCTTGAGACAGAACCAGTCCAGTTTTTTTTTTCTCCTGTTTTCAGTCTCTTTGCTTAGCTAACAGGCTGATGGCCGAGCTTTATGTTTCTGTCTTTATGTTACATCATTTAACTCTCCGCCAGAAAAAGGATTTCCTAAAATGTTGACCTAATCCTTTAATAACACAACCTACAGAATGTAACCCAGTGTTTAATATGTAATGAGGAGAGACTTGAAAAGCTCTTTTTGTGTTAAGATAAAATACCTAGAGGTAGAGTTGGGTGATAACACATTATATACCATGATAAGACGATTAATTTGCCATTACGTTATCCCGTGGTGTACAACAGTTTAATATCTTTGGAGCGTATTAGGCCATTTTAGGCAATGCTGGAAATCAATATTGGATTTTGATATGATTTGTGCATGGATTTTGCTGGATTAGCCAAAAACATACATTGTAGTTGTTGATTATTACAGAAAACTGACAGTTACAATATATATTGACATCAAAATATAAAATGATATATACCCAAACAGAAGATTTGATCCATATCGCCCAAAGTTGTTCCGATGCTAACTCGTCAATGAACACCAATGAGTGGATGTGAGGGAGGCTGTGTTTTTTTTTTTTTAAACAGTGTTCGGAGTAGGAGGGAATGACAGCGTGTAACGTTAAAAATCAATGCCGATGTGTTTCAGTATAAACATGCTTTTTTGTTTTAATGGATAGAAAAATTGGCTGCCCCTACTCCAAAGTAAGCAGAGCAGCAACTTGAATAAACTCTGTCAAAGACAGCTGAGAAATGAGAGCACATAAAGAGTGAGGGGACCGTCTCAGTGACAGCACAGTGTGAAGGGAGGAGGGGAGGAACACATGGAAATCAGCAAAAAGCACACTGAAGGTTAGAAAGAAAACTACAGTCTTTATTGGAAAATATTAGTATGTGCGGCACTGTGTGATAATAGTAATAATAAGAGTAGTATATCATATATAATCATAATAATACCATGCAAATAAAGACCAAAAGGCAAGGCCCGACCATGCTCTCTGTAGGGTTAACAGAACAGAAGCAGCATCCAATGAGTAGATGTGTATGCTTACAGCACATTTCAGTATAGCAGGGACATCTCTACACAAGGTTTACATTGGAATCTGCTGTTCAATGTGAAAAAAACAAAAGTGTAAAATGACCATGCATTAGGATCTAATACAAGAACATAAGGTAGAAAACCACAACCAAAGAATAAAAGACATTTTCATTCTAAAAGGAGTTCTACAGCAGTGCAGGATATAAACATCCCTGTAAAATGGATAGCATTCTGGAGGTGTCTGAGGAAAGACTTAAGAGGGGAGGGGGGGCTGTGCATGATAGCAGGGATTCTCAAATGGCAAGATGAGTTAGAGCCGAGTCTTGCCAATTTACTGTGACTGACTAAATCAATTCATCTAGCAGGAACAAAGGCGTTCACACATGGATAGGATTATGACCAGCCGTTTGGACAGGTGCAGTGGACCATCAAAGGTGAAAATGGCATCACACAAATCACTGTGGTTTTAGTACTACAGGTATTGGTTAATTGGTGAATGTTAGGAAAACCAAAGATTATTGGTCACAATTATTTAGAGAAGGTGATCATACAAGTGCTTTAATGATTACAAAAGCTGGTACAATGCACCTTTGCAAATAGGGGATGGAGACAAAATTGAAAGAGTTCGATCAAGCCTGGCTGTAATCGAATCGGGGAGGATCAAAATGTATCCACTTTACAGAAATTTACAGCAAAATGTAGTCTATCCACACTGAATGGGAGAATCACAATGACAGTTTGTAGTAAAGTCTAATGCTACAATGGGTTATTCACTGAAGAGCAACATGACAGTTTAAATAAAGACAAACTGTTTTCTACAGAAGGTGTTATTCTTTAGTCTGTTACACAGAAGGATACGGTATGAGTGAGAACTCGGTTTAATGCCAATGTCGTCTTCAGATGGAAAGAGGAAATGAGGAAGAAGGGGTTCACAATACAGCTAGATGCAGAGAACAGGCAGAGGCTACGGCAGACAGCAGCAGATGATCGTTAGCTACACAATGGAGGGGGACAAAGGTCTGAGAAATGCGGAATGTAGAGCCAGCCTCGATACTATGGAACAGGAAAAAAGAACACAAATAAAAGCACAATGAAATCATTGGTGCTACTGCATGTAGTTTTAACAATGCACGTCAAAGTATTACCACTACTATTATTATTATTATTATTACATAATCAGCACAGATAGCCTATACTGCAATGGATGATGATTATAGTTATTATGCCCAATTCAGCGAGTGTGATTATTCATATTTATGCTGTTCAGATTTTCACTGCACTTTCAGCGTAATTTGCAGGTTTAATTTGACGCTTTCCATCGGACAGTTTTGAGGTTTAATTGAAAATGACCATATTATACCATTTAAATTATCCAGTCATAGCCTCTTATCTGAGCTACGGCCATTACTCTAACGTTACCGGTCTTTAATGGCAGAGCAGAACCCTTATTGAAACTAACTCAGGGTAAAATGAGCGCAGGAAAACAACAGAACCCATGCCAGTTGCACACAAAGGGACAAACATCCCTTTTCATGTTATCAGTTGTCAGCCTCGATTCAGATACTTGCTTGGGCCAAATCAATGACAAATCCACACAGAGCGGTGGATATTATTAGCTGAAGCTGAGCTAGTATATGTGGCTGTATGAAGCTACTGGTATTTTTCAGTAACGGTAGCTTAGCTGTGACTGCACAAAATACGCTGCAAACAAACGTAAACACCGCGCAGTAAAATATAAACCAGACCGCGCTAGCACAGCTGAGGATAAAAGAAAAGAGGGGCTGCCATTTGACAGCTGCAGTCATTTGATGCGGTTAACAGGCCTTGAAACATCCTAAAAACAAACGGCCATGGCTTTTACATAAGATTAAACATGTCGTCAGTCAGACTAACCATGATTTAACGGTCTTTAACGGCGATTTCACGGCGACGCTACAGTTAGCAAGACAGCTAATGTTGTCTACGCTCGACTGTCGCTATTATGTTGGCTTGCGTTTTTTGCTAGCAGGTGTCAGCTCTGTTTACATCATTTGAGGACATTTAAAAGAAGGAAAAGCCGAGACATTTGTTAGGGTTAGGATAAGAAAATATATAGGGCTAGTCATACCTCTATTTCTAACTGAGCCGAAGACGGGGAGAACCAGATATCCAACATGTACTAACACCATCCTGGGTCCTTTGTTGTGTGGGTAGCCAGTGAGACAGATGGTCCATGGAAATGATCCCCTCCAGTCCCCAGCACATTCAAACGGAAAGGCTGCGCTGCAAGCACACACAGACCCGATCAACCAATCACTGGACCCCTCCGATAAGGACCCTCCGGCTTTGGCACCCTACACCACCAATGGGATGAGCAACGAGGCGGGGATGTCTGTGTTTTGGAAAGCCCGCCCCTCCATGACTGAACCAAATATTCTCAATTACCAGAGACGGTTATAGAGCATATTTTACTGAACCCACCAGCCCAGATAAGGAACTTGGTAATGACAGTGGGAGACCCTCAAATAGACATCTGGTTAAATTTCAGTCCAGTAAGCCATATATATTGTTTATTTAGAATCTGGCATGGATATCACTGAAATGCTTTTCAAAAATATTAAAATGGAAATTGTACTTTGATGCACTTTTTAAGATTAAAGGCCCCACAGGTGTTTTCAGTCATTGTGGCTGATAAGACCTGTTCATGTTTGACCATTGGGATTTACATGAGTTCACCAATCTCCTATTTAGCATTGGCATATACATCAGAAATAGGGGCCTGCTTTTCAAAATGAATTCAAATGCAATGTAAATATTACCCAATAACCTGTACTATATTATTCAGCAACATTTCCTAGCGACTTTCAATTGCTATATATGTCACAGGCCGCACACCTCTGAAGCAACTGTGGGTTAAGTCAGGATCACGTTGGTTGATGTATCACAGTGGGAATTGAACCCAGATCTCCCACACCAAAGGCATCTGTCATATCCACTGCACCATCACCACTCAATACTGTACATAAGTACACCTTTGAGGTACTTCAATTTGTTTCTACTTCCACTACACTACATTTGCAAGCCATACTTACCAGTGACATTCATTTTTACATACAAAACATATGATCAATTTATATAAAATGATACATCAAGATTAAAGGCCTTGCATACCCACACAGGTGTTTTCAAGCCACACTCAAAGCCACATGTTTGGAGATATTACAAGAAGATTGAATTCATTCATCGGATTTCAATCCTCACCAATTGAATTTTCTTTCCTTAGGCCACACTGGACATCCGACACTCCTTTTCAGTCTTAACACATGAGCAAAGACTACATAGCCTGTTTGTAATATTAATCTTTTTAAGGACAAGAAAACACATTTGATTCAATTAAATTATACACTTGGGGACCCACTGAATCAGTTGTCCCAGCCAGGATCGCTCAGTGAGAAGTAACTAACAGCCATCAGGGAAATGTAGCTGAATAATCTGGTACAGAACATTAAGAAATATTAAATTCTCATTATAATTCATTTGAAAAACAGCCTCTCCCTATGTTGTACCATTTTCCTGTACAGCAGATATGCTGAAAACTGCCTGTGTCCTGAAAACCTCTCTGCCTTTAGTGTTAAGCCTGAAGGGGCAAGGAACAGATGGGCATGGGGAGACTGAGGGGGTCACAAAACTCTTAGTCCCATATGTCATCGTCTTCCAGTTCCCACCATCTTAATGCTTTAAGCCTGCCGTGCCACACAAAGAGCCTTTCACAATGCTTTACTATCAGTGCAGGTCAAACTACTGCAATCAGATCCCTTTACTCACAAATAAAAGACCTTTAATACTGTCAAATTATCTCTTTTTACTACAATACCTTTATAAAACCAGAGCAACTGCAATGTTTGATTCTCTTGAAAAATGAATTTCCATTCTGTCCTCATGTTCATGAGTCACATTACCAATCTCTTTTCAGAGCCCAAGTGACATCCTCAAGTGTCTTCTTTTGTTTGACCAAAAGTCCAAAACCCAAAGATGTTCATTTTACAGTTATATATGACAAAGAGAAGCAGCACATTTTCTCTTTTGAGAAGCTTGGTTTCCCCCCCCCCAATATTGTTGCATGAAAAATGACTAAAGCGAATAATCACTTATGAAAATAGTTAACTAATTGACTAATCATTTCCAATGTACATATTTTACATTAGTTCATTTGAGTTCTAACTTGTCTTTTCAGAACAGAAATGATCAAGATTCATGATGGATGGAAGTTGGTTTCAAAACAGAAAAAAATGTTGAAGTCTGAAGTAAAACTAGTAATTAGAAGTAGTTACATGGATTTTTTGTTGTTGGTGTAAAGCCCTCTGGTGGTGGCTGGAGCATCATTAACAACAAGTGAGCTGTCATTTTGAATAAGCCTGGAACAACACAGAATCTAAAGCTGGATCATTTAGACTAAAAAGACATCTGCAAGAGGAAGGATACTTATTTCTGGCTTTTCAGAGTGAGCCAGCACATTCACTGCTCTGTGAGGCCACCACTGCCCTGTAAAAATTAGCATACAGCTGATGTTCTGCCCCGAGGGTGAAAAGAGCTGGCTAAAGGGCTTTGGTTGTAGGAAAAGGGCCCCGCAGACTGCATTGCTCCACTCCCTCATTGTCCTCTTCATGCAAACTCCATGTCCCCCTAGCGGCAGGTGTCCCAGTATGACCTCTGACCTGGCATGCCACTTTTGTGGGTGACGGTGAAGTTGTATTGTTCACAGCGAGGCAGTTGTCTAGACGTTTGGCAACAGGATAAAAGAAAATAATGAGACGTGTCATAAAGTATTGTACCTATAATGGCAATTATTCTCACTGCTACGCACAAGAATATACTTGTGCAAAACACTTTCTGATAGACAGGACTTTGGGCTTTTTATCAGTGTGCTGCCGTTATTATATTTAAATTTGAGGGAGAACTTTATTAGTAGAATTTAAGTGGTTTGCTAAAGTTGTAGTTAAAGTTGTCTGAAAGGATGAAAAACAAGCAACATGTCATTGTCTTCAGTTTAAAGACTTTAGCCTCAATTACTTTTGACAGACAAAATTGGCAGCCACTTTTGCAAGTAGGCAGTGATTCCAATTCAGACTTAAATGAAAAAACAAACAAATCCTGGACCACCAGTTCAATTTTCCTTCCCTACGCGTGACACTAGACATTTGATATCCTAAAAATCACAGCATGAACAAAGACTACATACCAGTTTCCTGCTTTTAAAATTAATTCATTTTCTAGAGACAAGGAAATAAATTGCTGTACAATTAGGTCATTAAATAACGCTCTATTTATTTAGTTTTAAAATAGTTTCTTGTTGTTCTACATACATCATTTCAAGGAAGTCAAGGACTTGCAGAAGCAACACAATAACAAATTGTTTTGTTAATTTAAAATACTGACATAAATGAAATAAAACAATAAAAACAGAAGAGCAAAGCTAAATTACGGATAATGAGGATTATATCTGACTTGAGGTTAAAGATGTGACCAAACATGCTATGTGCAACCATCGTCGAGCATCACCGCCCTAATTTTCTACCAAACCTCTATCACTAAAAGACATTAGTCTTACTAACATTTCATAATAATCCTAAGGAACAATAGCAAAAATGGATTTTGCAAGCAGAAGTGGCCTGGTAAAAGAACTGTCATTGCAGTGGTAGCTGTATATAGTGGAAAGAACTGGCCAAAGGAAAAACAAAAATATCACATTAGACTACACTGTATCTTGAGTTTGAAACAGAATTCAAGTCACCTCATTTCACAACACATGCATTGATTTCCAAATGAAAAGATTTTGACTTATAGCAAATTTAAAACAAAAATACTGGAAGCAAATTTCAAATCCAGAAAAAAAAAAAAAAAAAAAAACTGAAAACATAAATTCCATTTAGACTTTGGTTTAGTTCCATATATTTAGGATTTTCCCTTCCCTTCTGTGACCAGCAGAAGTAAAATAATTTGATTATAGAATTCTCAAGCATCACTTAGGAAAGTAGATGCTATTTAATATGAAATAAAATAAAGCTTAAGTGTTAAAAACAGTGGGTGGAATTGGATCATTGATACAAATTTACCAGTGTGGCTGCAGTGCTGCGAGACAAAAATAAGACCACAGGGAAAGAGAGCAAGCAAGCCCTGAGGATCAGGGTATAAACAGTTTAAGTTTCTTCTATAAACACCCCCAACACGTGGGTACAAACTCAAAACCACTTATACTTTTTGTTTTTAGTGTGCTAAATTCTCTCTATATATCTATTATTAAAATATTTATTGTTGAGATAGCAAAATCCGCTGCTTTGTAAGGTAAAAGAATAAGCTTTATACGATTCTAAAAGAAAATAGTGCACATTTCAAGGCATTCAGGCCATCTTGCTTTGCAGTATTCAATGGAAGATACAGTTGTTATAAAGGGGTCCCCAGAGGTTTAAAGGTGTTTGCATCCACTCAGGATAAGCATGCAAACAATAAGTGCACCCAGTCAGCACTGCAGGGTCATACATTCACTGAAAACGATGTCACCTGGGACACTCTGACTCTGTAGCAACACAGCAGACTCTGTGGCTTCCAACATACATGTTTTAAAACAAAAGACAGACTTTCTATTCAATACACCACCACCACCACATAGTAGTGTAGCTGTGGTGGAAATGAGTCATAGTGCGTTTGTGTTTGTATATTTCCTTCAGAGTCTTGATTTTAACCAGTGGTTTTCTGTTTGTTTTCATGAAAAAAGGAAAAACGTACAGGAATATGGTAGTATTTCTGAAACAAAAGCTGTAGATTTAAATCAAAAGACATTTTGGGAAATATGCTAGATGAGAAGATCGATACCACTCTCATGTCTATCCACTAAATATGAAGCTACAGCTAGCAGTGGGTTGGCTTAGTTTAGCACAAACACGGGAGACGTGAAACCGCTAAGCCTCGCTCTGTTCAACTATTTCTAGGCCAAAAATAGTTTGGCATAAAGACACCCTAAAAACTGTGAATTGTAATTTTCCCACTTAGTTTTTTTTAATGTGGATTAAACAAATGAAACATAACTAATTATAATTAATCAGTGAGCTTTAAAAAGGTGTTGGTCGGAGGATTTTGTTACATGTAGACGGAGCCAAGTTAGCAGTCTCCACCTGTTCCTAGTTGTCGTGCTAAGATAACGGGCTGCAATCAATCTTCTTGTCAAACTCTCTGCAAAAAAGCGAATACAGGTATTTCCCAAAATGTCAAACTGTTCCTTTGAGATAAACCAAAACCCTCCCTGACAGCACAGGAGCATTAGGCTATACCTTTGCTGGACAAAGTATAGTGAAGCAAAGCTATCAATGCAGACTGAACTAAATGTAAGACCAGTGGTGAGACTTTTGAAAACAACATTGACCTTAGGCAGGTACAAAGTAAACTTTGTGGTTCACTGTACAGCAGAAAGTGTACAGGCTGCCGTGTATGCCTTGACCGCAGGTGACTGCCGATAAAAATGCCAAATCTGAAAAATATGCCGTTCAGAATCTGTAGTGAAGCAGGTCAACACCTGTGTTGTGATACTGACCTGCTCTCAAGCAGCAACTTGATGTTTTCACTATACAGCTTGCAAGCACACAACACAAAGTGACAACCTACACCCGTTATCAAGGGGTAACTGAGGTATTAAATAAAAGATAGGATATTGCTATCATTAACAGATAAATCACTCTTACGTAAATTTCCACCTGCACTTGAAGTGCTGTGCCATTTTATTACAACTGAATTCAGCGCTGACAAGCCAAGATCAGGGAATCACGTCAGTAGAATGGCTTTGATACATGATTGTTGAACAGTAAGTTAAAAACAAACGGTGCTCTGGAGCGGGAAGAGTCCACGAGCGGTTACAGGCGAGGCCGCAACTATAGGAGGGATTTCAGTTGTAACATGGAGGCAAGACAAGAGGGAGGAGGAGGAGTGAGAGGGAGAAATAAGAAGTCTTCAGTGTACAGGTTGTTTAAAGTAGGTATTTGTGTCCGGCGTCCTCGTCCAGTGTGAGGTCCACCACTTCAGGAGGGGACACCCAGTTGGGCTGAGTCCAGAGCTGTGGTTGAATTGTGCTGTTTAACTGCTCCACTGAGTTGTCCTTCCAGGTGGACAGACTCTTTATCACCCCTCCGCATGGGTGGGTGAATCTGGATTGAGAAACAAAAGTTCAAATAAATTTGAAAAGTTAAATTAATTTGTAAAACAAATATGAAAAGAAAGTTTCCCCCACTTTACCGTGCTTTCTCTTGCACTCCGACTATTTCCACCTCACTGTCAGAGGAAGCGATGTTAATCTGGCCCTTGTTGTATTGAGAACTTTCCTGGTGCGACAGCTCTGCCTCCACGTGGCCTGAAACAAATAAGAGGAACAGAGTCACACATTGTGAGGAGGACCAGAGCAGTGGAGAGCTTCAGGCCTTGCTGACACATAAAGACTGCAGCTGCTTTGACACAGACAAGAAAAAAAATAATGATGAATCTGACACTTGTGTTCGAAAAGCTGACTGGATAGCATGGAGCTACACATTGGACAGAACTTTAATTGTGGACCTTTTATATTCATGTTTTGACAATGCCGGCTAGTCAGTCATAAAAGGTCAATTCTTTTGTCTTGAAGCAAGGCAGTGAGAGTTTTTTTTATAGCACCCAATGCAAGCAAGTGGTGTGTGGTTAGGGATGAAGGCAGTAGTACTTCAAAGGCGTCTTGCTGAGATTATTAAGACCGTTTCCCCAACAAAGCACTTTGCACCCATGCTTCTAAATGTACTGTCTTCACTGAGAGGAGTGGAAATTATCAGTTTGGATTCAGAGGGTTTGTAACTGACCTGAGATAGAGCACAGAGCTTTTATACACCCAGAGTGAGCTGCCATATCCTGGCCTCTGTGTGTTTTTAGCTCATGCTTTATCACCGTAGGCCGGACTGTCTCCACACTCTTACTCTCCTGGTTAGAATCAGTGTCTGAAATATCATAGTGACCCACTACTGGAAGCCCGTCTGCAGAAAACAAAGAAAACACTTCATTATTCAAATCATGCTTTGCAATCATAGGACTGTGGAACAGAGACTGGACACTGCATCCATAGTCCTGCTAACTGCAGCGTCTGCAATGCACAAAAGTAAACACACGCTATTTTCCAAAATGCAAAAGGTTTACATCAACAGTAAAATTAAGCATTTTGGCTCATCCAATCTGACAGCACTAGTTCGGCTGTAAAACATGAATAACAAAAAGCGTCCCACTGTGAATAAGGTTATCATCACTATCCAAATTTACACTAGTGAGGCTTTTATATTATAAGAGTAAATAAATAATCCTTTAGTGTTTTTTTCTCTCCATTTATTGCTTTTAAAATAACAGCCATTCACATAAAAACTACACTAGAATACAGACATTACAAAACACTTCAAAATGATCTTACTCAGTGAATAAAATGTAGTGGGATAATAACAGCCAAACAACAGAAGAATAACTATGGGAGCGCAGGAACACGTATCTTTGTTCTACCCTGTCAGAAGGAGTCCCTGGGTGAGACACACACACTGCTATCATCCAGACGTGTCCGTGGGTGTGTGTGAGGGGGTTCGTCTGGACAGCATGTACTATGAGAGAACACTTCCTATGAATAGCTGATTGGGTTGAAATAGGCAGGTACTAGAGTTACCAGAGAAACCAAGGATTTGCCAATGTAAAGGCCATGTATTGGAGATAGAAAAAGGACTAATGTAAACCAGGATAGTCTCTTTGGTAAACAATGGACTGTCCTTAGTGTTGGTTTTAATGCACACCGTTTGTGATTGTATGCACAAGGCTCCCTCTACCATGTCGACAAAACAGTTGATTTAAAGGTAATTTCAGTTTTAACAAATGCAAGACAGCAGCTGTTGGATCCATTTAAACCAAATGTAAGTAATTATGCACCATGAACCAAAAACACCAATATTCACACAACTGGAAACAAAACCATTAGGCCAAGAGAAAACAACTAAATAGATAAAATGTTCTGTCAGTCACCATGTATCAGCATAAGCAAAGGTATACCTTGCACACATGCTGCTGATGAAAACTAATTTGGCCTTGCACATTCTAAATACTAATATAACCACATGCAAACAGGTGGGGAAACAATGCCTCCAGCTTTACCTTTTGTAAAACCTAACAGACATAGGGCTACATATACACATACAGAAAATGTAACACTTTTTTTTGAACATCCTAACTATAAATATGATTAGGCCAAAGATTCCTTCATCAATGTATTTGATGGTTAGATAGTGTTAGCAGTGTTAGGAACTGTGACACTATGGCCATCTACATCAGTAAAAGTAGTTTGAGGAGAGGGTTGCGGTGGAGTGTTTCCGCTGAAAAGACCACAGGATCTGAACCAGAGAAGGCCACTTGATCACTCAGATCAGTTAGTTCTTAGGAAATCAGTAAACATTGCCATGCATCATACTGCAGCTGGATAACAGCTGTATATGTTTTAGTTTGACGCCTGGGTTTTCAGGTTAAAATCATGCTGCGGAACACGCAGCACCTTGTGGAGCACAGGCCAAGCTGGCAGCAGAGTGCACATAAAAAACTAACTAGGCGAATATTATACGAGTGAAAATTTGAGGCTCTTGACATTGCAGCTAATAGCCACAACATAAAACAACATGCCTTATCTGATGTCCATATACATAGGCTACTAAAAATAAACATTGGGAGTCAGAACTCCCTCACTAGTTTCTTGTTACTGCACAAAGGCAGCAATAGCAGCAAATGTAACAGAAACGCAAACATTACAAAATGTAAACACATCTAATCTAATAACGTCATAGGATTTTAAAAAGCAAGAAATAGTGTGGGTTAGTATAGTGTTTATATTTAGAGGCAAATTTATAATGTTATGTAAATGTTTAATTTGTTAGTAAAGCTATACCACCAAAATAAAGGTTGTCACAAGAATTTAAAAGTCCTGAACCATTTACAAGCAAAGTGCAAACATAGTTCAGGAGAAAGAAGGGTAATGTAGTGTTGAACCCAATTTCTAAAGAAATAGTACTACGATGCTCTAGCAATCATTCCTAGTGTGAAGTCAGAATGACAAGGCACATGCTATTAAGCAGCAGCACCCCACCCAGCACTGTCATGATGGCTGCCCAGGTGCTGTAAGAATGGCATGATCAGCTTCTGTGTGTGTGTGTGTGTGTGTGTGTGTGTGTGTCTGGTACACAAAAACAAACAAGCGAGACGATAAGCAATACAATAAGTGCCCTGACTCAACAGTCTATTGTGATATGCCGTGTGTCACAGATGCTGCAGAAATCAAACAGGTGAGTTGAATTATTCTGAATGTCGAATCTCACAGTGATTCAGTGCCGAAGCACTGACTGGGCCTCAGGTCTGCACAGAGTCAAGTTCAAATGACCAGCTCGGGCCCAGCTGCTGTTGATGGTGTATCCGTTTAGTGACCTCGCATCATTCACCTATTAATACCCATTGCCATGCTTTCTGCATCAAGTAGTTCCACTCTTGGTAAGATCAAAGTATGAAACAACGAGGAGTGGTGTAGAAGTGAAATCTAAACATTCAAGAGACCAGGATCTGGAACACCTAGATTTCCATTCTGAGTTACCACTTCAGGTAAGGCGTTGTTGTTGTTAGGGGTGGAGGTGAGACTGTTGTTCTCTCGTGCCAACATGTAGGCAGCCATAGTCTCTGAAGACTCTGACGATGGCAAAAAGGAACTGGGTGGGGACGGGCGTCCCCCACGGGATGGATGCTGCTGCCCGTCTACGGCATCACTTGAGCGCTTGGACGAATCGTTGTCCGAGTCGAGGTGTGCAAGCTTTTCCATCCAGATGCGGAAGCGCTCCTCAGTCTGGCGCTGCATCACAGCAAATCGCGTCATGGCCTCCTCCAGAACACTGCCGATGCTGTTCCTGTCCCACGAACTGGTGTCCAGCAGCCCATGAATCTGGGCGCCCACTCTGGATCTCTCCGATGCACGTCTGAAGCCAGCTTTAAAGACATTGAGGCCAAGCCATAAGAAAATACAGTAGCACTTTCATGCTTCGGAGGTGGACTTTTGTATTAAAGAGAAAATGACAGTTTGTTTTTGGTTACGTGCAGATCGACTCTTTCATGCTGATGGACTACATCATGCAGTTGAAGCACTCAAATCTGTGTGCGGGATGTAAAAATGGTTGAAAACATTTCATGTAGTACGGATCCCTAAAGGGAGATAACTGGATGTCTCGGGAGACTGATTCAGTTACCATGGTTTGGAAAATGTGTTAACTGGAGAGACTTTGAGGTAAAAACACCAATTTAAGGCAAACTCATTACAAACCTTTGATGAAGGGCATATGTTTTCTTCTAAAACTTCAATCATCTTTGTAAAATATGCAGTAGGGTTAGTTTCGGCCAAAACAGACACCTTGTACAATCGCTCTATAGTGCTTCTAAACAAAAAAACCTAAGACTGGATAAACTAGTTCCACTCTGAAAACACACTAAGTGACCTTAACAATAATTTGTTAAACAAAAACCTTGACAAACCACCAGCTAAATTCTGAATTTACCGGGAAAAAATAACTGCCTACCAAAACCAACCCAACAGGTTATGTTCCTAGGAAATGCAATCACAGTGAAAAGATCAGCCTAAAGTAAATAAAGTGACAGCCTGTGAATACCACCCAGCCAGTTGCTACTTATGGAGAACTCAACTCACCCAAGATATTTCTACATTTATTTAAGAAACATTAGCTAAGGGAAGAATCAAAGGGCCAATGTGCAGACAATACTGTCAGTGTTTATTTGTATTAGACACGTCTGTGCCTTAGTCTAATTTTGTAGCTTAAAGCCATCCTTAGTAAGAGCTGTATATGCATTTTTATTTTATAGTCGATGACCCAAGAGTTATGTGACATGTCAAAGGTGCCACAGAAGCCATTATAGAGAAGAGAACCACCTGTCACCTTCTACCAGCACACCAAAGCTGAACAGTAACTGTACAGTAAATGGTAACTGAACAGTGTGATCGTGCACCATTCATTGTCTATTTACACCAAACGCTGAGGATATAGAGCAAATGGCTCACTTGTTGATTTGCAGAGCTCGCAATATAGGTTAGATTAACACAACTCCGTTTACATCATTCCATGAGTTGAAGAATGTCCACTAGACTTCCACAGCATGCAAATGATGAGACAAAGTTCTAACAAAACATATATTGTTTTACTACAAGTGACTGGGCATAGGCCCTCCTACACACACACAGTTTAAGTATCTAAAAGCAGGGTGACTGAAGAGAGATGAGTGAAAATAAAAGAAAGAAAGTGATTGATAAAACAAACAAACAAAGCAGTGCTTGTACTGAGCTGATATTGCAAAGGCTTTGTATAACCCTATTACATGTTCTTACTATATGTGGCATGTGAAAAATTTGGTTTGGGTTGCCTGAAAATTTTAAGTCATGCAGGCTCCCTCTTATTGTCAAGCTCTGTGTTTGACTCTGATGGCTAGTCATCTTCGATTGTCATGTTCTTCTATCACTATGTGATAGTGTTTTACATGGGGTATCTAAGGGGCTGCTACTGTTACCCTGTACTACCACACAGTGGTAGTAGTACTGTGCTATAAGCATGTGTTGTGAACACTGGATGTTACCTGAAATATCTGTCTTGATTGTCTTGCTACCTCCTGAGGTGTCATCATCCTCGTCCTCAGAGGAGCTGGTGCTGGAGTCACACGTGAGCTCGCTGTCACTCGTACTGCTGTCCTGCAGCAGGTTGTACTTCTTCCGCGCTGCTGCCTCCCGTTTTTGCCTCAGCAAACGTATTCGCTCCTTGTGTTTCTGGCTCCGGTGACCTTTCACTTTTGCCAGCTTGCCATTGGTTTGTTTTTCCTGCCCTCCTGCTGCTACCAAGGTGGGCTGGCAGCGGTTTTTCTTTGCAGCCATTGCATTAGGCGGCATCTCGCTCTCTGAACGTGACCGCCGAGACTTCCTCCCCCCTGTGGCCGTAGCAGATGATTGCCTTCCTGCTGCCTGCCCAGGATCATTTGCAGCTTCCATGGTGCCCTCTCCATCTTTTCCCTTAGGAGGAGCAGCACCTTCTTCCCCTGAGGAGAGTGTGTCTGAGTCAGCAAGGTGGCCACTAGATGAGGGGGAGAGCATGCAGGGGTTTGAGGAGTCACTCTCATAGACATGACAAGATACTGGCTTGTCACTTCCTGTAGAGGCATGCTGGGACTCTGGGGAGTCTCGGCGGAGCTCCTTCATCAGGCATGGCATGGAGAGGAGACTCTGCTCACCCTCTGTATTCAAGGGGCTGTCTGCCTCCTTTGGTGGTGAGCTGGTACTGGTGGTGGTCTCCGTTTTCAGATGCTCATCCTGCTCTCCCTGGACAGAGCTTGTGGCTGATTGTGCTTCATCAAGGCACTCTGGGGGGCACTCAGCATCCACAAATTCTTCTGCCTTGTCTGAGTCAGCCATCTTCATGCTAGTTGAGCCCAGAGCCCAAAGGTCCATCAAACATGGACCAATGTGCCTGGACAGGAGCTCACCTGCTGGAAGAAAAACGCATCACTAATTCCCAATATAGTCTTAATCTGTGCAATATGCTGTATATGTGATAGCATAGGCAATTTATAAGGGTATTATTAAATATAGTGGGCATTCAGAATTTTATCACAGTGGCCCAAACATTTTATATTTCTTTTTAAACAACAGTAGTATATATATATATATATATATATATATATATATATATATATATATATATATATATACACACACACACACACATATATACACACACACACGATATATACTTATTCAAGCAATTTCCCTCCTTTACCAACCTGCATACGTTTTAAACGTATTCTGTACATTTTATACTGGGTTAACATGTTACTTGTTACTACTAACTTCACATACAAAAAACAACAAATAATCTCATTAAATTGCATGCAACAATTTGGCCAGAAATTCCCATTAGCGATATTACTGGTAAGTAATTAACGTTGGTTAGCTTCTAAGAGTTAGTTTTATTTTGATTGGTATTCTACTTTTACGTCTCAAACAGCCTGAGAATGATTCCATTCATTTCTGTTAAACCTCCTTAGCCACATTAAACCATGTGTGTGTACTATGAGACATTTATTAGTAAATGATTGAATGACTTTAGTTAGTTGTGTCTGTGGCTAGCTAAGGCTAACACAGGCTTGGATCCAGGCACTACTTATAGCTGCGTAGTGAAGCTAAACTCGACCATAACCTTACACTCTGCAGACTTGGCGAGAAGACGACAAGTCACGGCAAATGTTCAGGTTGCAGGGCAGCTGCCTAGCACGATCCTATAAATGGAAGCAGTATCTAGCCACCCAGAGGCGTAAACAAGCAGGATAATGTCAGCAGCTAACGGCTAACGTTAGCTCAGTCAGTGAGTCAAAGCGGTAACGTTAGCCAACTTAGCTAGCATTTAAAATCGGCCGCGCTAGTTACAACTTACCTCGGCGTTAGTTATATTCTTCTTTTCCCAGTGTCAGACTTTTCAACATCTTCGGTTATCTGTAGCCTCTTTGATTTACGATGCATAAACAATGTACTGCTAATTATACTTTACTTCTTTACAACTTGGAAGAATTTGAACGTGTTTTGGCGCAGTGCGCTCGCACCTTTGCGAGCCCTGTTAGCCGTTAGCAGTTAGCTGTGTGTTTATTTTAAAATGTCTCCATCAGCCGTCTGTCTTTCACAAAGCTACATGCGCCACTTCCGGGCATTTTCCCCTGGTCGAGCGCCTCCGTGGGCCGGATATTAAAACTACAGGATGGGAAAATACCATGGAAAATATCGCAGAACATGCATGGACAGCAGGGGGGTTGTACACAGGGGACAGCAGTTAATATAGTATGCATGGGACAAAGTAGCGGAAGAGCGCTGCTGGGTTTGGAGCTGAGCGATTTAATTCATTCCCTTCGTTGGGTTTTCACAGGCGGCGATTAAATTAATTCCCTATGAGAAAAGTGGCATGGAGTCCAGATGTATTAGCTATATTAACGGTATACACGCAATCCTTATCCTATACGTAATACGTAATCCTTGCAAATGAAAAGAACGTGATTTTCTTATAGCCTATGACAGGCCTATCACAGCGATGGTGGAAAGTATATTTCACTCAAGCACAGTGACCTACACTACTCTGAGGTACTTGAGTATGTAAATGTCATGCTACTAACTTCTACTCCACAATCTTTCAGATGTAACTACTATACTTTTTACTTTACTTTAAATTTATAGACAGCGTTACAATGTATTGTATATAAAATTCAATGAGTAAGACAACAAAATATTCGGAAAAACCAAGGTAATTTGACAAATTGTCTAGCTAGATCTCAATCACCCCGATGGCACCCATACTTATAAAAATGTGTTTCTACCATGAACAATAGCTAATCTATATTTTGGTGCAACATTAATTAAATTCCAAGCAATGTTATAAGGTGCCCTGAACCTGGGTCATAATTATATAACTATAGCTAGTTATAACTATACATATTTTATTGAATTGTATTAATGAGTAGGCATGAAATGTAATAAAAACAAAAGCAAGTAAATACTTAATTGTTTTATAATTTTGATTCAATTCATTGAACGGCATATATATAGGCATATAGTTTTAAAATAATAATACGTATCAATTTCTTTGGATACTACGTTATATTTCATTGGTTGTTTTTCTTGAATTGTCTCCTTATATATTTATATTTAGGGTAGCATATTTCAATCTTTTATTTCATTATTTAATGTGGTATCAACGTATTCATCCGTTATTCGTTTACTTACTTGTCAAATTTCATTGTCTATTTCTTAACATAATTATGATAAAGGAGAAAAATAAGTACGATAGTTTATTTTTAAGTACTTCCGGGTAGCTGTGACCTTTCTACAAATTTGTTGCCGTGTCCGCCATCCTTCTCTCTCCGAACCAGGAGCAGGACATACCCTGCAGGACATCATGCTGTCAGTACGCGTCGCAGCGGCTCTTACCCGCAGTCTTCCTCGACAGGCTGGATTTGTAAGCAACTCTAACGTCTTATGTGTTTAGATTTGTGTCGAATTCCTTTACAAAACTCCGAGTTTATTCAAATAAAAAGTCATGGCGGTGTTGCGCATACACACGTCTTTGCACCGGAGGACACCGGGCCCTTCACTTTGATAGTTCCCAGCAGTTCTATATACAGTCTATGGTTCCCAGTCCCACTGTTATCTTTTGACGCTGACAGACTGCAACAAGCCGCCACTATCTAGTACAGTAATTATTAAGCGTGACTAGACGATACAATTAATCTCTGAGCTCTGTGTTAATGTGTTGTCAATGAATATGACTAAGCTAAAGTGCAGTAATGACGAATGTAATTCGTTATTGAAGGTCAGGTTTGTCTCTCTTTAGCTTTCATTGTTCATGCTAGCTTTCATTGCAAATATATTTGCCCGGCTAAACTATGCATAGGCTAGCTGTTTATGTATATGGTGTGACATTAGCTGGATATTCTACTGTTCTTGCTAGTAACTGTTATTGGTGAGGACTGTCCTATGACCCTGCAGACTGTATGACCTGGGGCCCTTCTCCAATATTTTGGAACAAGCCCTAGTCATGTTGTAGAATGTTTATGAATGTCCTAATATAGAACTGCAATTATCATTTAGAATTAAATGTTTGTGGAAATGGCTCATATCAATTCAATGTTTGAATTAATCCCAGTAACTTAATATTACATTTGAGTAACAGACAAGCATATCACTTTCCCTAATAATTAATACCTGGTGAGGTTTGAAAACCCAGAAAGTTGTTCTCAGTATCACATGTTGCGTTCTGAAGGTGTTTCCAAAATCGGCTACACAATAAAACGATTTATAATTGTGCAGCTTTAACTGTTCTCTAAGTTGCAGCTCTGTTTCCTGTCCAGATAGTCGGTAATGACATATGTCATAAATATTAATGTACTGTTCTCTATAAAAAATACGAAATAAAAGAAAAAAAATTAATTGTATTTATTATATTATTTATAATTGTGTTTATTAAGCTAAGACGTATCAAAACTAGTTTCTATATTTGTTTAAAACAGGAAACCGTTAATCTTTTTCAAACGTCACTGTTTTTTAACAGTACTGAGTGTACTGGTAATACATTACAATTGCCATTACAATTAGGTAAGCTTTCTTAGCACCATGACAAAGTTATTTCAGGGCTGTTATTAGATTGCATTTGGTTGTACCCAATACATTAGCGACTGATATTATATTTGATTTTGCTGATTTTAAAATAAGTGATTCAGTTGAGAAATGCTACACCATATATATATATATATATATATATATATATATATATATTGATTTCTGTACTCTGTCCCATTGTCTTAAAGGTATCCAAGAACGTTGCTGCAGCATGTATAGGAGTCAAGAATCTACACACCACACGTCCATGGCTGCAGAAAACGGGTCAGTGTTTCAGGAACCCTGTTTTGGACTACTACTACTACTACTAGAACATTAAATAATTGGTACCCAACAGTGTTTCCAAAGTTGTTAATTAGTGTACCTTACATACATTAAAGGCACAGCCGAGGTATCGTCCATTCTGGAGCAAAAGATCATGGGAGCTGACACCAGTGCTAACTTGGAGGAGACTGGGCGCGTGCTGTCCATCGGTGATGGTATTGCCAGAGTGCACGGTCTGAGGAACGTGCAGGCTGAGGAGATGGTGGAGTTCTCCTCTGGTCTGAAGGTAAGACTAATGATGTAATCCTTAAGGCCATTTTATGGTTCTAAGCAGGCTCCACGCAGAGCTTTCGCCATAGCCTACGTAAGTGGCCTGATGTTTATGCTGGTGTGTGCGTCGAGCCGTGTGTGTGTGTGTGTGGGGAGTGTGTTAGAGCGAGGGAGAAGTGAGAGAGTGACGGCGATTAGCTTCGGAGCTAGTACCGACTCTAGAGTCATAGTGTGAGAGGAACAAAGTGTCTACCCTGTGTTTTCTGACCAAGGTGGGAAATCTGTAGCAGGAAAAGTTAACCCTCTCCTTGATTTCATGTTGTTTATGGAGAAGGAGAACCAGGAAATGAGTAAGGGGAAATGCAACGCTACCAAGCCACGGCCGAGCGGTGTGCATCGCTGCGACGTGTAGTTACATTTTTCAAGAGGTGCACGTCAGGCTACGGCGTAGACGCAGAGATCTCTGCGGGGGTATGCAGTCGATTCTACACAGAAGCATAAAAAGGCCTTTAGACGCGAACCTTTCACTGAATGGGTTGATGCTACAGCTTGAATGTTTTAGAAGATTGCATTCACCCAACCAGCCTCTAAATTATATATAGTCAGAGGTAATTGGCAAACAGCAATTCTCACTACTTTCTTGAAAACTAATGTCAATGGTCCCTTAAGTACATAGCCACTGCTACTTTGTCACTGGTTGCAATGTGTAGTACCCATGTGTAAATATACTGAGAAAAAGACTGTTCCTGGAATAGAGAAGTATGTCCATTACTGTAAAAACAATAATTTATCAAATCGTTACATGTTCATAGAATAATTAGTGCAACATATTATTTACTTGCTCTGGTTTTAATTATGTACTTGTAATATGGCTAAACTAAAGGGAAACATGGTAGTAAATAAATGTTCTTCTCTTATCTAGGGCATGTCTCTGAACTTGGAGCCCGACAATGTTGGTGTTGTTGTGTTTGGTAACGACAAGCTGATCAAGGAAGGCGACATTGTCAAGAGAACAGGTGCTATTGTAGATGTGCCTGTTGGTGAAGAGCTCCTGGGCCGTGTCGTTGATGCTCTGGGAAATGCTATCGATGGAAAGGTGAATGATGATAATAAACTGTATTTCTATCACACAATTAATGTATAAAATGCAACACAAAGTGCTTTACATAAAAGCAATTAATCATGTTTACAAGATAACACTACTAGTTTCACCAGTTGATAGCAGTCCGGATTTTTTTGTTCCACTATTTTCCCCACAGGGTCCCTTGGGCTCCAAAATCCGCAGGCGTGTTGGCCTTAAAGCCCCTGGTATCATCCCCCGTATCTCTGTGAGGGAGCCAATGCAGACTGGCATCAAAGCCGTGGACAGTTTGGTCCCCATCGGTCGTGGACAGCGTGAGCTCATCATTGGAGACAGGCAGACTGGGTAAGAGGACTTTGCTCAAAGTGAATACTTGAACACATGGCAGCATTTGATGTTATTCCAGCTGCCATTTAAATACTGTTACAGCAGTGGAAGTGCTAACACTGACAAGGGATGGGACACATAATCACTATTGCAATATATTATGATTATAGCTTATTGCAATATGTTTTTTTTTTAAGATTATTTTTTGGGCATTTTTAGGCCTTCATTGACAGGACAGCTGAATAAATGAAAGGGGGGAGAGAGAGAGGGGGAATGACATGCAGCAAAGGGCCACAGGTCGGAGTCAAACCTGGGTCCGCTGTGTCGAGGAGTAAACCTCTATATATGGGCGCCCACTCTACCAACTGAGCTATCCGGGCGCCCTTCAATATGTTCTTATAACCATTAATTGTTCTGTTTCCTGGTAGATCAGCCCTTCTGTCAGTTCGTGGCTGCTTTAAATTTGAATATTAACACATGAACACAAGATGGGGGTTGATTTGTGTACAACATGGATCTGTTTGTCGGTGAATCCACGGTGCTTAGTATCAAAATTTCTGTTGTAGCAAAACCGCAATTGCCATCGACACAATCATCAACCAGAAGCGCTTTAACGAAGGAACTGACGAGAAGAAGAAGCTGTATTGCATCTATGTCGCTATCGGCCAGAAGAGATCCACTGTGGCTCAGCTGGTAAAGAGGCTGACTGATGCCGACGCCATGAAGTACACCATTGTGGTGTCTGCTACTGCCTCTGATGCTGCTCCACTGCAGTACCTGGCTCCCTACTCAGGCTGTTCCATGGGAGAGTACTTCAGAGACAACGGCAAGCACGCCCTGATCATCTATGACGATCTGTCCAAGCAGGTGAGTTTTATTTAATCTGATTGTTGGAGGGGATGTTTATACAGACAAAACCAGCTGCTGTAAATCATTTTATTTTAACAAACTTTAGTTGGCAGATAAACAACAACCTTGTGTGTTTTCTTTCTGCAGGCTGTCGCCTACCGTCAGATGTCCCTGCTGCTCCGCCGTCCCCCTGGTCGTGAGGCTTACCCAGGAGACGTCTTCTACTTGCATTCCCGTCTGCTGGAGAGAGCTGCTAAGATGAACGACAACTTTGGCGGCGGCTCCCTCACAGCCCTTCCCGTTATTGAGACACAGGCTGGTGACGTGTCGGCCTACATTCCAACTAATGTCATCTCCATCACAGACGGACAAGTGAGTGTGTAACTCGTTGACCTGCTTCGTCCCAATTGAACTCCTGAACGCAGTTATTAATGCTGTTTTCTCACTCAGATCTTCTTGGAGACTGAGCTGTTCTACAAAGGTATTCGACCAGCCATCAACGTCGGACTGTCTGTGTCACGTGTCGGATCTGCTGCCCAGACCAAGGCCATGAAGCAGGTTAGCCTCCCTTGTAATCACCCATCTCCTAGCTTATATCACAGTGAATGTCTTTGATTCTGACTTGTTGATCTCGGTCCATCACCAGGTGGCTGGTACCATGAAGCTGGAGCTGGCCCAGTACCGTGAGGTGGCTGCCTTTGCTCAGTTTGGTTCTGATCTGGATGCTGCCACTCAGCAGCTGCTGAACCGTGGTGTTCGTCTAACTGAGCTCCTTAAACAGGGACAGTACTGTGAGTATTTACATTCAGTATTAAATGTCCCTTAGTAGGCTTCTCTTTCAGAAAATGTATCCATTCTACAGTTGTCTTATGTACTGTGATTGTATGCATTTATGTTTCAGGTCCAATGGCTATTGAAGAACAGGTAACAGTAATTTATGCTGGTGTGAGGGGACACCTGGACAAAATGGAGCCTAGCAAGATCACCAGGTTCGAGAAGGCCTTCCTGCAGCACGTTCTGAGCCAGCACCAAGACCTGCTGGCAGCTATCAGGTAAGTTAAAGAGCTTTTGGACAACAGCATTCAGACTTGCATTATACTGTAATGTATGCATTTTGTAACCAATCTCTTTTTGATTGCAGGTCTGATGGCCAAATCTCTGAGGCATCCGATGCTAAACTCAAACAAACTGTGTTGAATTTCCTCTCCAGCTTTGAGTAAAGTGATGCAGTTTGATCTGATTCTTTTCCTGTTCACATAGTGCAACCTCTGTTATACTTTCTATGAACTTAAAAAAGTGGCACTTGTTCTTTAATGTACAGATATCTCTTAACAGAGAATAAAGTATTCCAACTAGTTGACTTGATCATCTCTTTTTGTGTTTGGAGCACTGTTGGGTTCCTTTGATATACCTTGATGTGGCACTATTATATTGTCTCTTGCCACAATTTGCAGTTCCTACTGATCATATAACAGTAAAAATACTGAAGTCAGAGTGTGCATAGCTGACAGCTGGTTACTTTATTCTCATTTGTCTAGAAATAGAAGTGAAAAATTAGTGAGCGGCTCACTGGGGCTTTACCAATTGATTTACCTAATGGATAGGTAGAGGTAACAAGCTTTTGTGTCATACTTGGCCTATCCCACTTGGCCACTTTGAGTGAGGAACAATGTTAGAGTAGCAATTAGGGCAGACAATCTTAAAACCAGCAATTCAACTACAATTTCAAACTGACTCACCCTTTTTAAATGTGTTTTGAAAGTTCTTGTAGCACCACTTTCTATCTTCTCTGGAGGTTGCTGTAGTTGATGTTGCTTTTATGGCTCAAAACTCTTCAAGTTCCACTTTGTAAATTGTGATGGTCAACAAATCAAGGCAAGGCAATTTTATTTGTATAGCACATTTCAGCAACAGGGCAATTCAAAGTGCTTTACATAAAACAAACATTAAAAAGCAAAAAACGAATAAAAAATGTAAAACATAAAATAAGAGAATAAAAGTCACAGTGCAGTATAAGAAATTAAAGAAAGGCTACATCAAAAAGAAAGGTCTGCAGTTTTCTGGGAGTTTGTTCCAGATCACAAAACTGAACGCTGCTTCCCCCTGTTAAGTTCTGACTCTGGGGACAGATAGCAGACCTGTCCCAGACGACCTGAGAGATCTTGGTGGTTCGTAGTGCATTAGCAGATCAGAAATATATTTTGGCCCTAAACTGTTTAGTGATTTATAAACCAGCACAAGTATTTTGAAATAAACTCTTTGAGGCACAGGAAGCCAGTGTAAAGACTTCAGAACTGGAGTGATGTGATCCACTTTCTTGTTAGTGAGGACACGAGCAGCAGCGTTCTGAATCAGCTGCAGCTGTCTGATTGATTTGTTAGGGAGACCTGTAAGGACACCGTTACAGTAGTCGAGTCTACTGAAGATAAAAGCATGGACAAGTTTTTCCAAGTCCTGCTGAGACATAAGTCCTTTAACCCTTGATATATTCTTAAGGTGATAATAGGCTGACTTTTGTTATTGTCTTAATGTGGCTGTTGAAATTCAGGTCTGAGTCCATGACTACACCAAGATTTCTGGCTTTGTCTGTTGTTTTTAACATTGTCGTTTGAAGCTGAGTGTTAACTTTCAATCTTTCCTCTTTTGCTCCAAAAACAACCACCTCAGTTTTTTCTCTCATATAATTTAATAAAGTTTTGGCACATCCAGTCGTTATCAAAGGAATTGTCTTAGTCTACTGTTGTTTTTTGTCAAGCATTAAATCAGGTTATTTCTCTTAATATCACACAATGTAGTACAAGCCTACAGTAAATGGTCAGTATCAACAGTTATCTATTTGCATCTTTGTCTGTTTATACAGGGTAAAAATGTAATGCGGAGGGCAAAATCCACCAAACAATAAAACTACAGGGCCCTCTGCTGGTGAGTCAAAAAAAAAAATAAATAAATAAAAAACATCTTAAGATGTATTGATTAACTACAGGCCAGTACCAACAGGCAGTTTTAACATAGTAATATTGCACCCCATAAATGTTTTTTTTTTTCTTCCTATTTTTGTATTTGACACTTGAGTCCCTGATGATTTGCATTATTTAATTGGAAAGATAATCCAGAAGCATTTAATTCTAAATTAGTCTTTATTACTCAGAATGAATCAAAACATTTAAATCAAAAGCAGTGAATATAATATATGTGAATGTTTATGAACTCCAGAACTGGCTGAACCGCCCTGTGAACATTAAATAGTGACTAAATTAGATTAACATAAGTGAAGAAGTGCATAATAACTATTTCATAATATAAGTGAAGGTGCATGGTAAATATTTCACAGTTTGAACTAATTCAGTGACAGATTGCATTCCTAATAAAAAAAAGTGTCATTTAAACTAGTGATTATAAGTGAGACAAACTAAATAAATGAAGACTAAAACATGTATAGATTATTTAAATAAAATAAATAAAAAATAAATAAACATTAAAACTACTGATCACACCGACAGCTGAAACATATTACACCCAGTACTGTTTGGTGTGCACCGCAGGTCTGTGGTGTTTATGTTTGTTTATATTATTCTGTTTAACATAGCATGGGTCATAATAATCCCACTCCAGGGCGGAAGCCAGAACACCGTTGGACAAACTGTCACTGTCTCCTGACAGAATCCGCAAGGAAACACCTGAAATGAAATCGTGAATATTCCAGAACTTTAATTTAAAGATCCCCATGTTTTAAGTCATAAAAAAACTATGGAAAAGTGCAGCTACATACTACATAGGCGTACTTAAGTAGATCTGTTTTTATTGATTAATAAAGTGTGATAACAAACGTGAAAAAGTGCATGATGTCTAGCATGTGGACATTTACATATTTATTTGCAATAAAGCAGATTAAAATGATTTACAGACATCTAATTCAACATTAAAATATACTATATATATATATTGCATCAATAGGGCCTGTAAATGACATTAAGCTTGATCTTAACTTGCCCTCAATGCTCACATTGTTATCTACAAACTAACACATTACTCATAACTTTTTTTTTTATTACTCTTTTATTTTAAAAGTAGTGTTATACTGTAACTTTACATATGACTCTTTTTGAAGCAGTAATTTGTTAAACAAGCTTTCCATTAAACCAGCAAACAGGATTTTATTAAGAAAGCAAGATAATTTATGTTCCTCACTGGTGCCATTCTGTGTAATCAAGATAATAAAACGGCACCCTTTTACTTAACATGAAAGCATTTCTCCAAGCAAGATAAGGTTTTTTTCTTTATACTGTTCAACCAATCTACTTGTTTTTGATGCAGTAGTAGCAGTAGTTATTAATGACTGCCATATTGATTACAGTGCAGCGGAAGGAGCGTTTACCTGCACTTGCACCAAAGTCGCTGTCCAGTCCAGGACCCACTGCAGATGTGTTCAGGCAGGACACCTCTGAAGGCAGGTTGGTGTAGTCACACTCCATGTCCACTTTGTCAAACACAAGCACTGCAACACGTGGGTTCACATCTGTCAGCCTCTCGTAAGTACTGCTCCGACGCAGATTACCCACATGTTCTGTCTCATGCTGTGTACAAAAGAAAAAATAAAGACCTCACACTTTGAATTAGCATTAAGTTTATGCTTTATACTGGAGGTTAGATCTTGATATTTTTTTTGAAGTAATAATGAACGCATTTCCTGCTCACTACTCTTTATTGCTGATCTGCAAAACATAATATTGATTTAAGCTGCAAGTTAATGAAAGCAGGTTTTACTTTTCCTATTAGTTTGGAATAAACCGAATAAGCAGGGTAGGGTAGTAAGTAAAGCAGTGACAGCCAACACCAGACTTCCAGGGGCCCTTCAAAATCCCAACATCACAGTGTGGCAATTGGTTTGTGGTAATTTTATGAACTCTAACTTTGTTTGGTAATACAGGAATATGGAATGCAAATATAAACTGACATAAGGCCCGAAAGGTGGGTTCTGCTCTTGTTAGCTGATCTTAAGGGCCCAATGTCAACATTTAGTTGTAAGACCTTCACTATTTCACTTCATATTTAATCAAATTAAAACACAGGAAAACAGGCCAGATATTATTCTAGGACAATTGTAGACAATATACGTAGAGCAAGAGAAACAAGGGTTGATAGGGGCCCAGCAGCTAATTTTTGCCCCTGCGCCCCCAAGCAGGTTAACCCGGCCATGTTGTTTGAGTATAATTACTAGAATTTGGCACGAGCGGCCTAAAGCATTGTCAAAATGGGCATTTTTTTTGTTTGCCTATATGGTAGCATAACATGTATGTTTAGGCCTTATTTCCTGCAGAATTCTTGAATGATGTCCACCAATTAGTCAATCTCCACTTCTTAATAATAACTTCACAATGACCCTGGACTCATTAGGCCTCTTCCTGGTCATTTTTAAATATTGACACCCACAGTTGACCACTCACCGTTGGAGAATTTGGCGGAACAATGTTCACTCTGGTTTCAGCCTCTGAATCACTGGACTGTGGTAAAACCGGTGCGCTTTTACACCATCGCGCGTTACTGTATGCCCGTGAGCCAGAGGGCAGTTCGAGTCTTGTGCTGAAAGCAGCCGCAGATGAGGTGGCCTGGATGGTGCTCGGCACCCTCAAGGACCCTGAGCCGGTGGCACCATCTGGCCTCAGGAGCCGGATCCTGTGATCTACCCCGGCCCTCTCCCTGGATGAAGCCCTGGAAGAGGTGACAGGATGGGGCAGGATAGGCTCCGATAGAGACATATAAGCTCTCCTCTCGTCCTGCAGCGAAGAAAAACCCATGTCGGATACTCTTCTGACTCTTTGTAGGGTGGACTGCAAAAGCATCTCCTCTGCGTCCTCTCGCTTCTGTCGGGTCTTCTTTGACAGGATCAATAACTTGTAACCCAGGAACAGGCAGTTCAGTAGAAGCAGAATGACCACAAAGGGTATGAGCAAAAGGACGACTAAAGTCAAATTTGTCACAGGGTAACCTTCAGTCAGATATGATGGTGTGGTCTGACTTATCTGCGACATTTCATTCCAGAGAACATGAAGGATGAATTTTGGAGAATTGCTGATCTCAATTGAGATTTCACGTTGCCCCTGAACGCACAGGTGGTTTGGCGTGTCAATCAATGTGGACTACTATGTATGTTTGAAAAGTATTTTTGATCTAAAAACAACATGCCAGCCTGCTTCTTAAATGCATACAGTCTCCAAAAAGGGATGTTGTCTTGAACCACCCTTGTCTTCATTATTGTAGATCAACACTGTCAGTGTTAACAAAGCAAAGGCTTGATCTGAGACGACTATGCAACGCGCACTCAGTTGGCAGCGACATAAATTACAGATCAACAGGTGTGGCCTATTATGTGCAGGATGTTTGGCTTTGTCATAGCAACCAATCGCTACTAGATGGCAGCAGGAGGCCTCACTCCTGCATCAATGCATCTAAAGCTCTGCAGTAATGTTCATTCATGCTCTGAATTGAGTTTTTTTTTAAATGGACTTTATTTTATAATATAGTTTTGTTGAGGACGTTTGTAGTCCACTTATATGCATACACTGTACATGTTTATCACAAAGAACAGCAGACAACAGAAGTTAAATTGTAGGTTTTTACTTTATTGTCCATTCTTCCAAACATCTCAGGTAATAATACATCATTACAGAATATATACAAACATTTCAAATAATTCAATAGAACATTTGACCGATGAATCTCTCTTAGAGACAATATTTTTGCATTTCGTACACAAAGTAAATCCTTGTACACAAGTACATTTTGCTATTGTAATAAATCAATGCAAAAGATCAGTCATATGAGCACCATATAACTATGATAAAGTTGTTTTTTTTTCTTCATGTGTTTCTACCATTCAGGTTTAAGGAAGTCTATACAGACTTGAATAGCTCACTGATATCCTGCTATAGGTTTGCAGGTATAACAGTAGCCTACAGATAACCTTTTCATTCAAGAGAAAGGTTATTGAGTCAATGGACGCCCTCAGATACCAAAGACCCCATTCATCAGTTCTAAACTCACTGCTCAGTTGTACGTCATGCCTGCAGAAAGTCACCTCCACACCGAACTACAACTCACTTAAGCATTGCTTGCCATTTCCACACACAAGAGGCTGTGATTGGTTGTGATATTAGCACCTTGGGCAAGGCTGGGTTTGTGAATTGATAACAACATACACACACGGTGAAGCTGTGTCAATCAGGTCCTTAAATAAAAAAAAAAATAAGCAGGCTAGCACTGGGCCAGGCTGTGCTTGATGATCTCGCGGGACTGTGGTGGGATCCTGTCGGGGAAGAGCACCTGGAACTCCACCACCAAGTCGCCTCGCTGGGACGGGCTCTTGGGCATGGGCAGACCTTCGCCCCTTAGCCGGCGGACAGCACCTGGTTTGATAACATCGCTGCATGGTAGAGGCATCATCCGGTTGTCAAGTGTTGGGACGTTAACTGTGCAGCCACAGAGAGCCTGGAGGAAAAAGAAGGAAGAAACTAGTTAGTTCTGTAGACCTGTTAAATTTAGAACAAGTTTCGTAATGCTTCCTGAGTGGCCTCGTTATGACTGGAATGAAGCACACTGGGACAAAAAAATCAATTAAATGCCTGGTCTTTAAAAGTGTCAAGTTGCATAACGGATAAATATGGATTGTCTGTCTTTCTAAGAGCCTAACGATTTTCTGTGTTATGTAACAAACCGGTTTTACAGATGTTATAATTGCTGCCCTATTTACAGGCTGTGTGTGGGAGTTAAGTGCTTTAGTGACTGAAGGGGGCCATAGGAAGATGGAGGGAGCTCTTTGAAATGCCACTCTCTGTGACTGCTACCCTGCTAATCTGTGCGTGGGTTGGTAGAGGTGAGAGCCAGAGACGGAGCGAGCCAAAAAAGCTGCCTCTCTGCCTGCCTTGTAGGGGCAGAGGAGTCTGCAGCACACATAGTAGCTGAGAGTGAAGTGTGATTCGTGGGGGCAGTCAGTACTGAGGCTAAATTTAGACTCTGCTGCTCTCTCTCACTCTGCAGGGGCTGGAGAGGTAACGAAGGCGTTGGCAGGCTGCTGCTGTTCTGTAGGCGGGGGTCTGTCAGCCCATTGTAAGCTGGGGGCTCAGATGCCCATAACAGAACACTGTGTTCCGTCCTCAGACTATAATCAAAGATATTACCCGCCCTGAATTTGGCAGAGATCGTTCTGGCTTCTTATTAATGCCTTTCAGGAATCGATTTTCTCTGGTATTTCAGAGAATGCACCATTCTACAGTTACGTAAAAGATAAGAAGTGGTGGATGGATGTAAGCCTTTCTCTGAGTAGGTGTAAGCTGTTGACAATTACATAGTATATCTACCTATAGACCCATCATATGTTTCATAATAAATCAGGAGTGATGGCCTCTGTAGGAGTCAAACTCTAGACCTTTATGCCTGACATAATTGCACTAAACTCACCTCCTTGAGTGTGATCTGGGCAGTGAAGACGATGTTGGAGCCGTCTCTCTTGTACTGCGTGTGCTCCTTGTCCCTGAGAATGAAGGTGATGTCTGCAGGGGTGTTGTTGGGCGTCTCATCGCCCTCTCTGGGGAAGGTGATCTTGGTCCCTGCCTTCCAGCCTTTCTTCACCACCACATTTAACATCTTTTCCTCGGATCGCAGGCTGCGGCCATCGGGGTTGAGGCGGCTGCGGGTGATCTTCACATGCTTGGTGCAGCCTTGCATCACCTCCTCTAGGGTGACCAGCAGGTCATGCACCACCTCATCGCCCTGCAGCCGCCGTTGGCCTCTTCGCAGGCCGCCCTCGCAGCCTGAGAACCCGCCCACGTGGCTGAAGGGGAACCGTCGGAAGGGGTTGAAGAGCTCATCTTCGGCGTCAACGTCATTGCCAAAGATGTCAAAGTGGTCGGTGCCATGGAAGAAGGAGGAGAAGGTGGCGTGGGGGTCGGTGTGGAAATTATTGCGAAAAACGTTGCCTTGGCCCGCCATTGACATTCTATTTTTAAGACCTAAAAAACACAGAGAAAACAGAAAGAGTTCATTTAAATTCATTAACATCTGCAGTTTTACTTCATTCTTATTCTAATGTTGGTGCTTCTGTCATGCAAATTCTGCCTCTTTTCAGGAAAACTCCTACATTGCTGAATAATTTATCAGCCCCACAGCTGTATAAGCTGCACATGTTTAGCTGTTTTAATTGGGGTGGAACTGTTTCAGTCATGATCCTCCCACTGCACATCAGTATTAAGCCTTAATGATGACATGAATAGTTAATGCACCAGTCTTTGCTACAGTAATTAGCCGGATGCCAGCTACTATCCGAGCTATTTAACTCTCTTTATCTCACTCTCACCTTCTTCTCCAAACTGGTCATAGATGCTTCTCCTTTTGGGGTCAGTCAGGATCTCGTAGGCCTCTGCAATCTCTTTGAACTTGTCCTCTGCATCCGCATCGCTGTTCTTGTCTGGGTGATACTTGAGAGCCATCTTCCTGTAGGCCTTCTTGATCTCGTCTTCATTGGATTCAGGTGAGACACCCAGGACTTTGTAGAAGTCCTTGCCTGTGGGTTTGATGGCCAGGCAGGGCACATCCTGCTCAGACTTGGTGCTTTCCTGTGGAAACAAGAACCAGAATCAGATATTAGACCATTTACTTGTCATATTGCCACTCATAAAAACCTGGTCAAAGAATGTACTTTTTCTTGCATATTTATTTCAAATCTCAAGCTGCAAAAGGTCTTATGATAAATAACTAATGAACACTGAACAATGTAAATTTAAATATTCAAATACGAAAAAGGATGCTTTGTGTATTGCACATCCTCAACACCGACTGCTGCACTGTATATATTAATATGCAGAAAATTAGCCCCAGGCTTAGACACTCTCTGGGAAAACACCCTTATCTCCGTGCTGCTGTGCCACTGCATAGTATCCATGCATTTAATAGGTTGGTAGGGGGATAGAGTGGAAAGATTTCCCCCAACGACCGAGATTCGGTGCAGCGATTGGCTGAACGCGAATCGGCAACTCTTGCATTTTGAATGTACCCATAGCAACAGTCAATGATACAGAGAGATGCCGCTACACTAAAGGTTGCTATTTCAAAGGGAATTTACTAATATAATAGGCTATACCTTATATGACACGTAAATATTCTAACAGTGTATTTCACTTACTATAATTTGAGTATTTAATAATTAGTGATTAAGCAAAAAACAAAAAGGTGAAAAAACAATCAAAAAATGTACTTACCGCTGATGATGAGCCTGAGCTGTCCCCTCTGTGCATAACTCGCACTTTGCACTTGACATTGACATTTTTGTGCTTAACACCGAACTGAGTCCAGATGAGAACCATGGTGTCTGGTAGGAAGTTAGTTTCTTTGAGCTACGAGTCGCTGTCCTGGTGCTGAAATCGCTCCTGTTTGTTGGGCAATGCTTCGTCCTGTCTGAGGTCTCCTCGGCTCTCTGTTAAATAGCACCGCGGCAGCTCCTTTACTACACACTCACTCACCCACGCATCGTGACCGAGCTTTCCCCGGATCCGCCCGTTTCCTGACGCACGGTAGGGGATACCGGTGTCCTCAGATTGCTCGCTGGAAAGCCATTGGTGCTCCGGCGATGATCACGCGGATGTTGCAGCCTCCTTCTCCATCTCGAGACTTGTTTCCGGAGTTCTTGAAGGCAGAGCCGAGCAGACAGTCACGACACGGTACAAAGAGTGCTTTTTTTTTTCAAAGACAGAACAAAAAAAACAGACATGCAGTGAAAATATCCTGCTGGCTGCCCAGACTCACTCCAGACAGTCACCTGCTCAGTGATGGAGCCCCTGTCCTCAAATGACTTTTTTTTTTAATCTCCATTGTGTACATCAGAACACAGGCACACGCGTTGTACATATAAGCTATAGCTTTGCTGTGAATGAGAAAATGCAAGGAATTATTTTTAGTGGGATATTTTATAATAGCTTTTTTAAGTAGCCTAAAATTCTGCAG